>NC_134404.1:291961767-292650101 GCF_038048845.1 Mixophyes fleayi | reverse complement strand
ATTTCAGGCTGGGAGACTTCAGGACCAGTGCTTCTTACATGTGAAGCTGTCGGGTGCTATTCCTCAATGTCAGTGTTCAGCTGGAAGTGTGGTGCCTGCCTATGATGGGTTGAACACCCAAGGTAAAGGGCATCTAGGAGTCTTGAGAAGGAGCTGGGCAGGAAACAAATAATACATATGATGGAGCAGGAACCTCTTGATGGCATCATTTTCTCTAATGCTGGTGAGTGAGATCACAAACATCTATTTATATAGAGAATTTGGTACAACTCAGTTCACAGGACAATTCCCAATATTTTCTATATATAGTTTCTATATTGTGCCCAGTAGCTACTTTTATTGATACTGACAAGAACAAAATCATTGTTTAAAAATAAATTATTAGGCGAATAAAAAGTCATTATAATGTATATATTAGAATGGATTTATTAATGGATTATTTTATATAATTTGTTATTTAAGGAACAAACCAATTGTAAAGCACTGTGGAGTACGCTGGTGCTGTATAAATAAATGCTGTGGGCAGCACAGTGGTGCAGTGGTTAGCATTTCTGCCTCACACCAGTGGGGTCATGAGTTCACTTCCCGATCATGGCCTTATCTGTGTGAGGTTTGTATGTTCTCCCTGTGTTTGCATGGGTTTCCTCCGGGTGCTCCAGTTACTCCCACACTTCAACAACATACTGGTACGTTAATTGGCTGCTATCAAATTGACCCTAGTCTCTCTCTCTCTCTCTGTCTGTGTGTGTGTATGTTAGGGTACTTAAACTGTGTGAGCTTCAATGGGGCAGCGACTGATGTGTGTGAGTTCACTATACAGTGCTGCGGAATTAGTGGCGCTACACAGGGGCGGATCTAGAATTTTTTTCTACCCCGGGCGATATAGGGGGGGGCGATTTAAGCCCCGCCCCCTTTCTAACTTCTAAGGCTGCCGGCGGCTGCACACTGTGCAGGTCCGTTAGGCAGTGATAATGTGCTGTCCCGCTGCTCTGATTGTGTTTAAAACACAATCAGAGCAGCCGGGCAGCACATTATCACTGCCTAACGGACCTGCACAGTGTGCAGCCGCCGGCAGCAAGCCCCTGCTCGGGGGGGCGATCACCCCGATCGCCCCCCCCCCCCCCCACCCCCCTGGATCCGCCACTGAATTGTATATTCATCAATAGCTGCTGATGATGATGATAATTTTCAAGACCAAATTGGGTGAAACCTTACCTAATATAGGTTTCTATGTCCCCCCAACACAACAAGATCACTGAAAATTATTTTAAATGTATTCTTTTAATTAGAAAAAGAACAATTGCATCTGACATACAAAGCCAAGGATCTGATCATGTGTACTTGAAGACATTTAAAACAGGTACATAGTCGAGAAAAAAACTTGCAATAATAAATCTAGAAGTAAACTGTGTTAAAACTGCACACCGGAGCCATTTGGTATGTATTTAACACTGACTGGCATGGACTTATCTATTTTGGCTATACCCTTATCTACATTAATGCTGACTTTCAACTTGAAATACTCATGACATGCATTCTATTCAGCTATTGTTGTCAAGCCCATGCTCTTTCACCCATTGGTTGCATTAAAGATTAATGGCATTTCAAGACAGAGCTTTTGGAGAGTTGTCCAGTGTATGGCAGCTCATAAAGTCGTTTGGTGAAGGCATCCAATTAACTGAAAGAAGAAAGACAGAAAGGCAGGAAATCCATCACTGACCTATTATTTTACACTTTAGAAAACCTGAAAGCAGTAGACGCTCTCCTATATTTCTTTCTGAACTGTTGCAAACAAACCAAAATATATTTTTTATTCACTGATACATGTTAGGTATTAGCCTACAAGATCTATTCAGTTGTCAATTATATGTAGAGAAGTTAAGATTCTGGAAGTATTGAATATTTTGCATATTGCTAAGTCATTGCAAATTGCTAATGTCATTGATATGTCAATTCAGGATCAAGAATGCCACCAGTTTCCAAGAATGTCTTCCTTAGTTCCTAATTGTCTAATGAAGAATCTCAAGATTTCATTAAAATACTTCTAAGAACTCTGGTCTGGGTTGCAGTTGAGGTCTGCATTACAATGCTTGTCTCCTATGGTAATTACTAAAGAAACTTAATAAGATGAAAAAAATCCGTTCCGTCATTACAGATAATAATGATTTACCTGGTCTATCAAATTTTTACCAGTTTATTTTGTCTGTACTGGTATTTAAAGCAACCTCTGTCTCTCTGATCAGAAATGCAAATTAATTAGTAGAGTGATGGCTTCGCGAGGAAAAATCTCAAGTACCTTACATGTGAGTTGACCAGTTGTGTTGATTGATAATTACAAAGAACCAATAATAAAAAGGATAGAAAGGTTTTCATATAAATTAAAATTTGACTTACTTCAATCATGTTTTTGCAAAATTGGAGCAAAAATTCAGTTTTTTTATCATTATTATTTATTACAGTTTATTTTATATAGTGCCACTATATTGTGCAACACTGTATAGAGAGGATATCATCATCATCACCATTTATTTATATAGTGCCACTAATTCCGCAGCGCTGTACAGAGAACTCACTCACATCAGTCCCTGCCCCATTGGGGCTTACAGTCTAAATTCCCTAACACACACACACAGACACACACAGACACACAGACTAGAGTTAATTTGATAGCAGCCAATTAAACTACCAGTATGTTTTTGGAATGTGGGAGGAAACCGGAGCACCTGGAGGAAACCCAGCCAAACACAGAGAGAACATACAAACTCCTCACAGATAAGGCCATGGTCGGGAATTGTACTCATGACCACTTAGCCATCGTGCTGCCTCGTATCTAATCATCCATATCAGTCCCTGCCCCCCTGGAACTTAAAGTCTAAACTCCACTGCACACACACCTCGGTCCATTTTTGTCAGCAGCTAACCTACAACTATGTTTTAAATTGTGGGGGAAACCATTACCCCTGAGGAAAACCAACACAAACACAGGGAGAACACACAGAAAGAACCCTGGCAGGAAAGGAATTCCATTCGTTAATACAATCATTCTAACTCCAAATAACAGACACTGAACACAAATACAAACATAACTCTTATTTTTTAACCTTTATTCTTACCTTTGTCATTTTCTGTATTAATGTGTATTCCATAATTACTGTCTGTCAGTCGTCTCATTGCATAATTTGTAATCTTACAAATGTACTACATTTTTTTGTGTGTTGTCATTATTAGCTCATTACTCAAAGTTCTGCCTCTCTATCAAATGCCTATTAAAAAAAACATAAACATCAGTTACTTATACATCACATAACGCAACATATGAACAAATGTAAAAGACAAGACTTGATTGTGTTGGCATAACATGTATGAGAAGCTGTCCAAATACATTGAAATGTGTTTGAATGCAAATGAAAACTAACAATTAAGTACTAACAAAAGTGAGGTTGAACAGCGTAAACATCTGCAGATCTCTGGAAAGGTAAACTGAAAATCTGCAAAATCTAGAAACTTATAGTAGTGGGAAATGAGGTCCTAGAATGTTCTGGATTGTAAGTACATGTTTATATAGTTCCTGTATTTGCAGCTCAGCTCTTAAATACTAAAGTTACCATTTGTACTTAATAAACCGTGTATCTGGTGGTGGAATCCACGTTGGATGATTGTGTGAGAGGGTTCCAGTACACTAGTTTTGTGTTCATCTCTTGCAGGGTGTCACGGGCACTAGGAGTCTTTACCCAGGGATCACCAGGTGATAGGCTTACCAGAGCAGTATAGGTGGTAATATGGTACTCTGGTAGCAGGGTGATCACGGAACAGGAAATAGCAGATGATGAGATGCTCAGGAAAGTCTATGACTAGCAGCACTGGCCATATGGAGGTAATAATACACGAGGAACTGTATGGACAAAGGACACGTGAAGGTAGTCAGTGGTCTGCGGTAGCAAGTTGTACCACTGCTATAGTGAGGAGGAATGTCCAACAGAAACGAGGAGGTGATGAGTGTCAGCGGTCTGCGGATAGCAAGTTGTACCGCTGTCAGAGTGAAGGAATGGAATACAAGTGGAGGTATCCGGGGAGTCAGTGGTCTGCGTTAGCAAGTTGTACCACTGCTATGTGAGAGGATACTGGAACAGGTGAAACTGTAAACAGGAGTCAGTGGTCTGCCACTAGCAAGTTGTACCACTGAATATATATGTGAGGAGGTGCACGGGGAGAGACTGCAACACAATATATACACGGGCACCTTGACTTTGATCCACAGTAATATGCACAATATAAATGTATAAATGACTGAACAACACTGCCAATATAGAAAGTCTCTTGAAGTAATCCGGCATGAGATAACACAGTCAATGATGGCAGTGGAGTCAGCAGATAGTACACTCCAGAGGAGAACCAACACAGTCAATGATGGCAATAGACTCAGCGGATAGTACACTCCAGAGGAGAACCAACACAGTCCAGCAAGGTATGCAATACACAGCACAGTCAATGGGAAGTATGCATACCGTGGTTCAGGAGAAGGCAGTCAGACAGGAGTGCAGAGATACCTGAAGGGCAGGAGGCCAGCAGGATACAAGTCCCTGGATGGGTGAAGCGGGGGTCTAGCAGGTGCAGCGCACAGGTAGGTAGACCAGCAGGGAACACAGGAAGGCGTGGAGAGCGGATCAGCAGTAGATGGATGAGTAGCGCTGAGAAATAACAGCAGCGGGTCTCTGCGGGAACACGGAGGTAACCAATAGCAACCAGCAGGTGCAGTAACGATGGGACACCGGAGCAGAGTTGAACTGGAACAGTTGATCACGGAGAGTAGCGGGTAGCAATAGTGGCAGCAGACTCAAGGAAACACGGTAGAGTTGACAAGGACTGAAGACTGAAGCGCACAGAGGCAGCGGATAGGAATCAGCTAGCAGTCACGATGATGAAACACAGACGAGTTGCAGGTTGAAGACTGTAGTGCACGGAGGCAGCGGATAGGAATCAGCCAAACAGTCACGATGTTGAAACACAGACGAGTTGCAGGTTGAAGCCTGTAGTGCACGGAGGCAGCGGATAGGAATCAGCTGGCAGTCACAATCATGAACAGGTGAGTGGATGTGGATGAAGGACTGTAGTGCACGGAGGCAGCGGATAGCATCAGCTAACAGTCCCAATGATACATGGTAGAGTTGAAGTGGTTAGAAGACTGTAGTGCACGGAGGCAGCGGATAGGAATCAGCTCACAGTCACGATGATACAGTAGATGGTAGAAGTGGTATGGGAACCACAGTAGTAGAAGTGGTTTGGAAACCACAGAGGTAGAAGTGGTTTGGAAACCACAGGAATCAGCTGGGCTGAATAAACAAGGAAACACAGGAACACCTTCAGAGACTCATGGGGAATGAGACTCCAAGATCAGGCAACGTGGTGTTGACCACAGGTGCTTAATATAGGGAGGTTGCCTGATCTGCCAATTTAGTTAAAGGAACATACACTGGAGGTATGGAAAGGGCTGCGCATGCGCAGTCCCTCAGGATGGAGGACGGCCACGGTTCCTAAATGTCCGGGAAGAAGCACTCACAGTCCGGTGAGTGACAGTACCCCCCCTTTTAAAGGTGGGCACAGAACGCCTGGAACCGGGCTTGTCCGGATTTTTGGAATAAAACTTCTTCAGAAGGGCAGGAGCATTAAGATCTTCAGCTTTGATCCATGAACGCTCTTCAGGACCAAAGCCCTTCCAATGAACGAGGAAACGGAGGACTCCTCGCGAAATTTTTGCATCCAATACCTCAGTAATCTCGAAATCCTCCTCCTGATGAACTTGAACTCGCTGCGGTGCTGAGGGAGGAGTCGAGAAACGGTTGATGATGAGAGGTTTGAGCAAGGACACATGGAAGGCATTGGAAATCCGAAGATTCTTAGGAAGAAGAAGTTTAACACATACTGGATTGATAACTTGAATGATCCTATATGGACCAATAAAACGAGGGGCGAATTTCATAGATGGAACCTTCAAACGAATATTTTTGGTGGATAACCAGACACGATCTCCAATTTTTAGTGGTGGAATAGCCCGCCTCTTCTTATCTGCGAAAGACTTATATTTGTTAGATGTCTTCTTTAAACAGGTTTTGACCTGAGACCAGATATTTTTGAAGGTCTGACAAGCAGTCTCCACAGCAGGAACTTGGGTGGGCGGGAGGGCAGGAAATTCCGGAAAAGACGGATGGTGACCGTAGACCACAAAGAATGGAGTTTTGGATGATGACTCATGGTACATGTTGTTATGGGCGAATTCAGCCCAAGGAAGCAATTCTACCCAGTTGTCTTGGTTGGCTGAAGAGAACATCCTAATAAAGGTCTCAAGATCTTGATTGACTCGTTCCGTTTGTCCGTTAGATTGCGGATGGTAAGAAGATGAGAGTGCTAATCGTATGCCCAAGGTTTTACAAAGGGCCCGCCAGAATCTGGAAACGAATTGTACTCCTCTATCTGACACAATCTCAGACGGACATCCATGGATACGGAAGATTTCTTTAATGAAATGTTCAGCCAGAGTAGACGAGGAAGGTAAACCGGACAGAGGGACGAAATGGGCCATCTTCGAAAATCTGTCTACCACTACCCAAATAGTATTGTGATTCTTACTTGGTGGCAAATCAGTAACGAAATCCATACTAATATGGGTCCAAGGCTTGGACGGAATGGGTAGTGGTCGCAGCAACCCTGCTGGAGTTCTGCGGGAGGATTTGAACTGAGAACATAAATCACAGGAAGCAACAAACTCTTTGACGTCTCTCCTCATTGAAGGCCACCAGTAACTACGAGAGAGAATCTCAAAGGTCTTGTGTTCACCGGCGTGTCCAGAAAAACGAGAGGCATGGAACCACGAAAGGATTTTCCTCCTCAGAGTAGGAGGCACAAGGGTCTTCCCAAATGGTAGCATTTTGGTGGATGAAGCAGCCAGAGAAATACATTTGGGGTCTAGAATAGCATGGTTGGGAACCTCTTCTACATCAGAGGACGTCACAAAAGCTCGAGATAGAGCGTCAGCTTTCTTGTTCTTAGCAGCTGGTTTGAAGGTTATAATTAATTCAAAACGGGAAAAGAAAAGAGACCATCTTGCTTGACGAGGGTTCAAGCATTGAGCAGATTGCAAATATGACAAGTTCTTATGATCCGTGAAGATCGTCACCGGATGGCGAGCTCCTTCCAACAAGTATCTCCATTCCTCTAATGCAGCTTTGATGGCCAGCAACTCCTTGTCCCCGATAGTATAGTTTTTCTCTGCGGGCAGAAGACCCCGAGAGTAGAAGGCACAAGGATGTAATTTTTGTTGCTCCGAGCGTTGGGAGAGAATAGCTCCTAAGCCCACATTAGAGGCATCTACTTCTAGGAAGAAGGGGAGTGTCACATCAGGTTGTCGCAGAATGGGAGCAGACGAGAAGGACTCTTTGAGGATTTGAAAGGCTTGGAGAGCCTCAGATGACCATTGCTTAGTATTAGCCCCTTTCCGAGTTAGGGCCACAATGGGAGATGCAATGGATGAAAAGTCTTGAATGAAGCGTCTATAGTAATTGGCAAAACCTAAAAAACGCTGGATGGCACGAAGAGTAGTTGGCTGAGGCCAATGTAGTACAGCATTTACTTTGTCTGGATCCATCTTCAGGCCAACTCCGGAAACTATATACCCCAAGAATGGAATCTGGGGTAACTCGAATGAACATTTTTCCAATTTACAGAACAACGAGTTTTTCCGTAGTCTGGAGAGGACTTCTGCCACATGTTGGTGATGAGAAGGCAGGTCCTGTGAGAAGATCAATATGTCGTCCAGGTAGACAACGACACATACATATAATAAGTCCCGAAAGATCTCATTGATGAAACCCTGGAAAACCGCGGGGGCATTACACAGCCCGAAGGGCATTACTAAATATTCGTAATGCCCATCTCTGGTGTTAAACGCGGTCTTCCATTCGTCACCGGAACGGATTCTAATTAAATTGTAGGCACCACGAAGATCCAACTTAGTAAATATCCGAGCTCCCTTGATGCGATCAAATAGCTCAGTGATCAGCGGAATGGGATACCGATTCTTGATAGTAATGGCGTTGAGTCCACGAAAATCTATACAAGGGCGTAATGATCCATCCTTCTTTTTGACGAAGAAGAACCCGGCTCCAGCGGGAGAGGTGGAAGGTCGAATGAACCCACGCTGGAGATTCTCCTGTATGTACTCAGATGTGGCTTGAGTTTCAGGTAACGAGAGAGGATAGACCCGACCCCTGGGAGGAGTCTTGCCAGGTAGAAGGTCGATCGGACAATCCCAAGAACGATGAGGAGGAAGACGTTCAGACTGAGCTTTATCAAACACATCGGCAAATGAAGCATACTGAGGAGGGAGTCCCGGGGAGGAAGATGAGATGGAAGATTGCTGTACTTTAAGAGGAATAACTTGAGAGAGACAACGATGGTGACATTCAGACCCCCAAGACGTAACTTGAGGGGTGCGCCAGTCAATCTGGGGAGAGTGACATTGAAGCCATGGAAGGCCTAAGACAATCGGACTTGTCGTAACTGGAAGAATTAAAAACGAAATTTCTTCATGGTGTAGTACACCAATCTGAAGGGTTACTGGAGACGTACTCTGGGTGATGAGACCATTGATGAGACGTGATCCATCTATAGCCGTCACAGTAATGGGTGTTTTTAAAGTGATCACTGGTAGAGACCATTGATTCACTAGTGATTTAGAAATGAAATTTCCTGCTGCTCCGGAATCAATCAATGCCTGTGACTCAAAGGATTTGGTAGCAAAGGAAATCGTAACATCGAAAGCGCAGACTTTAGATTTCATAGACAATGGAGAGGACTCCAGGGACCCTAACTTCACCTCTCCAGAACTAGTTAGGGCCTGGCATTTCCCGATCTCTTAGGGCAAGAGCTGAGCATATGCGTGGAATCAGCACAATAGATACAGAGTCTATTCTTTACTCTTCGTTTCCTCTCCTCTGAAGATAATTTGGAACGTCCTATCTCCATGGGAATCACAGAGGATGGAGCTGGACGAAATTGAGGGTTTGAACGAAGAGGTGCTTTGACAGCCGTTGTTTTCTCAGACTCTCTTTCACGAAATCTCATATCTACACGATGGCAAAGAGAGATCAAATCTTCTAGTGACGAAGGAAGCTCTTGGGTAGTCAGTGCATCTTTAATTTTATCGGAGAGCCCCTGCCAGAAGGCGGCAACTAATGCTTCAGTGTTCCACTGAAGTTCAGAGGCTAAGATCCTAAATTGAATGACATACTGTCCTACTGTATGGGAGCCTTGTCGCAAACGAAGAATGCTGGAAGCAGCGGAGGTCACACGACCTGGTTCATCGAACACACTTCGGAACGTGGAAATGAATTTGGCACTATCTTGTAGAATTGGATCGTTTCTCTCCCACAGAGGGGAGGCCCAAGCCAGGGCTTGTCCAGAAAACAATGAGATAAGATAGGCCACTCTGGAACGATGGGTAGAAAAATTTTGAGGTTGGAGTTCAAAATGGACTGAACATTGGTTAAGGAAACCTCTACAAGTTTTGGGGTCCCCGTCATATTTTGACGGAGTAGGCAGGTGAAGCGTAGGAGCTGTAGACACCTGGGATGGCACTGGGGAAACGGAGGAAAGCACAGGAGCTTCAATATTAGCTGTAACAGTCTGTCCAGATGTTCCTTGGGAGGTTAATGATTGGTAACATTGAAGTAACAGCTGTTGGCGAGCATCCTGTTGCTCCACACGGCTGACCAGATGCTGCAGCATCTCTTTAGCAGTAGGTTCCGTATCTGGGTCTGTCATGGCCTGATCTTACTGTCACGGGCACTAGGAGTCTTTACCCAGGGATCACCAGGTGATAGGCTTACCAGAGCAGTATAGGTGGTAATATGGTACTCTGGTAGCAGGGTGATCACGGAACAGGAAATAGCAGATGATGAGATGCTCAGGAAAGTCTATGACTAGCAGCACTGGCCATATGGAGGTAATAATACACGAGGAACTGTATGGACAAAGGACACGTGAAGGTAGTCAGTGGTCTGCGGTAGCAAGTTGTACCACTGCTATAGTGAGGAGGAATGTCCAACAGAAACGAGGAGGTGATGAGTGTCAGCGGTCTGCGGATAGCAAGTTGTACCGCTGTCAGAGTGAAGGAATGGAATACAAGTGGAGGTATCCGGGGAGTCAGTGGTCTGCGTTAGCAAGTTGTACCACTGCTATGTGAGAGGATACTGGAACAGGTGAAACTGTAAACAGGAGTCAGTGGTCTGCCACTAGCAAGTTGTACCACTGAATATATATGTGAGGAGGTGCACGGGGAGAGACTGCAACACAATATATACACGGGCACCTTGACTTTGATCCACAGTAATATGCACAATATAAATGTATAAATGACTGAACAACACTGCCAATATAGAAAGTCTCTTGAAGTAATCCGGCATGAGATAACACAGTCAATGATGGCAGTGGAGTCAGCAGATAGTACACTCCAGAGGAGAACCAACACAGTCAATGATGGCAATAGACTCAGCGGATAGTACACTCCAGAGGAGAACCAACACAGTCCAGCAAGGTATGCAATACACAGCACAGTCAATGGGAAGTATGCATACCGTGGTTCAGGAGAAGGCAGTCAGACAGGAGTGCAGAGATACCTGAAGGGCAGGAGGCCAGCAGGATACAAGTCCCTGGATGGGTGAAGCGGGGGTCTAGCAGGTGCAGCGCACAGGTAGGTAGACCAGCAGGGAACACAGGAAGGCGTGGAGAGCGGATCAGCAGTAGATGGATGAGTAGCGCTGAGAAATAACAGCAGCGGGTCTCTGCGGGAACACGGAGGTAACCAATAGCAACCAGCAGGTGCAGTAACGATGGGACACCGGAGCAGAGTTGAACTGGAACAGTTGATCACGGAGAGTAGCGGGTAGCAATAGTGGCAGCAGACTCAAGGAAACACGGTAGAGTTGACAAGGACTGAAGACTGAAGCGCACAGAGGCAGCGGATAGGAATCAGCTAGCAGTCACGATGATGAAACACAGACGAGTTGCAGGTTGAAGACTGTAGTGCACGGAGGCAGCGGATAGGAATCAGCCAAACAGTCACGATGTTGAAACACAGACGAGTTGCAGGTTGAAGCCTGTAGTGCACGGAGGCAGCGGATAGGAATCAGCTGGCAGTCACAATCATGAACAGGTGAGTGGATGTGGATGAAGGACTGTAGTGCACGGAGGCAGCGGATAGCATCAGCTAACAGTCCCAATGATACATGGTAGAGTTGAAGTGGTTAGAAGACTGTAGTGCACGGAGGCAGCGGATAGGAATCAGCTCACAGTCACGATGATACAGTAGATGGTAGAAGTGGTATGGGAACCACAGTAGTAGAAGTGGTTTGGAAACCACAGAGGTAGAAGTGGTTTGGAAACCACAGGAATCAGCTGGGCTGAATAAACAAGGAAACACAGGAACACCTTCAGAGACTCATGGGGAATGAGACTCCAAGATCAGGCAACGTGGTGTTGACCACAGGTGCTTAATATAGGGAGGTTGCCTGATCTGCCAATTTAGTTAAAGGAACATACACTGGAGGTATGGAAAGGGCTGCGCATGCGCAGTCCCTCAGGATGGAGGACGGCCACGGTTCCTAAATGTCCGGGAAGAAGCACTCACAGTCCGGTGAGTGACACAGGGTCTTTCAAAAAAATTACTGTATATACTTGTGTATAAGCCGAGTTTTTCAGCACATTTTTTACACTGAAAAAGCCCCCCCTCGGCTTACACTTGAGTCAATAAGTTTCCCCAGTTTTCGGTGGTCCTCGGCTTATATTCGAGTCGGCTTATACTCGAGTATATACAGTATGTACATAAGGACCCTTCCTGCCACCTAGCCCAAGCACTAAGCGATAGCGTTCTATTATTTTACCATTCACATGGGTTACGAAATTGGATTAGATGTGTCCATTCGGCACGTATGTGAAGCAGTTAAATGGCTTATGGACGAGATGCAGGCCTGTTAGTGCAGTCACAAGATTACCACACAGAGGCTAGTAGCGGTCATTTTCTGACCAAATCTGTGTATGCCAATGGCATCATTATGAAACAGTTTAATTTTTTTATGGACCACACACACACTGTGATATTGGGCTAATTGACTGAAACCGTCAGCAGTATTTCAGAGCGTGGCCCGCATTAGTCAGAGTAGGTTACAAAGTAGGATTGTCTGAGTGGAAGTAACAGGAGATACAATGGACAAACTATGAATACTTAAAATATTTTTTTTTCTTTTCAGCATTGCATCATTTTCCAAATATAAATTTGTTGAGTTTAACATGCAAATAAAATAGCAGAAGAGACACACATAAATGAGTAATCAGACAAATCAAGATTAACTGATCACAAATCAAGATTGCAAAACTAGCATCAGGCAAATAACGACATACTAATTTTGTATATTCATCAAGAAAAGACTCAAGAGGGATAAAATTTGTCAGACTAGGGAATAATCATCTCTTGTGATAAATGAAGGCAGAGGACAAACATAAGTGCAGACCTATGGACATGTTATTAAGCTATATTTCCTGAACTTCAACAGATAAGAGGGATAGTAATTATGTACCAGTGAAAGGGATAAAAATAAAACTGAGCATTTGCTGTACATGAATTAAACTTTCCTACCGGCTAACAAACAGAATTTACTACTGTTGTATGTAAGTGCAAGTTTGTGTGTTCTCCCCGTGTTTGCGTGGGATTCCTTCGGGCGTTCCAGTTTCCACCCAAAAACACACTGGTAGGTTAATTGGCTGCTTTCAGAATTGACCCTAGTCTCTCCGTGTGTGTGTGTGTGTGTGTGTGTGTGTGTGTGTGTGTGTGTGTGTGTGTGTGTGTGTGTGTGTGTGTGTGTGTGTGTGTGTGTGTGTGTTAGAGAATTTAGACTGTATGCTCTATTGGCGCAGGGACTGACGTGAGTGAGTTCTCTGTACAGCGCTGCGGAATTAGTGGCGCTATATATATAAATAAATACATGATGATGATGATGATGATGATGATGCAGTGCAAGCACATAATTCAGCAAGTAGGACATTAAAGGCACACTAACATAAAAAGTAAGGGTCATTCAAGACAGTTAAATACGATCATTAGACTACATTGTGATAGATCCCATTATTTCGCAAACTGTGAAATATGTTCTAGAAAGAAGTATACCGTGCTCAGTCATTTTTACTCCATTTCTTAAACTGAATAGCAAAACAAAAATGCAATGAATTAAATGTGATCTTTAAAAACAGAGGAGTAACTATCATGGGTGCAAGGGGTGCCCGCTCCCCGCAGACTCCCCCGCTCCCTGCTGACAACCCTGCTCTGCTCTCAACAGAGCTGTTATTTCATCTAAACCGCACATTCTATTTGCTGATTTCCCAATTTCTCTTCATAACAAATTACTTTTCTTCCAGTGTTTTCTATTGCAAACAGTGATTAAGCCAACTAGCCTATTTTCTGTTCTATTTCATCTTTTTAATTGAGCTCCAATTAGAGCTTCAAAATATTTTTCAAAGCCCTTTAATTTTTGCATTACTATTCCTTAAATTGTTTTACTCTGATATATTTTTATCCCTACTCTGCTGTTAGGTAAAGGAGAAACTATATCATTAATTCATTAAATTAGCATTTTCTATCTATTTGGTTGTATCTGCAGGAGTCTTACAGTATTTAGAAAGGCAGTTGACACCTTGTTGTTATATTTAATGACATTTTTTAAAGTATCATCATCATCATCATTTATTTATTTATATAGTGCATCTACCAAGTCCTGTCTGTCCAGTAGGGAATTCTCTAGCAATGCCTTGTGGTAACAGTAAAGAATCTAAATACTATGTGTAAAGACTATGGGGGCAAAGAACTACTCAGTATCGTTTCTGGTTCCTGGAAATAGAACTCTTCATCATGTCCTTTGTCTCCTCTCTCAACACCATCTCCCTCCTGCCACCATCTGTCGCTCTCTTTACCGGGAGAAAAAAAAGCACAGTTCCCAGCATTGCTAATGTCTGATACCGACTCATTTCAGGGGAAAGTTTTAAAGATTTTTGCTTCTGATAATGTCCCTATATTTTATTATTAACCAAACTGCACTGTAGTTTGTTTAATATTTTTTATTGGTTGAAATGTCTATCTTTTCGTAATCTCTAGTAGAATATGCAAAAAGACTATTTAAAATGCATTAGAAGTGACCTTCTAATAATGGTGGTAATGTTATAATGAGAGGTGCACTTATTCCCCAGCCACTTGTCTTCTTGTAAGTGTGCGAGTCTTGAAACAAAGGTCAACACTTACAAGCTCAGCCAGTCTAAGGATTAATTTGAAGTGGGTAAAGTGGGTATTTGTATATAAAATGATTAATTTCTACAATAAAGTAATAGTCGCTTACACTAAACTGGCAGCTTCCTTTGAAAATCTTAGTTCTGCAGGGGTGTGGAGTTTATCTGGGAGAATCAGAGTCTGTCCTCTCGTGAGATCCTGCCAAGAGAGTATGCAAGGCAAGTGATCACAAAAAGGCTTCCATGCTAATTACTGATCCATGAACTGCATAGATTGTGTTCTTACGGCAGGGTAGTATTAGAAAAGATGGGGTCCCTAAATGGTGAAAGCAAGACCAGCCACTGCCCCATACAAGATTTTATCCCCATTATTCGTATATGTTTTCCCATGAATGGTTCTCACACATGATCCACAGCTCTTCCTCATTGCTCCCACATGGGTGTGTACTTACCCTTTTTCCCCATTCTACTTCTCAATGTGTCCTCCTTTGCTGCCTCCCCTACTGTGTATGGCAGGAGTATTCTACCTTATATGGCAACTCCTCATACTGCTGTGTCAGCAGTAGTGCAGCCCATACTGTAAGTACAGAAGCTTATCAGACTGGAAATTCTCACAAGAGCACTGTGTAATGGTATAATGACATCTTTGCACATCACTTTCACAATACAAAGAACTTCTATACAGTACGAAGGACTTCAAACAATTCAACACTTCGTATATGAAAAAGGCACCAAAGAGGAGTGGTGAAAGCTCTGCTTTACAATTACTTGGAAATACTGGTATTTGCTAGTGCATATGGCTCTCCCATTGCACTTCCCTGTTTTGCAGAGAAGCACAAAGGAAGACCTATCTCTCAACTACCTGCACTCAGTACCAAGTCCGGACTACTCAGGACAGTGGGGCAATCCCTCCTCACTAAGACTATACCACCAGATTTGGGACAGTTGGCAGATTATAATAATTTGCAATGCCATGACTCCCCAAACTTCCCATTGTCACACACTATATCCCCCAACTCTCCCCTGAACACAATGCTTTCCATTCTTCACCTTGTCATACATTATGTCCCCCAACCAACCCACCCACTGTCACCCATTATGCCCCCAATCCACCCACTGTCACCACATTATACCCATCATCCCTTCATTGCTACACATTATTGCCTCCATCACACCAACTGATGCATTATGACCCCCTCACCCACCCACTGTCATGCATCATGGCCCCCAGATCACCCACTGCCACAAAATATACCCCTCACCCCACCCACTGTCACACATTATATCCCCCCAACCCTCCCACTGTCTATTATTTCCCTTGATTCTGCCCTAGTCACATATTATGCCTTCCACTCTTCTCACCTATGCCCCCCCCTCCGCACACACACAACACAATGTCGCATATAAACTTCTCTTTCCCGTTGTCACATATTGTTAATCCCCCCATCTCTTAAATTGATTTGGTACGGTGGAGCAGGGGGTGTAATAACTGATCTTCACAGCTGCTCTCACTGCAGCTCCATCCATATACCTGGAATGCAGATGATAGTTATAGAGGCTGCATCTTAGATCGCCTTTGTGCCAAACACAAATCTACGTACATTCACAATACAAAGAGCCTCTATACACAAGAGATAGTTGCACTTTAGATCAGCTCTGTACAGTACATCTCACAAAATCAACTTATCACAAATAAACAACAGTGAAGGTAGTAGTAAATGATAAGGTAGTACCAAGGAGTGTCATCACACCACAGGCAGAGGGTTTTGTTTTTTTCAAGATTTCCTAGGTTACCAGTTCAGCTGCTGGATTTCATATGACATTGCTGTTACCATCTCTATTCCTCTGATCCTCAGGTCATGAACTCCAGGGTCTCTTTTGGTGGCTGCAGCTGTTTCCCCAACTTCTGTGAATATGTAAATAAGTGAGCATGATGCCAAAGAAAAATACTGGGCACAGAGCTACTCCAAGTTAGCCGATGGCCCCAAGAGTGCCCATGCACCACCAGAGAAGTGGTAGTAGGTTCCGTTAAGATAAACGGGGAAAGAAAGTCATGGATTCCAACAGGTGAAGGTCATAAGATTTCTACAAAGAGCGCTTCATCTTTCATGTCTCCACCTTCCATTGTCTCTCCTGTTGAAGTCGTATAATTGGATGAACGAAAGTATATTGGTTTAATATTGGTTTGCCGTGCGTATTGCGAAGCGTACGCCACGTGTTACGTGGCGTGGTGCATTCACACGGTACAATACGCGCTCACACACTCGCATTACAACAGTTAGTTATTTATATAATTTCATATTGGTTCTGTTACACTGTAATTCAGGAGCAGATAGTATTCGGTTTATTATTAGTCTGTATATATATATATATATATATATATATATATATATATATAGTGATTATATGTACATTGTAGTGTTATTAAAGGTTTAGGTAATAGGAAAGGTGTCATGCCTGATATCATATTGAAGCCCTAATCATCAGCAGCTGTCCGGTGCAGTCGGCGAAGAGATCGCACATTGCATACTTTAGTTATTGATATTAGAGAGTAAACCTTTGTATGATACTGGCTATGAAAAGGAGCAGACCCCCTGGACAGAAGACCCCCACCTTTGGATTCCTTAGATTGAATCAACCTATTACCTGTCTGGCCTGGACCCACCCAACGTCTGGACCTATAGAAACAATCTACGTCATCTCTATTGTTCACAATGAAACACTGACTGTATATATATTAGCTGCATCTCACTGGGGCCTCAGTCAACTCTGACACAATATTCTATACAGAATATTGTCCATCGGGTCCGGTGGGTGCGCAGCGTGCGCAAGCGATTGCATTGGTATGTACTTATCTTTTGGTATTGGCTGTGCTGTACTGTACTTTATCATAATATAATAATGTATTGAATTGTTGACTATTTACATCTGCTAAAATAAATTACTTTGTGCTTTGGACACACATTCAATTGATTGGGCAATGCTTATTTTAAAACGATAGAATTACTTTAATACTCCTCTTGTCAATCATACCACACCACCAGTAACTGCACAGAAAAGTCAGTCACCAGTGTCTGCTGTAATACTGGTGGCTGATAATGTATCTGTCTCACAGTAACCACACTCACTTTCCCCACCACCTACTACAATTGTTATTCCTTTACCTTATGTATCTATTGTTCCCCACACCATCTTCACTTTTTGTTTTATGTTATTGTATGTTATTTATTTGTACCCTGATCCCCTCAATGTACAGCGCTACTTAATATGTTGTCGCTTTTTAATAAAGAAGCAGAAGAAGAAGTTTGGTCCAGTATCGCCTATATACTTAGCTTCTAACTGTACCTAATTTTAACAAACAGTTCAAAATTTTAATGAATTTTCACAACAGAAAATGTCCCTGTTTTTCAATATTGACCAACGACACAATAAAATCTATCTTTTTCTGCACATGAGATGCCATTCTTACCAAATGTTTTCATCATCTAGGACTTGTATAGTAATAAAGATTGTGCTTAAAAAATAAAAAATTGCATTATAATCATGTTCTGAAAACATGAATTAATGGGAATTGTAGTGCTCCAACATCTGCCGATACAGTACTATTAGTGACATGCTTAGATACATTGACTCAGCCTCATAACGTCCCTGGAAATTATTTGCAAATGTTGGCAACTGTGCTATATATGATGGACAGTTGTACACAGGTTAAATCCAGTCTTTGAATAATATAGTGCAGGTTAATATAGTCATTTGCTCAATTTGGAATTACAGTTATAACATTTTACTGTCCTTCGATAGAAAAATTAGAAAAAAATGTTTTGGGTTGTTTAAGATAAATTAAAAGATATAACTCCCCTAGATTAAAATGTTATTATACTGTAAAACATTCTGGGCCTGATTCATCTTCGAACGCAACCTGCATTTTTAAAAGTAGCACGGAGCTTGTGCGGCCGTATTCAAGTACAAGTGGATCTCAAGATACATTTCCATCTGAATCTTGGTATAAGTACGTTCTGCCTAAACAGTGCTTGTTAACAGACAGAACAGACTGAAGGATACAAACAGGCATGTGCAATATCAAGTTCTGTAAGAACGCATGCAAGAAAAAATATAAAAGAAATTACCAACTCATAATACTTTATTCATTAATAAAAACGTATGTTTTTTAAAAAAACATTTTCTTCTATTTTTTTACATTAAATGCATAAATTAGGATGTTCTTAATGCGTACTGTATATACAATCCGTATTTATAGTTTCTCTTACTTGCATACACATTTCTGTGCTTTCTAGTTGTACACATACATGTAGTTTTTAATACAAAGACCATGCCATAGCATGGAAATTAAATGGCTAAAAATACCTATGTACAAGATGCCCAGAGTTTGAGTCGGCCTCATCTGCATTGGCATGCCCTTCCCTTCCCCGTTCCACCCTTCAAGGCATAGGCAGTAGTAAGTGCCATTTGCATTTAGACACGAATTGCATGCAGTTGCATTCATTGTTGTAACGTCTGTTTCTGAGCATGCACAGAGCAATTTCATGAAAGATATGGCCAGCAAAGGGAATTATGTCCGAATCAGGCCCTCTATGTTCTCACACAAAAATATTTGGGGGATGGGGGGACATGACCTAATGGCCAATCGAACAAAAAACATCTATATTGATCTCTGACAGTGTTGACAAATCCAAATAAATCCACCGATGATTCTAGCTCGCAGGCACCTAACTGCTCATTGTGTTAAATCGGACTGCAGTAAGCTTCATAAGTTATTTTGTGAACAGTAGAACTCTACTATGGTTATGATATCACAAGTACCTATTTGATGCATGTGTTCTTTGTACTTTATTTCATCATTGTTGAAATTAATTGTTTAAATAGAAACTTAACTGTATAGCTCTGTTTAATTCAACACTATTGTCATTGATACCTATTTCTGAGCTCTCCTTTCCGCTCTAATTCCTTCAGGGTTTCTCATCAACACTCCACAAAATTAGTCCCAACCCTCCCAACCCATCTGGGAAATCCACCACACTATTTCTCCACACTGGTGTACTTAGCACAATATATATCCAGTCAACATAGAGTAAATAATATACCCGCTGTACCAAGTTCTCACGAGCTGGCACAGGCTCCCAGCCATGGTGGTCCACACTGATATACCCTCGCCAAATGGGCTGAGAGGAGCTCTACAACCTGCATAGTTTGGCTTATCCTCCTCATTTTGCACCTCCCTTTGACTGCCTTGTCATAACAGTTCGACAGAAGTAAGCAGCCCCCCCCCCCCTAAGTCTTCAAAATGAAAGACCATCAAGATTCTCAAAGATCATAAGTGAATCAACCTCCTAGCTGCCCCTTCCCCCAAGCCTAAAACTGGAGCCAACAGATGAAGTCAGGCAAGGGATGAAATTGATGCTATCCAACAGGATTGTTCTCCATGTGCCAGCATGCTTTAGCAGCATAGGTATGCAAGTGCTTGTAGTACCAGAAGTGCCAGAATGCCCAAACACTTAAAGGCAGTCTGGGAATCCTGGGTGCACCAGAGACAGACATTTTTTATTTTACTATAAAACAATTATTACCCCACACCTACCACCCAGGGGTGTGGGAAGAGCCCCTATTCTATCATTACAGATTCTCCCTAGGGACTCCAGCCCCATGCTGACCAGCCTGGTGCTGGTTTGGCATTATGGCAAGGGGAGCCCACACTACGGGTTTCCCAGCTGTAGTGCCACTAGCACAGGCTGGCAAAGCCTAGTGCTGGTTATAGTAAAATCTGGGGACCCCACGTTTTTGGCTCTCCGATTTTGCTAGTACCAGCCTAGGCTGGCAGCACTATGGTTGGTTAGGCTGTTGGGGGGGTTTCAACATGTCTTGCCGCTTTTTTTTGTTTTTTTTCATGTATTGCCATTTTAAATCTAGTGATTTATGTGGACATTTTAACTGTCAACTTTATAATCATGTAGACATTTTACATGTTGACCTTATAACTGTGTCAAACGTATGAATGTAGACATTTTCACTGTCTACTTTTCATACCCAACCCAAGTAGAGTACTACTTAGTCAAGCTGAATTGCGCAGTTCATACCAAGTGGTATGTTGAAAACATTTCACAATTTGTTCCTTCATGGTGCGTGAGAGGGAGTCACGATAA
Organism: Mixophyes fleayi; assembly: GCF_038048845.1. Taxonomy (NCBI): domain Eukaryota; kingdom Metazoa; phylum Chordata; class Amphibia; order Anura; family Limnodynastidae; genus Mixophyes; species Mixophyes fleayi. The sequence continues at coordinate 292,629,621 of NC_134404.1, read as the reverse complement.
CTCTACAGAGTTTCAAAAGACAAACTCAACTTTTACATCTTTTTCCAGTGCAGCTTTAACCCAGTCCATTCTGAAATTAAACGCCAAATTTTCCTTACACAGAATTATTGAAGGGATTTCCCTTTTGTAGCCAAAGTTGAAGAACTGTTTTTTGGCTGCAGTGTTGACTGCTAGCAGCAATCGCTTTCCACCTCTGGAAATCTTTTGCCTATGGTGAAATATTCCAGTATTGCCCATTCTAGGTTACATAATTAACTAGATTATTTTCTAAGTATTATTTAATTAGCAGCCAAAATTCTAATTATTGGACAATTCCATCAGTAATGATACAGCGTCAGGGGCATCACATCGAAGGCAATTATAATTTGACAAAAGACCAATTGAAATTCTCTTTTGCAGAGACAAATATGTATTATGAAAAGGATTCAGGAACATCTCAACATATATGCTTGAAGTTAAGGTCTTGCATATATTGAACAATGTCTGAAGTAGAGTTCTATTTGATAAAGAAGGCAAACAAGTATTATAATAATTTAGGCCTAATTGAACAACCACCTGAAATAAATTAAAATAGATAGATATAGCTTTATACTTAGGTGGAGATGATTGTAAAAGTCGATCAAATGGGTTCTCCCAGTCCAAATTTGTAAATGTTCCTGTAACTTTAATTATGTAATGTTGTGCCTGTAAAAACAAAACAGTTCTTAATATTTCATATTTTTCTGAGGCCTCTAGAAACATTAATGGGCTTTTAGCTTGTTTATCTAGGAGCTGCGAATTTGTACTAATCCCTCTTGTTTTCCAAATAGTAAAATAATAGGATGCTATGCCACTTCGAAACTCTGGGTTTTGGATCAAGGGAAGATGGGGTATGAGCATTTAAGCAGTATTTGTTTCTTACCACATGACATACCCTAAAAGTATTCCAAAGCAATGGATTGTCTCTTATTGTTTGAGGGATTTCACTATTGTGTAGATCCACATCAGGAAGAGAGTTTTCTTCTAGAGTAGTATTGGATGGAGCCTCAGATACCTTTCTCATGCTGATACAAGACTGTTTTTTATTCCAAATAAAATTTAGTAACAGTGTTAACAGATTTAACATCTCTATTTTTTAAGAATAAGTCGTCACAATTGCAATAAATACATAAGTCTCAGAAATTAAACCATCTTAATTAGATGGCTCTATCTGTGAATGATAGGAGGAAACAGCGCTAAAGTTCCCTATCCAGGTTTCTAACACCCTGAGTAATGTTACATTAATAAAGATGAGATGGGAACTTAGATAACTCCCAAGTAAGTAAACTGCTTCCTTGCCCATTGTAAATTAATATTATAGGTCTTGAAGGAGAAGTTAATGTGGAATTTAAAACCAGGAACGTCAATTTTTAAATTAAATAAACTAAACTTAATGATAACGAAATGATTAAACTAAATAAATGATAGATAGAATCTGATTGGTTTTTCAAACCCGCCGGAAAACTCTCAGCTTGATACATCTAACCCCTGGAATCAGATTGGTTGCTGTACGCAACATCTCCACTTTTTCAAACTTGCAGTTTAGTGAATTTAATATAATCTAAGTATTCTAAACAAGTGGGGCTAAAGCACTGTTTTTCAAGACTTTGTTGGTGTCCAAGCTTAGTATTATATTAGTATTATATTTTGTGAGTGGGTTTGGTTAGATGAAACTACTATAGCTGTTATAGCAGCTGTCATGAACGCCCAGCCTGTCCCAGACACAGCAATCTGAACAGCTGGCCGTGACTGGTGTTACCTTAGTTAATTAACAATGAATACACCTTTTCTGCCACCATGAAGGATTTATTATAGTGCCCTTAGGTTCACCAGAACCACTTATTAATATTTCAAACTTAAATCACATACATATGTAGCATGAGCCTCCCTGGGCTTCGTAAGTTCACAAAGAATCACGGAGAGTATGCTAGATAAAATATGTTTAATCTGAAAAATGTTTCTAAGGCTTATTTACAAAAAGGTAATAAACAGACATACATTAGGTTGCACAAATGAGTTTCAGAAAATAAAATAGGAAATAAAACCAGAATCCCTACTTACAAGTTCAGGAATTGGCGTGTGAGGAGTACACATTGAGAAGAATGACAAATTTCAGTCGTGGTAGACCCTCCTCAAAGAAATGGACAATCTTATGTCTGAAACAAGGGATTTTTAAACCATTTCTTGATGGCTCTTCACCTTAGAATTTTTGTTTATCAATAAAGACAGCTTGAGCTCCCAAACGTCACAGAGCTTTCCGAAGTAAATTATCTATCACTTAGATATATGTTTGGGCACCTCAGAGAATCTCTCACTTCTGCTCTTTCTGCCTGGCTAAGTCCAACTCCTCTGCATACACAAACTACTCAGAGATTTTATCTGTCGCCTGGCTACTTTCACAAGACCATTGACACTTGCCTAGGTCAGTCTCAGGTCAGTTAACAAATTACACTTTGAAAGGTGAGATAAAATATTCAGAGTGTTATACATCAGTCATTAGATATACTATATAATCGCCACAGCAGCCCTTTACTGCTTTTTCATGTTACGCTATTGAGTGTGCTGCAGGGTAGTTTACCTATCAACTGACTGTTGATCTGTAGGATTTAGTCAGAAGGGATTACATACCAGCGTTTGTGATTTATATAAGAGGTAATTGGGATATTTGGTTCAACCTCTATCTGCTAGCTGGACATTATCAAGCCTGTATAGCCTGCTATTTAACAGGCATTATATTAGAGACATAACAATTGCTTATTATGGCGCATGTTTCTTCATTTACTATCTGATTTATTCATATTGATCACACTATTATACCTCTGTACCATATAACTTATAGTGGGATTATGTAGGTACTATATTGAATATACCCAGCTTTTTATCTATATCCATGGGATTTTAATAGTTATATTTTAGTATATTTCGCTTTTAAGTTACTACCTAATAAAAGTTATGTTTTATAGGATGGTAATTATCGATATCATCAATTAGAAGATTTAGTGCACCTTATTTCAGAAACTTTGCTTTTTTCTTCTTTTGCTTTTACTGAATGCCTGCATGTTATGAACCCCAGCAGATGATCCACTAACAGACTCAGTATTATCTCCTGTAATCTGTTTGCCATAATCTTTGTTAATATTTTCATGTCTAAATTAAGCAAGGTTATGGGGTAGTAAGAAGATATAAGTTGAAAATCCTTATCAGGTTTTAGTAATAAAATTGTGCGCGCCTCTTAAAGGCAAGGAAATGGGGCTGTTGTCTAGTAGGGTCAGAGTTAATTTAGACCCGTTAGACCATCAGGTCCAGGGGCCTTTTGTGGTTTTAGAATAGAAATAGCTTGATTAAATTCCTCCAATTTAATATCTAAAGATTCCTGTTGAGCTAAGGATAGTTTTGGAAGATTAATTTCATTCAAAATTTGTTTCTCAGTTATTTCATCAATTGGAGGATCATCATATCGAGCAGAGCAATATGAGTTAAAGTGCGCTAAATTGCCCTGAGTTTTGTGCTAAGGTTGTGAGAAATGGAATCTTCAATGCCGGTTATAACGTTTTCATGCCTAGTTGTTTTAGCCATAGCAGCTAGCAGTCTAGCAGTTTTATTTCCCCAGCTATAGTATTTATGTTTGGCGAAGTCCAAGTTTTGCTTTAGTCGTGTAAGATGGAAAGTCTCTAGCAGACATGGGGATTATTTATATTGTCTTAATGACTCTTTCCCAGTGGAATCTATATACCTTTTAAAAATTGTGCCACAGAGCCTTGTAATTTCTGATATCTAGCATTTACTTCCATTCTCCTCTTTGAAACATAGATAACAATGTGTCCCCTCATGTCCGCCTTCCAGGTTTCCCAGCAAAGCATTGGATTATCCCAGTGAACAATACTGTTGTTGAATTACATCCATTATGCGTTTAAAACGTTCTTAAAATCATCAAGAGGAGAGAGATATCCTGGGAAACGCCAAAGATGATGGTAATCCTGAGGCCATGTATATTCAAGTGCAACTGATACTGGGGCTCATGTCATGTCGTGCAGTTCAGTGAAATAAATATTAGGTACTAGTCCCGCCACAACCAGATTCTAATCTATTCTTGGTAGTGAGTGGTGTACATTTGAGTGAAAGTAAAAGATACATCAGTCGGATTAGCCAACCTCCGGGGTCGGAAAGTTAATGATTTGTTTTAGAATGTGAATTTGTTTCCAAGTCTGAGAGTGAGAATTTTTGGCTGGCGATCGTTTGCCTAGGAAAGGATCATCCACTGTATTGAAATGTCCTCCCAGTATAAGCTGTACATTCACCCTACTAGCAAGAAGTCGTAAAATATTACAGAAAAAAACTTGGGCATCTGTATTAGGTGCATAAATATATAACAACGGTGTATTTGGTGTGCATGATAACTATATCAAGAATTATAAAACGGCCCTCAGAGTCTATTATGCTATCACCTAACACATATTGAAGGTCTTTATGGAGTAAGAAAGCCAATAGATTAGCATCTGCAAAGTGCCGAGACACATTCCATTATCTAGATAGTCCAGTCACTTTTCTAAGCAGGTATAACTCACTATCACACTACTGGCTCCTGTCTTCTGTCTTACTTGTCTGCGCTCTCTGGGCTTTGTTGACATTTTTGGTAGGCACAACTCTGTACACTCAGCCTGCACCACCAGCAGAGGCGGGTTGGCCCGGGGGGCAATTTCGGTGATTTTTAACCGGCAGCCGCATCCCATGACACGGGATGAGGCCGCGTCAGCGCCCAGGTGGCCGCATCACATGACACGTGATGCGGCCGTCTGGGCGCCCCCCGGGCTGAACTCTGCCAGCCCGCGCCTGACCACCAGACACCCACCACAGCCCTTATTCCTTCATATTGTGCCCCCTAATCATAACTAGTCTCCCTTTTCCACATGTCTTGTGCTATTCACAGAAACAACCTTAACCTTTGGGATAAAATGAATGCTCTGTTAATTCTGCTCTACACTTCTGTTTCTTTGCACAAGTGACTCTTATTACAATAAACAATATTGTTATGTCTTCTTCCAATAAAATAGATTTAATTAAAAAAAAAAAATTTGGAGAGAGAGTAAAAATGAAACAGGTTTTTTTTAACCAATTAGACTCTTTTTCCTAAAGATACGATTTAGCAATTGATTTGCATTGAAGAATTGTTTTAAAAGCACACTAAGGGGTAAATGTATCAAGGTGCGATTTTGCAAATCCAGCGATTTTCTCGGGAGAGATGAAACTCGCAGATGTATGAACCTGAGATTTCATGTAAAATCGCCAGAGTTGTGTTTCTGTCAAAATCGCTATTTACAAAATCGATAGAGATCAAACTCCTCAGCTGTCAAAACTGTTAAAAATAGATCAAAGTTAAAAATAAAAAATCGTGTGGTCCCCCCTCTATTCACTACTAACCCTAGTGCTGCCAGCCTACTGCTGGTTACGTGAAAAACGTGGGAACAAATTTGCGTGGGGTCCCTGCGACCAGGGCCCACTGAGACCTATAGTGCACTAGAGAAGAATGTAAATAAAAAAACACATTAATTAAATACATTAATTGAAATAAATACTCCCTCAATCTTCCCTCTTTATTTTCCCAGCTTGGTCCGGGTTGGCATCGCTGGCATCTTGAGGTAAAAGCCCCCATCACAAATGATCTCTTAGATATGTGCTGCTCTGAATACAGAGGGATGCTATGCATACATTGCACCTAACTCTACATAAAGCCCTCAGACCTGAAATAAAAAATCAAAAGGATATGATTAGCTATTTGTTTATGTATTTGTGGATGTTTACTTATATATAAGCAACACTTTATGACTCAACCTCACCTGTTTATTTATGGAAAACAATTTGAGTATAAAAAGTGATTGTTGCAGGCTTATTGCATGCATTATTTGGGGGGGGGGTTCTGAAATCAGGGACTTGGAGAAACACCTTTATAAAGTCCTGTGTTTGCTCATGGGTCCCCCATAAATCTTAGTCTGGCCCTGCTACATCATTAGAGCATCAGGCTAAAGACCTACAAATTCAGCCGTGCTTTCTATTTCGACTTTACATTTGACAAACATTCTGATATAATGAAAACAAAATATATGGTGTCACTCATTCAACAACAGTTTAGGTCTGTACAATTCCTTATAATACAAGCTCACTACCATCAGAGTTGCTCAATGTGCACTCATAAGGCACAACATTTCATTAATAATTAATGAATGAGGACCTCGTTGTTATTGATATACTGGTGTTGGAATGTCCAGAAGACTCCTGAATTTCGTGAAGGCTCCCAGACTCCAGAAGAGCAATCTTCCCTTCCAGATCCCACTTCACTACTGAAGTGGGTGGGGGGAGGGCTTGATGACATAGTTTTTATCATCATAGCTCCGCCCCCACTGCACAATGCTGCATCACCACATAGAGACGCGCACACATTTGCCACCAGATCTCCTGAACAGTATGTTTTCCATGTTGGCATGTATGGAGTAGCTGCTAGAAAGGATTTAGGTCCTTGGCTCCTGCTGTCAGGCCTAGCAACGCCCTTAAACACATCTGAAAGAATAAACTACACAATGGTATCACCCTGGTAAAAGGATATCTCACAAAGTGCATTTTCAGTCACCAGCCCCACTCTTTTATCTATTAAAAGTCGGGGGGTTTAGTGCCAGGGACTCCAGCAGTTCTAGAGTACTCACCCACACCAGTGCAGCAGCAGTTCCTCTCCCCTTCTCAACAACATGGGAGCTTTGAAAAGCAAACATATGTATTAGTTTCTAACGTATGCACTGATTAGACAAAGCCACGGCTGCATGCAATCAATGCCTGTGTTATGCAGGGATGTCGTCTATTACAAGAAAATGTTTTCATCAGGACAGGGTTACATTTTTATACATTCATATAGTTATATAGTTCTTTTAATTTATTTTCATCAGTGGAAAAAAAAAACATTTTTAACATTTTAACACAAATTTCACACAGATTTTCTGCATCTGAAAATAAAGTACAAGTCTGAAATTGCAAATTAAAGCAGCCCCTTTGAAATGATTTATAGAAATGTACATTGTGTTCCACTGCTTTTTTGGCAGACATTATGGCCAAGAGTGTCCAAAGTTGCAATTAATCTTACAACAATGTCAAGAGTCATTATGCTAACTAGAAACTGCCTTATTTCCAAATATGTAATTCTTTCCAAAAGTGTGGTTCAGACAGTGATAGCAAAGTGGGTGGTCAGTTAACTCCTCTGGGTATACGAGTGCAAAAATGAAAACTTTCAGTATCTTTATTAATATACAAACAAGAAAATAGGAAACACATCTAATATATAAAAGAGAAAATTTGTCCTTCTGTCCTTCTGTCTGTCTTTCTATACAAATCCACATTTTTCAAGCGAAGATCATGAAATTTTGCATACGAGTGTATTAAAACATGACGGAGGCAACTAAAAAAATTTAAAATTGAAATTCATTACGGGGTGGGGGTGGCGAGGGGGGTAACACCTAAAAATCATCGAAAACGACCATAACTCTGGAATGTCTGGAACAATTTACACCAAACCTGGTACACATATGACTTACAGTCTGACAACAAATATTGTGGGGGCAAGACACCCCTAGCACTCCTAAGGGTGGGGGTGGCGAGGGAGGTAACACCTAAAAATCATCCAAAACGACCATAACTCTGGAATGTCTGGAACAATTTACACCAAACCTGGTACACATATGACTTACAGTCTGACAACAAATATTGTGGGGGCAAGACACCCCTAGCACTCCTAAGGGTGGGGGTGGCGAGGGGGGTAACACCTAAAAATCATCCAAAACGACCATAACTCTGGAATATCTGGAACAATTTACACCAAACCTGGTACACATATGACTTACAGTCTGACAACAAATATTGTGGGGGCAAGACACCCCTAGCACTCCTAAGGGTGGGGGTGGCGAGGGAGGTAACACCTAAAAATCATCCAAAACGACCATAACTCTGGAATGTCTGGAACAATTTACACCAAACCTGGTACACATATGACTTACAGTCTGACAACAAATATTGTGGGGGCAAGACACCCCTAGCACTCCTAAGGGTGGGGGTGGCGAGGGAGGTAACACCTAAAAATCATCCAAAACGACCATAACTCTGGAATGTCTGGAACAATTTACACCAAACCTGGTACACATATGACTTACAGTCTGACAACAAATATTGTGGGGGCAAGACACCCCTAGCACTCCTAAGGGTGGGGGTGGCGAGGGGGGTAACACCTAAAAATCATCCAAAACGACCATAACTCTGGAATATCTGGAACAATTTACACCAAACCTGGTACACATATGACTTACAGTCTGACAACAAATATTGTGGGGGCAAGACACCCCTAGCACTCCTAAGGGTGGGGGTGGCGAGGGGGGTAACACCTAAAAATCATCCAAAACGACCATAACTCTGGAATGTCTGGAACAATGTCTTGGAAGAAGTTCCAAAAAAAAGGGGAAATATATTTTTTCTGGATGCACCCGGAAGAACAGGTAAGACGTTTCTCATCAAGTTGTTACTTGCTAAAATTCGAGTACATTCCAAGATAGCTATTGCTGTGGCCTCTTCTGGAATTGCTGCAACTTTGCTCCCTGGTGGAAGAACAGCACATTCAGCTTTCAAGTTATCACTTAATCTGGCCCAAAGTGAAACTCCCGTCTGCAATATCACTAAACAAACAGAAAAAGCTCAGATTCTGCAGGAATGTCAGGTCATTGTATGGGATGAATGCACCATGTCACACAAAAATGCTTTACAGGCCCTCAAACACTTCAATTTTTAAGTGGCAATGATTTACTAATGGGTGGAGTCACTGTTGTATTGGCTAGAGATTTTCGATAAACATTGCCGGTCATTCCAAAAGGAACAATGGCGGATGAAATTAATGCATGCCTTAAATCATCACATCTTTGGAGGCATGTTCGCACTTTGCGACTAACCACAAATATGAGAGTTTCTCTGCATGGCAATACAATGGACGGTCAGTTTGCTGATCATTTGTTAAATATTGGGAATGGTTTAATGCCGCTTCATCCAGTAACTAAAACAATTGTGTAAACAACATCAACTTAAAGATTCAAGAAGAGTTGCCTGGAGAAGCCATATTATACAAATCAATAGATACCGTTGTTGAAGAAAATGAGGCTGTGCACAATCCTACTGAATTTTTAAACTCTTTACAACCTCCCGGAATGCCACCACATAACCTGGTACTGAAGATTGGATCACCCATTATGCTTCTCAGAAATTTAAATCCTCCAAGACTTTCTAACGGTACAAGATTAGTAGTCCAAAAGCTCAATTCTCATGTCATTGAAGCAACTATTTTGACAGGCTGTGCAAAAGGTGACAATGCTTTCATTCCACGCATACCTCTCATTCCATCTGATATGCCATTTCAATTTAAGCGTCTACAATTTCCAGTTCGTTTAGCTTTTGCCATGTCTATCAATAAGGCCCAAGGACAATCTTTACATGTAGCTGGAGTCAACTTGGAATCACCTTGCTTTTCTCATGCACAATTTTACGTTGTGTGCGCAAGAGTTGGATCACCAAGAAATTTGTATGTATTTGCCCCAAATGAAGAAACGAGAAATATAGTTTATCAAGCTGTTTTGAAGTAATTGTTTATCAGTTCGTTCCATCATATATAGTTCAAATACAGTTTGACATTTTCACTTTTCACCTTCTACTGGTCCAATTTTAACATGATATTTACATGTATGTTTAATATTTAGATTGATTTTTGTAAATAAACATTCTTTAAATCCCGGGCAACGCCGGGTATTCTGCTAGTTATATATATATATATATAGTATCTAAGCTACCAAATTGACATTTTTTATTTGCAGTGAGATTGACAGGGACCAGTAAGCGGCCATGAAGGAACATTTTGCAGAATGATGCCCAGGGCTTCTAATGAGTTTGGTGAAGGGGAAAAATTGAGGGTGGGAGAAGAATCAGTAAATTATGAAAATCAGCGGGGGGAGAGCAGGGCTTCGAGGCCTGTTCCAAACTCAGGCTCCGTGACACAGTGTAGGACTATATAGCCACACATACAGCCAATATGCCCCACATAGAAGTAGAATCCTCCTCTCATACAGCCAGGAAACAGGGACATCCTAAACAGTGTTGTCAGCTTAGGTGGCGAACCCCACCTTCTTAGATTGCCATGGCACCCTTTGTAGAAGACACCCCCACTCCTTGCTGCTTCTTACATTAGGAGTTGGGAAAGAAGGAGTCAACATTTCCTGCTCCATTCAGTCTGGGAGAGCAGTGCTGGACAGTGATGTCACAGCCTAGAATTGCTCTCTCACACCTGGACTGAGATTGATAAGCAGCAACCTACAGCTTCACTGGTAAGAAGTTGCCAGTTGCTTCTCCTACATGTCAGTGGCCGGGCTCATTGTGGGGGTTTAACGGGTACCTTAACATGTCATTCAGTGTTTTAGGCATCCCCTAACCATTGGCGCCCTAGGTGACTTCTTAGGTGCTCCTAATGGTAGAACTGACCCTGCCAGAAAAAAACATGTGTCAAACTGATTATGGTGACATGGGAGAGTGACTGATGCTTTCCACGTATTTCGTTTTCTTTTGATTGACTGCATTGGGGTTATTCTACTGTAGGTGTTTTTTGTTATTCTCAACATTGTGTAAAAATTACCATGCCAAAAAAAAAGATGTGGCCCAATTTCACATTCAGATGAATCAATTCCCTCTTCTTTATTCAGCAAAAAGAAAAATCCAACATTGTATAGAGCTATTCTATAATAATCATTTTTGGTGATTAAATTACTGAAAAATGTATTAAAATAAAAATATGAAATATTTAAAAAAAAAAAAAAAAATAACTAAAGAAAAATAACTGCATAAACAGCATTTTCCTGCAGCGTACATAAAGCATATTAGTGATATACTGCATGTTATGTATTGGCAAAAGAAGCAGCTAAACACCGGGTTCCTTTGACCTATATACCAAGATGCAGAAAATACCCATGGAATGCATTTAATTTCCTCAATCTCTAAACAGACACCGCAAGAAGTTATACCAATTGTGACAAAGATTATGAGAAATTGATAGGGAAAAAAAAGAGACTGCTTTGTTAGTAATATTAAGTAGAACAGATGATGTATAATGCATACATTTCAGTAAAACTGTAGCCTATTAATCTAGGGGGTTGAGAGTTGAAAATGAATTTGCAAAAATCAAAAGGCATTGCATTAATCATACTTTACAACATTGTACAATCATTTCAGGGACACTTAGCTGCTGAGCCTGTGAATCCAAGCACATTATGCATAATACTATCTCCATGGACATTGGAGCACTACAACTCCCATCATTTCATGTTTACGGAGCTTGAATCTAATGCAGTTTTGCCGTTTAAATGCTTCTCCTAAAGAAATATTAACTTATAAAGCCCACAAATTAAGAATAAATTATAACTATCACGTCTAACGAGGCTAAAGAGAAAATTTTGTGTGGTTGTTTATAGACATATTTAACAATAACCTTTTTTTGGGCACGATCATTTCCATTCCTTATTGTAATGATAAGGAATGAAAGATTGTGACAATTTATTAAAAGTGTTTTGCCGGGACAGCAGTCACGATAAGAGGCTGTCCTGGCAAACACATCCCGGCGACACGTCTCGGTGAACACATCACCTTTACGATAATCACTGGAGGGGACAGCAGGTAAGATGCAGTAACAGATTTGAAGATTCCTCTACCGCAGTGCTCTCCCCATAGGCTTCAATGGCTAATGCCGTCTTCTGGACTTCTGGAAATCTTTGATTTTCAGAACTTGTTAAATTACGAAAAATAGCAATAGAAACATTGCTATTGCTTACAATAACAGTGGGCTCCAATACAGAAAAATAGAGGGGATTTGTGGTGGTCCCCACAAAACAGCAGATTTTGGGGGATTAGAAGCTTGTTAAATAGGCCCCTTAATACCATACTTACCTACTTTCGGAAGCTTGTTTCCGGTAGAGGGGCGTGACTGGAGGACGGGTGGGGATGGGGCGCGGCCAATCGCGCCATTTTGGTCACGCCCCCAGCGACAAACATGCCAGTTTTGCGGGGGCAGGGACAAAATGACGCGATTCACCGAGAATCGCGTCATTTTGGTACGCAGTAGCGGGATGTAGGAGACTTGTCAGCTCTCCCAGGAGTCCGTGAGACTGACCCGAATTTCGGGTGTCTCCCCGACATTCCGGGAGAGTTGGCAAGTATGCTTAATACATAAAATATAGGGCCATTATCCGTGAAAATTAGAGACAGTTTCCAACTATACATTAATTTAAAAAAATCTGCCTGGAAAGCATGAAAATGTGTTGTTTTGTTCTTATTTAAAAAATGTATCTTTAGTTTAAGCTGAGTTGTTTCTCTGCTGTAATGATCCCTTTAACATTTACAGGCAGCAAAGAATGTTCTTTCCACTTTCAAATTGATTCTATCCCCATCTACCCCCTCTATTACTTTCCTGGGAAATCTCCACCTCGTGATGAAGACCATGGAGTCACAGCACAGCAGAGTTCATCCTCTGTGTAATGTATTTTTAGAAAGCACACAAGACACTTACAAGGGTGGTCAGTGTAAACAGAAAGACAATTGTTTTAATGTAATTTAAATCTGTGTGAACGTTTAATGTAACACTTGGGAGAACATGATTATCCCAATGCCTGATATAAATAGCAAGTTTTTGGTTCATCTTGGGTAATACATAGGACCTCATCTGCAAACAGCCCTGGATACACACCACAATTAGCTTGTGTAAGGGATGACTGGGCCCCACTTCGTTTGCCAACTTAGGCAGCAGAAAGACTTGGCACACACAAACAGAAAGTCAAGACAGGTTATTTTAAGTAACTTATATATAAGAGAATGTCACATAAATATTTTTTTGCTGGTTGTAATATTTTCCATATCACCAAAAGTTATTTTTTTATCCGTGAGTGTGGACTGCCAGATTGCGGTATGGCCTGGTGTAAGGAAAAGCATGACCTGTTTTTCTTATTAGGACTTTTGTGATGCATATGTATTATTAGCAGTTCCCAACACTCAGGGGAGCGGAGTATGTGACCTATGGGTAGGGCTAATGCACCGTGCATTAGCAAGGGCACCTTACCTTTTGTGGTGGAGATGAAAGAGTATTGAGTCACACATTCAGTATTTTAGATACCCACTAAGCCTTGGCGCCCCTGGCAAATGCCTAGTTTCGCATAGTGGTAGAGTTGGCTCTGCCCCAGGTCTGACTCCTGTTAAGTGCCTTTGGCTGGCATCTGGCTAGCCAGGTAGTTTTGATCGTGGGCTAGGTGTCCGCATCATTTACTATTACAGCATTGGTCCTATGGGAGTCCCCAGTGACCAATGTTGTTAGATTTCTGATCTAGGAAAATGCATGTACAGTATATATTAATAAATATATTATTATAGATATGGTTTACTATTAAAAAATAGCCTTTTAGCTGCAGAATATTCAAAATATATATAGTATATAACTTTTTTTATTAAATCCTTTTCTTTACTTAAACTTATTTAACATCAATATTTTAATTGAAAGGATTATCAAATATTGGGTTACATAAGATAAAATAGCGAATTGAGGATAAGCAGAAAAAGTGAACAAAGGGAGAGGGGTACGTAGTGGGGAAGGGTGGGCACAATAATGAAATCACTTCTTAACTTATTTAAATAAATACAGTTTATTTTTTTCTTTTGGTTAATCATATGGACAGCACTGTAGCTCCCCAGCTCCAGCTTCCACTTTAACCACTGTTTTTACATTTTCTGCTGACTGGCTAATGTTATGATGTAGTCACTGACTTGAGCCAGGCAGCTGAAGATTTTGGCAATAGCAATTAAGTGTAAGAAATAGCGGGATGCTGGTGAGCTACAGTGGTGCCCATATAATTAACAAGTACATTTCCTTTGTATAAATAAAAATTAATTTAAACAGTACTGCATTAAAATAATAATGCTTTATTGCAACAATAAATCATTTCTAATGTTTTTTTTGTTCTGGTAAAGCCTTAAATGGTATTACCGTAACAGTGTGTACCTCTTTGATGTTTGATATTTCACTATGAAAGTTATAGCCAGACTATATATATATATGTATATATATATATATATATATATATATATATATATATATACACACACACACACACACATATGAATAGCAAAGTGGAAACAAGACGTTTTTCCAGCGAAATGGCTTTCTGTCCTTTGATAAAGCAGAATTCTATATCTAAATCTACCTTTTGGGCCTCTGTTCATGTGCCAGTACTGTCTACTTGCCCCCAGGCTAGAATTTGCCTGCCAGGCTCTGCCAACACGTGAGCTCAGCAAATTCTTACAGCAAATTCTGGCTTCTTACAAGCAGGATAAATTGTCTGTGTGTGCCACCGTAACCTGATTGATGCCCACAACATCTCTGGTTTAGCAGATAAAACGTCAGACACTGTAGCAAAGCATTAGGGACATGTAGCTCTTTTAATTATAGCAGCCAATGAAATCATATTCAAATTTATGCATCAGGTGATTCAATACTCGTGGAATACATGGAATACAGACCCCTGGAAAAACAGAGACCAAGATAGTCGCCTGTCTATATAGGTATGCTTCCCTAATGTTAGTGCGATCTAAGGTTATGTACTGAATTAGTTGGGACTGTTTCTATGAACCTCCATTAGGTTATAATAAATCTTTTTTTGCTTATCATTCTTGATTTGAGCTATTATTCCCATGTTACACGGCACACAAATATCCAGTACCTAGCCTGCAAGACCCAAATAGGGGTTTGGTAAAGCTAAAGGTGTCTCCTCAACAAATCTGAAGCAGTTACCAGCACAAACCGGATTCTGGGATAGCCGTCTCCCCGATGGGTATCGTGATGTATCCATATTACATATGCACATATTATGATGTAGGATAGCAATAACTTAATATGCTTCAAGGTAAGATCGTTATCATTTATTTCACTGCTACACAATTGTTTGATTAACTGTATTACAATAGTATAATAATGGGTGGTCTTGGCCCTTTAGATTTAAATATTATTTATATGTAGAAATATGTTAAATCTATAATCAGGATACAATGAAATCTGACAGTTTTTGGCTCATGCCTATTTGTAATCTCAGTGCCAGCATACTTGGTGTAAAGGCCTTGTCTGAAAATTTTATTATTCTCGGATTGCAGGAAAAATGTTCAATCATACGCTAATGAGTAACAGCCCTTATATATAGAATGGGAGAATTTAAATATTCTTGATACAGTATAATGAACTTCAAAGTAGACTGAGATGCAAACAACAGATTTCATGGTCTGAGCTGAGTTATATAACAGTGATGTCTATGTTCATGTCTTTAAAGTGATCTACACAGAGATGAGTCACTTGGAACCAGTATGCAGCATACCAATTTACTAGGTGCCAGTGGGGTAGAAAGACCACACAATGAACTTGGAGGGTGCCTTAAATGCATATCTTGAAGCTTTTAACCCCTCCACTGCTGAGAATTTTTTCACGCCTGTGCTGAGCCTATTTTGGTACTTTTTGGGCTAGTCACATTTCAACTTCAATGTCAGACATGCCTTGTATTTATAAAAAAAAAGCTTTGCATTTTCCAAAAATAATATTCTTCTTTGCAACCCAAGACTGTATTGCACAGCAGTTATCACAAGGTGGAAAAATACCATGAGAAATATAATGTACGTATACAACACTGATTCTCACCCCTTCACCCAAAGGAAATACACAATCTCTTACTAAGTGATTGGTAAGTATTTTCTTTCTCCCTGGAACCCAGTGTGATGCTGAAGATGAAACCTTTGCAGTCATGGGGTAAATCTACATCTACACGTTAAGTCCCACTCGCCCTTTGCAGTGATGTTAAATATAAGTTAATATCCAGTCCCACAACACAAAATTAAATTTTTCAATTTGAGGATAGTTTGCTGCTGCTTGTCTCATGCAGACTAGAACAACCCAATACGGATGGATGTTTTAGATTAAAAAAAACCACTCATTTGTTTACGCCAAAATAAAAGAAATGTATGACATTTTGTCACATTATTGGTATACTTCAAACAATTTTTTTTCATTTTGATAAAATTGTTGTTTGAAGTTACTTGATTCAATCATTTACAAAGTTGCAAAATTGCAGGTCTGTTTCTCCCTCTTTTGTGATGCTATGTGATTATTTTTGTATGATTGCTCCCGTTTATAAAGCTAAGTGCTTGATTTCCTTGTCAAGATGCCAATTTTGCTCAGGGTGCTTCTTGCCAAAGAAAGGTTAGGCGTAGTAATGAATTGCACCCATATAGAAAATCAGATTTCATGTTGCGTGCCAACATATTTCAATGAGTTTGAAGAGGTGGAGCAGGCACAACTAGAGGATGTTCCTGGCAAAATCTTTTAACCGCAAAACTTTCAATGGGATGTAATTTGTATTATTAAGGTGCACTTTATACAGGGAATTCAGTTATCACTATAAAAGGGATAATAAAATAAGTGGATTGGCCAAGGGGAGATCTAAATAGCCGCATGGTCTTGTAGGAACCTCGCATAGAGGGCCTGAGTCATTAAGGCAGGTATCTACTTTTTTTGAGCGTATCCTCTGCAAAATTCATTCTGTGCATGAGCAGAACAAGTTAAAAAAGGAGCTTACTATAGCTCACGATTTAGGAAGTGAATGGGGTGGGAAAAGGGTGGCTTAAAGTAGGCAAATACAGCAATGGCGTTTCCGTGCAGGGAACGTCAAAATCCGCTTCCAACACACTGAAAATTGCACTGGTTTCAGGCGTAACACCTGCACCTGCCAGGGGTCTAGTTTAAATCCTGTGCCTGGTCCAGTGGCTACCAGGCAGCTCTATAAAGTGTTAAACATAGCATAAAATAAAAATGTGTGTGGTTCCCACCTCCAAACATTAACACTTGTGGTGCCAGCCTAGTACTAGTAATTGCAAAATCGGGAAAGGGGGGCATGTACGAAAAGCAGCACTAGGCAAGCCAACCAGGACACTATGGCACTATGGCAGGAAAACCCGCAGCAGGGGGTCCCCCTGCCGTAATGACAAACCAGCCCCAGGTTGTTCAGCACAGGGCTGAATTCCCTAGGGAGTGTGGTCCACAGAAAAAAATGTTCGAGCTCCCCCTCTAGTGACACCAAACCCTGTGCTCTTCCCACACCCCTGGGTTGTGGGTGTGCGGTATCAAAATGAATAATCTATGTGGAAACAGGATTTTAGTTTGTGGAACAAAAAATCCCAGCCAGCCATGGCTGCCATTAAAAGTCTGGGCATGCCGGTGCTTTTAGAACTACAAGCTCCAGCATACACATGGCAGCAAGAGCACTTGGAGAACCACAAGTGTCAGCATGCCCTGACACCTAGAGCCCGCTGAGCCATGTAGTTCCACAAGGTAAAATTTAAATAAAACACACTCCTCATTAAAACCATATTAGTTATTATTATTGAAAATTAAAATGTAAATAAATCACACTCCTCTTTGTAACTACATATTTTTATTAAAAATAATAAATTCCTATATACTTTCTATCTGATGTCTTCATCTGTAATCGGTCCAATCTTGCAAGATTTTAATTCATAATGTTTGAAACCATAAAAAAAACATAATATTCCAAGGAGCAATAGTTATCCAAAAACAATATCATCCAAAGTCCTAGAGTTGTCCATAAAAAAACAAAAAAAACAAAACCAAAATATATTCCACCGGTAGTTGAAAATAAACTTATTTTCTTCTCTCTTGAAGTGAAAATAATCCACAGGATTCTGTGTGGCAAGAAAATAAGCCCATAAACTAGACGACACTGCGGGTTCCTTGCTATAGTGCAACCTAGTACTGATTTTTGTGAAATCGGGGGATCCCATGCCCCCCTCACCCCCAGTTTTGCAATTACCAGCACTAGGCTGGCAGCACAAGTGTTAATATCATTAGGAGGGGGGAACCCCGCTCATTTATTTATTTTTATTCTATTTTTAACAATGTATAGAGCCTGCGGGTCCAGCTGCTGTGACCATACCTGCAGCGCCCTGTGTAGTGGAACAGGGAGAGGCTTTAAAATACACCCTTAGTCAACAAGGAACAGATCTTGAGATCCATTCCTTGTTGAGTATGGATGTAAGCAGAGCTTATTTGTGGCCAGGAAGGCACTTATGTGCCTTAATGGCTCAGGTCCAATGTGTCTATTTGAATGTTTTAGGTAAGAATCTTTGCTTATTTCTGCTCACACTTCCTTTCTTTGCCATCCTTCTCTTCTGGAGTTATTGTTACAGCTGTATAATTGTTTTATTTTTTTTAATGGTTATATTAACAAGAGCTTCAACACATTTTTTAATAGGATGCTGCAATTTATTGCAATATGATTGATTTACATATCCTGAACCATTATATGTAGAGACTTCTTAATTGTAAGGAAGGAAAATAAATATATGTCAACTAAATTATCAAACAGCATGCCACCGAGCATGTTCTTGGGATACCATTATTAAACGTTTGTTTATAATAAAGACTTGGTGCTGTTGCTATCCTGGCTATCTTCACCAGATATGAGATACTTCAATGTTTATAGTATCTGTTACACTTGATATGCACATAGACCAACTTAATGGAACCCAGATAACTAAGGGAAGATATAACTTTGCAAGCGTTGCCTGCCATTTAGCAATGGAGATAAACCAGGTCTACCTAAAGAGTGAGATGACTTTATATGGTCTACGTTTAGTGTTGTGGCAAAGAGCAGACTCTAATAAAGTAAATCACTAGAGACGGGATTAAATGATTCATCTTACTACATGCAAGCTACTTAGTAATAGCATTTCTGCTAGGAGTGCTCTAGCCTTGCTGTCTGCCAAGTACCATACAAGGCAAGACTCTCTCCTTCCCGTGTCCTCTCACAGAAATCATGTTTTACTTAACAATAAACAGGATTTCACACATTAAGGCAGTCACAATACAGAACTTTTAAAGACTGGGATTAAAGAAATAAGCAATAATTGAAGTTACTCTTTGCATTTATTTGAAAGCCGATGTGATAGATTTGAAATCATGCATTGTCATGGCAGCAATGTATTGACTGTAGTTATATACAGACAGATGAAATATGTGTAGAAGGTGAGGTCATTAAGAGTGACTTGATTCAAAGAAGGCGTTGAGGTAAAACATACATTACTGTTTGGCCTCTGTGAGAAGCTATGTACAATGGGAGCCCAGGCGGTTAGAGATCAGAAGCTTCTAAAAATGTTGTTTTGACACACAATTAATTAAGTCATGTTGTGTAATAATCCTCAAAAATCTAGGGACATTTGCAAATGTTAATTTAACCACAAATGCTTCTGAGATGCCACAAGGCTGTTTCATGATGCGCAAATAAATATTACATTTTATGCAATGAAATGGTGCAGTATGTTGTGGAAAAAAACAGTATACAATTTTATTTTAGTTTATAGAGTTAGCCCTACCATAAACAGTTATATCGTACACAGAATAGATCTAAAATATACATATGAATACACTAGTTTCATTTTATTGTAAACATATTTAGTTTAACCAGTTGTGAATTTAGTTTAAAATGCAAATTTGAAAAATGAAATCGATAGGCAAGGTTTGAAGGTGATGGATGAACGGAGACAATAGGTTTTATGGAAACAAAAAGTAAAAAAAAAAAAAAGTAGTAAAAAAAGAACAAGCTCCCTCCCTCCCTCCATCAGAACTTCCCCTAATTTGTCCAGTTTCAAACAGGCCCTAAAAACCCACCTTTTTCTTAAAGCCTTTCTGTCTCCCACTTAACTTCCTACCTTATCTTCTGCCTCCGTCCCCCTACTCTCCCTCTCTCCCCTGCGTCTCTCTGTCTGTCCACCCCTCCCCTTAGATTGTACACTCCTCTGAGCAGGGCCATCTCTCCTCTTGTTTCCACCACTTCTAACTCTCTCCCTGCCTTCCGCGCCCTCCTTCTTGGGCCCCGTCGTTTGTAGATCCTCCCTCCCCCTTCCCAGCCCTCTCTAGCTGTGCATTGAGCTTACTGAGTTGCTGTGCTTACTGTACTGTGCTGTCTCCCATTGTATTGTAATTTGTTTGTCTCTGTACGGCGCTGCGGATGCCTTGTGGCGCCTTATAAATAAAAATTAATAATAAAAATAATTAAGTATATGTATTTTTAATATTTAGACATGAGAACACAGGCCTGGCTAAATTAGAAAAGGTTGTATATAGTCCTGTCATATGACCCTATGGTCATAAACAAAACATTCTGATCCTACTATGAGACCCTATAAAAACCTGCGTAAGGCACAGGCTACCCGGGCTCCCGACGCCCAGACGATACACGAGAATCTGAATAAATGCACATTACTCACTCTACCCCCCCCCCCCCTCCTCTCCGCAGTTCACCTCTCTCTACGATGATATTACCAAGAATGGAGTCACATAGGCCCTTACATCTCAGAAACGCTCTAAAGTCCCCGACCCCAACGGGTTTATGATGTCTTACTATAAGGTTTTCTCCAAAGAGTTAGTGCCCCATCTGACACTAATGTATAACAACATAATGCAGGGTGGGAAGTTTCATGACGACACCACTCGCTCCCCTATTGTGGTTATCCCCAACCTGCTGCACTAATTACCGCCCCATCTCGTTGCTTAACGCAGATGTAAAATGTTTTGCCATGGTATTAGCCACTCGATTGAACAGATATATGACATCCTTAATTTTTCTTGATCAGGCAGGTTTTGTCCCTTTCCAAACAATCCCTAGACAACACGAGATGGAGCATTGCCATTATTGTGCATGTCAACAAATGTAAAATTCCCTCGGTTATCCTAGCGTTGGACACAAAGAAAGATTTCTACAGACTCTCGTGGCCCTATATGCCCTGCACTCTTAAACATTTTGGGTTACTGGGGGCTTTCTTCACCACTGTTTAGGCACTGTATCACCACCATTCTTCAATGGTGTTAACCGACGTTATGCTGTCCTCCGCCTTCACTCTGAGCAACAGGACATGACAGGGCTGTCCTTTATCACTCTTATTGTACGCCCTCTATATAGAACTGGTGGCTGCTGCAATTCTAAGGAACCCTGATATCTACGGAAACCAAATAGGGCCTCGCCATTTCAAATTATTACAATGTGCGGACGATGTCCTGTAAACACTCTCCAACCCCTTACTCTTGCTCTCTAACCTACTCAAACTACAAAGTTAACAATTCAAAATCGGAAGCATTAGCCCTCCAAGTTCCCGCTCCCATGGGCAGAGCCGTAACGAGGGTGGTGCGGGCGGTGCCGTCGCCCAGGGCGCAAGGCCAAGGGGGCGCAGCAGCCGCCCGCTACCTGCCCCAATACCATAATGTGACCTCCCCAGCCGCAATGTGTAATAAGAGGCGGTGACCGGTCAGTGACAACTGGATGTCCGCCTCCCATATTCTCCTCCGCTCATCATCACTACGCAGAGTTACTAGATTTGGCCGCTGTAGCCGGTTTCTATGGAGATGCCAACTCTGGAAGTGCTGGCCTCAGTCAGTGTGAAGGGGATCAGCGCGGACCGCGGAGTACATACAGGACTCTGTAGCCGCTGGTTGTGCAGGGGGGACGAGCTGCCGGGATGCTGGAGCCAGGCGAGGAGAATGTGTGGGAGAGTGAGAGGTTATCAACAGCACCGACCACAGGCCAGTATATAGTGTGCACTCCCAGTACCGTCCCCAGAGTAGGGATATAACATAACCCCAGTGTAGTGATATAACATAACTCCAGTGTAGTGATATAACATAACCCCAGTGTAGTGATATAACATAACCCCAGTGTAGTGATATAACATAACCCCAGTGTAGTGATATAACATAAAACTTCACAGCAGGTCACATATTCATATCTCTCTCTTTCCCCCCCCCCCTCCTTTCGAATCATGCCCACTACAGTTTATGTAATTAAGTGCGCGCATATATATATATATATATATATATATATATATATATATAAAATCAGTAAAGTGCTAGCCACACCCACTTGTCAAATGCCACTCCCACTTACATGGGGGGCGCCGGTGCCCTGTCTCGCCCAGGGCACCAAAATTTCTAGTTACGGCACTGCCCATGGGTGCCACACTCAAATCTAAGTTTTCCTTCCAATGGTGCTTTAAGTCTCTGCGTTGCCTGGGGGCCCACATTACCAAAGAGTACAAACATCTCTTTCAAGCCAACTATGTTTATCCCTTATAGACTCAATTAACCGTGACCTCCTTAAATTAAACCTTCTGTACAACTTGGTTCCAGGGACTTTCTTGACTACCCTATAAACACTCTACGGTAAATTCATATGGCAGGGTAAGAAACCGAGAATCAGACATTCTTATCTCGCTAAATCTGCTGCATCTAGGGATTGCTGATTTCCAATATTTGAGCACTATTATTAATCTTAGTCATATTATCTCACGGCAGACAGCTCCCGGGATTAAAACATGGGTGGGTCTGGAAAATGCACTGACGCCGGGTCACACTTTGAAATTTCTTCCCTGGCTCCCTTGCAGCCAAAGACCAGCCTCAGTCTACTTTCACCCTACCTTGCAGCTTACACTTGACATATGAGATAGACTCCTCAAAACGAAGGAATGCACTACATTCCCCTCCCCTCTCAACCCGCCATGGCACCACCCAGTGTTCCCATTGGGGAACTCCACCTCATATGCCACACCCTGGCAACGGGCGGGCATCACCCAGTTTACCTACATCTTGAATTTGCTCCACACATGTTCTCTGACCTGAGTGAGAAAGCCAGCCTTCCCTCATCCTTGCACTTTTCCTATGTACAAATAAGGGGGTTTATTCAGGCTCAATGTAAAACAGCCAAACTATGTAAACCCACAGTATTCGAGAGCCTATGTATGTACTGGGGTTCTCAGGTTTGGTTTCCCTCATCTACCACTTCACTCTCCCACCAGAGATATAGGCCTTGGAGTCATTTGAGGCTGCATGAAAAATGGACATTCACAAGACTCTGGATCAGGAGGGATGGTCCGGGTTTAGGCTTAGGATTTCCAAGACATCCATAAACACCTCGATCACAAAAAATGCTTCTAAGTTGTACACCAGATGGTACATGGTACCCACACAATTGGGCAGACTATATCCAGGCACGTCAGATTTCTGCTGGAGGGCCTGCAGGGGAGTGGGGTTTTTCTATCATATTTAGTGGCAATGCCTCCATAAATGCAATCTGTGGCTCCAGGTACCTGCTCTTCTAACTGGACTGTGAATTTACCCCTGACCCACTGATCATGTTGCTTTGCTCCCGGTGAAAACTCTCACTAAACATAGAGACAAATTGGTACAGCATGTTTGTGCCGCTGCGCGTTTGCAGATTGCCACAGACTGGAGGTCCTTACGATCCCCAAGCTTTCAAGTGGCTGTCAAACGGATATGGTTCATAGTATCAATGGAATATATCACGAGCCTTCTCTGGGACAAAGTTTCTATTTTCCACAATGTATGGGACCCTTGGTACATTTTTTACCAATCATCGCTACCTGGCACTCTTTGTGCCGCTCTCCACGCACACAACACCCAAGTATTTTTACTTTGTTCTATTTTCTTACCCATCTGAGGGCTCTACGGGGATGAATCGACTCCTCCTAGGGGGTCCTCTCACTCTCTCTCCTCTACCCTGGTCTGGGGCAGTAGTCATGTTGGTCACACCTCCCTGGATGCTTCTTCACTTCTACTTACACTTTTCTTTTCCTCTTTCTCCTTTCTCTTGGGGTTCTACTCCCATTCCTTCCCCCCTCTCATGTCTGTCTCCTCATCCCACCCCCCCCACCTTCCTCTTCCCCTTTATGCAGGAAAATCACACAACGTGGAACCCCCCACAATCCCGACCTTGGTATCTCTACCAGGACTCACGACTTAGATAACAGCCAGGAACATGTGCTCTTTAACAGCGGTTCCTCTAGGCCCCTATATTGCTCCCAGTATTGCATTGTTCTAATGTTATATGTGATATCTCATGCTACGTGAATGATTCATAGTACTGGCTATATGTTAAGGTTTTCTCTATCACATTGTCATCTTCGGTCTTCCTTGTTGTTGACAAATATAAACAGATTTATCTATTTTTTAAAAAAAGAAAAGGTTGTAATTCCCTGTAAGATAGTGGAGTTTGAATTTCACATCTGCCTGAGTTTGACAAGTGAGTGTGGTGTCATGCTAAAAAAACACATCAATAAAGTTTTTAGAGTTGGGCCGGCTGCAGCTGCCGCCTGGGACCCGGCATCCTCCTCCTTGCTCCCTTCTCACTGACTGTCGGGTGTGATGTCATCATGTTCTGACAGTGTCAGTGAGGAGACCAGCGGCGCAGAAAGAAGCCACAAGCATGAAGAAAGAAGCCCAAGTAAATGGTAAATAAAGGAATGGAGGCAGTGGGCACAGTGTAATAAAAGGGAAACTGTGATGGAGAGCACAGTGTGAATTTCAGGGAGTCAATCCGGACTCCCAGGTCGTTGTGGAGGTGGGGCTTACAGAGGTGATTGCATCATCAAGCCCCACTACTCCCTATGCAATGCCGTGAATTTCTGAGATCAGCAGCTAGAATGTGCTTTTTAGCATTTCCCGGGACAGCTGCTTATCGGAGCAACTGTCCCGGCTTCAGTCAATTAATAAATTGCCCTGTTACTACATCTCTTGTTTTTAATCAAGGATCCTTTATTCACCTTGATTTGTGCTTGTGTGCCAAGTACCTTTGAGATGCCCAGACATTGAATCAGATGCTGCTGCATGTGCTTGGCACGCCCTTACTGTACACTGACTATGGGCCCATTCCACTCTCTGTTCCGCCCTTGAACACGTAGAGCTTGTAGTAAGTGTCCTTTGCGCTAAAAGGTGAATCTGCTGCTGCGTTCTGTGGCGTATGGTCCGGTTTTGGATAATAATGTGCATTAAAAGCAAACAATTGTCAGTTAACCTCCTTATATAATCAGACCCCCAGTGTGCTTTGTATATGAGTACACAGAGCCACGTTTTATGAAATACAAAACTAGGAACTTTCTTTTTAAAACTCTAAGGACAGGCTGAATGTAGTGAGAACTATGACATTTTATAGTCTGATTTATATCTTTTTTTCCAAATGTGATGTATTGAACACATTAAAAAATATATTTCTTTGCTGTAACAAACCTATTAATCTTTGTTTATTTCATTATAGCTCTTCTACCCACTGGCATTAATTCCATGTGCTTTACCAACGTTTTTAATGCTGAGCCCATTGTTTGCAATGCTCCATACACTTTCAAGATTTTACTAGCATTCAGGTGTGCGGCATTCACCTTGCATTTTTCCAAATGCATTGTGTGCTATTCAATGTGTTTACTGTGGCTAAACACTTTATGGAGACCTACAGTGACCAGCCAATGCTAGTAGAAAACGCCAGTAACAAATACATGTTGAATACAAACATTTCACATGCCTTTTTACTTAAAAAATACAAATACAACACTAGTGTGCACCTGTCCTTCAGTAAGTTATGCATCCACCCAGAGGCGAAACTAGCAAGCTGTAGGCCGTGATGCAGGGAAGTGGGTAGGAGGGAGCCAGGGCCCACAGCTTGCTAGTTCCCTGTGCTGTGGGCCCCATTATCTCCATGTGCTCCCGGTGCACCACATCTGCTGCACCAATGGTAGTTCCGCCACTGCGTCCATCTCAATCTGGATAGTACTGTATATGAATCCCTAATAAAAATTAATTTAGCTCAGCATGCAGTAAACCAGGGGCGGGCTGGCCCGGGGGGCAGGGGGGTACATGTCCCCCGGGCCGGACATAAAAACATTATTTTGGCCCGCCAGGTACCCAGTGGCTGGCCCCTCCCCCGGGACCAGCCACCTTCAATTGTCCGCGGATCCTAACGATCCGTCCCCCCTCCCTCCCACTTTCTATGCTAGCGTGATGCACCTCTGCCGTGCATCGCGCGGGTGCAGTCCCATGTCTGCAGAAACTGACAGCACGTGGGATTGAGCCAGGTAAGTGCCGGGGGAAGGGGGGGGATGTATTATATTAATAGTGTGTATGTCAGTGTGCTAAATTAATCTCTGTGTGAGTGTCAGTGTGCTAAATTGATGTCTGTGTGAGAGGGGGGCCAGTATATGAATGTATTGTGTGTTTGTGGGGGCAGTATATGAATGTATTGTGTGTGTTTGTGGTGGCCAGTATATGAATGTATTGTGTGTGTTTGTGGGGGCCAGTATATGAATGTATTGTGTGTGTTTGTGGGGGCCAGTATATGAATGTATTGTGTGTGTTCGTGGGGGCCAGTATATGAATGTATTGTGTGTGTTTGTGGGGGCCAGTATATGAATGTATTGTGTGTGTTTGTGGGGGCCAGTATATGAATGTATTGTGTGTGTTTGTGGGGGCCAGTATATGAATGTATTGTGTGTGTTTGTGGGGGCCAGTATATGAATGTATTGTGTGTGTTTGTGAGGACCAGTATATGAATGTATTGTGTGTTTGTGGGGGCTAGTATATGAATGCATTGTGTGTGTTTGTGGGGGCCAGTATATAAATGTATTGTGTGTTTGTGGGGGCCAGTATATGAATGCATTGTGTGTGTTTGTGGAGGCCAGTATATGAATGCATTGTGTGTGTTTGTGGGGGCCAGTATATGAATGTATTGTGTGTGTTTGTGGGGGCCAGTATATGAATGTATTGTGTGTGTTTGTGGGGGCAGTATATGAATGTATTGTGTGTGTTTGTGAGGACCAGTATATGAATGTATTGTGTGTGTTTGTGGGGGCCAGTATATGAATGTATTGTGTGTGTTTGTGGGGGCCAGTATATGAATGTATTGTGTGTGTTTGTGGGGGCCAGTATATGAATGTATTGTGTGTGTTTGTGGGGACCGGTATATGAATGTATTGTGTGTGTTTGTGGGGGCCGGTATATGAATGTATTGTGTGTGTTTGTGGGGGCCAGTATATGAATGTATTGTGTGTGTTTGTGGGGGCCAGTATATGAATGTATTGTGTGTGTTTGTGGGGACCAGTATATGAATGTATTGTGTGTGTTTGTGGGGGTCAGTATATAAATGTATTGTGTGTTTGTGGGGGCCAGTATATAAATGTATTGTGTATTTGTGGGAGCCAGTGTATGAATGTATTGTGTGTGTAGGGGAAGGCGGCAGTATATGAATGTATTGTGTGTGTTTGTGGGGGGCAGTATATGAATGTATGGGAGGGGCCAGTATATGAATGTATTTGTGCGAGTGTGGGGGCCAGTATATCAATGTATTTGTGTGTGTGTGTGTGTGTGTGTGGGGGGGGGGGCAGTGTATGAATGTATTTGTGTGTGTGTGTGTGTGTGTGTGTGTGTGTGTGTGTGTAGGGGGGGCAGTATATGAATGTATTGTGTGTGGGAATGACCAGTCTAGGAATGTAGTGTGTGTGAGGGAGGGGGTCTTAATATAATGTGGGGGGTAAGCTATCAATTTAATCGAGAAGTGCAGGTGGGGGCTAAGTATTGGGTGCTATTTTATTTGTGGGGTGATGGTGGGACAATTTAATTTAATAGTGGGTCCTATGAATTTAAGATGGAGTAATTGCATCTTTAAGTTAATGCTGGGGTGGTGAGCTATTAATTGATTGTGGGGCTGTTTGGGGAGAATGAGGTCTATTTATTAAATGTGATTATGAATTATTTAATGCCTGGGATTATTGTGGGAAATGGTTATATTTGTTAGACGTAAATGCTATTTAAAATAATGCTGGGGCTGTTTGAGGGGAGGGAAATAGGTTTATATATTAAATGTGTTTGCTATCTAATGTCAGGGTTGGTTGGAGGGAAAGATATCTATTTAGAAAATATGAATATTATTATTTTAAATTGTTGTGGCTGGAGGGAGGCCTAATTATAAAACATGGGTGCTATTGATTTAACACTGGGACTTGTTGGAGTTTTCTAAATTTTATTTACCCATTTTTTTTTTCAAATAGGGCCTCCAATATTCCAGGATCCAGACAACCAGCAAATGAGTTAAAGTAACCAGCAGCCACAAGGGGTGTCAGTGACAAGAACAGGTAGGAGAGAGCAGGACAGTCTGCCAACTGTCCTGAATCTGGTGAGACAGTTACAAACTTGGGTCACTGTTTCCCTTAGGACAGTTGGGAGGTATGTCCCGCTTCACCGTGTACTGCTCGTGAAGGCAGAACTGTGTGCACCTAACAGTAGTGCACACAGTATTGCCTGTGTATTTGTCTAAAATGATAACCATGCTACATCATAGGGGGTTACCCAGTCTAAAGTGCCCAGGCCCCCCAGAGCCTTAATCCAGCTCTGGGCCTGGGAATAAAATATATATATGGATTAGGCAACACTACAATAGCCTCTTTTTATATAGATAAATATATATTGCACCAAAAACTACCCTTTAAGGATGGGCCGCTGCTGTGTGCTTGCCCCCCGGGCTGAAATAAGCCAGCCCTCCCCTGCAGTAAACAGTAAGGATTTTCTTCTTCTGCAACCAGAATGGCAGAAAGTATGGAGACAGATTTTCCCTAGATTACAACTCTTAAATCTTCATATATACTATTTGCAACTGTGGTGGATTACTAGTTGGGATTATGAAGTTAGGCAACTTTACCTTTAGTGACAGACAATGTACAGGATCACTTCTATATATTAAAACACTAACTAGAGATTAACAAAATGTTCAAAAGTGTTGTATGTTTTAATAGTGGGATTTAGTCTTAATTGCTCCTAGACCTACCCCAGCTAAACCAGATAGCTGAATGAACAGACCATCATCATTCCAGCTCATTTTGTATGCAAAATGCAAATTCTGTGAAATGTTGGCAAAAGTGAAAAGTGTATCGCTGTAACTCTGCACCTGTTCTGCTATGAATCTCAATGTGCACTAAATTGTAAAAATGTAATAAATAAATTAATGTATACGGTATGACATATTATACAACGTTCCAAAAATGCTGAAAAAACAAGTTTCTGCAAAAGAGAATACACAATGAGGTTTTTCTGAGATAATGCAGATTCCAGGGATTATTCTGTAAAGTCCCATAACTCTCACTGACTTGAATAGTAGTTTTTGACCAGAGCTTATGCAATAAGCCTCTTAAAGCAGAGCAAAGATGTTAATAGCAAATCTCTATCTAGGGTAGAGCGATTTAAATGTCTATGCACTGACTTATTTGTGGGAAAAGTGGCACTTTTCTTGACCGTTTGCCAGACAGGTTGCACTTGTAGCATAAACAGTGGCATCTAGTTATGTTAGTTCATGATTAACAGGATAGTAAGCTTTTCAGGACAAGAAACTTTCCTCATATGTTTATCTTTAGTCAATTGCTCAAGATGTCTTTGTTGTACTAAATACCTGAAAACCAACAAACATATTAAATATGATGTATATTAGCTTTGCAATGCTATTCTTTGATTACTTAGTCCTAGCAGAAAAGTGTAGAATTATAAAAGTGTAAATTATTGCATAATATGTGTAGAAAACCAGGACAGTTCAAGCATAAATTTAAATTATTGAGTACAACACGAGTAAAACCTTTAATTAACTCATTTATGCCCCTGTCACAGGTTAACTGTCGGAAAAGTTCCTACAGCAAATAATGGGCTTTGCATGATTGCACCATGTGCTGCTTTTAAATGTACAATCCCCGTTAATAACTATTTGACTGTTATTCTGCCACTTCTGCGTCTGCAGGATTCAGATTGTGGTAACTTCTTTAAAAGTGATTCTGTTCCTATTGCTGTTCAAGCACAGGTTCGCGGTTTTCATTCTTAGGTACTATAAATTAATCTTGTGCGACCTCGCTAAAACTGAAAACAAAAACAGTGAAAGATACAGCTATTCTGACTTGGCAAATGTCTTCAGCTATTTTTCTTGGAATAGAGCACATTTTGAAGCATTATTAGCCTAATGAACATACATATAACATGTTAATTTAATTAAAGCCAAAGTTTCAGATTAATATATACACAGTATATATCAAAGGCTGTGTATTACTGAACTGAATAACACACAAGAAAATACCGGAGTAGTTATACTTATCTAAATGTCCATGCTCTCTTTCACACCTCTGTAACAGGTTTCCATGTTAGCAGGAACGTACTTCTCTATCAGAGCAGGCACAGAGTGAGTGACAGCCTGTCAAACTATAATACTCTAATTAATACTCATGAGTATTTAAAGCTGTCCAGAATATGGCTAGTTTTAGCATGTAAATATAAAAATCACACAGAGTAAATTAAATTTATATGCTATCTGTTCAGATATATGTTTAATGCATGTATATTGGTGACAGGCACTATATATATATATATATATATATATATATATATATATATATATATATATATATATATATGTACACAGCAGTTAGCTTTAACAATTGTTCTGGAAATAAGGATTAACAAATGAAATGCAATATATGCACACACTACGAATTCCAAATGCAATCAGGAGCTACTTCCATTAATATAACCACAATTCCCTAAAGTGTAGTCACCTAACAGCTCCGGCTTAATCTCTATTAAATACTTGATTCATACAACTGAATTATATGCTTACTGGCAAGTTTTGGTTGAGTTAATTGTTATATGGACAACATAGTCTCCAACACAGAAAATTAGTAGTTATGTAAGCAGAGTGTAGTGCTATGAAAAACAAACAAGAAAAAGAAAGCTGGTAACAATAATGTAATGATGTTTAAATGTCTCACCTACAATTCATCTACATGTAATAGTGACAGCATAGACAAGTGCACTGTATGCTACTGGAATACACATAACTCCATGTGTATTCCAGCAACCAGAGCAATTTGAATGGGGACAGGGAGTGTGACCAAGTCATTATAACTACAGGTAGGCTCACATTACAGTGATTCCTATAAAATAAAGCACATTACAGAGTATTAGAGAGGTGCAGGTTGGAGCAGGCAATTGAGCACATGCAGTACACACTTTTTGATCGTCACTTGAGTGAATAAAAACTCATACTCTGGCCCTGGCTCAATTGAATTCTCTTCTTTTACACTTCATACCAAACATCTGGTCTTGCTCACAAGAGACTTACTTACACGGCTATTCGGCCAGGAAGTTCCAGACAGAAAGCAGGGACTGAGGAGTGGGTGGAATGGAGCAGGTTTGAGAGGTGGGCACTAATGTGCCCTTTCCACTAAGCCCACAGGAACAAATTGTCCTATACTACTGGATCCAGTTTATATTGGATCTGTTAGTGCAGATCCAATATATATGTCCCAGGTTAAGCATTACCCTAAGGGACATTAAGTTTGGTCACTCAAGAGCAGTTTAATCCAACTGTTTGGTACCCAGGCCAAATAACCAGATCTGCCCATAAATACTTTTAAACACATGACAGAATAAACGTCACCAATTACAATAATGTGTACATTAGATGGTGACGGTAATGCTATGAAACAGGTTCTATTTCATCAGCACATAAAGTTCGCCAAGATGTGATAAGTAATGTTTGTAATATAATTCCTAGAAGAATTTATGAGTGATGACAAGAAAAGTCTTTCTGTGCCAGGCATCTTTTTCTGCTGAGTGACTGAAAGTTATTATCTGGGAGCTGTGTGTAGGCCTGCATGAAATAACTTGGTATTCACAGTTCAGTAGCTAGCAGAGAGATGAATGCATCATAGAGCTAAAACCACAACTGGAAGCGTGATAACTCTTAAATAATAATGAACGACTGTCCCAAGAGGGCAAGCATGGAGATCTTTGGCACTTCCGCCCGCATTTCATGTTAATGGTATAAATGAGGAAATGCTAATGCGTTCAATTGAAAGCAAACAAACACAACCCTCAAAAAATATCTCAGGAGCTCATCATAAACATACTAAAGTGTTATTGCAAAGCAACGATCATACTTACATTTAAAATTATAAAGATAGAGACACCTAGGTATAAAACATTTCTTTTTAAACACAGCTTTTATTTGTTTTTGTTTAAGTTAAAATACAAAACTTAAGATATATAAAAATATATTTGGATGGCTTTGTTTGCTAAGCAAACCAGGGGGTATATTTACTAAACTGTGGGTTTCAAAATGTGGAGATGTTGCCTATAGCAACCAATCAGATTCTAGCTATCATTTATTTAGTACATTCTACAAAATGACAGCTAGAATCTCATTGGTTGCTATAGGCAACATCTAAACTTTTTCAAACCCGCAATTTAGTAAATATACCCTCAGTAGTCAATTTGTGGCTGATGAGCAGTTTTTCTTCAATATATACAGCTTGGTAAAGCAAAGGAAGCAATCTGCCTTTTAAGGTACATTTGACTTGTGTGTGAGCACCTTTTTAGTATGTATATGTATTTCCTGCTCATTCATGGTTCCTGGTGTTGTAATGGGCAGGGCTACAACTACCTGTTGCCAATCAGATCGTGGGATTCACGGAGCAGCACAAAGTATATCAGGAGAACAGTGTGCTGTTCATGAGGACAAGGTTGCTTGTGACTGGGCAGTGTTATCATTACATATGGGTGAATCAATTCAGATTCAGATCATAATTTTGACAAAATTATAGAAATTTATAATGCACAAATTAGTGAATCAGTGCTGATTTGCTGAATACATGGCCACCCTGTTTTACAAGCAGCGGTACCCAGTTTCATGTCTGTCTTTACCATTTCCTAAAAGACCTATTAATCCACAATGAACGCCCCTAAGGCCAGCACAGTAAAGTAAGTAGAGAAATGCAAAAAATGTGCATCATCCCCCATTCCAAATCTCTAACCAGTTTCGATGTGAGACAGTCTGGGCTGGGTTTCACTAAAGCATGGAGACCTCGAGCATACTGATTAGCACAGGGCTGGTACATCTACTGAGAGTTCCAAAAAGACCCCTGCTCCCATTGGCTACAAACCCTGCTCTAAAAAGTGACACAGTGGTTAGCATTGCTGCCTGACAATACTGTGGTAATGAGTTTCATTCTGACAAGGGCTTTCTGTGTGCAGTTTGTATGATCTCTACGTGTTTGCATGGTTTTCCTCCCACACTCCTAATTAGAGATAAGCGGGCTCGGATATCTGAAATCCGAGCCCACCCGAACGTTGCCGATCCGAGCCGGATCCGAGACAGATCCGGGTATTCCCGCCAATTGCAAAACTGAAACCGAGGCTCTGAGTCATAATCCCGCTGTCGGATCTCGCGATACTCGTATTCAGTAAATTCCCCGCTAGCCGCCGCCATCTTCACTCGGGCATTGATCAGGGTAGAGGGAGGTTGTGTTAGGTGGTCCTCTGTCCTGCTATATCTCGTGCTGTGCTGTGCTGTGCTGTGTTCTGCTCAGTCCAAAAAAAGTTATAAAAAAAAGAAATTAAAAAAAAATATCCAAAAACAATCCTGCAGTATAAGTCCATTGGTACTGCAATATTACAAAGTTCACTGATTCAGCAGTATAAGTCCAGTGGTACTGCAATATTACAAAGTTCACTGATTCTGCAGAATAGACTGGGAATTAGTGGAAATAATTGTTATTGAATGTTATTGAGGTTAATAATAGCGTAGGAGTGAAAATAAACCAAAAAAACTTGATTTTAACACTATTTTATGTTTTTTTCAAAATAAATCCGAATCCAAAACCTTAAATCTGAACCAAAACCTTTCGACAGGTGTTTTGCGAAACAAATCCGAACCCAAAACCTCAAGCAAATCTGAATCCAAAACATAAAACACGAGACACCAAAAGTGGCCGGTGCACATCCCTACTCCTTAGTAGTTGGTTTCTGAGAAAATTAAATCTGGTGTGTGTGTCCATGTGGTAGTGTATATAGATTATAAACTTCACTGGGACAGGGACTGATGTGAATGATTAAATATTCTCTCTAATGCACTGTGTAATATTTAGGTGTCATATAAATAACTGTTAAAAATAAATTAAATAAGTGTTGATGGTCTTCCTGACCCATCCCTGGGCTGGTGGAGAAAAGGTTTTAACTAGGCTGGGTCATGGCAACTTTTCTACTCCATTGGCTTCAGTATAATGGTAATACACCAGAAAAAGTACAAAAAAATTAGAAACCAACTTTATTTGAATAAAACTCTTCAGAATCTCATAATTTACTTTATGATAGTATTTCTGCTTTCTTGATAAAAATACAAAAACTAAAACTCCCCTGCGCATTTCCCTGCACACAAGCAGTGCTAAATGACTGAACTTGGGAGTCATCCAACACCTTCTCTCCCCTAACTCTACATTCTCCTCCCCTGAGATGGCAGTACCTAATTTTCACCAAACCTTAGCAACTGCCCTTGATCAAGTGACTCCAGCGACACTGCATACTACACGTCGACTTCAATGTCAAATGTGGCACACTACTGCAACACGAAATCTTCAAAAACTTTCCCGTAAAGCAGAACGTCACCGGCGTAAATCTCGCACCTCTAATGACTTCTTCACATATACTTCTATCTACCGCTCATATAGAAAGGCTCTGGACACTACAAAACAAACATACTTCCAATCTCTTATATCTCTATGCTCAGGCTTCTAACCCCAAACACCTTTTTAAGACATTTAAATCTCTTCTTAATCCTCCCACCCCAAACTCTCCATCTAATATCAGTGCCCAGGATCTTGCTTCCTACTTCGAGGACAAGATTGATAAGATCAGACTAGAAATGGTATCCTCTTCCTTGACAAGCAATCATCTCAATTCCTTCCCACTACCCTCTGACACTCTATCTTCATTTGACCCCACAAATGAAGAGGAAATTTCTGCTCTTTTCTTATCTTCCTATTCTTCCTCTTGTCCTCTTGATCCTATTCCCTCAAAAAATTGGTAGATCCCTGTCTCCTGTGCTCATTTCACCTCTAACTAAAATCTGTAATCTCTCGCTCTCTACTGGCATCTTTCCATCACTATACAAGCACGTAGTGATTACTCCTATCCTAAAAAACAAGATTCCGACCCAAATTCTCTCTCAAACTACCGTCCCATCTCTCACCTCCCGTGCCCCTTTAAGCTCCTAGAGAGACTTGCCTACACTCGCCTCACACGCTTCCTTTCTGCAAACAACCTGTTGGATCCTCTTCAGTCTGGCTTTCATTCTCAACATTCCACAGAGACTGCGTTGACTAAGGTTGTCAATGATCCGATCACTGGTAAAACTGAACACCATTACTCTCTCCTAATTCTCCTGGATCTCTTGGCTGCATTTGAGACCGTTGACCACTCTCTTTTCATACAAACGCTGCAATCCCTAGGTCTTCAAGACACTGTTCTATCCTGGTTCTCATCCTACCTTTTTAATCGCTCTTTAACTGTTAATTTCTCTGGGGCCACATCTGCTCCGCTTCATTTATCAGTTGTAGTACGGCAAGGCTCAGTGCTAGGTCCTCTGCTGTTCTCTATCTATACCGCTTCTATTGGAAATCTAATAAGCTCCTTTGGAATTCAGTATCATCTCTATGCGGATGATACTCAAATTTATCTATCCTCTCCTGATCTCTCGACATCTGTGTTGTCCCGTGTAACTGACTGTGTTTCTGCCATTTCACCTTGGATGTCCTCTCGCCAACTGAAACTTAATCTTTCTAAAACAGAGTTAATAATATTTCCACCCACCAACAAGAGCATACCTGACATTTCTATTTATGTTGATAACATGACCATAAATCCCACCCCACAAGCTCGCTGCCTAGGTGTAATCCTTGACTCACACCTATCCTTTGTTCCCCACATTGACTCTATATCTAAATCATGTTATATACATCTAAAAAACATTTCCAGAATTCGCACATATCTCACGCAAGACACTGCAAAAACCTTAATTCATGCACTTATCATCTCCCGCATTGACTATTGCAATTCCCTCCTTACTGGCCTTCCCAAAAACAGACTCAAACCCCTACAATCTATTTTGCACGCAGCGGCAAAATTGATTTTCCTTGCAAATCATTATTCCTCTGCTGAATTACTCTATATGTCTCTACACTGGTTGCCTGTTTTCTACAGAATCCAATATAAAATACTTTTACTAGGCCATTAACAAAGCTGCACCAACATACATCTCCTCTCTTGTCTCAAAATATCTTCCAACTTGGCAACTCTGTTCTGCACCAGATCTGCGTCTCTCATCCACCCTCATTACATCCTCCCATTCCCTGTTACAGGACTTTTTTTGGGCTGCACCCACTCTATGGAATTCTCTCCCTCGCACAATAAGACTCTCCTCTGGTCTACAAACTTTCAAGCCTTTTTTGAATACCCACATCTTCAGACAAGCTTATAATATTCCTCAACCACCCTCTTAACCTCATTACATTACCCTATTACCATCTCTTACACAATTTCACCCAAGACAACTACCCCATGACCAACATTGTTGTGTGACAGGATCATTTAGCTTATGAGTCACCTTTACCTTTGCAGTCTGGCTGGACCGAAATGCAAAATGTATACTTAACCTCATGTATCTAACTCCCATTGTCCCATAGATTGTAAGCTTGCGAGCAGGGCCTTCTCACCTCTTTGTCTGTTTTACCCAGTTTGTTTATTAGTCTACTATGTTTGTCCCCAATTGTAAAGCGCTACAGAATATGTTGGCGCTATATAAATAAATGATGATGATGATGATGGTGATCAATACTTCCATTTACTGCCCAGCATAGGAAAACACTTGGGGTCTTAGGCTTGTTCTTTAACACAGCCCATTGGTATGAACAACCACAGAGGTTTTCAGCTCATGGCTGTCAGCATCTAGAAGGGGGAGCTAAGTTTTTCCACTTACCATGCCAAGGAGACCCCATACTTGTGGGATGGCTGGATATTTTTTTTATTTAACACAGCACTACTCATGTGAAATCAAGACCGGCACTGGGGTCAGGAGAGGCCTTTTTTGTTATTTGTGAATATCGCAAAATTTGGCATCATTTGTTAATTTTAAACTAAATATTTTCTTTGCACTTACATAGTGTACAAGGTATTATGTAACAACTGTATTAAAGGGACACTAGCCTCAAACATTTCCTGTGCTTCATTTTGCATAGCACTGAGGAATGTATATTTTATACATAGTTTTATATTATCTCCCTCTGCAAGCTATGAGGAAATTTAGAAAGTTGTGTGGGTCTTGTCATATTTTTGGATCTTTCAGCACCTGGCCTTCACCCACCAGTGTCATATCCCTTTCCACTAGGCCATGCCACAAGATATTACATTATGAAAAGATTATCACATCTAAATCATATTGACAGGAGAACTGTGGGATGAGATAAATTGATTTTGGGTAAAGAAAAGAAATTATAGAACTATCATCATCAACTTTTATTTATATAGCGCCAGCAAATTCCGTAGCGCTTTACAATTGGGGACAAACACAGTAATAAACAATACTGGGTAAAACAAACAAAGAGGTAAGAGGGCCCTGCTCACAAGCTTACAATCTATGGGACAATGGGAGTTTGAAACATGAGATGGTACATATTGCATACTGGTCCAGCCATATTGCAAAGGTAAAAAGTGATATGTGCTATGTGATCCAGTCACACAGCAATGTTGGTCAGGGGGCTGTCTTGTGTGAATTGTGTAAAGAGGGGTAATAGGGTAACCTAGTGAGGTTAGGAGGATGGTTGAGGAATATTATAAACTTGTCTGAAGAGTTGGGTTTTCAGAGACCGCTTGAAGGTTGGTAAACCAGAGTAACGTTTTATTGTGCGAGGGAGGGAATTCCATAGAGTGGGCGCAGTTTGAGGGATGTAATGAGAGTGGATGAAATAATTATACTGAATTGTGAACAATGTAAGCAGAGCCCTAATGAACCGTCATGATTGGACTAAAAACTTATGTCGGATACTTGTCTCCATGTCAAGAGGCAAGTCACACTACTCCAATCTTATCTCCGTGCCCAGATGGTTCCAGCATCTCAGCATTTGAACAAATGGACTTGTGGTCAACTCTACATGAGGTCCTGTGTGTATATTCTTCCTCTTTGGGTATCTCCTGCTTACTAGTACAAGTACCATCATAGAAACATAAGTAAACCCCAAAAAAACTAAGGATGAGCGCGCTCGGATTTCTGAAATCCGAGCCCACCCGAACGTTGCGAATCCGAGTCGGATCCGAGACAGATCCGGGTATTGGCGCCAAATTCAAAAGTGAAACTGAGGCTCTGACTCATAATCCCGTTGTCGGATCTCGCGATACTCGGATCCTATAAATTCCCCGCTAGTCGCCGCCATCTTCACTCGGGCATTGATCAGGGTAGAGGGAGGGTGTGTTAGGTGGTCCTCTGTGCTGTTTAGTTCTGTGCTGTTTAGTTCTGTGCTGTTTAGTGCTGTGCTGTGCTGTGCTGTGCTGTGCTGTGCTGTGCTGTGTTGTGCAGTATCAGTCCAGTGGTGCTGTGTGCTGTGCTCTGTCCTTCTGAGGTCAGTGGTGCTGCTGGGTCCTGTGCTGTGTCCTGTTCAGTCCAGTGGTGCTGTGTCCTGTGCTCTGTGCTTCTAAGGGCATAGTTATTTCCCCAATATTCCCCTGTGTTTAAAAAAAAAATAAAAATTTTTTTTTATAAAATACCAAAAACTACTTTAATATTTTTTAATTACCACAAAATTTTCACAACCAATCCTGCAGTATAAGCCCATTGGTACTGCAATATTACCAAGTTCACACATTCAGCAGTAAAAGTCCAGTGGTACTGCAATATTACAAAGTTTACACATTCTGCAGTATCAGTCCAGTGGTGCTGTGTCCTGTGCTCTGTCCTGCTGAGTTCCGTAGTGCTGCTGGGTCCTGTGCCGTGTCCTGTTCAGTCCAGTGGTGCTGTGTCCTGTGCTCTGTGCTTCTAAGGGCATAGTTATTTCCCCATTATTCCCAAGTTTGTAAAAAATAAAAAAAAAGTAAAAAAAAATAAAAAATTAAAAAAAAAATAAAAAATATAATAATTATAACCAAATTTGCAAAACCAATCCAGCATTATAAGTCCATTGGTACTGCAATATTACCAAGTTCACACATTCAGCAGTAAAAGTCCAGTGGTACTGCAATATTACAAAGTTTACACATTCTGCAGTATCAGTCCAGTGGTGCTGTGTCCTGTGCTCTGTCCTGCTGAGTTCCGTAGTGCTGCTGGGTCCTGTGCCGTGTCCTGTTCAGTCCAGTGGTGCTGTGTCCTGTGCTCTGTGCTTCTAAGGGCATAGTTATTTCCCCATTATTCCCAAGTTTGTAAAAAATAAAAAAAAAGTAAAAAAAAATAAAAAATTAAAAAAAAATAAAAAATATAATAATTATAACCAAATTTGCAAAACCAATCCAGCATTATAAGTCCATTGGTACTGCAATATTACCAAGTTCACACATTCTGCAGTATCTTGTGCTACATATAATGGAGAGCAAAAATTTGGAGGATAAAGTAGGGAAAGATCAAGACCCACTTCCTCCTAATGCTGAAGCTGCTGCCACTAGTCATGACATAGACGATGAAATGCCATCAACGTCGTCTGGCAAGCACGATGCCCAATCTCCTAGTACAGGGCATGTAAAATCCAAAAAGCCCAAGTTCTCAAAAAACAGCAAAAAAAGAAACTTAAAATCATCTGAGGAGAAACGTAAAGTTGGCAATATGCCAATTACGACAAGTAGTGGCAAGGAACGGCTTAGGCCCTGTCCCGTGTTCATGACTAGTGGTCCAACTTCACCCAAGGATTAAAGCCCTCCTCCCCCCCCTACAAAAAATTTAAGAGAGTTATGCTGTCAGCAACAACAACAAAACAGCAAAGAACTCTGCCTTCTAAACAGATGACATCACAAATCCCCAAGGCGAGTCCAAGGGTGTTGTTGGTTGTGAACCCTGACCTTCCCATCACTGTACGGGAAGAGGTGACTCCATCCAGCATTTGCAGCACGCCCTCTGCATATGCTGGAAGGATCACCCACAGTCCAGTTACAGATTTGGCTAATGAAGGTGTGAATGTTGTGCACTGGGAGGAGGATATTGATGTAGCTGGCGCTGAGGAGGATGTTGATGATTATGATGCAGACAGATACCAAATTGCATTTCTCAATTTCTATTTATATTCTAGATTATATAACGGCTGAAAAGTTTTCTGTTTTACTCCTAGTGGAGAGGGGATCTGATGCAGACAGATACCAAACTGCCTTTGTCCATTTCTTTGTATATTTGAATTGCTAGTTCTACAGTCTATGCAGGCTGCTTTATTTATATTCAACTACAAGTGTAGGGCGGGGGGGGGGGCATAGATAGCCACCAAAGTAACGTGGTCCATTTAATTTCACTTTCTAGCTCCACAGTATGTGCAGCCTGCTTTTTTTTATCTTCAAAGTATTTATATTTACAAGCCTTGCAATCTAAATTAACTAGAGGTAGTGACGTGGTAGAACTCCAAAAGGCAGTTTGGAAGCCCCTGTACAAACTGGCTCTATTTTTTAACTGAGTTGTCCCCCCTCCAGTGTGTACTCGGAAAGAGTTTTTAGTGCAGCGGGGAACCTGGTCAGTGAGCGGCGAAGGAGGTTGCTTCCTCACAACGTTGAAAAAATGATGTTTATAAAAATGAATAATCAATTCCTCAATGAAGTACAGCACTGCCCTCCAGACAGTACAGAGGGACTGTGGTTGTGGAGTCCAGCGGGGACGAATTGATAATGTGTGAGGAGGAGGAAGTACACACTGTAGGGGGAGAGGAATCAGAGGTTGAGGATAAGGACGACATCTTTCCTCAGTAGAGCCTGTTTAGTTTGTACAGGGAGAGATGAATTGTTTTATTGGTGTGGGGGCCCAAACAAACCAATCATTTCAGCCACAGTTGTTTGGTAGGCCCTGTCGCTGAAATGATTGGTTTGTTAAAGTGTGCATGTCCTATTTCAACAACATAAGGGTGGGTGGGAGGGCCCAAGGACAATTCCATCTTGCACCTTTTTTTTTGGCATTATGTGACCATTCAACAGTCGTTTGCCATGTTCAAAAAGTAAAAGAAAATGCCAACAAATTCAATAAATTAAATCAAAAGTTAAATGCCCTGTCATTATTTAAAACAAGAGGTTTTGACGTGCTAGAATTAGTGTAGTGTTAAGATGTTATAAACACTACACTTGGAAATTGGAGGAGGTAATGTGGCCCTGGTATCAAATTGGGTACCGGGGCCACCCCACTATGCAGTCCAGATACTTGTTTGGTGGAATTCCGACACGTGGAGGGTTTTTAAATTATATTGTGGCCTCGGTACCAAATTGTGTACCGGGGCCACCACACTACGCAGTCAAGATACTTGTTTGGTGGAATTCAGACCAGTTGAGGGTTTTATTATTATATTGTGTGGACCACTCTATCTATACCACACTACAACTCTATACCACTCTATTTCCTACTTTAATTCTATTTAATTCTATTTCCTACTTTAATTCTATTACTAATTAATTAACATAAAGAGGAACAAAAAAAACCAATTTTACCAAAAGTATAATATGACTTAGACTTACAAACACTACACTTGAAAGATCGTGCCTTTAAATGAAAAAGTAAGTCTTCATTGCACGACTATGTGCAACAGGGACAGTTTTTTTCTTTACAAAGTCAACTAATAACACTTGGACCCTGTCTGTCTTTAACATACTTAATGGGATCTCAATGACGAATTGTCTGTAGCATGTTTGGAGGAGGTATTGTGGCCCCGGTATCAAGTTGGGTACCGGGGCCACCCCACTACGCAGTCCAGATACTTGTTTGGTGGAATTCTGACACGTGGAGGGTGTATTTATTTTATTGTGGCCCCGGTATCAAGTTGGGTACCGGGGCCACCCCACTACGCAGTCCAGATACTTGTTTGGTGGAATTCTGACACGTGGAGGGTGTATTTATTTTATTGTGGCCCCGGTATCAAGTTGGGTACCGGGGCCACCCCACTACGCAGTCCAGATACTTGTTTGGTGGAATTCTGACACGTGGAGGGTGTATTTATTTTATTGTGGCCCCGGTACCAAATTGTGTACCGGGGCCACCACACTACGCAGTCAAGATAGATAGATGCGTATCATAGATAAAGTACATTCAGTGGTGTGGGGCAAATTGAAAAATATTCAAAATGCACTGACATTATCAAAAACAAGAGGTTGTCACACGCTAAAACTCCAACATGTATATGATGGAGAGGATGGAGGAGCAGCCGTATGTGTAGTGTAATGCAGACCTGTTGAAGGTTTTTTATATATTTTATTGTGGTGCCCAGTGCCCACTCCTCTACGCAGTCCAGGTACATTTCTTGGTGCGATTCATAAAAGTTCAGGGTTTTTAATATATTGTGGTGACCCACTCCTCTACGCAGTCCAGGTACATTTATTGGTGCGAATCAAACAAGTTGATGGTTTTCTTATTATATATATTGTGGTGACCCACTCCTCTACGCAGTCCAGGTACATTTATTGGTGCGATTCATAAAAGTTCAGGGTTTTTAAGATATTGTGGTGACCCACTCCTCTACGCAGTCCAGGTACATTTATTGGTGCGATTCATAAAAGTTCAGGGTTTTTAAGATATTGTGGTGACCCACTCCTCTACGCAGTCCAGGTACATTTATTGGTGCGATTCATAAAAGTTCAGGGTTTTTAATATATTGTGGTGACCCACTCCTCTACGCAGTCCAGGTACATTTATTGGTGCGAATCAAACAAGTTGATGGTTTTCTTATTATATATATTGTGGTGACCCACTCCTCTACGCAGTCCAGGTACATTTATTGGTGCGAATCAAACAAGTTGATGGTTTTCTTATTATATATATTGTGGTGACCCACTCCTCTACGCAGTCCAGGTACATTTATTGGTGCGATTCATAAAAGTTCAGGGTTTTTAATATATTGTGGTGACCCACTCCTCTACGCAGTCCAGGTACAATTATTGGTGCGAATCATAAAAGTTCAGGGTTTTTAATATATATTGTGGTGACCCACTCCTCTACGCAGTCCAGAAAGATACCTTGTTGCAACGTTTTGGACTAATAACTATATTGTGAGGTGTTCAGAATACACTGTAAATTAGTGGAAATGCTTGT
The DNA here is from genome assembly GCF_038048845.1 of Mixophyes fleayi. Classification (NCBI taxonomy): domain Eukaryota; kingdom Metazoa; phylum Chordata; class Amphibia; order Anura; family Limnodynastidae; genus Mixophyes; species Mixophyes fleayi. Next base: position 292,586,515 of record NC_134404.1, on the reverse strand, counting down.
TATTGAATGTTATTGAGGTTAATAATAGCCTAGGAGTGAAAATAAGCCCAAAAACTTGATTTTTAAACTTTTTATGTTTTTTTCAAAAAAAATCCGAATCCAATACCTTAAATCCGAACCGAGACCTTTCGTCAAGTGTTTTGCGAGACAAATCCGAACCTCAAAAATAACGAAAATCCGGATCCAAAACACAAAACACGAGACCTCAAAAGTCGCCGGTGCACATCCCTAAAAAAAACAAGAATATATATATATATATATATATAGTAGTCTTTTATGTTTACATTAGACAAATATAAAGGAAAAACATAGGGTCAGATTCCCTTAAATTCAAAGGCAAAGTGTTCACCTCAATGTCTTATGTTATTCTGTTTGCATGTTGCTAAAAGTACGTGCTCACCATTTGTAATACTGATTTTCTCTATCCTACTGTGAGCCACATGCTAAAATATAACACACTAGCAAGTGTGATACAATAGAATTCTGTGAACAATCTCAGGATTCTCATTCAAGATATTTAGAAACCATTAATGAACAGTGTAAGATATAAATGAATGATATTTGTTACAAAATCTAATTTTCCCTAAGAAATGCAAAAACAGACTATTAGTGGGTATTTGAAATAAAATGGTGAATGATGAAAACGTGCACTAGAAAATGTTTCATAGTGAGAGGGGAATTATATCATATTAAGCGAAAGGAGATAAGAGGCACTTGGTACAAATGCAAAAATAGATCTAATAATTTCAGAGGCATACAGGAAATAATCAACATATTGTGCTGTGAGAGTTCAAAACAGTGTGTTTTGAATCAGGCAAATTAAGCTCTAACGCCAGTATGACACTGAGAGTCTGATTTATAGTGGAACATAAAGATGCCCTATTTAAGTATGAGCAAGGTAATATCTGCACACTTGCATTTTCACGTCTGTATTTTCAGTTACATGCATCTTAAGGTAAGTGCAACTTTAAATCTAGTATATAGATAAATCTCAAACAATCAACCATCATTATCAACTCCAGTTTATGCAGGTGCAAAATTTCCGTGGAAACCTCCTGTCACTGTGTGTTTGTGGCACTGGGTGTGCATAGGTGGGTAATATAAGCTCTTTATTTACAAACCCATAGGCAAACCGAAAGGTAGGGGGGTTCCTAGTCCCCGGAAATCCCCCTCCAAACCTGGGGCACTGTATAATTGAGGTGGCTGGACCCTGCCCCCGCTTCACACGGCTCTGCTGGAAAAGTGAGAACTGCATGTACCTAACAGTAGTGTACGAAGCATTGCCCACGTATATTAAAGGGATAGGAAGAGTTGGAGAGCAGCCAAGCACTGTCTTAAATTATAGCCACACCCCCATGCATGCTGTTCACGCCCACTGGTGGCGTGGTGTGGAACCCCCCCTCTACAAATCCTGCGTTTGCCCCTGAAACCAGCACATTCTTAAACGATTGCAATAATAAATCAAACATATACAGCTCCTTTTCTCCTCTTGGGTTTTAACGGTTACATGGAGATGTCATTAGGACTAACACAGTAAAAATGGTGCCTCAGCACACATTTATTCTCTCACCCCTCCTATATGGGGGGGGGGGGACATCACTCACTCGACTATCACTATCCTTGCTAGTTTAATTGAATTTCCCATTAGATTACAAAAACAAAAGGCTCTATTTTTGGTGAGCAAGAAGGTGCACTTATTGTGCTGGATTAAATCAGCCTTAAAGTGTCCTAGTTGGACCACATAATGTCTCACTCTGTACACTGTACAACGCTGCCTTTTCATGCCCTTCAGTAATATTTTCAGTCATCTGATTGACAGTTGATTTGTCCTGCATGTTGAATCAAGGAAGGGACATCTGCTGAGGAGAAACAATTTGGAGCACAGTTATCCCAAGCAGATCATTCCTTTCTTCCACACATCCATGGCAACATCACCTCATCCAGTTTCTTGTGAAACATCAGCAAGTTTAGCAGTCTCAGGCACTGCAACTTCTGCCTAATATACCCCAGAAATCACCCAGGGGCGGATCTAGAAAAAATTTCTACCCGGGCGATTTGGGGGGGGGGGGGCGATTTAAGCCCCGCCCGCTTCCTGCTATCTAAGGCTGTCGGCGGCTGCACACTATGTGCAGGGCCGTTCGGCAGTGACAATGTGCTGCCTGGCTGCTGTGATTGTGCAGCCGGGCTGCACATTGTCACTGCCGAGCGGACCTGCACATAGTGTGCAGTCGCCGGCAGCAAGCCCCTGCTAGGGGGGGGCGATTGCCCCGATTGCCCCCCCCCCCCCCCCTGGATCCTCCACTGAAATCACCACTCTCTCAAAGCCACTGAGGACTCTTCATCTAGCCCTGATGGGCTAAATATTGGCCAACTGAATCGGTCCAACATTTAAGCACCTACTTTCAATATACATCGAATTCCTCATTTACATATGTGTTTAATTTACTTTGGAAGTTACATGTGTATCTATTTGGATACAATTTTCCACTAGCCCCAAACATGCCTGTTTTGCGCCAAAATTCATTAAAATAGTATATGTTGTGCAATTGCACATTTTCATGCTTTTCAATATATATGCATTAGTAAGCTGTGTTTTATAACATGTTGTACTGAAAATCTGCTGTAATGAGAAATGTATCTATTTAAGCATATTCCATACTCTTTGTACATTTTTAATAATTGGAGCTGTAAGAACGGAACGTTCTAAGACCTAAAATACATTTCTCACTCATTGTCATATTATAGTGGAAAATGACATTTCTCATTATATATAGTTTTGTTGGGGTCTATATCCCACTTGCAAAAAGAAAATTGGAATATCAAATAATGTGTTAAAATAATCACAATGCATGGTTCAATAATAAGCAAAGCCACAAGACATTAGCTTTTATAAACTCAGAAATTTGGAATAGGAAGAAATGGTTAAAAATCTATATATGTCTATTATGTAGATGGTTATTTTCATGTGAACTGATTCCAGAGCTCATAGTATCTAACAGGAAAGTGTGAAGATGATGCGTTGCTAGGCAACAGCACAGTACACAGTCTGCATGAGGCTATGTTTAACATCACATACACAGTGTCACTGAGATCACAATAACAGTAAACCTGTGATGTCATCTCTGTAAGTGATGTAATGAACAAGCACACATGCTGAAACTATTTACTGAGTAGTTAAGCAACACATCTATTTTATGGCAGAGGCGGTCTTAAAGAAATGGCCAAATGTTCTATAATGAAACAACAGCTTAAAAAAATATAATTTTCAGTGTGCAGTTGCTAAATTTTAGCAAAAGCGCTTTATCTTGTTCAATATATAGCATACATAAAATGTACTATGCTTCAGGTATTCTTGCTTTCATTTACTTTTAACGTTGTTTATATACTGCATAAAGGATTTAGAAACTTGTCACAACTGAAGGTACTTGAGGGAAAATTTGTTAAAAGTATGCCTAGAAAATGTTTTGCAAAGTACTACTGATCTGTTTAAAACACTCCACTAAAAACATGGATTTGTCAGAAAATGGACCATGGACCATGAATGAAACTAATAAACCAATGTTCATAGTCCATTTTTTTTCTAAAAGTGAGTATAGCAAAAGTGCCTAGGTAGCAGAGAAATCAATGATACCTCTAGTTACTGTAGCTCAGTTATTGGCCCTTATAGGAAATTGAAAAAGATATTGCATCCAGCTAGCTTACAAAATATAATTCCAAATACATAATGAAAGACATATTTTGTTTAAAAAAAAACAGGACCCTAGTAATAAAAGATGCTTGCCTATGATAGGAACTTGATTGTGAAGACCCCTTGAATTTGTACCACAAATCATTTTGATTTTGCACTAGTGTGAATCTAAGATCCACCTAGGTGCATGCTTACTTTCTGGTCTTTGGAGACGCCTACACAAACTAATAGTGCGTCTAGGTTTGTGGGGAGCCGGAAGATGCACTGTGCAAGTGTAAATGTCACAACAAATCCAAGCTCCTTCCCCTTTACTATCACAGTGCCATAACTAGACATTTTAGTGCCCTGGGCGAGACAGGGCACCGGCGCCCCCCATCTAAGTGGGAGTGGCATTTGACAAGTGGGTGTGGCCAACCAAATGTGTGGGTGCGGCTAGCACTTTACTGAAAGGGGGCGGGAGTAACTTACATGGGGGACTCCAGACTTTCTCCTCCGGCTGATGACAGTCACACAGGAGACCAGGTAATATGCACCTAGATCTCTTTATATAACGACGTGAGAGCATAGGGCACAGGCAGGATGATCCCAATTTACTGAACATGATGTTCTGCAGCAGAATATGGTATTTAAATCCATCGCAAAAGCCTCACTTTGCATTTGAGGGAGAGGGGAAGGGGGAGTAACTTACAAGAGGTTGGTGCTTCTGCCCGTAAGTTCAGCATTTGGAACGCATGTGCGTTCCATTGAAGGAACTTCCTGAACTTCGAACTTCTGAACTTCAGAACTTAAGGGCAGAAGCACCAAGCTCTTGTAAATTAATGTTAATCTCTCTATCTCTCTTCAGCCCTTAAGTGGAACCTAAGAGCTGAAGGTATGGAGGCAGGGAGCGGGCGGCTGCTGCGCCCCCTTGTCCTTGCGCCCTGGGCGACGGCACCGCCCGCACCACCCTCATTACGGCCCTGCCTGAACAAGAATTTTACATTTTTCATACAAAAAAATACATATATAATGAAGTCGAATTTGAGCAGTCTCAACGCTTGCACATGAATGCGTGAGAACTACGCCTCGTAAGTGAACCCTAAAAACATTTAATTTGCATTTGCTCATTTCAGGCTCACTAGGGTACTTCCTTCTAAATGTCCTCAAAACTGACAAATACAAAAGGAAAATAGCCTTCTCTCTGATTGGTGGAGGGGCTCATTTAAATTGAAGTAATTCATATTCAATGTATGAAAACACTCATACTTATTTCGGTCAGTGTTATGTTTATATAGAATCAATGTTTATGCTACAGCTTCTTCTGACTTAAACTTTCTTAATACGGTAATGCATCAGATGTATATAAATATATATGTAGATTAAATGACATTTCAGTAGTTCATGTTTAATATAGAAATGTAGCTCTACATGCAGTAATCCCCTGTAATTAATTGTCCTGTCATAAACCCATTAGTTCTTTTCATGCATGAACATTTCACCACACTATATTGTTTTATTAACCACAATTTACAGAGTGCTATTTTAAACACCACCATTTTGTGTCACTTTAGAAGATGTGTATAATTGTCCTGGAGTGCTAAACACTTCTCCCACAATGTTAAACCTATATTATCTATCTATACTATCTGAAGCATGTTATTCTTTTCATATTTCTAATGGTAAAAATAGAAGTTAGGTCTGCTTAATAGCATAATTGGTTTACAGCACTGCCTCTATACAACTCCAGCTTATAACACAACTGGTATTACAGCAAGTGTGGCGTTATAAAGAGGATGAACTATAATGGGATGAATAGGAAGGTGATGATGAATAGAAGAATCACTGTAATTATAAGTTAATTATAACAGTACTGTTACGAGGAAAAAAGTCCATGGGGTATATTTACTAAATTGTGGGTTTGAAAAAGTGGGGATGTTGCCTGTAGCAATCAATCGGATTCTAGCTTTCATTTATTTAGTACTTTCTACAAAATGAAAGCTAGAATCTGATTGGTTCCAATAGACAACATCTACACTTTTTCAAACCCGCAGTTTAGTAAATCTAGCCCCCTATGTATACCCAATATCCTGACCATGTAAAATAAGCGTTGTCATGTTCCTGGACATTGGGGCCTAATTATTAAGCATGTTTTACCCAAAATCATGCAGCTATGGCAACTTTAAGTAACCAAATAATTTATCAAATCGACAACGCCAGAGAAATCGTAGCTTTCTACCTTGCTCTACGGCCGCCGGAGACTGTAGTCTCTCCAAAGTTTGAATCTACACGTTCAGTTTATGCAACTGGTCAAAAATCAATCTGATGTTTTTCGCCACTGTGGCTAACACCTATTACATACATATACTGCCTTTGACCCAGGGCGTGTGGTGGATATAGTGCCCAGAGGTAAGGGAGGCCCGTCAATGCTGGGTGCCCAACCCCCCTCCCCCAACGTCCCCTGCTCTGCTCTTAAATGAGTGGAGACCTCATCTGAGTGGATCATGCACCAGTCAGAAGTGGCCCCCTGTTCTGCAGGGGCGCACGGAGGATTGTCGGGGGCACCAGCGCTGTCCTATACAGCAGCCACAGCGCTGTCTAAGAAGCGTCCGCGGCGGTGCTGTATACAATACAGCACCGCCGCGGACGCTTCTTTGACAACGCCGCGGCTGCTGTATAGGACAGTGGCCACTTAGTTAGCGCAGGGGGGGGTTGAAAACAGAGCGGATGACTCAAGAGCCAATAACAGAATCACAAGGGCCTTCCCCAAACTTTGATCTGGGGCCCAGCGAAGCATATTATGCCCCTGCTTTCACCAGTTTAGGATATGTACAGATGCCTTCAGGGATCATGAGCATAGAAAGAATAAAAGTAAAACTTACATTTACCTTTGTGTTGTTTAGAATTGACATATTAAATATTATCCAATTTATTTTATTTTTTTCAAACAGACCTGTCATTGAGTCATTCTCAATTTGAACAAATAAAATGCAGGACAAACAGAAAAAATAATCTCCAAAGCTGGTCTGCTGATACAGAGCAACAGGCAGACAACTGACGCAATACCATTAGGTCCTAGTACTGCTAGTGCTGCATTACTGAGCCTATGCACAGGATTAGCTACTATATACACTTCTGGTCAGCATAAGTTAAGTAAACTGATCAATCTTGTTACTATTGATACATTTCTGCTGATACAAGCTGCATGTTGTCTGACAATTGTCTCTGCCACGGTGTGAATGACAGTTTGGAAGAGGTGACCTTTACAGTTTTTCTCGCCATGATGCATTTTGCTGACAAATGCTGATCATACGGATATTATATACTACCCTGTTTTTTTCTTCACTGATACAGATGCTGATAAAGCCAGCAAAAGTAGTAGTAGAAAGTTCTAATAAATACATACAAATAAGCAACTATTTTGTCATTTTCTCTACATGAACACTGACTGGTTATGTGATATTATGACAAATTAAAATAAAGTAATATCAATGCTTAAAGTGTACAGTAGCTAGGAAATAAATAAAACATTAAAGGGGATATTCAATTAGGTTTCCGGTGCGCAGTATTGACGGCAATACAGTACCGTCATAACGTGGATTTTCCTACGCAACTCTATGCACGAAAATCCATGTTATTGCGGTACCGTGGATTGACTTCGCGGTCCGTTCCGGCGTGTTACCGCGGACCAGAAACCTAATTGAATATGCCCCTAAGGTTCTGAATCATAACTGAGTGCAAAGCATAAAAAAGGAGTAACTTTGCATCTGGACAAAACCATGTTCCATTGGAGGGGAAGGTACATTTTATATGTGATGGCAGATATATAGTTGGGGTAGGTCATGTCTTAGATCAACTTTACATTTCAGTTCAAAAATAAAGCTATCAAGTATTTGTGTGCTACATGAAAGAACAGCCAGTATTTAACTTTTTTGCAAAATAATAAATTAATTTACACCCCTTGCATTGTAACATGGTTTGTCACAGAGAACATTTACTCCTTTTTTTGCCTTACTTACCTTAATGACTCAAGCCCTAAGAGTGTGTATATGACTAGGCCAACTGAGGAATCTGTCTCAGGTAGCAAGTTTGGAGGACAACAAAACATACGTAATTTAATGAAATAATGCAAAGTTGATAACTGATTTCTATTAGCAAAAGCCTAAGATAGTTTTAAGATAGTCTTCTGCTCTAGTCTACAATATATAAACCATATCAACCATACTTCCCAACTGTCCCAATTTAAGAGGGACAACCTCAGTTGGCCCATAGGGTTTGGGAGCTATGTCCCATTCATTGCTGCTCTGTGTAGCAGAACAGTGAACAGGTGCTGCAAGCTGCAATGAATGGGTGATTTTAGGAGAAGGGAAGATGGTGCGGATTAGCACATCAGATGTGCTGGCCACGCCCCCTGACACAAAAATATGCCCCTACTCGCAATGCGCCCAGCTGCAAAGCTTTCTTGCTTGTAGTACATGAGGCAATAATTTGCTCCCTAACGTGGTCAGAATATCTTGTCCTTGATTTGGCCTCTCTACTCAATAAAAACACACATTGAAGAATTTACAAATTGCTTATATTTTGCTAATCCACATGTGTATGGTCAGAACAGTACATATATTTTAAATAAGTTAAATAAAATTAAGTTTTAATAAACAATTTTGATCCAAATCCAAAGGGTGCCCCAATCAGAATACTTTGTTTTCTCCTTATCTGTCAATGATAAATGTAATCTTGGGAGCACCACCTAGTGGAGGAAGAAATAGAACAATTAAAGAAATAACTTTCCGAGCGCATCAAGGTAGCCTTCATTATCTCCTTGCTATCTGAACAAGTCCTAGCTTGGGCCTCCCCGCTTTGGGAACGAGAGGATCCACTTCTCTGGAGCTCTGCAGTGTTTATTGAAGCCTTTCAAAAGGTTTCTGATGAACCTGGTTGTGTCTCCTCCGTTGCCTCCAGTCTTCTTAACCTGAGTTAAGGGTCTTTATCAGTTGGACAATACGCTGTTCAGTTTCGCACATTGGCTACTGAACTCAAGTGGAATAACAAGGCCCTTATTGACACTTTCTGGCAGGGTCTCGCTGACCAGCTTAAGGACAAATTGGTTTCCAGGGAACTGCCAGCAGACTTGAATTCTTTGAATTCTCTCTGTATTAGAGTAGACCTCTGTTATAGGGAACGTACCCAGAAAAGGACTTCCTCTAGGAGATTCACACCTCGTCTTGCTCCACATTTCCAGAATCCGGCATCACCTCCACCACCATCACCTGAAGGGCCCATGCAAATTAATCGCTCCCGCCTCACTCTGGAAGAACAAGAGAGGCGCTTCAAACAAAATCTGTTTGTATTGCGGGGAGTTTGGACACCTTCACACCACCTGTCCTAAAAGACAGGGAAACTATGTTTCCTAGTCGTCAAAAGGGAGGCCGAACTAGAAGCTATATCACCCACTCCCAGCTCTATTCCTAATTTGGACTTCCTGATAACGGTCAAGCTTGAATCTCCTAATGGCCCTTTTGAGACATCTGCCTTTGTGGATTCTGGCACCACCGGAAATTTCATCTCTTCTTCCCTCGCCATGCAACTCCGCATTCCAATGTTGCCCTTACTGCAACCACTTTCTCTCACAGTGGTGGATGGTAATCACAGCTCCAGTGGTTCTATCACCAGCATTATCTCTCCTGTCCGTCTGTCTGCCAAAATATTGCATCAATAGTGGATTTAATTCCTGGTGTTGCCTAGGTCAATTAATTCTCTCATTCTAGGACTACCTTGGTTACGTACCCAAGCTTCCCAATTTGACTGGAACCGGGCCTAAGTTACTTCTTGGGGTCCTTTCTGCCACAAAAGGTGCCTCACACATTTGTGTTTCCCTCGTCCTCTCATACTTTGTGCAACATCCTCTCGCATGAACCTGTGGTTCCCACAGCTTATTCCTCCTTCCAAGATCTATTCAGCAAGGCAAAATCAGAGATCCTTCCACCACATCGTCCTTGGGACTGTGCCATTGATTTACTTATAGGAAAACATATTCCTAGAGGTCAAATTTACCCCCTTTCTCTTCCTGAAACTCAAGCCATGTCTCAGTACATTTCGTAAAATTTGCATCGGGGGTTCACCCGGAAATCTTCTTCACCTGATGGAGCAGGATTCTTTTTTTAAAAAAAGAAAACAGCTCATTACTTCCATGCATTGGCTACAGACCTCTAAGAAACATCACTGTTAAGAACCACTATTCTCTCCCCCTCATTTTTGAATGTTTTAATATCAGCCTCCAAGATTTATTCCAAGTTGGATCTCCACGGAGCTTACAATTTAATTTCTATCCAGAAGGGAGATGAATCGAAAACCGTGTTCAACACGAAGGGGCACTTCGAGTATTTAGTTATGCCCTTTGGATTATGCAATGCACCAGCTGTCTTTCAATTATTTATGAATTAGATATTTAGAGATCATCTCTATTTCACAGTAGTAGTATATCTTGATGATATCTTAATTTTTTCCCCGGAATCATCTTCTCACCCGATGCATGTCAAGGAGGTTCTTACTCGCCTGCGCCAACATCACCTTTTCTGCAAACTGGAAAAATGTATCTTTGAGGTTTCCCAAGTTCCATTTTTAGGGTATTTTGTGTCTGGAACCGGTCTGAGTATGGATTCCGAGAAGGTTGCTGCCATTACAAACTGGCCTCTTCCCCTTGGTCTAAAAGCCGTTCAAAGATTTGTGGGGTTTTCAAACTCTTATCGACAGTTTATTAAGGACTTTTCCTCTATTATTGCACCCATTACGGCTTTAACGCAGAAGTCAGTGAATCCCTAGATATGGTCTCCTGAAGCTGTGGCAGCCTTCAATACTTTAAAGGAGGCCTTTTCTTCTGCTCCTGTGCTTTCCCAACTCAACCAACACAAACCTTTCTTTTTGGAAGTGGATGCTTCTTCCATCGGAGTTGGTGCTGTCCTTTTTCAGAAATCTTCTTCTGGGAAACATCTGCTTTGTGGTTTTTTCTCTAAGAAGTTCTCCCCTAATGAAATAAACTATGGTATTGGGGATAAAGATCTCCTGGCAGTTAAGGCTGCCCTTGAAGAATGGCATCATCTCTTTGAGGGGGCCATCCATCCAGTGACCGTCTATACTGATCACAGGAACCTTATTTTTCTTCAAGAAGCCAAGTGTTTGAATCACCATCAAGCTCGTTGGGCATCGTTCTTTGATCGTTTTAATCTCGTTCTCACTAATCGACCAGGCTCTAAGAATATTCGAGCCAATGCCTTATCACAGTCTTTTGACGACTCTGATACTCTTCCTCCATCCCAGCCTAAACCCATCCTCCATTTGGCCATGATTGTAGCCCTAACAAAAACTTCTTATAGAACTCCTCCTTCAGGGTGTTCTTTTGTGGAATCTCACCTACAACACAAAATTCTTCGGTGGGCTCACGTGTCAAAGTTTGCTGACCTATGCCCTCCTGTTACGGCATTGTTAGTGGCCCTCCATCCGCCTTGATGTATGCAAATTCGTGGCAGCTTATGACATTTGTGCCCAACATAAGATTCCTAGATGTTCCCCCCAGGGTCTTCTTCATCCGCTTCCTATTACTGATCGCCCATGGTCTAGTTTATCGATGGAATTCATCACAGAGCTCCCTCCCAGTGCGGGTTATAACACTATTTGGGTGGTCATAGACCGATTTTTGAAGATGGTGCATTTTGGTCCTCTGACCGGGTCGCACTCCGCTTCTCAGTTGGCTCTCATCTTTATAAGGGAAATTTTTAGACTTCATAGTTGTCTTCAGGAAATAATTTCCGACCGCTGTGTCCAGTTTGTGTCACGGTTTAGGAAAGCCTTTTGCAGGAATATGGGCATAAACTTAAAATTCTCTTCTGACTATCACCCACAAACCAATGACCAAACGGAACGGGTGAACCAAGATTTGTAAGGTTTTCTACGGTGCTTTTCTAGCGAGAATCAATACAATTGGAGTGATCTTCTCCCCTGGGCAGAGTTTTCCCATAAAATCTCTATGTCAAGATTTTTCTTGCATTTGTTCGGCTACCAATGAAAACTTGCTAAGTTTGTCTCTGCGTTATAAACAGTTCGGTGATCTGCATCGGAGGTCCCTCCCTGATCTCAATCCTGGTGCTATTATTAACTTTTGCCCAGTTGACTAAATTTGTTCTTGCATAAATTGGTACTGAACCAATAACATTTGTATTGAGAAACATGCAGGCGATAGCACAAGACACATTATAAATCATTACAGATGATCTCTGGTCTATAGCCTGAAATTGGGGGAAGGTGGGTTAAACCTCTGTGGAATATACAGCCAGTGACGGGGAAGAGGGTCTCTACAATGTGTTGTTTGCGACTGTGGACATTTTTCCCTATCTAATGTTGATAAAATAAAGGATATTAATTCAATATGCTTTCAAATGAAAGTTCTTTAGTTATACATAGAAATAAAAATGTTATTGTAGGCCAAGCCAATGTAGCACAAACATTGTTTACGGTCATTATGGTGCAAATTACTATCCATCCTGATGGGGTTAAACAAACATTTGAGCTCAGGCATATTTAGAAATAGACCAACCAAATTCAAATTTTTTTCCGATTTTAGTGTCCTAGATATAGAATTTTTTCAGATTTTAGTGTCCTAGATATAGAATTATTGCTTCAAGGAGATAAAATTATGGTAAGAATTTGTGGTGAATGCAAACAAACTTCTTTAGCAGGGACTAGGTCAGGAATGATATGATACATTTTCTATTCTATTACACTGTAGAAAAGGGAGAAAACACATTGAAAGCAAGGTGGCTGCAATATCATGCACAGCTAAATTGTGCTTTGAAACCATAATACATGTCAGCGCACAAATTGGCAGAGAACTTTAAAATGGGGAAGGACAGGGTCACTATTGATAGAAGCGCTACAGATACTTTAAAACAGGGCACACAGTTAATGAGAAAAAAAAAAGGATGCTCAACATCTGGGATGTGTGACAGTTCTGGTGAAACCCAGGACAAAAGAAAGAGGGAAGATAGTAATGAGAGATGGAGAGAGCATATTGGTCTCAAAAGACTGGCACAACAAAAGAGGAGGCTATACAAACAGATCAGCTAGCTTAGGCAGCAGTTACAATGCCAGAGGGAATTGTGATAAGGTCAGACTAATAGCGGAAGGAAAGCTCTGAAGGCATAAAAGGCTTTGCAATTTAGACAATGAACGCTCCTGCGCCAGTAAGAGTATAAATCTTTGAGAAAAAATGTAAATGCATATAAATACACTTTAATTATTAAAATCATAACCTACTTTCATATTAATAAATAGACCCCAGTACTTGCGCTGAAAAGCATATTCATTGCAGGTGAATGTTTCATTTTATATTATAGAATATCACCCAATTGTGTGCAGAACACTACACAGAATATCTAGGATACGGCTTTCAGGGCAATAGAAGTTACATTATACTGGTGCATGGGACACAGACATATAAAGTAACTTGTCAGCTTATGGAGAATTTTGACAAGTATAATTTAAAACCGTTTTTCCAGCCCCTATTTCTTTGTAAAGATTGGGAGTAATTAACTACTAAAGTACGGGATTGAACAAGTGGAGATGTTGCCAATAGCAACCAATCAGATTCTAGTTATCATTTACTTAGTACATTCTACAAAATGACATTTAGAATCTAATTGGTTGCTATAGGCAACATCTCCTCTTTTTCAAGCCTGCAGTTTACTAAATATACCCCTTGGATATGGTATTGTTTTTGGAGTAATTGTATAAGCAAGATAAATCTCTTTCACATTTTAAAGGATGTTCATTGAAAGGTTGTTTTCACTCAATTTTTTGGACTGTACTGAATGTTCTCTCCCAAGGTCAAATAAAGCATCTTACACAGTCCTGAATGTTAAGACGAATCGTTGGGACCAACATGACCATTGAGACACTGTGAAAAACAGAAACAAACGTGGAGTAGGGGAGACCTACCATATAAAATAAAGATCCTTTTACAGACACTTGCGGGTATATTTACTAAACTGCAGGTTTGAAAAAGTGAAGATGCTGTCTATAGCAACCAATCAGATTATAGTTATCATTCTTTTAGTACATTCTACAAAATGACAGCTAGAATCTGATTGGTTGATATAGGCAACATCTCCACTATTTCAAACCTGCAGTTTAGTAAATATACCCCATAGGGCCTGACTCATGTTCGGACGTACACTCATTTGCGTAGTATATCCTATGCGAAATAGCTCTGCGCATGTGCAGAAATGAACCTTACGCCAATAAATGTAATTGCATGCAATTCATGTCCAAATGCAAATGACAATTACGACTGCCTACAACTGCAGAACAGGGGAGAGAAGGGCAATCTAATGTTTGCAATGTATAGTGAGGGCGTGCCAAGTATGTTTCCGACACAGCTGTGGCAGATTCAAGCCCTGGGTTTGTCCTAAGTACGCTTGCTTTCAGTAGTATCCTTTTCACCAGCTACAGGACAGGTGTCAGGTCCTGACTGATAGTGATGACTGACATGGCATAGTCTTTGAATTAAAAATTACATGTATGCGTTCCACTAGCTAGCACAGAACATGTTTATGCAAGTAAGAGAAACTATAAAAGTTCATTATATGCACAGGACGCATTAAAAGCATCTTTATGTATTTAATGTAAACAAAATATATTTTTCTGAAATCCATATTATTATTAAATGATTAGACTATTAAGAGTTGTTAATTTCTTTTATAATATACATTTTTTTAATGTGATCTGATGTGACCTTATACACTTGTGCGTATTCAGCAGTCCGTTCTGTCTATTCACATATGGCAGCTAGTAACGATTGGGCCGAGCGTACTTACACCCAGATTCAAGTCAAACGCATCACGAGATCCGCTCCGATTTGACTTACGCATTCAAGCTGCTTTCGGACTTTAATCAGGCCCCTAATTTTCAATGATTTACACAAATTACAATTATCTGCATAAAAATATGACGCCAAGGTGAACTGAACAGTATTTGTATTTTTATATTACTCTTTGAAATAAAAAAAAAGTAAAAAAAAAGTAGATTATGCCAAAGCAGATATCATATTGATGCCATTATTTATTAAGGGGGAATTAAACAACTGAATTAAACTTGGGCAATATTTACTTGCACAGCTCTTTCAACAACATAGCAGTTAATATTTTTTGTGAAATATCCATAAACTATTTGAATTATTAAGTCTATATATTATGTTCAGGTGGTGCCACATGTCAATTTAGTCCTTATTTGCCTACTGTAAATTTTGTTTGCTCATGCTACACTTAAATCTATGGAATAATCCTGGTACCACCTTTATACATAGTTGCTGACTTTTCAGACTTTCCCTACGGAAGTTCGAGAGCAGCTCCATGAAGTCAGAGACAGGTGGGTCCTACTGCCCCATCAAAATGCCCCATTCACCACAGAGCAATATTACACAGGATTTGCAGGCACTGCAGCTTCTAAGGAGTGGAAAGATTTGCACCATCTAATGAGTTGGTTGTGCTGATGGCATTCCTTGCTAAGTGAAGAATATGCCGTCAAATGCCCGAAGTTTAGCACTGTAGTGTAAAAATGAGATTTAATTTTGCGTGAAGTGATTATTTAAGAAAAATAAATAAGATAAAGAGGTGGAAAGTTGCATTTAGAGGGGAATTTCCTGCTTTATGGAAGAACACACACCCCTTTTTCTCCTAAAAAAGGTAGTGTCCTTATATATATAATAGGACACTCTTGCACCTCACAGTTGCACTTCCGCAGGAAAGTGAATTCCTAAGCGCTCTTTGAACTGGGTCCCATGCACATTTTCAGGTTTATTTGCCACAAAGCCAGGCGCATATTGATTTTAAAATGGTGAGGTAGGCGTGGACCTTAAAATAAGCCAGGCAGAAGACTATGCTCGCTTGTGCGCATGAAGAACCGTATGGTCGTCGTTTTCAGTCAGCGACCTTAACCACCGAGCTACTCCTTCTCTTTTATACACTTTATAGGGAAAATGAATCATTTATTTTACTGAAAAACCTGTGTGTGTTATTTAGCAGAAGTTAGTTAAACAATAAACACAAACACTATTTAGCTGATCCTAATATCCAAGTGTGTTCTTTCACCAATTCACTTGCATCTTGTAACCACCATTCAGCCAAATATAAATCATAAACAAAATACAATTTTGAGGATAATATCCCTTAACTTTGGTCAAGCTTGAAACACGTCAAACTCTTAATATACCTTTTATCCCTGTTCATCTCAACACAGTCAAATTGTCTACATGCGTGCCCAAGTCTGTTATTTAAAAAATAGGTTAATTGTGGAATAAGACAGGTGCACTAAAAAGAGCTCTGGCTATATATTTTAAAAATGTTTTATTTGATAAGAGTTGTCTTAAAGCACATATGGGGGTAAATGTATCAAGCTGAGAGTTTTCCGGCTAGCTATCATTTATTTAGTACATTCTACAAAATAATAGCTAGAATCTGATTGGTTGCTATAGGCAACATCTCCACTTTTCAAACCCACCGGAAAACTCTCAGCCTGATACATTTACCCCATGGTGTGTAAACAGCATTTATATGTGCTGCATTTCCTAAAAAGTCATCAGACATTAATACAAATTAACTGCAAAAGATTAAATGGGGCACATGAACTGAAGTGAACGTTTTGATGCAGTACCCCTTCAATCTGTCTTATGGATTCAATTCAAGTCTATTTCTAGTACATGTAACAGAGAGATTATTCTTTATAGTCTTATGGAAATGCATATAAAATATTGCCCCTATACTGAGAGGTATTTTATTTATTTGCTAGAGAATTCACCTATTTCCATGGCTTTGCAGCTGGTGAGAGCTCTTCTCCTTATCTGTCATGTCGCTGACACAGGGAGACCTCCACTAATGTTTGCAGCTGTCAGGGGAAGGGGACACTGAGAAGCAATCTGGTGGGTAGCTGATAATAAACTTTCATAGTAAATGTGTATTCTTCCATGGCAATTAACAAGGCAAAACCATTGTACTTTTAAATCTACAAGTTATATTGCTCTTCACATTAAAAGTCAACTTTTTTTGTTTGTTAGTTGTCTTTATTTATTCAAGAACACCTTCCCTACAGTGATTTTCTAAATGGGACGATTTACCCAGGGCAAATGTAGTGCAGCTGAGCCCAGTAATATTACCTTATAAACACTGCCACACCACCTTAGCGCAGTAACTCTGTATATTGTATTACTAGTAGTACAGTTTACTAAAGATCATTTTGGATTGGGAATCCAGAATAAAATAGGCCTTGCATTTGGGCAAGTGTTGCAAATTAAAGTCTAGAATTTAGGGATTCACTAGATCTAAGATTAAACTCTGGATTTGGCTTCATTCTAGTGTATCAGCAATATATTTATAGGATTTTCGAGACCCAGCCCACGTAGCTCACTATGGGACCAGCCTGGGGGGCAGATGCTCCCAGCACCTGAATTTAGCACAGATCTACTGGTATTATCTCCTACCTTGCCATATAATACTACCCTGGTTATGGTATTCGCTTTCCAAGATAATAACATTCAAATATGACTTGTTTTAGACTGTATGACATCTCCTTTTTTCCAAACTACAGTCCCCAGTTTCTTTTAACACATACTTGCCATCTCTCCAGGAATGTCCGGGAGACTCCCGATTTTTGCGACAGTCTCACGGACTCCCGGGAGAGTGGGGCAATCTCCCGGATCTGCCCACTTCACTAGGAAGTGGGCAGAATTAGGTCCCAAATGCCGCGATTCCCGGTGAATCGCGGCGTTTGGCCCTGCCCCCCTGTCAAATGACGCATCTGTGTCATTACGTCATGGGGGCGGATCCAAAATGACGCGCATTTTGGAGCCTTGCCCCCATCACGCCCACCTCCCCCGGCAGGCTCCCAGAAACCAACTTTCTAAAAGTTGGCAAGTATGTTTTAACATGTACACATTACAATTATTTAAATTAACCATATATAATTGACTCCTTTTGTATTTTAAGCTTTATAGTTTTCATCATTTCACAATAATCTATGGACCTACAGTACTCTTCCATTTTGATTGAAGCAGGCTCCTCACCCACACAGACTAGAGACAGCCATTTTGTGGGCTACAACAATATTCAAGAGAATGCAGCCAATCAAAGCACCAGTAATTAGTGCATACTTGCCAACATTTCTGATAGTAATTCCAGTCAAAATAGTACACGTTCGCAATGCGTATATACCCTTTTCTTATAGGCCGTGCTCCCTTACAGAGGCTGGAACTATCCGGCCTGTTCGCAGCCATATTAGTGGCATAGCTGAGATGGGGGCAACTCTCCCCATACCAACTGCATTCTCGTTTTTCTGACTTTTGCACTAGTATAGAAAGCTTTCTTCCATTTTCATACTATTCTTCCCCATCCTTTTCCACATAAACAAAAACAAAGACAAAGTAGTAATTTAAATGACAAGAATATTTATTACACAGTCTGCTGCACATAAGCTGTTAGCATCACAAATATACACAAAAATGGTAACAGAAAATGGACTCTATTATGACATTAATTACACAGCAAAATCCCTCGTCCTCCACGATCTTGTTTTCTACACATCCCTGAAAAAAAATTAATAACATTTAACGCACATTAAATATAAAGGACATTGTGTATGTTTTTCAACAGTATTTTTTGCAACAGTTGTATTTCAATTTGAAGAATTCAAAGAAGAGGGCGTTATGTGACCACATTCTGCTTCATCAGGCAAATATGACAGCATGTATCACACACAGGGCCGGATTAAGGGAATGGAGGCCCCTGGGCTAAGGGGGCCTCCATTCCCCTGTGAGGGCCCCCCCCGTGACCCAATCGCCCACCCGGCACTTACCTCCTTCTCCTCCTTCCCTCACGAGACCTCCTCAGTAAGGAGACTACAGCGCGCCGGGGAAGTACTGCAGTGAAAGTGCTCAGCAGCACTGATCGGGCTGGGGGCGCCCCCGGCCCAGACCGATCAATACTGCTGCTGAGCACTTTCAAGGGCCCCCTGGATGCCCGTGGCCCCTGGGCTGCAGCCCAGTTAGCCCTATGGTTAATCCGGCCCTGATCACACATGTGAACAGCATAAGTATGAAGTGTTAATGTCATCATTTAAAAAATTGACAAATTGTCAAATAATCACTTAAATACTTAGTATAATGACCTATTAAAATTCATGCATATTGTCAGATAGTGGATACTTTCATAAAGTAAGAGTCTTGTTTGGTGTGCTATGTTGAAAACAGGGTAACCAAAAACAAGTTTTTGGCTTAATTAACCTTTAACTATTACGCAATTTCTTATGAAACAAACAGCATTGCTATTAACATATATTTTATTTGATCAGAGCATATTTCTTGAGTACATAAAGACAGGCAGATGGGTGAGGTGGGCACAAAATGTGATTTCTTTTTAATTTGCACAATTATATTCTTCTAATATCCATAAAAATACTACAACAGGAAAGTAATATATGTAGACCGTAAGATGAACAAGAATTTAATTTTTCCAGTCTGCCCCAGTGTGTGATCTCTGTACTTTCACCTGTAGAGAATTGTAGAAATTGGTGGCGCTTTGTAAATAAATCATTATCATTGGAGCTCGTATTAGGAAAAAAAGCATTGCAAATAAATTAAGCCATTATTTCATTTACTCAATGTTTTACAAATTAATCAAATTGAAATCTATGGTCAAGTAAATGTTGTCTCTTTGTAGCACTTATACCACTGATTTTGATAACAAAAGGGACAAGGTGGGACAAAATGGTTGTATGAGAACTACACATGGCTTATTAACTCAGCCTCTTATATTATGTGGGTCTAGCTATTATTCAGTGAGGCATTATTAAAGCAACTTGTTGGTGAGATTTAGTTTGAAATGTACAGAAAGAGTGAATAAACATGTATATATGGACTAGGGAAGGTCTACTATTGGACGTTGAGACCATATACAGAGTTTTGATTAAGTAAATAATTGACAGAAATTACAATAAGAGACATAAGACTGGATAAATGTACAGTGTTTGAACAGACAGCAAGAACCAACAGATATTGAGTACGCTATGGTGTATTCCATAAAAACACAAATGCTTTGGTCCCTAAGGAAATATTTTCCATGTTGGTGGGATCCTAGAAGAGAGAGACAAATATAACATTGACAAGGCTAAAAAAAGAAATGATGATATAATAAAGAACAAATATTTCTCAGTTAAGATGATGGTTATAACGTGACATAGATAGCACACAAGAGAATGTACTACACTCACTCAAAACTGCATTTTCACTTTTGGCTGAAAGGACTTTGAAGAAGAATTTAATGTATTATTGGTAGAGCAATTAACTGATAATTAGTAATAGTAAGCATTGGTTGCTTGTAACTACCCAATACAGCTGAATATTTAGGTTTAAATAGAAAAAGACAGAGAATGGAGAAATACTAACGTTGCATATGGAATAGAAATGATTTACAATCCCTCAATTGTCCTGCTTTTTACAGGACAGTTCAGATTTCTGTGAGCAATCAGCTGTGGCCATACTGTTCACTGGGCATGTATTGCAGCAGAACGGGGTGGGGCTTAGATCTGGTGTTTTTAGTGTATATTATTGTGAGGTGTGACTATCCTACATTGTCTATGACCAACTTTAAATCTACACACAGTGGATGCCAACACTCTATGGGATGAGCCAAAACATAAATACCACAATGTGTGGAGAACGAGTGCACATTAAAGGGGCAGTATGGAGAAAGGAAGCCAGTCGCATGATATTAAGGTATTTCTTTAAGAAACAGTGCTTGGTAATGCCTTTCAAATGTTCTGATTTGTCTAATTTCAACTGTTTTTATACAGTATGATGCTTCCTTTTACTGTGGCAGAACAAGCAATGTTGCAACAAATGGCAATATTGAAAAGTGTAGGCAAGTAAGATTCTCAGGGCAGAATTATGCCAACATGTTTCATTAAACAGTTTTTGAAAAAGTGCATAATTTACGACAAGTGCAACGACTCACTGCAACCAATCAGCAATAAGGCTTGATGGTTTAACGCACATTTACTGATGGGTTATGCAAATTTAAGATTTATCAGGATTCTCAGACAGCTAAAACTACATATATATGATATGAATATGCGTGAAAATATTGGTCTACTTATGAAATACAACACATAATAAACACAGGTTTATGCAGGAATGTGAAAATAATGCCATCGAACCTGACTATTCCTTGCAGACACCCTATGGCTCCCTTTCAGAAGACACATCTCCCTCTGCACCACTGCTGGCATTGGGGTCATCCTTACTGCGAGGTACACTCTTCTCGCGGCTGGGCTCTGACGGTGCCTTGGCTCTTGTCTTTTCTTTTCTTTGTTGCTGTTTTTCGAGCTTTGCAAGCTGTTAGAAAATTATGAAAAAAACAAGGGGCAAAGATGAACACCACTTAGGGTTAGGGAACGTCAATGAAGATTAACAGGAAATACATCCTTTATTAGGAAGCCATTATGGCCTCTCGTAAATACTGATTCTCTTATTTACTATATTCTTATTGTTTGAAATTACAATACAATAAAGTACTTATGTGGCAAAAATAAACAATCACAACCACGTTCACATTAAATAATCCTATATGCAAGAGTTTGCTGCCTGCACCGTGCAATATATATCCTTATCCATAATGGCACTGAGTGGGGAAAGATGGTTCAGTTTGGCATGTTTCCTTTATAGATGGCTAACACTTTTTCATTTGTCATTCAAGCTAGTTAAAAAATAGTAGGACTATCCTATGAAAACTAAGACACATGGAAGCCTTACCCTGAATCCATGGAAAATGTAAAGGACCCCATGTGTCCCGATTATTTTCAGGACAATACCCGTTTGTGGTACACAAAGTAACAAACTCACAATGATTATATTCCCATAATCCAGACTCTGGATATATGCAAATTAAAAAAAAAGAAATAATAAATGGCATCTCCTCTCTAAAATATACAACTAGCTCCAGGGCTATAGCCTGGGCTGATTACCGCTAAAGCAGGGGAACGAGTGTTGAACCCCCTCCAAAAATGGCATTCAGCACCAGGCCATGCCAGGCTTGGCTGGTGACACTATATAGGGACACCTGCAATGTGGGGTTGCATATTGTAATGTGAATCCAGGCCCAGCCTTATCAAAATGGGGCATAAGTCTCTAGGGAAATACTTTTTGGATTGTAGTTTTACAAACGAGGGCCTGCCTAAGCCAAACCAATGGCTGCCAGGGCTTCCTGGGACTTGTAGTTCCACACAGCCTGAAGCGTGTCAAGAGGAGCCCCAGTGCTGGTTTTCCCAAGTGTGGGCAGCAATGGCCCAAATCTTCTGAGAACTAATATATTGGCTTATGTGGCTTATGTGCCCTACTTGCCATTGTGGTTACAAGTATACACTGTTTTATATCGTTGTCCCTAAAACGCTGTCTGTATTCTTTATTGGTCAAGAGGGTGGACTCTGTATTGTTTAGCTCTTATAGCAATCATTAAGATGCCGTTGGTGTTGTATATCAATTTCTAAGATGCTCTCTGTATTGAATAACTGTCACTTGGATCGGCTCTGCATTGTATATTGGTCAGATGGGGCTGTGTTGTGGCTGATTATAGCTCTTTGAATTAAGAATTTTCCATGTAATTCATTATTCATAAACAATTAAGCTTACATCAGACAAACCAGACCCACAGAGTTTTGCCAAGATCCGTTTTCTGTTCGGGTGTGTTGCTAGAAGAGCCTGGACTACATACTTGTGTATGTCTTCCCAGGCCATAAGTTCCTGCCCTGGGTACCATCTTCTTGGTTTTTTTTGGGGGGAGGGAGTATGTAAATTACATGTGTATACAATATTTTTACAGTTTTGTACCCATCATATTTCAACTTATAGGGTCTGAGTCATTAAGGAGAGCAAAGCATAAAAAAGGAGTAACTTTGCACCTAGTCAAAACCATGTTGCATTGAAGGGGGAGGTAAATTTAAAATGTGGGGACAGATTTATAGTTGGGATAGGGCATGTCCTAGATCAACTTTAAATTAAGTTTTATTATATCCCAGCTCTCAACACGTCTAAAGCTGCCTCCCAGCCAGATTCCAACCCTGTTACTCTCCTATCTTTCCAGAATATTACAGAGGACTCTGATAATGCTACCTGCAAGGAAACACTGGAAACTGCTGTTAACTCTGCGTCATTACCTGGACAGAGGAGGAGATGAATGCCCCCTTTTCTTTTATGTGTCATTACAGCAATGAAATATGACAGTGCTCACCCCCCTCTCTTCTTCTCTTTCTCCTAACCCACCTATGTCGGGCTGCCTAGTCTCATCTAACCTCTACTGGTACTGGGAAAGTCTCCCAGTTCCTCCACTTGACCAACGAGACTTCCTCCATCCACAAAGCTACAATGGGACCTGTGCCTGACTCCCTGTTGCTTTCATACCCACCAGCTGACCCCTATCAGGTGCTTAAGCTTACAAAAAAAATATATTCATTTCATGCGTACATTTTTAAATAAATACAGTCTGTATTATTTAAATAGAGAAAATATATAATATATATTAACAGCCAAGACGATTAATATATTATAAAGTAATGCCATGGATCAAACTACAAACGTACACGATGTGTCTCTGTGGTATAGCTGCTCAGCAATCTCTTCTTTCTAATAATATACTCTTGTACTTTAATCAATTTTTAACATGCATTTCTGCTTCTCTACTCCCACATAATGTAAAACTAGAAATAATTGTACATATGTAGTCTGAATCCTGCACACAAAAGGGAATTTAGTGGTAGTGATTGTGCTTCTCCATGTGGAAAAATAAATGTAACCTGTTCAGTGCCCCAGCAATGTATGAGCAGCTGTGCTCCAATCACAATGCACAGGCTCTGGCTGTATCAGCAGTAGGCACATGGAAAACAATGTTCATCATCAACACTGGAAAGGTTAAGCACATAACAGTGCAATCCTATGGCACTTTAGGAATGATTATTTTATTTTATTATTGTCCAGAAACTGATGGCCCTTTGTGAGGTTGGTTGCGGCTCTTATCCTAAAAACTTATATATATATATATATATATATATATATATATATATATATATATATATATATATATATATGTGTGTATGTGTAAGATCTGCCTCCCCCCAAGCACATAGAAGCAATCTCCATTGAATACTTGGTTTATACTGATTTTGTATAAAAAAAAAATAACCCATACAAATATATATATATATATATATATATATGGAATTTAAACTGCTTACACAAGTCTTGCAAATATTAAGTTGTATTTCTTTTACAGCAATGTTAAATATTAGGATGATGCGGTACGAGAGATAATTTTATCATATCCAGAAATAGAACAAACCCACGGTAGAAATTGCATATAGTAAATTACTAATATTAAGCACATTGATTTGCTTTTGCTGTGCCAATTATATTCTTGCCCAAAAAGGGATTATAGATAACTTAAATGGCAAAGCTTCACTATTCCGCGATATCCAATCAAACATTTTTTAGCTTTTGATCCTCAATCAAACGTTTTTATGACATACTTCACGCTGAGACATTGCAATGTGGAAATAAAGGTCAAGAATTCTTTTGCCTTTCTTGTGTTTTGGATCTCTTTTTGAAATATTTTGGAAGACTACTTTTTTGCTTCTCTCTTCAGTACAAACATAATAAAACTAATTTATTGTGGGATTGTATTAAACTACATACCATGTAAAATGAAAGCAAGGTTTCAGCCTACTGACCTGTATGTTTTGCCTATAAGTGTAGCAAACAAACAAAAACATATTTCCTCACTAATAGAGACCACCACTTGCAAACAACCACAATTATGTAAGTTATTTGTGCTGTGCTTAGAAAATGAACCTTAACTTGTTTAACACTGTATGGAAGCTTTTTAGATTGCCAAGTAACAGTGCTCATACACAGAAAGATCTGGCTATATGTCCAATAATGACACACACATATTCAGCCAAATGTGTCACATTTAGACATGCCTATAGAGAGCAATTAATGCTTTAGCATGCTAACAACACAAGTGTCAGATCAATGTCATTTACCCACATTTTCTGCCAGTCCCAACTGATACTTTATTCTTATAAGATTTTGATAGACAATTAATCAATCAGCCTTGGGCTCCGATGACCTTGTTCCCGTTTCATCGGTTGTCCTTCCTTGGACCACTTTTGGTAGGTACTAACAACTGCATACCGATGTACAAGACTTGTCATTTTGTATATGCTCTGATCCAGTCGTCTAACCATCACAATTTGGCAATTTGGCAAAATCGCTCAGAACCTTACACTTGCCCATTTTTCTTGCAACCAACACATCAACTTTAAGAACTGACTGTTCACTTGCTGCCTAATATATCCCACTCCTTAAGTGCCATTGTAATGAGATAATCGATGTTATTCACTTCACTTCAGTGATTTAATGTTGTGGCTGATTGGTGTAAATTATAATACACTCTATATATTGGGATGGCATACCAGTAATGTCAGCTCTGTCTCCAGTGACACTGACTATATACACAGACATTACAGTCATGTCACCAACCTGTCTCACTGTAACACACAGCCTGCCCAGCATTGCCTGATCACGTCACTGGCAGAGCTCAAGGAGCGCTCTGCCAGTGACGTATTGGTTGTATTGGTTATGCACTCTTAAACAGGTTTCATCAGAGAAATGCAATCAGTATTGTGTACTATCACTAAGTATCCATGCTGCACCCGAAGGGGCATCCCAACTCACAACACCAGCGCCTGTTGGTGGATAGTAGCGGGTACTGCAGTACCTGGTTAGGTTTTGAAAAGGAGTCTCTTACTGTAAAATCGGATAAAATAGACACTATAGTGCGTAGATGCGATCACTGACCCTATTATCCCTCTCTACCCCCCTTTCCTATCTAATTCTGGGGTCTATTTATTATAGATCATTATGCATCACTGTAAATGGCAGCAGTACATAATGAAGCACCGCTGTAATTTATCATGCCGGGGCTGCTCAGGGAGCCCCGCAAAATTGCCCCTCCCAGGCGCGCTTGCAAGGAGGGTTTCCAATTGGCAAGAAACCCCCACATGCTTGGATTAAGTAATCTGCCAATCCGGTCTTTGCACTGTTCCTATCTAGCACATTCCTCACAGCTGAAGCACTGTCATTACTGACGGTAGTAGATTCACATGACTGCCCTGGGCATGATTGGCTCTATAGATGTCATGTGATGGATTACAGCTCTGGCCCTGATTCGCTCTATAGAAGTCATGTGATCTCTGGAGAGGCTTATGATAATAGCTACTAAGCTCCTGCACAGAGCAGAACATTGAACAGGGAGACTAGAGGCACAGTATGTAGATATTTTCTACCACAGTATGTCCTGAAGTATATTATCAGCTGCCACAGATGTAAGATACTTATTGCAGCCTTAGTCCTGCCTTTACAATATCCCCTGGCAATCTGTTCCTGCCTGTACTGGCAATTTCAGGTATGTGTTAGTGAAATTATAGTACAATGTATAATTACACAGAAATTATTAATCATGTTTAATTTTATTTCCCCCTACCCCCCCCCCCCCCCCATTTCCTTTTTTTTTTTTTTTTACAATTAATCATAGTTGCCTACTCTCCCGGAATGTCCGGGAGACTCCCGACTTTCTGGGAGTTCTCCCAGACTCCCGAGAGAGCAGGCAAAACTCCGGGAACCAGCTGTCGCCGTTGTTTAAGATGGTGGGGGGGTCCACGATGCCACGTTTAGCCCCGCCCCCTACTGTGATTGGTTAAAATTGACTAAGATTGACAGGGGGCGGAGCCCAACGGGGGCACCATGCATGACCACGCCCCCTCAACGGACCCCCTCCCGGACAGCTGCCTTCAAAAGTAGACAAGTATGCAATCAATTTTGTCATTATCAATATCTTTAGATTGGTTGTAACTGTTGCTATTGTAAAAAACTAAGTGATCATTGCCATAATTCAACAAAAATAGTGCCTGCTGTAGGTTTATTATGGCAATTTTTTCCCCCCCAAAATCAAGAATTTGGAAACCCCTCTGTAAAAATCCTGCATTTGCCCCGGCCTCCAGTATGAAGATATTTTGCTATTCACGGGCAGCGTTAGCACATCCATGGGTGAGGGATCCAGTGAAGCCAGAGAGGCTTCAGCTGGATCACACTGAAAATGTCAGTTAATGTCATTCTGAAATGACATTACCCTGCTGTGAAGAGGGCTTTTCATGACTTACTTAATTGCAGAACTTCGCAGTCCCCATATTAATATATTTAAGAAACTTTAAGAAACGTTAAATCGGTTATGGCAGGAGAAATCAAAGATTAAACCCCTCATAAATTGTGTGATGGTCATTTTACAGAGAAAACTACTGTTTTCTTCATTTTACTGGCTCTTCACACATTAATCAATATACCCCATTGTATTGTACTGTGCATCCTTATGTGAAAAAAAGAGATTTAAAATAAAATTGCTGTAGAAAATAAATGTATTAAATATATAACTGAAAACATGAAAATCAATGTGGGTGACACTGAGAATTTTGATTCAAATTCCCATGCTTTAATATGATCTATGAGTGGAATTTATATTTGCAAGGATTACCATAAAACAGCTAGCAATAGCTAACAAAAGAAAAAATGTGTGTAATTGGCAAGTCTGTCATGCAAAACACAGCAAAAAGAATAAACAGCTGTCAAATTAACAGCCAGAGTTACTACCAAAATACAGACTTTGTAAATATTATTAAACTGTATTATTATGACAAGATTCACATCACTTGGACAACACAAGAATAACCTGAAATGTAGCCGTCATGTAAAAACAACAATGGTTTATTTAAATGGAAAAAGAATTAACCGTTCTTTAAAAAAAATAGTTATTTTGTACATCTGGATTGAAAGAAACACGGACCTTAATTAAAACTGAATTATCCTATAGATTGTAAGCTTGCGAGCAGGGATCTCTTACCTCTCTGTCTGTATGTATTGCCCAGTATTGTCTTATTAATGTTTGTTCCCAATTGTAAAAAGCTACGGAATCTGCTGGCGCTATATAAATAAATGTTGATGATGATAATGATGATGAATTATCACAGTGTTGTAAGGTGCAGGCATTACCACTTTCATGATAGCTTCTGCAGATCCAGAGATTTAGCGTTAGGAGTAAAACCATGCCGCCTTGCAGGGCGTGGGGAGGGCAAACTTAAATTGTGCAAACAGATTTAGAGTAAAGAGGGGGGCATGTATTTGGCAACAAGTGTAATGAATGCAGAAGCGGTCCTATATGGCCTGCTCACAAATCAGAGTCTGACATCCCAAGTTGCTAAGTAACTGCCAGGGGGACCAAAGGAGATGAAGGAGGACTGGTGACACACAGAGCCCCAGCCTTTTCCTACATTATGGGGAAGATTGAATTAGTGGCAAGATGTTTCTGCGCAAAATACCAGCAATTTTCACTTATGTGAGCAAAAATGAGCTAAGATTTTAAATATAAAGAAACCACAAAGACACCATCATGAGGTTCCTAGGGAACATTGAATTTGCCCATTAATTTTGCACTGTCGTTATTAACGCAACTCAGGACAACAATTTGCCAATAAACTGATTTGGGGGAAATTATATATATGGGACAATGCATCTTGGTAACTTTGACCTTGGAATGTTTGTTGGTTCCAGACTCTCTAGATAATGGTGCGCAAAACAATAAACATCTAGTGAGCGGCAGTTGTGTGGACCAAAAATTTTTGTTGATGAAAATAGTCAGAGGAGAAACGCCAGATTGGTTCAAGCTGACAGGAAAGCGACAGGAACTGAAATAACCACGCATTACAACAGTAGATGGGCTACAGCAGGAGAAGACCACACTGGATTCCACTCTTGACAGTCATGAGCAGGAAACTGAGACTACAGCAAGCACAAGCTCACCAAAACTAGACACTTGACGATTAGAAAAATGTTGCCAGGTCTAACGAATCTTAATCATATGATAGGGTCAGAATTTGGTGCAAATAATGTGAATCCAAGAAGCCATCATGCCTTGTGTCAACTGTGCAGACTGGTGGTGGTGTAATGGCATGGAGAATGTTTTCTTGGCACACGTTAGATCCTTTAATACCAGTTGATCAGCATTAAAATGCAACAGAGTATTGTTGCTGACCATGTGCATACCTATATGGCCACAATTTGCCCATGTTCTATCCAGGAGGATAGCGCACCATGTCATAAAGCACACTTCATATCAAGCTGGTTCCACAAGCATGATAACGAGTTCACTGTACTCATCATCCTGTCCCCTCCCCACTAGGATTTTGTTTATTTTTTATTACACTGTGCAGCATCTAGTTAATCACTTGTTCTCTTATCAGCAAGTGACTAACCGTTACCACCACTCACACCACAGATGATGCCTATTCATTAATTTAAGCATTTGATTAACTAAAGGCAGTATGCATGCACTTCATTCATCTGACATATGTAGTATGATTCTGTGATGGTGTCATCTGGTGGCAGAAAATTGTATTGTACGAAATTGCAATATACTTTCGGAAGCTTGACAGTGGCGCATGCAGGGGGGGTTTCTGGGTCTCCCCTCCGCTAAAAAAGTGCCCTATATAGCGGCACTGTCAAAGAAGCATCCGCAGCGGTGCTGTATTGCATACAGCACCGCCGCGGACGCTTCTTTGACAGCGCTGCGGCTGCTGTATAGGACAGTGCTGCCTAAACTGAGCTGCTGCGCATGCGCGGCAGCTCTCTCGCTTTTTTTTTTCCAGTGGAGGGGAAACCCCTCCTTAAAAATGCTCCGTGCACCTCTGCTTGATATTATGTATTTCCTTAAAAAGTCAATGTAAATTGCAAAGATACTAGAAGTCATCATAAAAACAATACTATATAAACATCAGGGTTACAAACAGAAGGGGGACAACAGGAGGGTGCCCCTAGTGGTCACTTACAATCCCCACATGAACATCTTGGGGAAAATTGCGCTGATCTTCAGCCCATATTTCAGAATGACAACAAACTGAAGGAAATATTCCGAGATTTACCTCTCCATTCATACAAACAACCTCCGAACTTAAGAAATCTCCTCGTTAGAAGTGCCCTCTCATCACCATCAGAAACTGGCACTTTCCATTGCAAAAACAAAAATGCAACACCTGTACCCATGTCCTACCAACAAAGTCCACATACCCAACACACAACGGGACTATAAAATCACTGACACATTCTCATGTACGACCTCCATTGTGGTGTACATGATACAATGTACAAGGTTCCCTGAGGGAATCTACATTGGGGAGACCAAGCAGAAACTACAATCCAGGATGAATCTACACAGACACACAATAAAGAAGACTCTGGACACCCCTGTTGGTAAACACTTCTCTGGACAAGGACACAGTATGACAGATTTAAAAGTCTTAATACTTAAAGTTGTTTTTTTTTAAATAACAGGGAGAGAAAAGTCTGGGAATCCAAGCTGAGAAGATCATTCCAGTAATTGACTCAAGGACTCAACCTAACACCTTAACACCTGGAAATATGACCCACTACTTGAACACACTTCACACCCCACAGTAGAGTGACTCAAGATCTCTGAACTCTTAGGACTTTCACTCTTCCATCCGTAAGGAAAACCTCCATTTCATTACTTTAGCTTATCTTTATGATGTATCCCCCCACCCCTGTACAAATTGCTTGATGTAACATCTCTTAAATGTTGTGCCCTTACTTGCCTGATGAAGCGGCTTTTGTGCTCTGAAAGCTAGCAAATATAAAAAATTATTTTGGTTAGCCAAAAAAGGTATCACTCCTGTAATACTTTTGTCTTTTTTGACACGAAAGTATTCAACATCACATGTGTTACTTAAAAAAGGTTTGATGTGTAACAATGGATATTCATTTGGTGACTTTCTGAAAACTGGAGTACAGTAGAAATGGGGCAAACAGGGTTCTCTTGTGTGGCATTCATAAGAGTTTTGCAGAACCTCTCTCTATGTGTAGACTTACCCTATTGTAAATTGTGTCTCTCTTAAGAGACGCACACATGCAAATATTCTATTCAATTCCAATGCAAAATCATTTCACAACCAAATTTTTTATTTAACAAATTGAAACATACTGAATAATCTGAATATAATTTTCATCTATAAAGCATACAGAGAAAATAGATTGCTTAGTTATGACCATTCAATCTGCCGACACACATAGCAACAACTGTTTTCAAGAATTGGGCAATAAAAATGTTCAAATGTGGACAATCATATTTCTGAATAATATTTTGCATTGATATATTTAGTGTGCAGCCACATAGCAATATAATTAAATGACGTCAGAGAGAGAAAATTGTGTGTCTGAGAACTTAGCCGACTAACACTATCTTGTTGTCTTGGCATATACTTTGCCATATTAGCCAACAAGGCACATGAATGCAGCACTTTTCACAGGCAACCCCAAATAGGTTTATGCTTGTGATGAAACAAGTTTGAGAACACTTTAACCAGTCTGTCCCTAGTTTCTCACAAAATGTGGATTATAGCATGTACTTTTTATAGCCCTTGCTTTGCTCAACAGAGTACAACTGCAGTGTCTACATCTGGATAAGGGGACATTGTAGCTCATTGTAAACATGTATATTGTGTATTGTATATTGTTGATATTGTTGATATTGCAATGAAGCTGTTATTCATTGTCCTTAAAGTAAAGCCACGGGGGTTATGTGTAAGGATCAGGTTGCAGGGTACAGGTGAGTGGGAAGACCAATTACTGTCCATTGTACCTTGACAGGACTAGTCCAGATAGTTTGTTTGCAACCCAGCAGGGAACTTCTGTGAAAGCACATGTCATCTCCACTGCCTCTCCAACCCCCTAGTCCAGCACTCCCCAATGCTTAAGAAGGAGTGAGCCTGGGGTTTGCCCTGAGAGGGGAAAAATTTGACCCTAGATATAAGGAGCCACTCCAGGGGGGAGAGGTGATGTTCATTCTGAGGGTTGATGGCTGGAAGCTGCAAGGTTCTGATCTGATTCCTTCAGTACAGTTGTCATCTCCCTTATTGTCAATATATACTGAAAGGTTGGGAGAAACCTTCAAACACCATCTAAAGTTAATCATGATGGATTTGGAGGCTGCACAGATGAAACGGAAGAAGAACAAAGGACAGTAACATTTTTCTGCGGCCTACTGAATAGTGTTCCCTAGGTCAGTGACATCAGATGGTGATATATGTAATATTAGAGGTCACCAAGGAATTTCTTGGACCTGTAAAGAAGAGAAGCCCTAGGTTGAATACTTTTATAGAAGTTTCAGATATCCCAGGTGACTTCTAATATCCATAATAATTTACAATAGGGTGTGAATTATTCTGCATAATACACACGGAAGAAAGAAGAATTGTATTTATATAGTTCTTTTCTCCCAACAGGACTCTTTCTTAAAGAACACTGCAGTGATAACTATCAGACACACATATTATAAGCAATGACATCAGAACTTAATGTTTATACAGGTATTATTTACAGGATGTATTAGCATTCCTTGTTTATTAGATGAAAGACTAAGCCTTGTTATCGCCAATAAACTCTTAGAGATTACTCCTCCATAAGCTTTTAGTACTGCCATGTTCCAGATGTATCCATAAAACAGTCATAGAAGGAATGGGTGCTCTTCCTCAATAACAAAGGATTTTCAGCCAAGTCCATACATTTGTTTAGGTAAAGCAATACATCCCAGAAATTATCTCTAACATATTAGCCCTCGCTATAAATAAGCATGTTCCATCAATAATAGATTTACAATGCACTCAACAAGAAGCATGAAGAGCAATGTATGTATAGCTTTCTTCGATCCAGCCCAAAAAAAAAAGAAAACCTGGGCTCTTTTTTCCAGTAACTAGGGCACTACAATACAAACCTTTGTCATGTTGAGAAGTGTGCCTTAACGACAAAAATAACAAAAGCAGCCTGGAAACAACATAACACTATAATGGCTCAATCAATTATAAGTGGAAGTACATGTTGTACGGCATAAAAAGAGGTTAGGCTGCTTTAATGCATCACTATTGCACATGCTGATTCTTCCTGGTAGTTAGTTCTGCACATTACAACAACGTAGCTTGTAAAATATTTACATTACCTCTAAACCTGATGTACTATATAGGACTGCTGATTGCTGCCTCACATTTAAACTAATTTTAGCAGTGAGCGTGTTGTTTTACCATAGCTACACTCTCCAGTGTGGGGCTGCAGCTAAAGCAGCAGTATAAATTTATATCTAACGTATTTATATGGCAACTGGCAGGATATCCATTCCTTACAACTTTAGAGAATAAAATATATTGGGAGCAACAAGTGCAAAGAGAAAAACATTAGAACTTGAGTATCTGACCCATAGAGCTCACAATCTAAATAGGTGATGGAAAGCACACAGTAACAAAGAAGTGTTTCCTTACCTAACTATAGGGTATCACTGTGGTTAGAGCAGAGCTGGTTTTCTTAAACCACCAAATACACGTGGGGAGGGGTGACACAGCCACATTTACACAAACGCAAAGGAGAAAATCTTACGCAGAATGAAGGTGGCCCTGAAAACTCCCAAAATGGCCCCCGCCCTTCTACCTTTGTGTAACCACTGCAGCAGCAGGCAACACAATCTATTTTTTAGTGACCCTAAAAGTGGCTCTTGGTCTGTGAATTACTTTGCAGAAAAATTATAGATCAAATTATGAGATCAGGTCACCAGCATGACACGCAGCTCAAACAGTATGTTACAGTATAGAAAACTAGTTAACCCTGTGTGAATAAATCTTCATTCATGGACTAACCTGCTAAATGGACTGTACGAGTGACATCCCAGCCAGTAGGAAATGAAAAAATTAGACTGGTCAGAAGTGCTGACTACTTCGGGGGCTACATGCTGCTCCTGCACCATTACATGGCCTCTACCGCCCCACAGATGAGCACACAGGTAGTTTACATCCTTGTGTATACATACCATGCTAGTTGGAAATAAAAAAGAACAGTCACAAATGTATTACATGGTCATTATCACACCCTTACCGCTAGGTGTTTACTGTGTTTTTGGGATGGACGGGTATGATGCAGTTTGCTATGGAACTGATACATTTTAAAAATGTGATAACTGGTCTGATTGTGGAGGTGCAAAGTACTGTTTATTAGCATATGTCAATCATATGTAAAAATGGTATGGAGGATCCAGCAAGAAAGGCTGGCAATATAGAGATTATACAGCTTAAATAAAACAGACTTAAATGTACGCTAGTCAATATTTACCCTCAATTCACAGGGGATTTTGTCTAGTCTTTGATCATGGACAGGCTACCTTGGTATCCTGGCCAGGGCCCGAGGCAGCTGAGAAAGCCCAGAATCTATGTGCCTTTGGTGTGGGGTGCCTGCAAATCACTGAGGAATGGGAACCACACTGAAAGAGTAGGGCACAACACATTTTCCCCACATTTTCTTTTGCTGCACCAACTCCTTTGCCCTGGACTTCTGACTAGGTAAGATAATTTTAAATTTGTCTGGCCATTAGTCTGGAGCTATTTCCACTTGGCAAGTATTCATTTATTTTACATTATTTTTGTGACTTGCACTTTATTTTTGTGTGTGTGTGTGTGGGGGGGGGGGGGGGGGGGGGGTCTGAAGGTGCATTAGCTCCTTATGGGCTTTCTGTTTCCCCAATGATCTAGGGGTGAATCCTTGTCATCCCTCCTTAAGATTTGGACCTTGGGTGCAGCTTTGGTGAATCCATTGCCCCATAAGGTACCTTATGGTGTTCCCAGGGTCAAAGACAGAGAGGCCTTTCCTGTTTTGAGGAGAACCCAAAGACAACAACACTCTAGTGCACTTTTTGTGTTTTACACTTTTCTTTTTTGCACTTTGGTGTCACGAAAGCAACAATCCCAGGCTTTTAATAAAATAATACAAAATAAATTGATATGCACTTGATGACTTAGAATGAACACTCCTCAGGCTTTCAATACAAAAAAGTCAAATTCTGTATGAAGAAACAAGCTCTGTTCACTTACATAAAAGAATAAAGAAGTGCAAAACACTCCTAGATAAGAGGAATGCCTAAATGACATGTTAATGTTTGATTGCTACCTCAGCCCTTTGAAGACTGTAAAGAAATGCTATTTGTTTCATGAGAAATTCTTTGAAGGATGGCCAGAATAACAGCACTCCTGCCTGGGCGTTAAATATAAACCCACAAAAATTGATAGATATTATAATTCTCTCTGCTTCATTTGTACTCCTCACCTTCCACACTCTATATTGATCTTGATTCTAAAAACATATTTTTTTTCAAGGTTACATAGCAAGTGTCTAGGCTGTATTTGTCTGGCACATTCTACAGGACAATCGGTATGGTTTGTGTCTAAAGTATGAAGGCTCAGACTAAAGCTCATGGGCTCTGCTTAATGTTCCCAGGCTACAAGTGTTTATAATGTGATCATTTTGTGCATGACAAACATGTTACTAATGTAAACCTCATCCATAATGTATATGTAAGGCCGCTATTGCTTATATATATCTCCACTGCTAATGATATAATGTAAAGCAGAAGTTCTCCAAGGCAGCAAAGTTGTTTTTATACATCAAATCATTTTCATTCTTAGCACAATCCCTTTGTTATTTAATAAAGTGAGGGTTGAATCTAGTTCACTTAAGAGCGCTAAGCAAATCTGAGGACTACTGAATGTATACTGCTTTGCTTTGATTGATTTTATTTGAGAACGTATCGCATTTGTTAGACCACAAGACACACTTCAAGACCCAACATTGCAACTTATGGTGCAAATGAGGAAGGTACTGCAGTACAATTAATATAGCTGCTTCCTTCTCTGCCTACATTTTGCTTACCCTGTCTCTCCACTCATTCCACTGCTAAAGACAGGAAGAGGAACCAATTAAGTGGCAGAGGGGAGAGTGATGTAGGCGAAGGAGAATACAGGTACGTATTGGCTCCTTCCTCGTCCTAAGGCGTTTTGGTGAAATCATTGAAGAATGGATCAACTATCAAGATTACCTAGTGCATTAATGGCAAACATGTGGAATGTGTAGGAACTACAATCTCTAAGTCACTGATCTTCTGAGGAATTAAACTTTACCAGTTATTTTATAATTATCAGAACTTCCAGAGATAAACTATATTATAAGTTATTGGAAGTGTTTCTTGCTATCAGCAGACCTACATATCCATCTAAAGAATTATTAACACAATTCCCTGATCGTAATTCACAATGATGTTCATTTGTAGTGTTACCACAAGAGTTCTAAGGCTGAAAAATGATTTCCTCGTGAATTGATTTTTTTCCACTCCATTTGAAATTCACTATTAGGGAGAGAAAACGTTTAGTGCAGTCTATCATAAAGAGAGTGAAGACCTTTGCTGCATCTGATTTAATGCTTCAATCAGAAAATGAATGTTCATTGATGAGACCACAAATACTTATTGATGGTAGCATACACTCTGACTAGATGTACTATGTAGCCAAAGTACAAAAAACAAGCTAAACCTTAGCAACAAGACACCTCAATCACATGTCTGGGTAGAGACATGGATCCAAGCAAGTACACTAGGGGCACGTAGGTGGATACAATTAGCAATGGGTAAAAAATGAAAGCTAAAGGATACATTGATAATCACTGAGTCTGATTCAAATGAATTTGGCAACCAAGATGTCTTACACAGTTTATAAGACCTCAACATACTTAATTGCTACAACTTTACACACATAGATCTCTTGAACTATTACCTGCTGGTAGTTTCTAAACCAACTATTTACCCAAGTATTTCCATGCCATTATTTACAGCTGATTATCAATGTACAATGAACTCTGGTAATAGCACAGCATTGTAGACTGCCATTTCGGATGTAGCGCTGGTACCAGATTTCTTCCTTGCTTCTCTTGTATTTGGCTCATCTAGTGTCTGAAGGTGGCGCAAGCTCCTACCCCCTCCCACATGACACATCTTTTAGTGCTGCGAAAAATAGCAAACATAAAAAAACTAAAATGTTACTGAAATGATTATCGAGAAAGTGACAGTAAAGCACAGATGAGAGAGCTGGGGATTCCACAAGGAACCATATGTGGGAGGATTGCAGAGCAAGCAAAACTATGTTCTTTCCTTGACATAGTAGATAATGATCCTAGACTTGAAAGAAAGAAAACCAGACTTTCAAAGAACAACTCTGTAGAAAAGCACACTTGGTTTCTCCAAAAAAGGAGTTCAGTGTACCAGCTCCTGGATGTTCACTTCAAATTCCAGTTGAAAAGTTTTTCTGTGATCTGAAAATTGAAGGAGATTTCAAGGTTTCAGATGTGTGGCTTTGGCGTTGGTGAATCCAAATCCTGTAATAGTTTAAGTGCTCTAAAATTTCCCAAGGAACTTCAAAATGTAAAAAGAAATGAGTTAGTGTGGAACAGCTATACACTTGTGATGAAAACTCATTATACTATTGTATGTTAGGGAGCAAGTCACTTCCCCAAACAAAACAAACAAAGCAGGACTGAAGCTTAGTAAAGACAGAGTCATGCTGCTGTATTGTGTAAACAAAGCGGGCATACAAACTCCCTCCTTTGTGCATTGGTAAAAGTAAGAGCCCTCACTGTTTTATAAATGTAAACTAGAAGCAACTGCCAGTTGACTACAAAAACAGTTCAAATGCATGGATCACTGAAAACCTATTTTTGAAATGGTTTCAAGAAAATGTTGGGAAAAGCTGGGGCAGCACGGTGGCGTAGTGGTTAGCACTTCTGCCTCACAGCACTGGGGTCATGAGTTCAATTCCCGACCATGGCCTTATCTGTGAGGAGTTTGTATGTTCTCCCCGTGTTTGCGTGGGTTTCCTCCGGGTGCTCCGGTTTCCTCCCACACTCCAAAAAACATACTGGTAGGTTAATTGGCTGCTAACAAATTGACCCTAGTCTGTGTGTGCCTCTCTCTGTCTGTGTGTGTGTATGTTAGGGAATTTAGACTGTAAGCTCCAATGGGGCAGGGACTGATGTGAGTGAGTTCTCTGTACAGCGCTGCGGAATTAGTGGCGCTATATAAATAAATGATGATGATGATGATGATGAAATGTTGTGCCTCCAGTACGTAAGCATTGAATTAACAAAAGTTTGGAACCAAAAGTTTTGCTGCTTCGAGGCAACTGCCCAGTACAACCACCTGCTAACTTACTTGTGTTCAGAGATGGTAAAATTAAAATGATGTATCTGCCGAAATATACAGCCCCTTGATCAAGGCATAAGTCATGCTTTTAAAGTAAATTACAGGCATGAACTGTTATTGAACACCTGTTCTCATCGACCAATTAGCTTCCTCTGCAGACTATAAGAGTCTGCTTCTACACTCAGCAAATTGCCAGTGCAACACTTTCCTAGTTCCTGGTTCCAGATTACCACAGTTGCTGTTTGTTTGCTGCTTCAATCTCCTTGCTGTATACAGATTTCAACCATTAGCCCTCTGAGCGAGTTTAGCTGTACCCTGTTTGCTGATATATGAATTTCTACCATTAACCATCTGAGTGAGTTCAGCTTTATCAAGTTTGCTGTTTGTGATCAAATGTTGGAGGTTACAAACTTCTGGGAAATATATTTTTCAAGGTACTGCCACCTAAACTCAGAGGCCCTATGACAACAAAAAAGATTTTCAGACTGAGACTCCTTTTCAGTTATTTTTTCTCACTTCCTGTACCTCTAATTTTCAATAAAGCATCCTGTGCGTCTTTCTTGTAAGACTCAATTTTACTCCTGTGCTTGTTGAGTCGTATCATAGCTGACACTACTAGCTTACATATCCAATATGTACAACATATACATATAAAAACAAGCTGAATGTGTTAACATAGTGTCCTATAGGTGTGTAACATCCTGAATGCCCTACTTAAATTTTGACCAGAGCCTAATTTTACAGTGATGGGACACCAAATGTTAAGACCTGACCCGTTGTCTAACAAACATCTGGACTGCTGGTCGATACGTGTTAGGATATCTGGTACATACTGTATATGAATTGTTTCTGGAGGGGAGAAGATACTTATTATTTCATAATATTTCCACAGGTGGTCTTTGGAATTAGTTGTCTTGTTGGACTCTCGGCAATGGCTCAAAATTAGAAATTCCAGTTCTCATGAGTCGTATTTTGCTTTGACATGTTTACAATGGAGATGTTGTTGTCATATTTTCTTTTAGCTCCTCTCAAGTTAATTCAGACTCTGGAACTACTGGCTAGTTTGCATGCTAAACAAATGCAAGTATATACTTTACCATTTTACAAACATGAGTTCTCGTGTGCAGGCGTGACAAATTACAAATGCTTTATCATGCATACATTATTTATCTGG
The DNA here is from genome assembly GCF_038048845.1 of Mixophyes fleayi. Taxonomy (NCBI): domain Eukaryota; kingdom Metazoa; phylum Chordata; class Amphibia; order Anura; family Limnodynastidae; genus Mixophyes; species Mixophyes fleayi. The sequence continues at coordinate 292,547,415 of NC_134404.1, read as the reverse complement.
CGTAAGACTAGAAATAACTAGCGCTAGTACTCCCATCAGTGAAAGCCATGGGAATTTCGTATATTTGTTACTGTAAAATGTTTACTGCTAATTATGAACATTGCAAACTTATAAAAACATTTTTATATGTATAAATAAATTTATAGATGTTAAAGCCACTTTAGTTAGCACTGAATAAATTAAGGCTGAAACTACTTGTACATAATTTATGAAAAAAAACAACAACAAAGTTATGCTAATCAGACAGATGTTAACATTAGTCAAAATCTTTATTTTGAAAAGCCTCTACCCACAACTAGCAAAATTGAAGGGGTCTTGTTGCTGTGGCCTCTGCAGCTGAGGAGAAACTCCCTCCAACAGTTGTCTGCAGTCTTTTAATATTCCAGGGCTCACAGTTTCTCCGGTTCCTATTGATACTAGTGAAAATGTGAGGGAAAATGAGGGTATCTCTGTGCTTGCATGGGTCAGGATGGGGGAGATCAAGGGGTATATTTACTAAACTATGGGTTTGAAAAAATGAAGTAGCTGCCTATAGCAACCAATCAGATTCTAGCTGTCATTTTTTAGAATGCACTAAAGAAATGAAAGCTAGAATATGATTGGTTGCTATAGGCAACATTTCCACTTTTCCAAACCCGCAGTTTAGTAAATATACCCCTAAGTCTTTTTAGAGCCTCCAGCCAACTCCTTGCCTGTTATCTATTGTAATGCAGTGGAGGTAGGCTGGACACTATGGGCCTGAGCCATTAAGAGGGGACCAGGGAAGGAGCCGGATCACCGCTGATGTGACCGCAAGGTAAGTATTTTAAAAAAAAGGATTTGGACGGGCCCCCCTTGCCTGCAGGGCCCCCGGGCACCTGCCCATCGTGCCCAATGGAAGAGACGGCCCTGGTAGTAAGCAAACTATTGCGTTTCTACTGATGAGCTAATAAACCAATTAATGCTGTTGGGGTGCTCTGGGGACATGGGGAAAAGCAGGATCATTTGGGATTCACCTGACAACTCCAGAAGACTTTCCAAATTTCATATTTTACATGGAGCTTATCCGTACATTTGGATGACCCATTCATTTCCATGGAATATGAATGTGCAGTGTTTGGGCATATTTAATTGAATGGGAGTCTCTCAGAGATTTCTAAATTTCACTGGTGAATTTCAACTTTTTAAAACCAAAGGAAATTTCTAAAACCTGCTGCTTCAAAGATTAGAAAGTTGGGTCAAAGAAATCCTGGCTTTCCATCCAGTGATTTATAGCGATTTTGAGTGATTTTAAAAATGCTGAAATTGTAAATTTGGTAGTTTTTTAAATAGATTTACATAAACACTACTGAAATGATATGATTTTCTGCAGTATATAAGCCTGACAACTTTATTTTATAGTAGCATTTATTTATAAGTAGAAACTTTGAAATTGTATCTTCTGCCTCCCTGTTGGGGCAGTAAATAGATGTAACAATTATTTAAACCATAAATATAATTTAATTTCTCCAATGTTAAAATAGAAAACAAAGTAAAACATCATCACTACTAAACTGCTTGTCATGTGCAATTAGTTTCCGAACTCATCCCAACCTCTCCCACTGCTGGTTTCATCACACTAAAGCAGTCTAACCTTACTTCTCTCTTTCCCACTTACTATCACAGTATCAGGATTAATGTACTACAAGTTGAACGTGTAGTATTACTTTTTTCTACAACCTATGGATCGGCCATGTCTCATTATATAATAGATGCACGTTATAGGCATACTGATACTTTGGGCAATAGTGTATTTTGGCCGCAGTGCTGCTGGTCTGATGATTTGTTTTCATTAATTAGAGGACTGCTGTGTAACGCTAGAAAACTGGTCAATTTTTGGGCAGTAGAAAAAGAAGCAGGAGAATAAATGGAGCAGTCTATACAGATATTATTTACAGAGTGTTTACTTGTGCATTTGTGTCTGAACAGTGTGACCCCAGGTATAAATTATAAGGGTATTTTAAGTTGTTGAGAAATACTTTTAAACATATTTTAAACGTGAAACAGCACTCCGTACCAGCATGAAGGTAATGAACATAACTTGTCTCTCTATCAAGCCATTACAAAATAGTATCAAATAACAGACTACATAGTAGTCTTTATGTGAGAAATACAAGGGATAGGTTATTGTAAATCATAAAATTATAGTCACCAATTTTTAACCACTACATTTACAGGAGCACTCAAAATTCTAGATACATATCCCACAAATAGCCCATGCAATATGGGAAAAAAAATCTTGCATGCTAATCAACAGATGGTGCTCTTTTAATAACACCGCAAAAAAATATATTTGGCACATGTCAGGAGAGAGAGAGAGAGAGAGAGGACACTGAAACTGTCTGAAACAACAAATAGAGCTGTGGTGGGCAACAGGTGGCCCACCGTACCTTCACCTGCAGCCCCCAGCCTGCTGCTCCTGGTATCACTTATTCTCAAAAGCAGAGAATAAGAGTGCATGGGAGTGATTGCCTTCCTTGTTGACCTCCTTTGCACACTGCAGGGAGGTCACGCAGCACAGTTAATCAGAGGATGGGGAGGATTTAGTGCAGTGCATTCTGGACTACATCCTCTCACTTTCTCTGCAGGTTCCAGCATTGCAGGTAAGTGTGGAGAGGTCTGTGAGTGGGAGATGTACATCTAAGCGGCATGTGGGGTAGTTTTGGAATACACGTGTGGGCATGTGACAAGTGGGGGTCTAAGAGCATGTGGTGATATTTTGGAGTGCCATGTTTTGATCTGAGTGGCATGTAGTGGAAGTTTGGAGCAAGCGGACATGGTGCATTATTGGAATGTTACCCCAACGTCTGACTTCTGCAATCCTCTCTCCTTGTGCCTTGTCTCCATGTGTTGGAACTTTTGCCTGCCTGACCTCACTCCTGCATTCTCCCAGTTCTGTGTACCAGACCCTGCTTGTCTTTGACCACATCCCTGGATATCCCCTAATACCACTCTGACTGACCATGTATGTCTGACCCGCACTTCTTTCTGGATCTCCCTTTGTACCGCACATACAGGATTGTGTACCAGACTTCAGTTACCCCCGTTGAGTATGGCTCCAATCCTTCTTTTGTACTGTGCATACAGGAACATGTACCAGCCCTCGGCTACATCCTCTGACTACGGCTCCGGGTCTCTATTTGTACTGTGCTACCAGAACATGTACCAGACCATGGCTAACATCTTTGATCAGTACAAGTGCCTTACTGATCTATTCTCCTACTGCAGCTGCCTCCCTCCTATCTTCCACTTCTAAGGGCCTTCACTTCTCCCTTCTGCTTGTGCAGACTTCGCTTCTCAGCAAATGTGACAATTTTGCTCCAAAAACCTATGCATCCCAGGGAAAATTGTGCAAAATTTGGTGTACAGTGGCTTCAAAGATCAATTTATGCTGCAAAGTGACTATTTGGCTCATCGTAAATGACCTCCTTAGTGTACTTGCTATGGAATAAAAGTAAAAATACTGTGAAACTTTAAATTTAGATACAGTTCAATGTGCATATCATATGCACTCCCAATAATCACTATATACATTTGCATGGTAAGCATAACAGCCACATACCACATTATATAACAGAAAGCCAGCACCATACCAAACTATCACAGCTTCATGTCCGCACAAGGTGGGAACCCATGATACTGTCGTGGTACATGCATCAAATCCACTCACTGCTAACGACAAGATCTCATTGGTTAAAGTGTGAAGGCTGCATTCCCTACAGTGACTACAATTAGCTGGTGCTCACTATAGGATGTGCATCTATAGTGCTTCCCAATAATTTCTGTGTCTTTTCTTTCTTTCCACTTTCTGATTAAACTACACTTGGTGGCTGAGTAACACAGTCTCAAACTGTGTAGTGAGACAATTTTGTTATTTGGCAGGTTAGGAGGTGGAGCCATGATTCAGCCACGCTTCGGCCCGAGATCCAGGAAAGTGCCTTCTCTTCAGGGAGGACTCCCCAAAATTAGGATGTCTCCCAGACATTCCGGGAGATTAGGCAAGTATGGTTCTGTGCAGAAAACTCTAAAGACAAAGGACGCTAACAAACATAACCTTTATAAAGACATAGACCACTACATCTACCTAACATGACATGAATATCAGAGTCATGTGAATGAGTTCTCTGTACAGCGCTGCGGAATTAGTGGCGCTATATAAATAAATGGTGATGATGATAACATGATTATAGCACTCAATATACAGACAAGGGCCATGTAATATACGTATTACTAGTGTATTTTAAGTTAGGAAGTGGACTATGTAAGTTAGTTTACTACAAAGAAGTGCTACATTCTAACAAACTGGACAAATATTTGGGGAATTTCACAATAATTACTGACTGAAAGACTTGTACACAGCTTGATGATAGAGGTCCCCATTTATCTCCATGAGGAGGGCCCAGTGAGCTCTTAAATGAGGTGGCTACTGACTTTTAATCATTTTTATGCTGTTGTATAGCGTTGCAAATTGTCCATGGTTCTGAGCATGTGCAGAACTTTTCATTCATTTTCATTCTGAAAGTTTCCGGCTGAAGTCATCAAGAAGCACCTACAGGTACTATAACAGGTACCTCTGTGTCTAATACTGCTGTGTTTTGACCTTGCTTTTGGACCCCTTGGAACCTTGCTTACTGACATTGCTACACCATGTACTGACCTGGCTCTGAATAACTGGACGCGCTATTGTTTAACCCTTTGGAACCTTGCTTACTGACATTGCTACAGCGTTTACTGACCTGGTTCTGAATAATTAGACTTGCTACAGTTTAACCATCTGGAACTTTGCTTACTAACTTTCCTAAGCCAATGTACCGACCTGGCTCTGGACAATTGGACTCACTACAGCTTAAACCCCTTGGAAGTCTCCCGACTGATATTCTGCTATATTGGAAAATGACTGTCCTGGAGCCACCGTCTCAGCAGCTTCTTGGATCACTTCCCAGTCAGCTTCATCAGGCACTCCTCTCTGGTCAGCCTGCTTCCAGCCATCAGAATCCATCCACCGGAGTAAGATAACAGAATTACTTTTCTTACTGTTACCGTGGCACCAGTCTTTCTTCTGACTGCCTCACTTATCTGGGCAGCATGCAAACATTTCTTTAGCTGCCTGATTCACAGCAAGAGACGCACACAGTGTTTCTCATGATAGGTAGTAAACACTACTAACACACTGTAAGTAATTGCATGAGTTAAAAAAATATATATATTTTTTTTAAAAAAAATGAATGTAAAATATGGCCTCATACTCATGCTCAAGAACCTCCTCGGTTTACAGTAAGTGTTAAATTATCTGGCTGCTCCCGGTCTTATTCTCTGCTTACGTCCGCCATCTTCCGTGTCACATGACCTCCTCTGCACAATGCAGGAGGGAATGCAGTGTGCTCTACTTTCTGTACGTCCCCTAGGAAGGTTGGAGGGTCTCACATGCGGCCCTCGAAAAAGCATATTTCATTTTTCCCTGTCTTATACAGTGATGAGTACATTTGTATACATGTATTAAGACCAGCTTTTTATTGCAATGCACTTATCACAGAGCAGGTTAGCTTTATACACTTTGTATGTAACTTTACATTTTTACATTCTGGTGCATGCAGAGCATTTTGTTTCGCTCATTTATAACATATATTCTTCTTGTGAACACTGACCTTAAGCAGCAGGATCCATAAATATATTCCACACAGCTGCCACAGCTTCATATTCATCTCTATTTCCTGTGACACAATGGATTCACAATGCTTCATCAAACACAGGGGACTTTTTGCATAATCGTGTAACCTGTAGGCTACAGCTGGTGTTCCTTCACAATCACAGACAGGCAAAAGAATGGGGTTTTAATGCAGCGTCTGACCCAATAAGTTGCTGATTTGTCATCTGTTGATATCATTTGATTAAAGGATGAGGAGTGCTCTGACAGCCAAACGCTGTATCCAGCATGACACTAGCCATCAAAGCTACACATTAGGATTCATACATGCAGAGAGCTCTGCTCTCCAGCCCTCAGCAGGGAATCTGGAGAAGAAATAACACTGAAACATACAAAATGCACCAATGGTATAGATGGATTATTCAAAGACATTAAGATAAGAAACTCAGAGCAAAGCCGATATTTAAACTGTTTTTAATGTAGCAAAATATACAGATTAGGGTAAGAACTTGTAGTAGCTCCAAAGTTGTATTTGTCATGTGGAGCAACTGTTTTCCCCATCATAGATGACCTATTTAGTATAATTGTTGTGGGAAAAAAAAAATATTGTGAATCTTTAGACCCAGGTACAGTCTAATGTACGGCCCCATGCATATCATATACAGGCCCAATGATCAATATACACAGTTCCATGGAAAGCATAACAAGCCCATACCATGATAGCATACCATGCCAAACTAGCAGAACATCATACCTAGATTACTAATCACCTCTGGAAGGATGGGAATTTTTGCCATCATGGTTCATGCATCAAATCTACTCACTGCTAATTGCAGGATGCAGCTTTATCTGTTATTGGTTACAGAGTGAAGGCTACATTTCTTAAAGTGATGACGATTGGCTGATGCTCACTATAGGATGTGTAACCTTTACACTGTAAGGTTGTTTCCCAGTAATTCCAGTGCCTTTTTCTCTCCCTGTGAGGGAACTACATTGTCTGATATATCTCTAACATGTTGATTGGGTAACACTGTCACAAACAATACTTGCCAACTTTCTTTTCTCCCCTATGGGAGATGAAGTGGCAAGCGTGGAGGAGACATGCAGAGGGCTCTGCTCTCCAACCCTCAGCAGGGAATGAAGATATGATGAAATTACACTGAAACATACAATATGCACCAATGGTATAAATGGAATTATCTAAATACATGAACATGATAAGAAAATCAGAGCAAAGCTGATATTTAAACTGTGGCTAATGTAATAAAACAAATATTTACTTTAAGGGTCTATATCAGGCATGTCAAACTCAAAACCCCATTTGGGCCAAATAATCAAAGTCTAAGATTGTGTGGGCCGCAAGAAAAAGAAAAAGTCCAACATGCAATTTTGTCACCCCCTTTCATCACACTGCACCCTTCACGCTGCTTTTGCTCCCCTTCATCTATTTCCCATTTCACACTGTGCCCTCTGTCACTCTGCTTTTGCTTTTGCTCCCCTTCACTTACCTTTCTATAGCCTTCTTTTTTCTGATTTCTTCTCTGCTGTCTTCCTCTTCTGTCTTGTCCGTTGTGGCTACTTAAGTTATGTCAGTCTGTGATTCATTATGTTGCTCTGTGTTCCCACAAGTTTAATGCTTGTAAAAATAGTTATCTATTGATAACTATCTGTTGTTATCTGTTGATAACTGTGGCAAACACTATTTTCATCTGCCCCCCCCCCCCCCGGCCGGTCCCATAATGGGCTATCTTGGGCTGGGTCACTGGGAAACCTGCATTTTTTTCATTAAAATAGACTGCTGATTGGAGTCTTGCTCCCCGGGCTGAAATTTGCCAGCCCTCCCCTGGGTACCAGTACATGGCTACTTAAGATTGATATGGTTCATTAGGGCTGAATGGCAGGAGGTCAGAATCAAAGTTTTTTGGCTAATTGGAAAACTTCATGCCATAGTGATCGTGCAAGTGGGCAATTCCAAGAAACATGGATAAGATCAGTTATGCATACAAAATTTAGATTGATTGGGACACATTTTGTGTATTCTGTTCAGAAGTTTAACCTGGATCTCTGAGTGATTCGGACATTTAGACATTTTGTGAGAGGTGGCGTAAACATGGTCCTACTGTACAAGTGTAAAGGGTCTGCTGAAATCTGTTTTCCAAAGAAGTTTCAAAGTAGATATAACAGGTTATTTGACATGAAGCGGATACCAAAAAGTGCACTTTTCCCACTGCCCTTCATGAGTCTGGAAAATATCAGTTCTGGGCTCTAACAAGTGAAGCTATCCAATGTCGCAGTTGGAGGTATTTAGAATGTTTGGTGGAGGGTAAGTGGAATTGATCTTGGAGGGTAAGGAAGGGCAAAAGAGAGTCTGCTGAAAAGAGATCAGATAAGGACTTGATCCCTCTGGTACACCAAGGAGTAGGGTTCCAATAAGAAATCAGTTTGGAATGAGCACGGATGGAGAGGTTCCGTGTCGGAAGGACAACATCTTTATCTAGAGCCATCTCATACCTTCAGTGAATCACAGATAGACGTCAGAAAGGCAGACAAATTGGTCATAAGAAATTGGGAGTCCAATGAAATCTGATAAAGGATAGTCCAGATATAAGGCTATTTCCAGATCCACCGAAGGTTTGTGACGGATTGGAAGAGCCCAATCTTGGAATTGCGCTAATATACAGGCTGGTATTTAACCAGATTCGGGAAAAATACTCCTCTCAGCCTCCTGACCATAGTCATTCTACTGTAGGCCATTCTGGGGAGTTTTAGTTTCCAGACACATGATGACATTATGGAATGTAGTTTAGTCATATGCTTCCTAGGAATCAGGTATGGGATATTGCGATAAATATACATGAGTTTTTGGCATTAACATCATCTTAAACACTGCTAGGCGGCCCAATCAGGAGACTTCATAGTTCAATCACACTTTGGTCAAAGTAGACAGTTGGGTCATCAGAGGAAGAATATTAACTTCAAAACACATCGGTTACAACTGACGGGATTTAAAGCCCAAGATACGAAATAGAGCGTTCCTTCCAAATATACTGAAATTCATTTTGCAAAATACACAGGGCGGGGGCCGGTATATGACTGGGTAGGGCATCAAATTTTGTGGCATTAAGTTTATAAAAGGAAGCTTGACTATACTAGTCCAACAAAGAGTCCAAGATGATCAACGAAGTCTTGAGATCAGTAACAAATAACAAAACATCGTCCGCAAACAAGTACAGCTTATGAGATAACAGATTGCTATTATGACATATAGTGATGCTATGTCTCAAAAAATATTTCTTTCACTACTTCTCCCTGTTACAGGAATATATGTAAACTTTATTCAGGATTTTGCTAGATATAGATGCATGATATAATAAAGCTAATTTAAAGCAACACTCCCAGCTAGGGTAAAAAATCCACCCTACCCAGAGAGGCAATCTCTGAGAGCCCCATGACTGCTCCTACTAGGCTCCCTGGCATGTCACACAGCCCCAGTCAAAAATTAGGGCGTGACACTGCAGATGGGGTATGAGCAGGAAGACCAATAAAAAAAAACCACAATCACTGTTACAAGATAGAGAGTGCAGCTTGTGATTGGTCTCCCACTCTTCACCCAATTCCCCACAGCCATTTCAGAGTGGGGAACAGAAAGAACTCCAACAGCTATCTGGAAATGCAATGCACTGTAATACATATCATCCAATCAGATAGTAGCTTTGACCATTTTAGTAACCTTTCGGTAAATGCACATTTCTTACGTTTGCATAATGTTTTAATATGGTTTTCTAATTATTCATTTTAAATTGCTTAATGTTGTTTGGGAGACCCTAAGTGGAGCCAGTTTCTCAAACTTTTCACAGAATCAGAAGCTCTTGCTGCTGTCTGTAGCCATTTTACACTACTAGGATTAACTTCTTGTTGAAGTTCTGCGCCTGCATTTAGGAGTATGTTTTTAGGATTGCACTTGTCATATTAAAATAACGGATGATAAATATTAAACATCTTAAGGATTTTAACCATTTTTTTGCCTAATTAGAAGCGAATAAATTTCTATTAAACCTCTCAATGTTCAAGCAATGTTAAGGATGAAAAATATTAAATTATGGTACTGTTTCCTCTATTCTACATCTAAAGGTTGTATACAGTATTTTTATTAATACAAAACAAGTGCTTAATAAATACCATGAACTTTTGTGGTAAGCAGAATTTGGTAGAGGTAACAGAGCAGGCGTCCATAAGATCTAATGTTGTCAAAAGCTCAATATGTGTCAGAATAAGGAGAATGTATACAAGAGGTATCTGAAGTGGTATCATGTCCCAGCCAGATTAAAATGCATGTTTCCGACAACATCAGACTGTGCTAGAGGGGGTGCTCTCAAAAGTGCACATTATTTCATGTTTGGTGGCAATACCCCCCAATAATTTGAGTCAATAGATCTTTTATTGGAGATATCACATATTTGGCAGTACCTAACCATCAGAAACTTATCCTTCTTCCCTTTTCCCATACCTGGTGGAGACAGGCAGATCAATAAAATGATCACCCTTATCCTAAACACAGCTAACTGCCAAAAAGGATCAACATGGAACTCTCCAGCGCCCACTTTGTCTCTTTCTCTCTCTTTAGTTATCACTTGGATTTGAAACCACATTTTAGCCAGGGGAATGTGGTGAGACTCGGCTCAACAGCCTTTTAGGCACATTTTAAAGGAAAAAATGGGGTGTAGATGACCCCCAGCCCATCCCCTGTTTGACACACCGATCAGTGGCGGATCCAGGGGGGGACGATCGAGGCGATCGCCCCCCCTAGCAGGGGTTTGCTGCCGGTGGCTGCACACTATGTGCAGGTCCGTTCGGCAGAGAGAGTTAGGGAGAGAGTCCTGCCCAACTGCTCTGATTGACACAATCAGAGCAGCCGGGCAGGACTCTCTCTGCCGAACGGACCTGCACATAGTGTGCAGTCGTCGGCAGCCTTAGGTGTCAAAAAGGGTGCGGGGCTAAATCGCCCCCCCCCCCTCCTAAATCGCCCCTGGTACAATTAAGTTCTGGATCCGCCCCTGACACCGATAGGATAGGGTATGATTACCAACTTCACCAACTCTGCAATATCATATAAAAAATATGAGAATCTTGGTGTACACAATGATGGATTGATCCTCTTTTTGCTTAAGGTACTTTAACACCCACTTGTTGCCTTCCCACATACTCTAAATTAAGGACCTTTTATAGATGGGATATCTATGAAATCCAATTTCTGGGCAACTCCCACAACATCATGATAACTGTTGTAATAGAGATATTGCAGCACTCACAGCTAGGCTTGTAATTTCTACCATACGTGACCGTCTGCAACTATGTACCCTTTAAATATACAGTGTAAGCATCTTCTGGAGACAACTTGGCTACTGACTCGAGCCTCCTTCTTCTCAAATCCCCTCCCATTCCTGCTCCCCTCATCTATTCATGCATAAACAAGAATGTCGGTACAGTACTAGACTTTCTCTTATCAGTAACGATGTTAATGATAGGGCTACGGCTATTAGATAAGCCATTATAACCTGGCTAATAGAGATCCTCACCTTTAGCAGCAGCTAAACAGGCCAGAGGTCAGGGCAGGTAGCAAACAGGGGTAATACAGAAAACAGACAGAGGTCAAGCGCAATCAGCATTCAAGCAGGGTCAAAGTCAAAGCCAAAGGTCACAACAGGAATCAGATCAAATGCAGAGTAACCACAGAATAGAACATGACAGAGCTGGTCAGCAATTGTGCAGCACAAATACGCTATAACCAGCAGAGAGGCTAAGCCGTTCCTACCTTAAATACATGTAGTGGCCAATCAGAGGTTAGGGGCTTAGATGGTAATAATTGACCCTTCAAAATATGCTAAATTAATTATACTGACTTGCGCACACGCCCGGCTGCCACGGATGCCGGGACGCGGCGCTGATTGCAAAGGTGTCTTGCCCGTTGCCTTGGTGACGGCCGGGACAGTGATACCGGAAGTGATGTCCTGGCTGTTGTCATGACAGCAAGGACGCAGATGAGAGCCGCCAGGCTTTTGGTCCACATAAGTTAATAGACATGCTCGGCCTGTTTTTTAGGGTTTTACTGTACATGGAGACTAGGATGCCTTCTTTTGTACTTATTTACTATGTGCTGTCACAACTGTAATAAAATATGTTTAAAAAACGATATCAGTATGCGAGATGTTACTTATATCAAATTACCAAAGTTGCACAACAGGAATATGTACTTTAAAGGGATCACCAGTGATAGTTTTATTGCAACTGCAGGTGGTGTTACTGCTTAAGGGGTCTGGATGTGTGGGGGAAGGAGGACAATGCCCTTACCCCAATTTTGCAATAGAGTCCAGTGATGCACTGTTCTGCCCATGATCACTATATTAAAATATTGCCTATTTTAAAAGGGAAGTGTGTCCCCATACTCGAAAGATGCTTTGTTCAAAAAAAAAGTTTAGCTTTATAATTCAACAATGTTACTAAATGGGCAGCACAGTGGCTAAGTGGTTAGCACTTCTGCCTCAAAGCACTGGGGTCATGAGTTCAATTCCCGACCATGGCCTTATCTGTGTGGAGTTTGTATGTTTTCCCCGTGTTTGCGTGGGTTTCCTCCGGGTGCTCCAGTTTCCTCCCACACTTCAAAAACATACTGGTAGGTTAATTGGCTGCTATCAAATTGACCCTAGTCTGTGTGTGTGTTAGGGAATTTAGACTGTAAGCTCCAATGGGGCAGGGACTGATGTGAATGAGTTCTCTGTACAGCGCTGCGGAATCAGTGGCGCTATATAAATAAATGATGATGATGATGATAAATGTCATGTTCAGAGAGAACTCGGCTCAATTAAGTTTATATGACCGATATTTCATTTTAAAAGAAAATTGGTTCTTTCTGTAGGTTGTACTATGTGTTTATAGAAAATCAAGTGAAATATATACTGGATAAAATATTATATATATATATATATATATATATATATATATATATATATATATATATATATATACACACACACACACAAGTTAACCCGTGCATGATACTCATGCATTCTAGTCAAATCAAGCTACTTAAGGTATTAAAAAGGTTCTTGTCATGCATTTGGGCCATAGCCCAGGCCTCAACCACCAACCACTCCCCACTGTCACCCCCGGCAACCACCAACCACTCCCAACTGTCACTTCTCCTTCAAGAAATATATATATATATTTTTTAAATCTTTATAAACACTTTTAACAATTAACAAATTAAATTAACAAATTAAAAACATCTTAGTATACCAAATTTCAGCCCTTTCTGAATTTTTTTCTCCACACACACTAAGAATTTAGTAGGTCAGTGTATAACTCCGCCCAGCAGATGGCGCTGCAGCTTGGTTTTATTTTTACACACACACACACACACACACACACACACAGACAGACAGACTAACACACGCCACTAGACATTTATATATTAGATATATATATATGTGCATTATTAATGCATACATTTTTACAATAATAATACAAAGCATTTTGTACTGTATACATTTCTAAGTTTGCTTGTAGACCACAAACTGTTCTGCTAAGGAAGACAGAGCTAAATGATGAAGAGGATGTGTAGATATTGTAGAAGAGAGAAACAATGTGTAAAACTATGCGTTGCAGGCATGGAAGCAGTTCTAAAATACATAGGAGAGTGTTCAGTTAGCTGTGCAATGCCATTGGAACGGTCAGGAAGGCTCACCGCTGCGATGTAACATTGCAGATTTCGCCATGGCAGCTAATTTAATACCTCCATAGATGTATTCTCCAATATATAATAAGTTATTTACTGCAGTTATTTCAATGCTAGAAATTTAACTATGGGATCAAAGTAAAAATAACACTGTTTAAATGGATACCTTCTCAATAATGTGACACTTTAAAATGTGTGCGTCTTCTATGGCTCCTTATATAAACACTTGGAAGAATTTTCTAAAAGTAAACAGAATGACTGCTGACATCCAGCTGATCAAAGATGGAATTAATGCTGCAGAAGAATTGTTGGTTATTAAGTAGCTGGTAGCTTTGACGCTAGTTAAATTTAGTTCAAGGACAGCGTGTTCTAGAAGGGAAGGTGAGTCAGTAGTTGTAATGAAACATTACAGATTCAGGTTTCTGTCAAACTTAGCTGTGTGCATTAGCTCTGATGTATTTACATCACTATTCATACAAGTGAAACTATTAAAGCCATCCACTTTGTCCCATTTAGCTAGTGAATTGCTGAAAGCCATGTCAACTTTTACAGCTATAAAAGAAGAAAAGACATTTGTGACAATAAACAAACACGCTAACTAATTTGACAAAACAAAGATATAGAAAGACATACTAACATTCACAAATAGACTGATGTGGTAATGTGGGACATGTTTGGTTTTGACACTATTTTGTCTAACTATAAGATACACCGAACCATTAGATGAATCAACATTACAGACATGAAAAAAAATTCAGTTAGCACTCAAACACTTACTCATGGATATACGAGACAGATCATACATATATTATGCATGCATGTTTATATTTTAATATGTAACTTCTAAATGATATACAATTTACATACATTTCACATATAATGCACATAATTACAAACTGTATGTCAAAGTTAATGGACTTAGAGGCCTATTTCTTAAGCCTAAGACAATGCTGAAATAGCTGTTTCCACATGGTTTAGGCAAATATTAGTATTGGGGTCAGTGGCGCACGCAGAAACCCCTCCCCTCCGGGAACCAACGGTACTCCACAGCAGCCGCGGAGCTGTCAAAGAAGCGTCCGCGGCAGTGCTGTATTGTAGTATAATACAGCACTGCCGCGGATGCTTCTTGACAGAGCCGCGGCTGCTGTAGAATTCAGACTCGCTGAAATGGAGCTGCAGCGCATGCGCAGCAGCTCTCTCTCGCTCTATTTTTTTTTTCCTGGGGGGGCGGAAACCCCCCCTTCTAAATCCTGCGTTCGCCTCTGGGGGTTATTTAACACTAGCCTAACGCTTGAGATAGCGGAGATATTTCCTGCAGTAGGCAAATTACCACAGAATACCGTAGTCCCTATTTTTGCCACTGGGGACTGGTGTCTGAATGTATATACAAAGCTCCAAAAAGCGTAACTTTTCAGAGAGTGACCCTGATAGCTAACACCTATGAATTGATCTTTCCTCAGCAGCCTGAACATTCCCCCTTCCTTCTCTTACTGCATATGCGCAGTAAAGACTCTTATCCGATTTTGGCGAGTCACCCCTTAATGTATTGTTTACCAACTAGGTGAGACTAGTCTGTATGCTCAAACCTGGATCTCCACCATCCCATGCATGACTTTTGCTGTAGATGTTGCAACAGAAGTCTACAAGACTGTACGTGTATGTCTATATATGGACAGAAGGCAAGCACAGAATTACACCAGACACCATGAAGTGTACCTCTTGCTTAAGTTGGGTGTCTAATGATATAGGAATATACTTTAAGGTTGAATCAGGTTTTTTATCCTTCACGTTAGTTTTTTTACATTTTTTTATTATTACAGCACCATGCAGGTTATTGCACCAAAAAGGACAGATGGTCAGTGATCAAAGGTCCACTGTTATACATGCTTCAGATACAATCACAACTTAAAAAACTACCATGGGACTAGAACAAAAAAAAGAGAAAACTCATGGTATGAAAAATTCATTTATTTTTCCATCATGAAATTTTCCCATGAAAAGACACACAGGAAACACACTTTAGAGGAACTAGTGTGACTTCATCCAATCACCCGGTGTCTAATGCAGGAAGCCGTGCTGTGGGGTAATAATGAATTGTGCCAATACTACCAATTTTTCGATTCACTGAGGAGTAGTAATCACAAATGGAACAATTCCTGACTGAATATTTTACAACAAGTTAACCCGTGCATGATACTCATGCATTCTAGTCAAATCAAGCTACTTAAGGTGTCTTGTCATGCATTTGGGGCTAGGCCAGGCCTCCTCAGGGGAAGAGCGTTACTTCCCGACGCAAACGCCCTTTTTTAACGTGGTTTTGTCCACATGTCACCACCTCATCATTTTTCTCCATCACCTCATCCTTCATCTTTATCGCCACATCTATCCAGATGTCTATCCAGACACAGGGATCTCTCTCAGCGGTCCTGAGTATCACACTCCTCTCGCTCTGTCACCCCCGGCAACCACCAACCACTCCCCACTGTCACCCCCGGTAACCACCAACCACTCCCAACTGTCACCCCCGGCAACCACCAACCACTCCCAACTGTCACCCCCGGCAACCACCAACCACTCCCCACTGTCACCCCCGGCAACCACCAACCACTCCCATCTGTCACTTCTCCTTCAAGAAATATATATATTTTTAAAATCTTTATAAACACTTTTAACAATTAACAAATTAAATTAACAAATTAAAAACATCTTAGTATACCAAATTTCAGCCCTTTCTGAGTTTTTTTTTCCACACACACACACACTAAGAAATTAGTAGGTCAGTGTATAACTCTGCCCAGCAGGTGGCGCTGCAGCTTGGTTTTTTTTTTTTCACACACACACAGACTAACACACGCCACTAGGCTTATATATATTAGATAGTGGTGGGTGGAATATGCTTTGAGAATACATTTTAGAGTGACTATTGCATAAAATATATATCATGTCTTACTATGGGAATTATTTACTTCCAAAGAATTCAATCAGTTTTAACCCCTTTGAGCATAGAGGTGAAACAAATCTGGTCTTGGACTCCACTGGGACAGATTCAATTAAGCACGGGGTATCATTGAAGCCTTCCATGATGTGCCCCTGCTCGCATTTCTGGGTATTGCAGCACATAAAACATTGCTTATTTTTGGTCACACCTCTGATGTGCAAATAAAAATAATAGATGCTTTAGTACCCTGACATCCTGTGGAGTCTCATCATGCATACTATCAAACCTTGTGCTGAATGGAATCTGCACCATTGTGCACTGCCCTGGTTATACTGAGAATTACTTACTAATCTTTTAATCTGCCAACATAAATGTTATATTGCTTCAACAGAGAAAATTATCCTCACTTGTATTCATCTGGTTCTCCTGAGAACTGGGATGCCAAAAATATGTACATTACTTGTCATTATGTTTTTGGATTTTTTCACTATTTTTTAATCAAATATGACCTTTAGATGTCACTGAAAACTCAAACAGGGCCCCCATATTTTTATTAATATTATAATCACTAAAAACTGGATTTATCAGTGTCTACAACAGCAGTTACTATTAGAGCCATGTGCATGACTCTAACAGTAATTACTTTGATATGAGTTGGCTGAATCAGCTATCCCTTGCAGACAGGTGGAAATCCTTTATGGCATCACATGGTGTTGTCCCCGGGATATCCTGTATAAAATACAAAGCACCAGAATACTTTCATAGTGTCCAACATTTGACAGACATATTGGTAGATCGGGGGTGATGTAGTAGTGTTATCCAAGTATCTCCTTCATGAGGTTTAAAAAACATCATGCCGGCATAGCACCAGCAAATAATACATTTCTAAATTGTACTATTTGTGTGAAGTGGAATAGTATACTACAAATACTGATATAATTCAATTTAATTGGGCAAATGCTGGTGAATTTCAGAGTTGATCATATTCTGTATACCAGTAATGTGTGTAATTTACAAGCTTAAAACAGCAATCCCATGAGATGTTTATATCTCTGTTTTACATATCTCGCTGGCCATACACTTTATGAGTCTGATGTATAATAAACTCATTCAGGCATTTAATTGATATCTTGCACTTATTGCTAGACTTTTGGATATCTCAAGGACTTCTTTCCCAGTCATCGTCACTTAGGGATCCTAGGTCATTTTCCCACCGGATTCTAAATTTCAGAAAGTTAGACTGTAGGATATCCATTATCCAATCATACAACTACATGTGGTGGTAAGACATTTAGGGGGGTATTCAATTGTTAGCGTTAACGAAAAAATAAACGAGCGCTCAAAAAATATTACCATTTATACGGTAATATTGCGCGTGAAAAGCGTTAATACGGTAGTTTACTCGCGGAATTTCAGCTCGCCGCTCAGGGAGCAGCGAGCTAAAATTCCGCGAGTGATTACCGTATTAACGCTAAGATTTTTTGAGCGCTCGTTTTTTTTCGTTAACGCTAACAATTGAATACCCTTCTTAGTTTGCCCATTTAAATGATGGTAATTTTGCAGTCTATATGTTAGTATTAAGGGAGTTACATTTTGAAATTGTGGTCTTAGAGAATGTGCAAATTGTAAAAAAAGCTTATATAGACACTTTCCCTAAAAAACATGTCCCAGAGGGTAGCACTATAATTCTGCTTACATGCTGTGAAAATCTCTTGTTATTCCAAAACATTGTTACTGGTAGAATAGTGGTGAGGCCAGCACAGTAGCTTATATACATCAGACGTACCAATTAATATAGTACACTCATGCACTGGTGGGAAGTGCACTAATTCTGCTAGGTTTTGAACTGAGTGTAATTTCAGCCAAGGTTTCAGCTTGAGGATGTAACCAGTGATATGCATCTGGAATTTGAGCAGCTAGAAAGTAGAAATTAGGGAATGCCAAACTCACCTTGAATGTTGTATTTTGAGATTGAGACTCCTGTCATATCAGCTGATAAGTTTATTTTTTTAAATTGCAAGGCATAAAAAAAATTGGGGAGCGAGTGAAAATATAATTTAATTTTGGTAGCAATATCATCTTTACCGAAATCATTTTACCAATAATGGAAAGGAATTCTATAATTATGTAAAGTGTTAAGTTTATATAGACAGATCCAACACAAACATCAAAGTATTTTAATGTATTTTCCCTGATAAGTTGACAGTGAGATACTACACTGTTTTGTAAAATAGGATCTACTCCCACATAATTATTAAACCAGGGAATTTCACAAACCGGTTTACTCTCTCCAACCTACTTTAAAGAAAAGAAGTGGCGTTGAACATATACACTACCGAATTGTCAGCGTATGCCACAATGTCATCCAAATCTTCCAAACAAAAACCTACAATGTTTTACTACTGCAGATTACTTAAGCTAGGTACTGCAATACAAACAAAGCAGGGAAATCCTGACCAGTGTCATGCTCCAGTGGGAAGTTCCCTGAAATCCACTCCTGCTATGAGTAAAGTATACAAATCTTTCATCCATTTTGAATATTTGGAATAGGTAGAATGTTACATTCACCCGATCCTTTGTTTTTAAGATCCAGTAACTATTGCCCTGTAAAATGAGTCTCCTGAAAGAGAATACTATCTTGGTGATTATTTCTAATATTTCTAAATGACAATGTTATTTTAATTTTATTATTTAGCCGTTGCACATTACAGGAGACAAATGACTAGATAAACTTATTTATGAACTATTAAATATTTGTATTAATCCTAACCAATAAAGAGGGCATTTCTGCATTAAACCTCCTACATAAGTCATAGTACTTTCCTATAAACATTATTATATCCCTAACTCCTGAATGTTGACTAACATATTGTAAATTGCTCTTACAGGAATTCACGGTTATGAATACAGTTGTTTCCAATTACAGAGTAAATATTCATATTATTTTGTGATAGCAATTTGAACTTCATATTAAATGCAACTACCTTACGCATACCTCAAAATAATATCTTATATTAAAAAATGACGAGTCAGCACATAAATACATAATGATATAATATATATTTAGAGTTGTGAGGGGATTTCAATGTTTAACACTTGCCTAATCACCCAATGGGCTAGAAAGGCAGAAGAAAGGTGCGGCTTACTTCCAATTCGACACCACTTTAACCAATGTGCTAAAATATTCTCAACTATTAGACAGACACCTTTGGCTAATAACTCTATAATTAGTGATACTGAATCTTTGCTGAATATACATTTTCCTTGCCATTACAACAACAAATAAAAAATAAGGGTGAAAAAAAAGAACTTACATTGCAACTTAAATACCTCAACACCCTCAACCCACCCTGCATCTCCACCCAACTAGAGGCCTATAAACCCAAAGTGATAACGATAGGGGCAATCACTTAGACCGAAGATTGGATTTAACGTTACTTAACCCAGCACCACTAAATTGGTTAAGATTCTACAGTGGTCAAATCTGACACAAATCAGAAGCTGTCTGGGCTGATACATGTAGTGCTCAAACTTGCGACAAACTTTGAAAGGAAAAAGAAATCACTATGTGCCTTATATGTGTTATTTTCCATAGGATGTGGAGATCTTGAATTTGATGAGAGTAGATCTGACAGATTTGTGAATAAGAGAGACATTCCTTTAGATGTTACTCTAATTTTGGCAGGATACAGAGCATTATATCCCCAGGTCACAGGCGATTTCTCCCATCTGAGAACATGCAATACGGCTTTTGCACTTATGCATGTCAGTGTAAATTGCGAGTGTGCTTTCTGCAAACTTGAGGAAACTTTTTTCCTTGCCAAGCCGAGTACTTTTTCCTTGCCAACATAAGTTAGGAAGTTAGCTATTATAGCAGGTGCTGGGGCTCCAGGCCGATATACGATGTGCACACTCCAGCCAAATTTCTGCTTGGCCTTTCCCCATTTTGTTCCCTTTCTAAATAATGGTTCCTTATCTTCTTTACGCTAGTCAGCTGGTACTAACTCTGTTACAAATAAGAACATAAGTGTAGGAAACCGAGCCTATCTAGTAAAGAACTTAACTCCTGTTGAACATGAGTGATCTTAATCTTGCTTAGACAGGTCGCGACTTTCTAATGAGATCGACAAATAATATCTAAAAATACGTTAAGCTTAACATAACAAATGTCCTATCGGTTTTTCCTACTTTGCTAACACTGTTGAGAATAATCTAATTATGATGCCATTAAGCATAGCTCAGATATCAAATACACATGGATTTAGGGGGAAAAAGTAGAAGAAACGATGTCTCTATTTCATTAACAATCAAACCCAACTTCTCAATATTAGAAAGAGAGTCAATAACTGCTACAGCATTTCAGAGAAACATTACATACAGCAACAAAACTTATAACTTTTGTTGCTGTAGGTCATCTGTCTTTTTTAAATATTGGATACTCATTTGTGATTCTAATTCAGGGCAGTTTTATTAATGGGACTAAAGAGACATATTCCCTGGGTCCACCATGATATTAGCCACCATTAGACTTCTTAGTGATGAAACCTGAATAGGAGATCTCTTATCTGAGCCCCCTGGTGTAAAAAAAAACCTTGTTTGAAAGAGAAAATATACTAAAGTTAACTATATAACTCTACTATAATGTTAGCTATGTCCTATATCTGAATGTATGGTAAGTCTTAACCTGAGACATTATACCAGGCCTTAACATAAGCTGAATCCCATCTCTCGTGTCCCACAGAGGCATGCAGGACAATGAGTGGAGATTCCTTACCGTAATTATTTTGTAATGCTCAATACTTTACTACTGGGATAAGTTTGCATCTTTGCCCTAGGCCCACTGCTATATAAAGATTGCTTTGCATCTCCCAATAGACTGATATTTTGTTCACAGATATTTACATATTCAGTTTTTAGACAGAACAAGGAGCAGAAATGCTTTGCTGAAAGTTTAATGAATAGATTTGTTTTCATTGAAAAGTATTTCTGCCATTTCATCACACACAGGTTTAAAATGTGGTTTATGAGTTTGTCGCAATCATAGCGTTTACCTTAGTACATTAATGTGTGAAGTTCGTCCAAGAGTGAAGTTTTCCATCATCGCATTACAGTAACAAGATAGCTTGTCAATTACCCTCAGAGCTGTCACAATCTACACTCTAAGTCACTCTCACTCCCCTTGTTTCAGCTGTGCCCTCTTCCACTTAGAATGTAAGCTCTCTAGTGAGCAGGGTCCTCGTACCCTTTGTTTTCATGTCTACATTTATTTTGTCTGCCTTGTATGTCCCTCATTTATGTATGTCCTGTTTTCTATACTATACGCCGCTGCAGAGCACTGTGGCGCCTGAGATAATAATAATAATACAAAAAGGCCTCAGGCTGGCAGAGCATGCTGTGACTTGTAGTTCACTCACCTATCTTCGCTAAATTGCGTAGCGATGACTTGATTCACAGCAAATTGCATCACTTTGCAATAAGTTCTAACAGGATCCGGGAGGGTGGCCTACTATTAACGGGAGAACTCCCCAACGTTCAAGAGCCTACTGGATATTACTGGAGAGTAGGCAAGTATGAGGAAGTTCTATGACAGATAGAGTACAACAGAAGGCCTAAGTCTTTATTAGAAATGTAAAGCTTGCTGCACGCACACTAGCCTTCTCATAAAGAAAGAGAGCCTATATATGATACGGAAAGCTGCTTACTGTACTAAGGTAAAGGCTAAGATTGTGACATATTCAGAAAGGCTAACATTTGATATATACATTTTTTTCTTATGTGGACTAAGGCTATATTGCAGCATGGCAGAAAGTTCCAATCCACCGCAGAAGTTTTCTTTACATTGCTCACTCACTCATTTGTGTTTTGTTCTAAAAGATGGGTTTAAAATAGAATATAATTTATTTCCGATTGGACAGTAATGAAATAAAGAGACCAAAGAGATCAATTCAGTCCTCTATTACAGAAGGAACATTAAACATTAAAGCTGCTCCATTCTATTCCCTTGCAGAAATAATAAGCATATCCAATTTAAAATTCCAATAATTATCTCTAATGCTTTCAAAGGTTTTTAATTTTTTATTTCCCATTACAATCTCCTACACTGCATGGTTCACAGCTAGAACTTGTATTATCCTCCTCTGAAACACTGATGAATCTCCTTTTTCTTATGTCCTCACT
The DNA here is from genome assembly GCF_038048845.1 of Mixophyes fleayi. NCBI lineage: Eukaryota > Metazoa > Chordata > Amphibia > Anura > Limnodynastidae > Mixophyes > Mixophyes fleayi. The sequence goes on along the minus strand of NC_134404.1, from coordinate 292,524,906 downwards.
ATCCCTTCAAACCATTTGTGGATTTTTTGTATTAATTCTTCCCAACCACTGACTTTCACCTTGTTCTAATCAGTTATCGGTGGAGAACATCTGTAATTAAACTACATTTGTCAACATTAACCATTCTGTTCTGTAAGCAAATGTAATGTATGCACATAGTCTTGCAGTACTCTGTGATTACCACCGCAGTCAGGGGGCTGAAGGGGGATTTAAAGTAAATGTCACAGGACTTGTGATTCATGATTACTCTTTTCTTAATAGAACATCAGTAAGTATTAAAGCTTGGGGAAAAGAACTAGAAGGAGGGAGTTTAGCATTACAGCGATAATTATAATACATCAAGGAACTTTACTGCTTTCTACTATTGCAGTAAGAAAATAATAGAGAGTCCAATTACTACTACCATACAGGATTGTTGAGAAAAAATTAAATATTAAGCAAACAACTTTTAAAAACAGAATTAATGCTAAATCTATAGCAGAGCTGAGTGATCCACCCTGTGTTTTGATTGTTTCCAAAACCATCCTCTTGTTTCGGTGCTGATTGCGGTAAAACCAGGTTGGAGTTTTGCTTTCGGTTTTCACCAAAAATGTAAATTTAATGAAAAATGCTAAAAAAAAAAAAAAAAAGAGCCTATTTTTAGTTACATTTCAAAATACATTTGTGGCTTTGTTGCTGTACAACATGTGCCAACTTTCTCACCTCTTGGAGATTCCGGTAGGGAGGTCTGGGGACAAGAGTGGAAGGATGCAGGGCTTAATGACGTGGTTCACATAATTTAGCCACAACTACGCTCAGGATTCGGGAGGAGGCCATCTCTATCGGCAGTCGTGAGACCTCCCTGACAATTAGAAGCCTCCTTGACATTCAGAGAGAGTAGGCAATTATGATGTATAATCATGTCTTATATTTTCTCATCGGTTATCAGAAATATTCCAATAATAAGCTTTACAAAAGCACAGTTATTTCAACTTAAATGACATCACCATTATCACAAATACCCAATATTCAGTATTTTACAGTAATTTATATCAAATAAGGTGGCATCAGCATTATTGCAAATATCCCAGTAAAAAGTATAGTATACACACAGTTATTTCATATCTTATTACATTATCATTACAGTTTACAAGAGTAATGACATTTTGTCCAAGTACTAAATGAAACCTCCCAACATTGGGCTTCCTCCTAGGTGGGACAAATATAGCTTCACAGATGAAAAAGGTGCTTTGTTCATGTTTGATTGTGGCCATGGTCTCATTAGGTGTGTCACATCTTACGGAGCCAGCCTAACCCTTCTGACGCACTCCTACCCCCTTCTGCTGAATTCTCCCATGAATTGCCGCACGTATTAGGTGAATGAGGACATACCTCCTAACTTCCCAGGGGGTAAATGTATGCTCCGTTTTTTTCATCTCGCCGGAAATCGGCGACTTTGCAGTGAAAATTTAAAGCGGCGATGGCTTGTAAAGGCAAACTTGCCTTTACAAGCCATCGCCGCTTTACATTTTACCTGCAAAGTCGCCGATTTCCGGCGAGATGAAAAAATCAGAGGTTCTTACATTTACCCCCAGGAGTCAAGACAAATGTAATGTGAGTACCACAGGATACTTCTTTCAAATTGGGACAGTCCCACTTAAATCAGATGGGTGGCATGACTAAATGACTGCAGAATGAAGTCCAATATAGAGATGTATCCCTGAAATCCTCTTGAATGTATGACACACTAGATCCATGAGAAAACATAGACACAACACCAGGGCATAGCATACCATACAAACAAATGAGCTATTAAACACATGACATTAATTGCAATATCTATAATATAAATGTCTAGTGGCGTGTGTTAGTCTGTCTGTGTCTGTGTGGAAAAAATAAAACCAAGCTGCAGCGCCACCTGCTGGGCGGAGTTATACACTGACCTACTAAATTCTTAGTGTGTGTGTAAAAAACAACTCAGAAAGGGCTGAAATTTGGTATACTAAGATGTTTTTAATTTGTTAATTTAATTTGTTAATTGTTAAAAGTGTTTATAAAGATTTAAAAAAAAAATATATATATATATTTCTTGAAGGAGAAGTGACAGTTGGGAGTGGTTGGTGGTTGCCGGGGGTGACAGTGGGGAGTGGTTGGTGGTTGCCGGGGGCGACAGAGCGAGAGGAGTGTGATACTCAGGACCGCTGAGAGAGATCCCTGTGTCTGGATAGACATCTGGATAGATGTGGCGATGAAAATGAAGGATGAGGTGATGAAGAAGAATGATGAGGTGGTGACATGTGGACAAAACCACGTTAAAAAAGGGCGCTTGTGTCGGGAAGTAACGCTCTTCCCCTGAGGAGGCCTGGGCTAGGCCCAAATGCATGACAAGACTCTTTTTAACACCTTAAGTAGCTTGATTTGACTAGAATGCATGAGTATCATGCACGGGTTAACTTGTAATATATAAACTCCCTACAGACAAAAGGAGTTCTCTCTTATACTGGCCACTAGTGACAACAGCTGTTTCTTTCTGAAGAGTCCAGCATTTATTGCTTATTGATTGCTCCAATAGTCTGGTGAGCTGTGCATGGACATCTGACAGTTGTAGTTGTGCTTTAAAAATTACAGCACAAAGACTTAAGTTGCGGTAATTAAATTTCACAAAATGCGATCACTGGAATCATATCATCTGAAGAACGTGGGCAATTTCTAGTGAATCCGAGGAGATCGCTGAAGGAGATGGATGTGCCTTCAAATATAACCATGAGGAGAATGGCATGTGCCCATTTTCTGTTCATCATGACTCTTTGGGATTTGTCCAACAAATGTTAGTGGGTTTGTGGTCTCAGTGACCCCATCCTTTCAGACACCTACAGCTTGCTCTATTCAATTGGGTCCTGGAACCTATGATAAGCCTGGAACTCTGTTGATCAGCACAGACATTATTGTTGCAGCTGGTTAGCATAGGTCCCATTTGATTGTAGGGAATGAGTTCTGGTTGAATACAGCAGACAGTGCAAAGGGAAGAAACCAAACCAAAGTAACACTATGGGGAATGGGTATGTGTTTATCAATAGATGATTTAAAATGGAAAACCTATTTCATGCAAGGAATAAAGAAGGTTCCTTTATTTTACATACCATTTACTAATTCATAAAAAAGCCATGCATTGCTTCAATTGTGTTACTTGTACTCATTAGGTGTCTAAGCTTCACTAGCAGTCCATAAACTTTTGTGCATTATTCAAATGTTCCAATGCAATGTTTGTGTAGTTAGCAAAATTCCATGCAAAGTGCCAACACTGACAAATGATTAGTTCAAGTATGAAAATAAAACATCATATTAATTATGCATTTGTCCTAAAGTGCCTGAGTACCCTAAGTTAATACAAAGATATATAAATATATCATCATTTATGTCAAATGGGTTATAATTCATCAATTTGTAAGGATCATTCTTATCTCAAGTTCCTATGTAATACAAAGATTTGATAGATAATCAAAGTTATGTATAACTGGCCATAACTGCCAAGCATATTCTCTAAAATATAATATAACCTCATATCCAATATATAATACAGTACTATGTATAATATATAAAACAGGTGTTAAATATGATTTTTTGTTAAGGCCTCATAAAGCCTTTGTTCAGCCATTTATTGTAACTTGCATAGAAATATTATTTGCTAAAAGAGATTATTCATTTTTCTGCTGATATGAAGTTTTACAAGATGTAAGCCCATGGCCTTGAGGTTAAGCTGACATAGAGAACTCCTGATGTTATGTATCAAGATATGAGAACAATAAGTAGCTTCATTTTTAGCTCGTGGTGTGGGAGCTGTGCCCATGACGTTGGACATGGCAGATAGGACATAAACCTCCAGCTCCCCTTGAGATAAGAACAATAGACTCATCTGTCCTCAGAAGGGGGAGAAAGTAAACACCTCAAGAATATGTGAGAAAGTTAATCAGCAGCGCATCCCATAGACTAATGTATGCTTATGACGTAGGATTCATTTATTCAGTAGGCTATAAAAACTTGTATCTTTGTATCAATAAATCAGAGAATATTCCTTGGTCTGTGTCAATTCTCTCCAGCTGATTGAAGCGCTTCCAAATATACTTGACACCACAGGCAAATTTGGATCAGAATTACAGATCTAACACATGTATAGTACAAACTAGGCAATAGAGCCCTATATTCAGCAAACAGCACAGCACCAAAAGGCCAGCATTTCTCACCACCTCTAGTACTGAGGCTTGGTGGGTTCGAAACCTCAGGGTCAAGTGGCCAAACTACCATGGCTGCACAGGGCCCTAGTTTCAGAGGGGCTGCCTCCATCAAGCACCCCATAGGAGACGCCCTGCACCACCCAGGACACCACCAAGTCTACCACTCTGCCCTGAAATGAGCAGAGCAGACTCCTCTTCTTGAATAGAAAAAGCAGGATTTTAGATTAGAAGCAATATGCAGTCTCAATATCTTGGATTGGTACTTCTGTGTATATCACAATGCAAAGAATTATCACATTTTTACTGTCAGCTATCTTTTTTCTTACAGATGGGAAAAAAAGTTTAGTTGACTTTCAGGACATTTACTGCCTGTTCGCAAGCCTGGTCATCAGTCTAGTAGTGGGATGTGTCTTGACACTCCTTACAAGTACATGCTATGTTTGGGGAATGGATATGAAAAGAGGAGATGAGGAAGGTGGCCAGTATAAGTTGAGTTAGGCATAAATTGGAAACTGGCATGGCTAAAAGGGGAAAACACATCCCAGCACCTGTGTACATTACACTTGTGGCACATAGCTAAAAATGGCTCTGATAACAGCTGTCCTAAATAATGAAACATGGCTTAAAATGTAGGTGCACATTCCATATAATAATAATAAAAAACATATACAAAAAAACATTTCTGGCGTATGATAATCACAATACTGTTATTGATAATCACAATATAACTTTGTCTTGTTATTCTCTAAAACACTGTAAAAATAAAAAATAAATAAAAAAAAAAGGCTGAAAATATAATCATTCTAAACCACAAATCTCTTTGAAGAAACATTAAATGGATAATTAAAGCTTAGATGCTATTTAGGGGGTTGTGAGACAACTGCTTAGGATGAAAGAACCAATCATGTGGTAAAAGACAACAAACTTAATTATATTTTTTTCAATTTTGTTTTAATGAATTGATTTAAGCTAAGGTTTTCATATTGTGAAACAAATGGAGAAAGAGAACATATCACATGATGAAATGGACAAGCCTTAAAAATAGAGGAGCAGTAGGAGGGTTAGTCAGCAAAAACACACATTCAATGCAATAATTAAAAGTTGATGGAATAAATATATGGGAAAATGTTAATATCTATAGATCATCTTCACATGGTAGACTCTAAAAATGGGTGATGAGTGTGATAAATAATTAACAAAATAAACCTAATACACAAATGCAAACAATGAAAGGATATTAGAAAGTTGAGGACAACAGATGTACTGGAAATTGCCTATTTTATAAATTAGCAAAAAATATCACACAGATCAGTCTCAACAATAAAACCGCTGGCAAGTGAAGTGAATAACCTTGATTATCTGGTTACAATGGCACCTGTCATGGGATGGGATATATTAGGCTGCAAGAGAACAGTCAGTTCTTGAAGTTGAAGTTGGTGTGTTGGAAGAAGGAAAAATGAGCAAGAATAAGGATCTGAGTGACTTTGACAAGGGGCAAATTGGGATGGCTAGTTGACTGGGTCAGAGCATCTCCAAAACGGCAAGTGCTGTGGGGTGTTCCCTGTATGCAGTAGTTATTATCTACCAAATGAGGTCCAAGGAAGGACAACCGGTGAATCAGCAACAGGGTCATTGGCGCCCAAGGCACTTTGATGCTCGTGGGGAGTGGAGGATAGCCTGTCAGGTCTAATCCCCCAGAAAAGCTACTGTAGCCGCAGACCGGTCAGAGTGCCCATGCTGATCCCTGTCCACTGCCAGAACCGCTTGCAATGGGTACGTGAACTGGACCATAGAGTATTAGAAGAAAGTGGCCTGGTCTGATTAATCATGTTTTCTGTTACATCATGTGATGGCCGGGTGCGTGTGCTTCGTTTACCTGGGAAGAGATGACACCAGGATGCACTATAGGAAGAAGGCAAGCTGGCAGAGACAGTGTGATGCTCTGGGCAATGTTCTTCTTGGGTTCTGGCATTCATGTGAATGCTGCTTTGACACCTACCACCTAACTAAACATTGTTGCAGATCAAGTACACCACTTCATGGCAATGCTATTGCCTGATGGCAGTGCCCTCTTTCAGCAGGATAATGTGCTCTTCAACACTGTCATGTTCTTCAAACATTTCTGAACAATTTTTGCAAAGAGGTGTCGACTTGGCCTCCAAATTACCCAGATCTCAATCCAATTGAGCATCTGTAGGATGTGCTGGCTAAATAAGTCATGAAGACCCCACCTCGCAAAGTTACAGAACTTTAAGGATCTTGTGGTAATGTCTCGGTGCCAGATGCCTCGGGACATCTTCAGAGGTCTTCTGGAGTCCTTGCCACGACAGGTCAGAGAGCTGTTTCGACAGCACGAGGGTGACCTACACTATGATAGGCAGGTGGTTTTAAAGCTGTGGCTGATCAGTGTATATACAGTGTACATGTGTGTATCTGTGTGTGTAATATATATAGTTGTCACGAGCCGCCGCGACTCTCTGCTCCCTCCTCAGATGCATCCCGGCCGTCACCATGATGACCGGGATGTTATTTCCCCTTCAGTCCAGACCGTTGCCAGGACAGCGGTCGGGACGCTCTCTGCAAATAGCGCAGCGTCCCAGCGTGATCTAGCAGCTGGGCGCGTGCGCAAGTAGTAAATAATATATAAATATGTTGTGGCACTTTAGGAGAGCGAGCAGGGACATTCAACTCCAGCTGGAGTTTTGCCATTAATAAATTGGCTATACATTATATATATATACATATACATACACACACACACACACATATTTCAGTGTTATGCTTATGATCAATACCAGTCCTAAATAAGTAATCAATTAGCAGCCTCCTGGGGCTGATTGACAGCCCTGTGCCTCCTCTTTTCTGATTGGCCCATCAAAGTATTTAAGGCTTAGCCTCCCTGCCAGTTATAACGTTAGTGTGCAGACCAGATACATTTTTTTCCTATTCTCAATAACTTAATTATGAAATGTGTTAATGGTGTTCACTATATAAGAATAAAAATACAGTCAAGTCCATAAATATTGGGACATCGATACAAGTCTCATATTTTGGGCTCTATACACCACCACAATGGATTTGAAATGAAACTAACAAGATGTGCTTTAACTGCAGACTTTCAGCTTTAATTTGAGGGTTTTTACATCCAAATCAGGTGAACTGTGTAGGAATTACAACTTTTTCTATATGTGCCTCCCACTTTTTAAGGGACCAAAAGTAATAGGACAATTGACTTAAAACCTATTTCATGGACATGTGTGGGCTATTCCCTCGTTATTTCATCATCAATTTAGCAGGTAAAAGGTCTGGAGTTGATTCTAGGTGTGACATTTGCATTTGGAATCTGTTGCTGTCGACTCTCAATATGAAATCCAAAAAGCTGTCACTATCAGTGAAGCAAGCCATCATTAGGCTGAAAAATCAAAACAAACCCATCAGAGAGATAGCAAAAACATTAGGTGTGGCCAAATCAACTGTTTGGAACATTCTTAAAAAGAAAGAACGCAACGGAGAGCTCAGCAACACCAAAAGACCCGGAAAACCACGGAAAACAACTGTGGTGGATGACAGAAGAATTTTCTCCTGGTGAAGAAAAACCCCTTCACAACAGTTGGCCAAGTCAAGAACACTCTCCAGGAGGTAGGTGTATATGTGTCAAAGTCAACAATCAAGAGAAGACTTCACAAGAGTGAATATAGAGGGTTCACCACAAGATGTAAACCATTTTGTGAGCCACAAAAACAGGAAGACCAGATTAGAGTTTGGCAAACAACATCTAAAAAAGCCATTACAGTTCTGGAACAACATCCTATGGACAGATGAGACAAAGATCAACTTGTACCAGAGTGATGGGAAGAGAAGAGTATGGAGAAGGAAAGGAACTGCTCATGATCCAAAACATACCACCTCATCAGTGAAGCATGGTGGTGGTAGTGTCATGGCGTGGGCATGTATGGCTGCCAATGGAACTGGTTGCCTTGTATTTATTGATGATGCGACTGCTGACAAAAGCAGCAGGATGAATTCTGAAGTGTTTCGGGCAATATTATCTGCTTATATTCAGTAAAATGCTTCAGAATTCATTGGACGGCACTTCACAGTGCAGATGGACAATGACCCGAAGACTGCAAAAGCAACCAAAGGCTAAGAAGTGGAATGTTATGCAATGGCCAAGTCAATCACCTGACCTAAATCCGATTGAGCATGCATTTCACTTGATGAAGACAAAACTGAAGGGAAAATGCCCCAAGAACAAGTAGGAACTGAAGACATTTGCAGTAGAGGCCTGGCAGAGCATCACCAGAGATGAAACCCAGTGTCTGGTGATGTCTATGCCTTCCAGACTTCAGGCTGTAATTGACTGCAAAGGATTTACAACAAAGTATTAAAAAGTGAAAGTTTGATGTAGGATTGTTTAGTTTGTCCCATTAGTTTTAGTCCCTTAAAAAGTGTGAGGCACATATAGAAGCCGTTGCAATTCCTACACTGTTCACCTGATTTGGATGTAAATTCCCTCAAATTAAAGCTGAAAGTCTGCAATTAAAGCACATCTTGTTTGTTTCATTTCAAATCCATTGTGGTGGCGTATAGAGCCCAAAATATGAGAATTGTGTCGATGTTCCAGTATTTATGGACTCGACTGTATGTTTTCATATCAACATACACCATTCCTTGAGCTCAGAATTAGACTTAAAAAGGAAGTGTGAGTGTGAAGAACGCGTGTGCTTTTCTTGGAACCCAATATGATTATCAGTGGTGGATTAGCCCATGGCATCCTCCACTGCACATACTTCTGGGCTTGTTCACATTAATCCAGTGTAAATGTCCTTTTTATACTCTAACTAGTGAATTTTACAGCACATAAATATTTATTTTACTGGTTTCAATGGTGCCTTTCAGTCAATGCGTTTTTAAAATCGTAGTGCTGGAAATAAAGATTTTAAAACACACCAACTTTTTTCTTTTAAATGCACAAACATTTAAGATTTTACAGTGCGTCCCAACCTAATTTTAATGAGCAAACGCACGCTAATTTACAATCGGACGGATACAAAAACGGACGGATAAAAAATGGTCTAAAACTACATGTAAGAAAAATATTGGTTTGAATGAGTTTTTAGTGCATTAATTATGCATAATATGTAAACATTTCATTAAAAAAACCATACAATTGCATCACATAATTATTAAAAAATTATTGTTTTACGAGAAATACATCAAAAACATGTAACAAACTACAGGTACAAGTAAACGCATCTATAGACAGTGTGAATGAGTCCTTGTGCCACTTAAATTAAAAAAAAATGTAACGTAATTTAATATCCCAAACATTTTCAGTATAAATGTTCATTAAAACATATAGCAATCCCTCACAAAGCTTTTTAAATTATGCCAATTTGTGAGCTGAACTAATAACGGCAGTAGTCAGGGCTGGTGCCTAGGTAAAATTTGTAGCACTAAGTGTGAATATGGAATCTCTGGCTTCCTTACAGACCTAGAGGCACCACCCAAAACTTGTCATCGAATACGGTAGTTGATAAACTGCCTCTTAAAGTAGACGTTTGTGGTTGGAGATTTTTACATGATTGCCTTATAAAAACTAAATTAAAATTTTGTTTTCCCTAATCTGTAAGGGGTGTAGCTATCATTTAAGACTGTGCTAGGTTGCTCTCCAACTCTTCTCATCACCTTCAAATGCACAGGCAGTGGTAGCCAATTGTCCTGGTTCTAGTGGGGCAGTCCCAATTTGGTGTTACTGGAAACCCCCCCCCCCCTTACGTGCTCGCCTGCAATAAAATGTTCATGAGTGAGCAAGATCTGAAATCTCTAATCCCAGAGCAGTATGGGAAAGACAAGACTGTCTTCAGTTGGCCCTTTTGCTCTAAGTAGTAGTGTCAAAATTTGCATACTTAGGGCTAGATTTACTAAGCTGCGGGTTTGAAAAAGTGGGGATGTTGCCTATAGCAACCAATCAGATTCTAGCTGTCATTTTGTAGAAGGTACTAAATAAATGAAAGCTAGAATCTGATTGGTTGCTATAGGCAACATCCCCACTTTTTCAAACCCGCAGCTTAGTAAATCTAGCCCTAAGTGTGTAAACTTATAGGGGCATATTCAATTCTTGGCGGAAACGCTGAAAATCTCGCGGCCCGCGCACGATTACCATTATTACGGTAATTGTGCGGGGAAAAACCGTTAATACTGTAATTTACTCGCTGGATTTCAGCTCGCAGCTCCCTGAGCCGCGAGATGAAATCCAGCTATATATTACCGTATTAACAATAATAGTTTTTCCGCGGCGCGGAAAACTAACAATTGAATATACCCCATAAAGTCTGAAAAATAACAGATACCATTTTATATAATTATGCGTCAGTGCATTATTATGCAACATATATGATGACAGATCGTTAAGAAAGGCCAGGTATAAATTACAGCCTTACAGTGATAAACAGTTTTGGTTTTGACTCTCATACAGAAAAAAAAAATTAAAACCTTTTAATTTTGCATCGAGGTCTGTTCTTTGCATAAACTGCTGTGCTATGAAATCAAATATATAACCAAACAACTTAAAACACCCCTAAGTACAAAGCTAAATACGGAGATGCCTTCCTTTAATGCAGCACATGTCCATGTGTTGAATGCACATATTATTGAATGGATTTTTTGAATCCGTGTCACACTACTGCTCATACACAGTCACAAATGCTGTGTACAACATGCTTTCTGAAAATCCATTCATTTTTATGTTCAAAAACATGGAAGGATTAAAAGTTGTGAGTGCACAAAGTGCCAATGTGGCACAACTCCAGTCTGGTATGCCATATGTTTATCAGATGTCTGACTTGAAGGCTGTACAAAGAATGGATGAAAGGTCCTAAGCTGAAATAGAAGCAGGTCAAACTTCATCGTGATCAGTAGCGGAACAGCCTGCACAACATAATGAGATTAAAACAAAAACGGCCAAAGTGAATTATTTTGCATGTATTTTGTTTATGCTCATATGTGCTATGAATACAAAGAACATGTTGGATAACCCCTTCTTAAAGCAGCAATCCTGTGGAAAAATTTAGTGTTTTGTGTTTTTTTTTTAACATAAAACACTGTAGCTGGCTATGAGAAGAATCTTGGCAATTACCATTTTTCCTTGGTTTGTTTCTTCAAGCTGCTATTAATGATTTAAAATTCTGCAGGGTTTGCACAGTTTCATGTGACTACCATAACAACCATAGTCATATAGAACATGATTTCACCATAATCATCACATGACAAGTTGAGATTTGGGAATCTGTGTGTGTGTGACTGAAAGTCATACATGTCTGCCAGCTAGAGTGGTTTTGAAAAGGAGATCATGATTTGTAGAACAGCCATGGAAAAGGACTATCCGATGCATGCTTTAAATGTACTTAACTTGTTATTTAAAGAAAAAAAAAGGATACGTGAGATTGCTGCTTTACTTTACCCTGTTACTAAACCCCAAGAGCTGTAATTGTGCATTACTTGCTAATTATAGCTCTATAAAAGAGCTATATGAAGAAAAAACCCATAAACAATACACATCTTGTGACAAACATCATGACATACTTCTTCTAAAACAAAGTTGGTACAAGGGAGTGGTTTGTTGAGAAGTTTGCATTTCAACCATTGGTAGGATTCATAGTGGAAATGTTGTTTTAAAAAAAAAAAATCTATTTGGTGGGCGGAAGAATGGCCAGCAGGGAGGGTGAATTAAGTCCGACAGGTTAGCAGCAGTAATTACAAGTTGTTAGACTTAAACTGACAGTATTTATTTTAGAACACAATTGATCAGCAACAAACAGTGTATGCAGAGTATCAGATGTAGTCTATCAGCTTCAGAATCACATACAGAAGGCTCTGTATATGCAGGATACAGAAAGTCCCAATATCAGAGCAGTAGATGCTGTACAGTGGAATTTCACAGTGTACTTATCAGCAGCATAACAAAGTGCAGAGAATCCAAAGTATTCTGAGACAGACCAAGAGTCCCTCAGAACAGCCAGACATAATACCACTTAAAGTCAATGGAAATTCTTACCACTCCAATTGGATAGGGGCAGTGATGAAGGTTTGGAATATAATGTTAATAGATCATCTTCAGTGCAGCAAATATGGAGTTATACTGTTAAGAGATAGAAGCTGGATGAGAGGGCTAGGATGAAGAGCATTACATGGGTTAAGAGGCGGACCCACAAATGCACTGCTCACATCTGGGAGTTAGTGATCACAGTAGTGTGGAGTTAATTTGGGCCTTGGTGACTTGGAATATGTGGACTACCTATGACGGACAATGGAACCCCTGCCCACTCAGGGGTTATGGTCTATGGGTGTTTCCCATGTATGTACTATAAAGTAATTTCTATTGGAAATGAGAGAGCGAGAGTATGCAGAAAACTCAGCGGAAAGCGTATTGGCAGGTATATCATTCTTCTTGTAGTCATTGGGCTGGCCAGATATAATGTGTAAGTTTAATGTAGAAGGATGGTGACAAGTTGGAATGTGCCATATTACACCTATGAGATTGGACTAATGAAAAGCCTTGTAAGAGATTGCTGGTCCAGCTTCGAGGTAATATTATTTAGGGCACAGTTTGTGCTAGCATTCTTCAGAACAACAAGAGTAAGATTAGTCAGCCCTATGAAAAAAGTGTCTAAAGGGCTGGACATAGCTGACATTATTTAGAGAGGTAGGAAGTCAGACTTTTTCATCAGGAGGTCAAGGTAAATTGATTAACTTGAAAAGTCTCCATGGCCTCTTATAGGTCCTGTAGATAAGTTACAGGAGTTCTTGAACATATGTCCACAGATTCCTGGCGAGCTATTGATTCATGAGGACCTGGGTGATAAGATATCAGTTCGCCAGCATGCTTAGAGTGAGCCTGTTTAAAGCGAAGACAGACACACTATACTTTGGTTCACATTCACTCCGCATGTGACAGCAACTCAGGCAGCTCGAGTGGTCCTGGACAGGCTATATGTTAGTCCAACAAACCAGGGGGTAAATGTATCATATCCCGGTTTTTTCATCTCGCGGGAGATCGGCGTCTTTGCAGCTAAAATTTAAAGGGGCGATGGCTTGTAAAGGCAAGTTTGCCTTTACAAGCCATTGCCCCTTTAAATTTTAGCTGCGAAGTCGCCGATCTCCCGCGAGATGAAAATACCGGGGTATGATACATTTACCCCCAGGTGTGAGTTATAGGCTATGGAAAGATAAATAAATAGTTTAAAAAAAAAAGAAAAAAAAAAAAAGGAGGAAGACCTTACAGTTGAACGATAAAAAATATTGGTTGTGGCATTGCTTGGCTGTATTATATTGTTTACTTTTGAATTTTTAGATCCTGTCCATCTTCAAAGTATGGATATGTGTTGATTCATTCATACGCTGAGGAGTAAAAAAAAAGAAAAAAGAAAAAAAGGTTTGGGACAGAACTTGAGAATTGATGCCAACCAAGTGGTGCTACACTGGTTCGGTCTGAGAGAGATGCAGTGTGCTTAAGTGATCCCACAAGCGCCAAGACTCTGCAAAGAGGTGCAATACATGAATATGATAATGACATTGGGGAAAGAAGCACAATACACAAATGTGATAATCACATGGGGCAAAGCACATTTGTGGAGTTGGAGCTCAATGTTTGCTGAAATATAGTTCTAATTAGGGAAATGCCAGATGTACAGCTGGCAGAAAGAAAACAGGCTATTACCACTGAGGCATTGAACAGAAGTCCAAAAAAGTAAACAAAAAAAAAAAGTTTGACGGTATTGGTGTGTTAGGCTCATATTCAGTCTGGCACTGGGTGCTAGAGAACTGCACAACTAAGCTCTATAGGCTGGATGTGGTGTATTTATCAAATATGGGCATGCATATTTTTACTATGCATATAAGGGAAGCAGTAGACAAGGCCATTAATATGGGCTGGGTGGCAGTCTGAAGGGTATCTAGTCTCCCGGAATGGTTTATTATACCCCAATTTATGTTGGTCACCGAGCAGACCAATCTAATCCGTTATCTGGCTGTTCTGAGGTTGGGACCCACCGACCCAGAATTCTAGTACCAATGCTCCGCCCGCTACCTTGCAGCTCTGGCCAACATGTTAAGCCAGGGGGAACCATCCACAGCAATCCAGATCTAAAGAAAGAGGTCAGGGGTACCAGCCCAGGTGTCCAGCGAGGGGGTACACTAGCAGTGAAAGTTACCCAGAAGGAACCCGTTCTAGGTACCAGCAAAGGTGCCGAGTGGTGGCAGCAGCAAGCCCCTCCTACTGCATTTAAAGGGGTGACATTTGGGCTAAAGAAAGAGGACGGCAAGCCCAGCCAGTCCCCAGCAGCATGGACAGGGTGGCACAGGAGGTCCATCCTGTCACCTAGTGTGTACATAAAGAAATATGTACTTACAGGTCCTCTATACTGTAACTCAAATTGGAAAAAGTTAATGCATCAGCTATAACATTCCTTTATTTACGCCATTTATTTTAAACAAGTTTATATTATATTTTCTTAGATTTTAAAGTAAAGTATCATCTGTTTAAAAGGTGCCCTGATTAAAAGATTATAATATGTAGTAACCTTGAACAATAACCACTTTATATTCACATTTTTTGTTCCATCATCATAACAGCACATGTTTTACCCAGATACTTAAAGCTAGTAATTTCTTGTTCTTTCTGCATGTAATTATTTTAACAAGATAATTAATACTGAGGCAGGAGTTGTAAAAGAGGTCAGTTTTTTTTTTTTGCATTTACGTAGCACATTAAAAAGAAAAGTAGGTCGTTGCGAGCCTGCAATTTAGGTTTAGGCTTGAGAGAAAAGGGGGGAGTATATTCAGGCTGCTGGTGTAATCATTTCTAGGGATCAAGCTCAACAGCTGGGATGTTTGGAAAAAAAAAAGATAATCCTGCCAGTTTCCAGAAAAACACCTTGGCATGGATACTGTGTACTGCCATGACTTCATCTTGTCAGATCTATGCTGCTCCAAGAGATTCTGTTTGTACAATGTTCATATACTAACGTCAGTCATTTTGTCATTTTTCATTGACATAGAGTCTCGGCAATCTGCATTACCTACTGCAAGCTTTTCTGTAGCTTTGTATTGATGTGTAAAACAAATACAGACAAAGGCTTTGTAACAATGTATATATCACTGGTTGACATTGATATTAAGGGTATTTAATTCAACTCGATCACCTCTTTTGTGAACTACCAAACACTCAGGTGACAAATGTACTGGAATTACAGAGCCCATAGCGGATGTAAAGAAAAGGCTGATGGATCGTCATTTCATAAGTGTTATTCAATACTAGCTCCTTGTGTAATCTTATTGTTGCTGCAAGTTATATACTTTATTTCCATTCTGGACTACGGAGTATCCTTCTGTCCTGAATAGCACAATCTTGCCTTATTCCAATAGCACACAATCACATCTTTGTAGGAAATCCAAGTAATTATATTGCAACAAGTGAGTTTATTCCAAGACATTGGGCAAGACACACTAGCACTGCTATAGAGGGACACACACTCACGATACATATCCTGATTTGATTGCTGGATAGGTATTTTAATTTATTGACATTCAGCATACTTGTCTTGTTTCATTATCACAGGGGAGGAAAACTCTCCTGCACTTCTAAGATGTTGCTAGTGCCAGATCAACAATGGTTATTTGAATTGGAATAAGTATGAAGTTTGACAAGAGAGAGAAGGAGATATGCACAACATAACCGATGAAATTCATATTTGCAGACTTTCATAACCTTCTCTCAGGGAGATCCCGCAGAGAAGGTCAGGTGACAAGTGCAGGAGGGGTACATGGTGACGGCATTGCTTCACCGTGGCCCTTCCACCTGCCATGAAATGTCAATATTCACGCCACTGCATAACACAAGGTGGGGCCTGATTACGCATATCACATCATTAAGCCCCTCCTTTGCCAGGATCCACAAGGATGCTTACTCTTCCAGGAGTCCAGAAGCACTCCCCGAAATTTGCTAGCCTCACGGAAACGGCGGGAGAGTATCCAAGTATGCTGAAATTATATAACATCTGCACTAACTTCAAAATAAAGGAGAGTTTGACATGCACAGAGGATAAAAGCATCGGTACAGGCACTAAGGAACGAGATCTCTCAAGCAACTGAAAGAAAGGCAGAAGTAAAGAGGCCTGACTAAACTTGATGGTACTGTTACTGACCTGCACAGAACAGCACATGTACAAGCTAATACTGCATACAAGCTGCAAAATCAACTGAATTACCTGAAAAATAGGGTAAGATTAAATAATATAAGAGTAAAAGGTCTTGCAGACACTGTAGACATTCAAAACACTTTACAAGCTATTTTCCAAGAAGTACTCCCTCAGCGTATACCCTGAAATCCAAAGTCAGAGAGCACACAGCACCTTGAAACCTAAATATGAAGGTACTGAGAAACACAGGGATGTGATATACTGTCTTTATCAGTTAATGTATACTGAAAGCAACAGGCACCAAGAGCTGGGAAATATTCAATTCTGAGGTACATCTTAACAAAGGTAAAAAAAAATTGATTGTCCAATCCAAAATGATGTGGTTCCAAAGCACAAAAGGATTAATTCATAACAAAAATAAATTCAAAAGTACCGCCAATAGTATGCAAGAGCAGCTAGTACAATGCACAATGCCTACTTGCAGTAACAGATTGCGATCTTTAATACAGTACAATACAATAGAATACAGCAAAGTCACAGATCATTTGTCAAGGGGTCAAGACCTCTCAAGAACTCAACACAAATAGAGGTCAAACTGTCCTCATTGAATTAGTATGCAATAGTTGTTTTTCAAACTTGTAAGCCTGACATCAATAGTGGGGAAACTACTGGAAGGTATATTAAGGAATAGTATTCAGGATTTTTTTGGTGCACAATAAGATTATTAGTGGGACACAGCATGGATTTATGAGGGATATCATCATCATTTATTTATATTTATATATATATATATATATAGCGCCACTAATTCCGCAGCGCTGTACAGAGAACTCATCCACATGGGTCCCTGCCCCATTGGAGCTTACAGTCTAAATTCCCTAACATACATATACACACACAGACAGATGGAGAGACTGGGTCAATTTTGATAGCAGCCAATTAACCTACCAGTGTGTTTTTTTGGATTGTGGGAGGAAACCGGAGCACCCGGAGGAAACCCACGCAAACACGGGGAGAACATACAAACTCCACACAGATAAGGCCATGGTTGGGAATCGAACTCATGACCCCAGTGATGTGAGGCAGAAGTGCTAACCACTACGCCACCGTGCTGGATCACTTATAAATAACTTATGGTATAAATTTATTTAAAGGGAATAGCGCATGGCGCTTATTTATATAATTGCAAATGTACTTATTTTTGATATTGTGGGTATGTTGGTAAAAGAGATCTTTATTTCTGAGACCAGGGGAAGAAATTTGTTTGTGTTTTTAACCTTACTAGTGGAAATGCATTATTTCTGATGTATACATCTGATACAATAAGGCTTTGTTTAGGAAGTCTTTTGTGTATCCTGGTGTAAGCAAATGCCTTATTTGGGGTTTTGCAACTTTTCTTGGGGAATTCTTTTCTTTGAAGTAAATGTGTATTCTGCAACTGTTGGAAGAAAGGACCCATGTTCATTAGACCTTTTGATGTGTGAGGGTCTAGCACCTGAAGGCATAGGAAGACTTAATTAGACTGCTCTTAGATTTCCTGTGTCCAAAATAAGATGCAGGAAATCACAGCGAGTTTTAGGATATCACAGATAATTGTAAATATTGTTAGCTTTGCATTGCATGTAAATACATGCTTGGGTAAACAAAATGCATCCTGATTCTAAAAATAGCCTGTAAGGCTGTGTTCAAATCTGTATAAAAAGCACTGTTGTGTACTGAAAAGTATCATTCTGATGTTCCATCTGACCTGACCACTGATACCTTTAATCAGTGGAACTGTCCTTGTCAGAACACTTGAGCGAAATAAACATCACTCTCTGCTTCAAGACCCTGCTTGAAAACTTCTTTAATATTGCTGTAATCCTGTGAACTACAGATTAGACCCTAAATCTAATCCGTCCTCCGGCTGTTCTGAAGTTTGGACCTAGCTCCTAGTACCACCGCTCTGCCCGCTATCCAGCAGGTCTGGCCAGTGTGATAGGCCAGGGGGATTCATCTACAGCACCCTGATCTATAGTAAGTGGTCATGGGTACCAGCCCAAGTGTACCAGCAAAGGAGTACACTAGTAGCGACAGTTACCCAGAAGGAACGTGGTTCTGGATGCCATAAAGGAGTCCAGTGGAGGCAGCAGGCTCCTCCTACTGTGACAGGAGGGGCATATTCGGAATAACGAAAGGAGCCAGTGGCAAAGTAATCACAGCCGGTTCCCAGCAATAACAGACAGGGTGGCATAGGCGGTCCATCCTGTCACAGATAGGTCATGTCAAACTAATCTAATTAGTTTATATGAGGAAGTTAGTGGGAACTTAGACCATGGTGGTATAATAGATTTAGTCTACTTGGATTTTGTAGAGGCATTTGATACAGTGCCACACAAAAGGTTGGTTTACAAAATAAGGGAACTAGGTCTAGGAACCAACATTTGTATTTGGGTCGAAAACTAGTTGGAGAATAGGGAACAGAAAGTTGTGATAAATTGAATATTTTCTAATTGGTCAAGTTTTAAGTGGTGTACCTCAAGGTTCTGTGCTGGGGCCACTACTTTTAAATATATTTAGTAATGACTTTGGTGATGGTTTAGAGAGTAAAGTTTCCATTTTTGCAGATGACACCAAACTTTGTAATATAATAAAATCAGAGCAAGATGCAGTTTATCTGCAGAGGGACTTGAATAAAGTAGAGGATTCGGTAGCCATGATGAAGTTTAACATAGATAAATGTAAGGTTATGCACTTAGGGATTGAAAAAAGCACGCAATCTATAATTTAAATAGGATAAATTTAGGGGAATCTAAAATGGAAAAGGATTTGGGAGTGCTCATAAGCAGTAGACTTCACTATAATGCTCAATGTCAATCATCAGCTGCAAAGGACAATAAAATATTGGCATGTATAAAAAGGGGCATAGCTGCACAAGAAGACAGTGTAATTTGTTACTAGATAAAATCATTGGTTAAACCTCATCTTGAATATGAAGTACAGTTCTGGGCACCACTCTATAAAAAAGACATTTTGGAACTAGAAATGGTTCAGAGAAGGATAACAAATTTGATAAAGGGTATGGAGTTGTTATGAGAAAAGGTTAGCCAGTTTAGACATGTTTACTTTAGAAAAGAAGTGTCTAATAGGAAATATGAATACTATGTACAAATATATTAAGGGTCAATACAAAGAACTTTCATGGGAACTTTTTACTCCAAGGACTGTACACAGGACACGCGGTCAACCCTAAGGTTAAAGAAGAGGAAGTTTCACAAATAGCAAAGGAAGGAGTTCTTTACAGGAAGGGCAATCAACAGTCAAAATAGGTAATTCACTGCCAGGGAAGGTTGTGACGGCAGATTCAATTAATATGTTTAAGAAAGGGTTAGACACATTTTTAGCGGAATAGGGTATCCCGGATTTGGACCGTTAATTCAAATTAAGGACAGCAGTGGATCCAGGGTAAAATAGGACTGAAATATTGGATCAGGAGGGATTTTCCTGATTCAAACAGATTGGCGGTTGCTTTATCTGGATCAATTTAAAATATAAGAGAGGGATCACAGGAGACCCAAAATAGGTTGAACTTGATAGACTGGTGTCTTTTTTCAACATCAACAATTATATAACTATGTATAGTTTAAGGCTCCTGCTACTATATCCTATTTCAAACATACTAAAGTTGTGAGTCTTTTATTGATTACTTTATTAATTAACCTAACACTTTACCTATGCATAACCCTTGTAATAAATATGCAATCCCAAGATACTAAATGCGTCTAAGTTGTGATCGCAACGCAATAATAATTGGTACAAAATTGATCATTCATAGCAAAATGATGTACTAACATGAATGACTTTATTAATCTCTTTCCAGATTTATTATTATAGACGTTTAAAAGAAAGCACTGCACTACTTGACATCTTTATTGAGAGAAAACTCTCATGGAAATAAATATTGGCATTTATGTGCTTCCATTCTCCTGCAGATACTTTTTAAATACAATTAACAGCTCTGAGAGTGGAACACTGACCTCCTCAACCTAGCGCTTTGGTCAGCTGACAGAATGGCAATAAATAGAAAGTACACCCAGAACAAAGGCAATGGTAACTCTTTTAACACTTTTATGCCCTATTATTGCAGTCTAACACAGTGCTTTTGTTTGATTAAGTTTGCTCCTAGTTTCTAGAACGCATTAGAATCCAAGGCCTGGGATCATGCTATAGTTATGCAGCAGGGCACATTTTGCTTAGACGGATCATTTCCCATTTCTCCCTGATTGTCGTTCCCGCAGTTATTGGAAACACAGAGGCATATTTTCCTGGTGTACTGCGGATGTGATGTCACTAGAATTCCTGATCTACAATCGTTTCTATTTACCTACCTAATACAAGTCAGTTTGCAGCGCTACAAAAAATTATACATGAATTGGAGACTTTTCAGGAATGTACCCTGCTGGTGGGTGGAAATTTGAATGCCAGCTATGAATCCTCACTTTGACAGGGTCGGTCTTCTGTACCAAGACTACATTGAAATGTCTGAAAATGGTTATTACATGATTAACACATCATCAAATCCCATTCTGCAATCCCTTCATTGAGGCTTATGATTGGTCCTACCCCCCACCCCAAGCCATTTCATGTTGGTTAACAAAATAAATTTGCTGGTTCTGTATTACAAAGAAAAATATATTATTTCTTTCCTTAATGCTGTCCAGTGCTAAATAACACTAAATATGTGTCTATTACACTTCCCTCTGGGATGATACAGTTTCTGCTAATTGTAACAACATACATAGAATAACTTCGTATTATTCAGCCATTTAGACAGTTAATATAACAAAACTGCATGCAGCATTTTAAATTAAATACTGCCTTCCATAGAAAACCAATCTGTTCTGCAGAATTTGAGATCTGATTCTTCTGTAATTTGCTTGAAACTGAGCATGTAAAGGAGAGCCATGTAACAATTTTCTAAACAGCTTTCTATCCAAAACAGCCAGATTTCTCTAAATGCCAAGTGATGGAAATTTACATGGAGTTATTTAAATCTTCATGGCCATCAAATGAGGAAAATGGTAAAACGTGAAGACATTTTGTAATTACGTTTCATACTCCTTTAACGTGAACAGACAGAATGACACATTCTCAAAGTCTAGGTCATTCTATCAATGTGCACAGCATATTCCAAATTGTTACAGCCTTTTATCTTCCTGCTGCTCAAGCCAAGATTCCCAGCCACATTAGTATTAATAACCTCAGAAAGCTGCACTTCTCCCCAAATTCTGGTTACAAAGCCCAGCCTGCTCAGAGCATGGTCACCCATGTCGTGACTATGTATAATCTTGCAATCCATAAGGAATTTCTGCCCAGGCCGGGTCAAACCACAATCTCCATGCAGTCACTGCTGCTAGTGTTCATACCTTATCACACTGCAATGTAATCATTTTTGCAAGATGTACATGCATGGCTGTATTTTTCAGTCTTAACAATTTAAATAACTACTAAACTATTTAAACTGAATTAAAGTACAGGATAAAAATATGTGAGCGTGACAGTCATGTAGTTTTCTGTAGTTCAGGAATACAAGTGAATGTATAATCTTGTGAGACCTGTTTACTTACCTACTGAATTTGCATATAAAGTATCATTAAACGGCACTGAGAAATTACTAAAACATAGGTATTGCATAGTGAAGACAGGAAGTCACCCTACTTGACAAGGCTTCTACTTTACAAAGAGCAGTCACAAATTTTTACTGACTTATTTACAGGACATGTATTATCTGCATAAATATGAGAGTGTAGTTCATATGATTAATACTTAAAAAATAACATTGACCAAGCAAATTTTCAATTTGTAGTTGGAACTAATACAGCATAGTTGACTACTCTCCCGGAATTTCCGGGAGGCTCCCAAATTTTGGGGAGTCCTCCCCTTCTCCCAAAAGAATAGGCAACCTCCTGGATGTGATGGAAGTGAGGCTTAGTGACAATTTTGCATGATTAAGCTCCACCCCCTACTATGAACTGCTGTGAATTTTGTCATTTCCTAGCAGGGGGTGGAGCTACGGTGACACAATAGCGTCACCCCCGCCCCTGCCCCCTTCTCTTCCGAGATTTCGGTAAAATAGGAATGCATGAAATCTCTAATGTATTTTGCATGATAATCATGTGTAGGAAGGGTAACTCATGCCTTTAGATCCATATAGTTTTATAAAGTTTGTATACTCTAACGATTATTTTAGACAAAAAAAATCTACAATCTGGCGTCTTAACTTTGGAAGAGCGTCTGAAAGCTGCCTACTCAGAGGGCTGTGTCTACTACCTCTTTGCCTGCTTTGATATATTTTCAGACATTTTAAAAATGTGGCCACACCCACAATCACAGCACCCTCCACCCCAATAATGTCTCATGTCTGCCTTGCCACTAAGCCACACACCCAAACTTTTGTATTGTGAGATTAGCACAACTGAATAAAATTGACAGGAAAGCTCTGGCAGAAAATAAAGGGATTATATGAAACAGATAACAATGCTCATTTTATTGCCAATCATAATAGAGTGATTACTAATTAGTGATAACTTTGTGGTGGCATTTCCATTGTGCACTGAATGCAATTTGCTAAAGTGCAATTTTCAACAAATCGATATTATTGTATCTTTAATCATTTTATTGTAGTTTACTATGACAATATATCTGCCCTTAATAAATAGGATAAAAACAAGATTCCTATACTTGGATAAATTACCTTTCATTCAGAGAGTTTGTCTCTGTTACTTTGAATGTTAATAAAGGGTCTCATTTATAATTTGTAAAACTAATCTATATGTAAAAACCTAGATTTGCACATATATTTAGTAAAAACACAGCCTTCTGTTGCATTCACAGCAATATGCATGAGAAACAGATGATTTTAATGATTAATCTTCTCAGATAGACTGGAATCAATGTTCAATAACTTAATAATAAGTTAAGTGTTAAGTAATAGTTTTAGAATCTTGGAAAATGTCACTATCATATCCGTTGTGAAATTCTTATTAATTTAAGACTAAATATGACTTCACTAATTGTAATATTTCTATTTAAGAGATACCTCTTTTTAAGTGACCAAAAAGCCAGATGTCAACATTGCCTGAGAGACCGAAAACAACAGACGGCATTTTCATCTGCCCAGATAGGCAGACCTTATTGCATATTATAATTAAATTATTTTTGGAACATTGTATAACACCGTGATGCTTTATGTACATTTGTGAACTGTTTTCACTGCACAAATGGTATCAAAATCTCCCTTTACTGACTATCAGCGGAGAATTCACTTAGGAATCTCCAATCTAATATGTTGGCTGCGCTACGTAATTCAATCTTAAACTAATGTTTTATTAAATAAAAGAATAAAACTGGATTGGACAATCAATAATTTTCTATTTCAATAAATGTTAGTAAATAAGTCTTAGTGACTGCAACATAATTCTTAAGGAAAAATAACTCCACCGAGTTGAGTTGAGGATTTTTGTTATTTCAGATTTTGTGATCTTTCAAGCTAAAGCGGAAATCAAACAGAGAATGTTTTAGCCTTGAAATAGCAAACAAAATTAGTAGCTTTCTTAATATAAATCACTGTTGTAGGCTATAAGAAGCAGCTTGGCAATTACATTTTCCTTGGTTTGTTTCTTCAGACTACTATTAATGATTTATAATTCTGCAGACAATCCACACTGTAATGTGACTATCATGGCAATTACTGTCACATGATGTAGTGAGCAAGAGGCTGTGGAATGCCCATCTAAGATCTGTTATCACTGTTAAATCCCCTCCCCTTGCTATCACATGACATCCTGAGAGTCTTACAACCTGTGTCTGTGTAGCAGACTGACTGTGTCTGTCAGACACATTTGTTTTCCTTTCAAGTAGATTGTGAAAATTATTTGCAGTACAGTATCTAAGAAAGATGCAGTCTTAAAAAGGTTCTTAACCTGGTTATTTAAAGTAAAAAAACTTTATAATTGGTATTGCTGCTTTAAGATGACAAGGTGACAAACATCCATCTGCAAATCTAATATATGTTTTATTGTGAAATGATTCAGTCTAAAATGACATCAGATGTTTTGAGCAATTAGTTTTCTAATAAGACATAACAAAGTACATCTGTGCATTGTGCTGCGTTATGGGAAACTTAGCAAATTCAACAGTGCATAAAAAAACAATCTATATTTTACAGTAACTAAGGCCTGTACAAAGTTATGCAGACAGGGCAAAAAGGTTAGGAGCTAGCAAAGTGGTGAGAAAAACTATTTTTAATAGTGGGGCTATGCACATTTGAGGCTGTGGCAATGCAAACTAGTGTATGCGGTTAGAATACTGTATGACTTTCAAATTTTCTTCATTCATATCAATACATTGAACAGTATACTAACAGAGAATGTCATACTTAAACACCATAATAACCCAATGGCTTTATGTGAGGTAAAATATCCAGGTGGGCCTACATATTGGGGGGGGAATTCAATTGGCCACGTTACTGTAAAAAGTAAAGCAGCCTGTGCACTATTACCCACTTAAATACCGTTACTACGGAAGATTTAACGCTGGCTTTTTGCTTGCAGCTCACAAAGCCGGGATAAATTTACCGTAATAATGGTAATAGGTTTAATGCTGCGCTACTACGGGGGGAATTGAATTACCCCCATTATGCCAGCAATGACCAACATTATTAAAGGTATTGCCAAACTCATTATGCCAAAAGACGACCCAAAATGTGACAATGCAATTCGCTTTAACCTGGCCCTGCCCTCTCCTGCTCAACAATGCATCTTGCATTATAACACAGTGGGGGGACATGATGATGCGATCCAAACTGAATCACATCATCAAGGCCAGGCCCATTTCAAAAGAAAGTGAAGCGGATTCCAGGAAGATGGCTTACTCTGCCGGGGGCCCAGGAGTATTCCTAAAAATTCTTGTGTCCCCGGGACATTCTGGGTGAGTAGCCAAGTATATACTAGAAACCAGGGATAAATTCTTAATTTCTTAGCTATTTTCCTTTTTTTACTGGTGGACCACATATAACAGTGATACCCAATGCAAAGTAGAGAAATGAAGACATTTCAGCAAGTTAAGGTGGCCTCACTTTTGGCCAGACCTGAATACAGCTATGACCTTTCAGCGACAGATTTTAATTGTCTCTGTTTCTATTGGTGGTCTGGGGAGCCCAACACATTTGTCATGCTTTAGTCAACCAGATATACGACCCAGCTCAATGCATAGATTGTGTGCTTTACTATGTACTAGAACAGACGGCTCACGGCTTGAACCTCAATACATCCTTTCATATGAGCGTAAAAAAGAAGAACATCGATGTCTCTAGTATTTAAATTCTAAATTATATATAAAATATAGAACACAACATTGTTTAAAGGTTTTTTTTCTGTCAGGAATGGCCTGTAAAGTAATTAATGTATTACACAAACACAGATGACTAATTCATTAATCACACTTTGTCTTTCCATCTGCCTGATTAGCCAATGCTTTTATTTATTTACCTTCTCGGAGGAACACTTAATCTGTTCAGTGCACTTGCCACATCAACGACATCAAAATTAATGATATGTTGAGAAAGAGGAATTAAAAAAACGGACAGCAAAGTAAAGACAGTGAGATTTAGTAATTGTGAACACTAGATTAGCATTACATGTCTATGGCAAGGAATTAAATATTGACACGTACTTGTGTATTTTTACATTTAGATCATGGTCTAGAAACAAAGATGAATGATGAATAATGGAGGTAAAATATCTGAGAAGACAATATTATAAAAGCAGTGGACTAAGAAATTGTTTATATAGTGGTATATTCATCTTGAAGGATCATTAAAGCTCACTCCTACTATATCAAACTGAAAACATCACATGTGTTAACAAGTTATACTTTGTAATTACTAGTCCATCATGTGTAACGGCTATTTAATTCTGTATTTGTAAATTCATATTCTGCTGAATTTATAACCTAAGAACAGAACTGGGATGATGACAGTCAACACATTCTGCTGCATGCATGGCTGGAGTCCTCGCGGAATACATAAGGCCAAATCCATATAGCTAAATATGAGCAACATTTTCAAAGCTGTAAAGTAAAATATTCGCCACATCTTGCCGCTAAATTTTGTACATTAGCCAACAGAATTTGGTCTTAAGTGTTCCTAGTCCTACTCCAACCACACAGATCGAATTTACTGTTGCCATCCCAGCTCTATTCATAGATTGCAAATTTAGAAAAATGCTAATTTACATATACAGTGTGGAATGCTATTCAGCATAATGATGAAGCAAATGTAGATCTCAAAGATTGTGTCACCAGAACTTTGCATCTCTGCAAACTACTTTATTCTGCTGCAAAACTTAATATGACAAAATTGTGCTGCAACAGTCTCCAATTTAATAAAAGCTCTGAAGTGGGGTTGAGCCTCTGGAATACTTTTTTCTCTGAAAAACATACTTGCCTACTAAAAACATAATTGCTTACTCTCTTAGAATGCCCGCTACACTCCTGAACTTTGGGTAGTTCTCCCAGATGCCCAAGAGAGCAGACCTTTTTCTCCGATCCCGACCTCCTCTAAGTGAAGTGGGTGGGATGGAGGCCTAAATGACGGAATTCATGGCAAACTGTATAGTTTTAGACATGTTGCCCACAGCTACAGCTCCTTACCAAAATCATTCATCCTGGTGTTATCAATAGTACGAGCGTGAGCAGGTTTTCCACTGAGCTTGCAGTTACAAAACCAGTGTTTTCTCAGACAAATGAGGATTCCCTAAACACTACTCATACTACAGTACACACCAACCTTATAGTTAACCACTCTGTCACTGCTTAAGCAGGAATGCAAACCAGTGTTTAAAAGCACTTCCCACGTAATTATGAAATCAGTCTACACTATGACCATCGTAAGCATGGTGGGAAGTTAGCTAGTACAGTGTCCTGGAACTACCTTCTTGGATCTCAGGCAGCCACCTTCCATATCCTATAATAAATGTCTTTTCCACACAATGGGAGAAGAAAGTCATTAAGTCACATTTAGACCAACAACTGCAGCATATAAATCAAGCCATTACTTGCTAATGGTGAGAGTAACTTCAGTGGTCCATCCTCGATTCTGGGAACGTATATCTGAGTCACAGCCACAAGAAAATGTAGGAAAAATGCTGATACATAGGGAGATACTGTGTAGGCACTGAGGAATCTCCCAATCAAAAAGTTTATTATGCCAAGTTGGAAGACAAGAAAGTTATACAGAAAGCTAATGAGAAATTGTATAAAAAAGTTATGGCAGCAAAGTCTTAATTTTTCTCTTAGATATAGCTAAAAATATAAAATATAGATATTTCCATGGCTGATCAGAGAATGACTGGTACAAATCTGAAAACTGGTATTATAATGACCATTGCAGGCTACAGGAGTAGTGTACAGATACAAAAAGAAAATTATGTTGCACTAGTAAATAAATTGTTTTATGTTATTTTTTGTTTTTTTGTGGGCTTTAATTTCTCCCAGTATTTAATACTACTCTTTGTCAAGGAATCAGTATTATCTAGTAAATAGGAGGGTGCAACCATCAGCGTAAATGGCAGTATCTAGGGAAAAGAGAAAGAGAAAAGACGCTGACTTCATATTGGTGCACTCAAAGTCCCAAAATTATATGGTAGGTTAGTTAGCGAGATCAGGATATAATCATTAAAACCTAACTTTTATTATAATCAGATAAAATAAAATAATTTATTAATTTATGTAATGTTAATTTTATTGTTTTTTTAAGGGGAAGACTATCAGTATAATAATTCCTTATAAATTATAATAAGTCCTTATAAATTATAATGACTTATTATGCTGATAGTCTTCCCCTTATCTTATATATACACCTACCTATTTATATTGTTCAGAGTAACAATTCACACAAAGCTTGTCTTTTTAATTTTATTTCACATGTATCACTTATATTTAGCTGTTTTTATATATATTTAAAAAAACAATAAAATTAACATTACATAAATTATTAAATTCTTATATTTTATCTGATTAAAATAAAAGTTCGGTTTTAATGCTTGTATCCTGATCTCGCTAACTAATCTACCATATAATTCTGGGACTTTGAGTGTACCAATATGAAGTTAGCGTATTTTCTCTTTCTCTTTTCCCTAGATACAGGAGTAGTGTGTTGAGTAAAACCAAGTGGGAGCATGACTATGGTGATAGAAACTTACAGGGATAATGGATAAAACCAAGCAACACAAAGATCCCTGCTTTGCAGGAGGGTGCACCAACTTTTTGTCATAGCAAAAGTACTTGATTCTTCCACCACTCTGAGGTAGAGATCGGGTCTTCTCCTAGACTTTTATGGAACACATTTTGCACCTTCGAATTGCACATTTGCAGAAAAGGGCATGGAGCAGTATTTTAGGCCAAAAACTAAAACGTTTAAATTAATGCAAAAGATGGTCCTAGAGTGACAGACTTGGAAGTGAGGTTTAACTCTTTCCACTATGCACAATTTCAAATAGATCCAGAAATTAGTTACAGAATGATTTTTCGAGGGGCAGTCCCAAAGTACTGCACAGTGAGTGTGCTAGGTAGCCATACTTGTTAAAAATTTGTACTGTGCATATCAACAAAAAAAGTTGTATGCCTAGGTCCATATGCTGATTTTGCACATGTGTCTCCTTATACTTGGAGAGGCAGAACGAGGGAGGGAAGAGGCGTGCAAACTCTGAGTACAGTAAAGGTGTGTTCACGTAATTGCATGGAGAAGCAGATACGCCTGTCAGTAGCTGTATCACTTGCGGGTACCCGAGGGCTGATGCATCTCCATATGATGAGATTATGGGATTGTTTTAGAATTAATTTTTTGCTACGATCATTTGTACACAAGAAGAAATATTATACTTGCTGTGTTATTATGGGTTTCTTTATAGAAATGAAACCAAATAGTGAACTATTTTTTTTGTTATCAAAACGAATGTTAAAAAAGATTTCATGTGCATATGACTTGATTATGTGTAAATGTATCTGGGTTCAAGATGTAAATCTGCCACTTATGCGACTACTGTGTAAGTATGTTATTTTTAGGTGCTGCTGTTTCAAATTTATTTTTTATGCATATGTGTCCAACTCAGCATGAGCCTATATATCTTCATACAAAGTGCTGCCCCCCTATGTCCGTCATCTCTTAGGCTTCAGAGGGGTATCCAGCAAATGTTTGGCCAGAGGGAGCAGATTTATGTCTAGAGAGAGTTGCTGGGATAATTCTACAGATAAACAAAAGCTAGATATAGCAATTTGGCCAGAAAATAATAAAATTGGGAGAATCCTCCTTGCAAATGAACATTCAGAAGCAGAGAGTGAGGAATTCCTTAAATTCTGGCATGGACTGCTTCAATTGGTGGCCAAGAGGATATTAATCTGACAATCTCATCTTGGCAGACACACTAATATAAAAATAAACATCAGTAACAGGGAATAAAATATCTATATTATATTGTTTTCTTTGTTTATTTTACAGAAGAACAATAACTCTCAGATGAAAATTTGAAATATCAGGTATATAGGCTCACATATTATTAACTTAGAATCTAATGAATAGATTGATCATTTAGTAATGGATCAATTGCAGCAATAGTAAAAGATACATTAATGAATAGCCAAGAGAAACTTACAAATGGTTAATAGATGGCTACAAAGATTGCCACTGCTGACCTGAGATGGACAACCACATCCTAGTACATTCCATGTTAGTTTTCTATCAATGTTACATAAAATATACTGGGATAATTTGATATGTAGTTACATACTGCATTAACAATGAATCAGCCATATTGCTTACTAAAAAAATCTGCCATGCTAAAATCTTTAAGGCTTAGTTGCATTGTTGTACTGAAATACTCCACTTTATTAAAATGTAACTAAAATTAGACCCCTCCTGACAAAGGTTCCTCGACAAAACGTGTAGAGGGATTGGCTCCGTGTCAGTGACTGCATGATTGTTGTTACAAGCCGGATATGTGTGGAACCAACTGAAGGAAGATTTTCCGGAAGAGATTCAGCTTATTGCTGTGTTATGTGAATACATATTGTACATCTGGTACATGTTTATTATGCATCACCTTTAATAAAACTCTTTTCAAATGATAATACATCATGGAACCGCCCCATAAGTTTGATTTTTTTTAGAACTACTGTTTTCCTGTGGAGATCGGGTATGAGAAGGGGAGGACGCTTGGTCTAAAAAGGGAGCTAACCAGAGTGGAAAACTTAAGGATCTTATAAATAAATCATACATTGAACTATCTTGAACATTTTAAGAGGTGCCTAGGAAGGATCCATGCAAATAATTCTATATTGCGCACTGTGAACTTTTTGTTATTTATTGTAACTAAAATTATATACAGCATTTAGTGTGCGGTTGTCATTATAACGCTGCAGGACTCCATTAACAAAGTGTCACAGTCGTGGTCCCTGCTGCTAGTTTAAAATAAGAAAATGTGATAAATATACAAATACTTGATAGCTTATTTGTACACTGAAATTTAAAGTTGATATCTGTGTGCTACATGAAAAAAAAGTCAGTATTTAACTTATGTGCAAAACAGAATACTAATTTGCACCCCTTGCATTGTAACATGGTTTTATCCAGGAGGCTGAAATAAGAAGTTTTTTAAGTTAAGATCCTTAATGAATCAGGCCCCAAGTGTCTATCTACATTGTAGTGCGTCTTTCTCTGGGGGAAATTGCTTGGTTTTGGCTGTGCTGTTGTGCCTGAGCTTTGCATTGGGAAGTTTATATGAGGGAGTGATGGCTCTAGAGTCTCCAACATTGTAAGTCTGGATATCAAGTATTTGGCATGGCTGATCTGGCTACAGATCACTTATCTGTATATAGAGAAGGCAACATTACTAGGAAGTATAACATAAACTTATTGTATATTTTTAAGGAATAAACATGTTTTCTTGATGAGATTTAAAATTACACCTAAGTGAAATGTGATTAAACTTTTAAAGATCATGTGCAGCATATTAACAACAAAGATGTGAGACAATTATCCATTCGTTGGCAACAGAAAAGGTCTTGGGCTTCTCCAATAATTTAATAACCAGTTCATGCACATGAGAGTTTGGGGTGGATGATTAACAAATGAGGGCCACCATGTCCAGTAATTGGAAAATATGTACAAACTGGGCAGCACAGTGGCTTAGTGGTTAGCACTTCTGCCTCACAGCACTGTGGTTATGGGCTCGATTCCTGACCATGACCTTATCTGTGTGGAGTTTGTATGTTCTCCCCATGTTCGTGTGAGTTTCCTTCGGGTGCTCCAATTTCCTCCAACACTCCAAAAACATACTAGTAGGTTAATTGGCTGCTATCAAAAAAATTGACTCTACTGTCTCTCTCTCTGTGTGTGTGTGTGTGTGTGTGTGTGTGTGTGTGTGTGTGTGTGTGTGTGTGTGTGTGTGTAAGGGAATTTAGACTGTAAGCCCAAATGGGGCAGGGACTGATGTGAATGAGTTCTCTCTACAGCGCTGCGTAATTAGTGGCGCTATATAAATACATGATTATGATGATGTTTGACCGATTTGCCCGCTATCGTACCTGATGGCTACAATCCACGTTGTTTTAAAGGGAGAATATAGATCTCAATAGATTTCCAAAGGTTTTTTTCTGAGTTTTTGGTGGATGTATTAATACATTTTACATTACATCATTACTGAGGAAATATCTTCTAAGTGCAGCATTGTCACAGGTTTTTATTTTATTGGAGTATCAGGGCTAAGCATAGCAGATTGCATAACATAAAATCCAAATCAAACAAAGCATCAATAGTACCAAAACATAACATAATGACACAGATCAGACTGTATCATCCAATAGTATCAGGGGGTCATCTAACAACAGGCGTGTTTCATACCAAACAGTATGTTTAAAACAGCAGTGAATTGTACATTGCATTGACTGTGGTAAGCTGGAAATAAAATTTTCCCATATTGAAAAAATGGTTTCAGTGTGAGATTCATTATATAGCGATTCCTCAAACTAGTCAATCCTTAATACAAAAAATAATTTTGTTTTAAATAGAGACAAAGTAGGAGGCTGATCATAGATTCATTGATGCAGCATACATTTTTTGACCACTGTATTAATAATAAGTAATCATTTTCTACTCTCTTTAGACAATTTCATAAAAAAGTGTACAATCACTCCCAAGACTGCCCATTCGGGTAATAACAGAACAAGGTTTAGGAGGTAGGTAGAAGCATAAATCTGAATTTGTCTCCAAAAATGCCACATACAGTGCATAAAGAAGGCTCCCAGAAGACCGCATTTCAAACATGCATCAGTGTCATTCAGTCCCATAACATATCTGCGTTGTGGAGATCGCATAGGAACTAGCCAAAATCACTGAGCACAAGTAAGGTAAAGATTTAAGAAGATGAGTTATTGAAATATCAGGAAAGACTGTGAGCCATCCAGATATACCTGATGGACATACAGTATGGTCCAATGGAGTACGAAGATATTTATAATGAGAAGAAATTGTTCCCCGGGTACATAAGGGAGATAACAGCATCAAGTCAAAATCATTAGACCAATCACTCAAAGAAAGAATATTACAAACTGTGCTGGAATAATGTCTGGCCTGAAAACACATCTATGTGTCCCCGGTAGCTCATACTTTTCCGTAAATTGAGTGGTTGTCATGAGTTTGTGCTCCCTGTGGTCAATTAGAGAGTGAATAGATTTTACACCTATCCTGCTCCATATGGAGAAGAGATAGACAGCTTTACCCCCCTGAAAAGCTGGATTTTTCAAAAAAGGCAGAAACGAAGGCCGATGTCTATTCAAATGATTTTTTTTGGCCAGTTTTCCATGTTGTCCATGTGGACAACATGATCAATATGGAGAAGGACTAACCCCTTCCGCCCCCCTTACCGAGAAGAAGCTACCTGGTTGATCCTGCCAGTAGCATATGCTTGTCTCAAATCCATGCACGTGCAAGTACACACGGCCGATACAGTGTATACTGTGAATGGCTCATTAAATCATGGGGTTGTCCAAAATTTCCTGAGACAATTCAGTCTTACATGTATGGAGGAAGGAAATAATGCCTGAGTTAATTAAAAAAAGAATTGTCTAAGCAAGCATTAGTGTAAATAGTCGTGGAGTTTAGCCAATCCTGTATAATACGTATCTTGCTGCATAGTTATACATCCTTAAATTTGAAAGATTAACCACCCATCAGCTGAAATCTGCTGAAGCTTTATATATTGCCATACGTAGGCGAAATTCACGATTAAGAAGCATTTCATCTGGTGTAGCTAAAATTATAGGTAAAATTAAAGGTAATCTTAATGACTCAGGCCCATAATGAATAAGGTTATCAGGAATCTTTATTGCGGACATACCAGTCTGGATACCACAAAAGTCTGGCATGTTTTCTAGAATACACAATAAAGGATCAAGAGCTACATTAAATAATAATGGAGATAGCGGACATCCATGTTGGGTACCTATAGTCATGGTAATCAAAGCACTTTTGTTGCCATTAACACAGAGGACGGTAACTGGACTGTCATACATAAATCGGATAAATGGTGAAAATATGTGGCCAAAGGCTCGACAAACAAATATTTGTTCAAGGTGCGTCCAAGATACAGTGTCAAACACTTTCTTGATGTCGAGACTCAAAAGCATTTGGGTTAAAGCATCTCTTTTTATTTGAGATGCCGCCACAATAGCAGCAATAGCTGTTTACTTTAGCCGAATGTCTACCCTTAGTAAACCCTGTAAGAAGTGCTGGTAAAAAAGATTATAATGGCACAGTTTTCACAGAATTTTAGGTTAAATGAAATGCAGGATAAACCTCCCCACAAGAAATGTTAAACCCCACAGTTGTGGGAGTTGTTCATATTTGGAACTTTTTTTTTTATTGCACATACTTAGGGGAAGGAACTAAAGCACTTCTAGCACCACCGTAACCATTCTGTGCCACAGACAAGATGTACGTAACCAATATGACACCTGATGGAATTGTTCTGTCCATTCATGTTCTAGGCTAGTCATACACCCTTATCTAGGCACATTTGAATTACCCTCCAAAACTTGGATGCTGCAAGGAGAGCGCCATTTCCTTTTCCTGTGATCGGCTGCAGCATAGAGGTAATACATACTTGCCAACTCTTCCGGAATGTCCGGGAGACTCCCGAAATTCGGGTAGATCTCCCGGTCTCCTGGGAGAGCAGGCAAATATCCCGCACACGGCATCTTGCTGTAAAAATGATGCGTTTAGCGGTGAATTGCGTCATTCCCCCCCCCCCCCAACAAAACAGCATTTTGTCGCGGGGGCAGGACCAAAATGGCGCGATTCACCGTGCCCCGCCCCTCCCACCCTCCAACCACGCCCCCCTGCCTGGGATCTCCCGGAAAGAACTTTAAAAAGGTTGGTAAGTATGAGGTAATAGCAGTAATTTTGAAAATACCACAGTTGTGATTTCTGCTTACAGCATGAAAAGGACACTTTTTACATTTTTTCATATCATCGTGCAGGGCCTTTTTACCTCCTTTGGGCAAAAGGTATCAAAGCACATTTTTGCAAAACTGTACATTATTTTTGCAGTTTACAAACCTTGCAATGTATCAAAGGCCAAGTCGCACATAAAATCATATGGTTTTGAAACTGCCATCTTGATTTCTTGACAAGGCAGGTATACAAACCCTGCAGAGTTTAAAAACACATGTCGAACTGCATGACAAATGGCGGGTTTCTTTAGACCTGCTTCTGACAGGCGCTATAGCTCAAACTGCATGCTGTTGGAGTTATCTTTCCTGTTAGTACTTAAGAGTAAAAATAAAAGAAACCAAACAAACCTCCCCTTCACAAAACAGGCCAGACTATTCGGCATAAGGCCTGATCTTCTAGGGGGAAGCCCAAAAACTATCGGACCCTGCACCTTGAGAGGTCTAGCACAATGCTTCATAGCACTGAACATTTCAGTACTGTATAGTACCTTTTATTAAGTATATTAACTATATAAAAACCTTTCTGTACTACAAGTCCTGAAAGTACTGTCATTTTGCAATAGATATTTTTCCTGTCACTTCAATGAGCAAAGTAATTTCTATATGTAGTTATAATAACATGCAAGATCCCTGACGTTTATCCTGGAAAACCTTGAACTACACAGCGTATATAGGTCCATAAATATTGTACATATGAATACACAAAAACATTTGTCTAAACACGAAAACAAATTAAGTCTTTGATTTTGCCGTTTCAAAATAAATGTACTGTTTATTTCCAAAATCCTTTTGATGCTGAGATATTTTAATGTTTGTATTTGGAAGAAAGGCATAATAACCTTTAAATATGTGACGGGAGCTGTAGGCAAAATGATTTATGCAAATGCAAAGAAAAAAAAACATTAAATCATGGAGGAGTTCTGCAAATGAAATGCAACATATTGGAACACTATAAATATCTTGTATTCTGTTTATTCTTTCATTTTAACCCCATGACTCCGGGCAAGAGCTACACCCCATAGCAATAATAATCCTGGCAGAACTGATTACTCCTTAATATAGCATTTATGTTAGAATGAAAATAAGAATAAAAACAATAACATAAGTAGCTAAAGGAGAAATCCATGGTGGAGGAGTGAGCGAGGCTTAAACTACCCCAACTAGCAGAACTCCAAGTCCATTGTAAGGCAGTTGAAGGGCAGATTGGATGGCTGTTCTGAAAGACATTTGTAGAGCTGAAAAGAACAAAGGGAAAAGCCATAATTCACATTAATTGAAAATTGAGATAAATGAGGTCATGTCCCTGATCTTCTCAAACCACAGGTTGAAATGAATACGATGACCAGCACTAATGGACAAACTTAAAAATAGTAGCCACAAAAAAATGAAGCTTGCAACCTTGCTTCTATATTTTGTCTAGCTCAAGGGGGAGGTTATTCCGGCGTGTAAAGATCCTTAGAACTCTAATATAGAATCAATGATAAAAAGTGGGATAACAGTGTACTCTGTGTGATAAATATATATTTGGTCAATATTGCACCGATGTCCACTGATGGGTATTAGATGTAGTAGAACTGGATACAGTGTATAGTTTGTCAGGTATCGATCCACTCAGTCATCCAAGTTGCTCCTCTTAATTTGGCAGCATTCTACAGGAAGCGCTTGTAAAGAATAATATACATTTATTACACATCCCCAACTTTCCTCTTGATGTGAATTTCAAAGTGTGCAGAAAATGTTTTGCACAGGAAGAATAGTCATGTCAAGTTAGTACCTATACATTTATAGACAGACTAAGGGGCAAAGTCGATTGGTATAACATTATACAAGTATTCAAATGGTTACAGACCAGGGAGTTTACATGACAGATGAAGCTCACTATTCAGGCAGAATATCAGACACACAAAGTCTTGCAGTGGAACACGTGCAGACACCGCAGAGAGCAGAATGGAACCACAGTGAAATCTTAAAGTACTGGCGGAGTGGAAGATAGTGGAACCAGGCTCCACACTGGGATCCGCAGAAGGCCAAGCTACACAACAGTCTCAAGCTGCCTAAACACACCAGTAAAAGCCTCCATGGAAGTACAGCTTGGGGCTATCTCTGACTGCAAAGCAGCACTTACTAAGCATATACAGTGCAGTCTAATCTTGTGCTGGTAAGAGCTGATCTACAGAGGCAGACAAAAGGGAGAGGAAGCAGAGAGAGGAGTATTGGGGTGCCAGAAGATACCTCTGTGATTCAGCCAGGGCTATTTATAAGGGGGCTATACCCTGTTGGCTGTTTACCAACTGAAAAGATCAAATATATGTGAATATTTGATGAAAGACGTAGAAGAGGCAGAGGGAGAAAAAACACATAAGAAAACTAAGCAAAGATGTCATGTTAGATAAAATAATGGCAAATGTATAAATGAAAACTAAAACTATTATGAGTATGGGGAAAATGCAGGTAAATAGTTTGCAAAATTGACAAAAGAAAATGTAATGATGGCACCCAGGCAAGCCATCAGTGAAATAGGAGGTAATCTCCATTTTTTCCAGGGGATATACATTAATTCTTCAAACAATTTTATGTGGATCTTTATGCATCAACCTCAATGTTTGTAACTCTGAAGGAAATGAAAACATTTTTAGCTGGAGAGAACTTATCTCAGCTCTCAATTGAACAGCCTGCAACTCTATGCAGAAATTATTGAGGCAATTAAGTAATTAGAATAAAGTCCCAGGCCTAGATGGGGCTCTATATAAACCTATAACAAACATAGGTTTGACTTAGCTCCACAGCTATTAAATATTATATAAGCTGGGGATGCTGACTCTCATCCATGCTAGAACTAAGCCAGGCAAAGACCATAGAGAATGTTGGTCATGTAGAGATTAAATAAAGTCATCCAAACTGTTATACATCATGAGCAAACGTCACTTATTCCTGGCAAGTCCACAACAAATATTAGATGTCTGATGACTATTATTAAAATCCTCAATGATAATGTAGACTTAAGAGTTATGCTTGCTTGATGCTTCCAAGGCTTCTCATTCAGTGGTTCGTCATGGCAAAGTTTAGTTTTGGGGATACTTTTATAAAGTGGATCAAAATTCTATACAAATGTCTGAGTAATAGCATCTTGGCCTTCATCGATGGTTAAACTACACAAGGACAAGTGACAGGACTGCCCCGTCTCATGCCTTGTTGCTATTGCTAGATTCCCAGTGGCGTCGTCAATCCATAGCAATAACATGCTGGGTCTACAACTGGGATCTTCGGTTTAAATAATGACCCTAATGTTTCTATCATAACAGCACTAAAGGTTATTACTGATTTGGTACATTTTTGGTTATCAGGTTTAAATTGGAGCCAATCACTAGTTTTTACAAATAGCACTCTGTCTTGTAAGTGTATGCCCGTGAATACCCCTTTGAAATAGTCTACTTCCCCTAAATACTCGGGAATGGTGGTTACTGCAAGATGGCAGGATTACATAGCACTGAATGGCAAACACAGCTAGTCACATTAATGTCAAAAATGTATATTCCTGCAGCAGTTACTTTATGTTTTCCCACACCCTCCAATAAATAGCCCTCATAATTATTATTTAATACAGTAATAATAATAATAATAATAATAATTGCCTTATCTCTCTTACAAAGCCCCACGGAAGAGGGAGGGTTAGTAGTTCCAGATGTCTAGATAATATAGCTGCACATATGCAATATCTGGCCAACCGGTGTGTGGCCGATACAACAAACTCAGCCGATGTGTTGGATAGGCCTGCTGTCTTATGCCCCCATAAATCTTGGGTATGTCATCCTTGCTTCTCTCCCCACCTTTGTGCCATGCTCTTCCTTTATACAGCAACTAATGTACCGTATTTCCCCATGTATAAGACGCACCTTTTTACCCCAAATTTTGGGTCTAAAAAAAAGGTGCGTCTTATACAATGCAAGTTCCACTTACCTGATTGAAGAAGTCGGCATCCGGTGTGAGGAGTCCCCGCTAATCAGCTCCAGCG
Source organism: Mixophyes fleayi (assembly GCF_038048845.1). Taxonomy (NCBI): domain Eukaryota; kingdom Metazoa; phylum Chordata; class Amphibia; order Anura; family Limnodynastidae; genus Mixophyes; species Mixophyes fleayi. The sequence goes on along the minus strand of NC_134404.1, from coordinate 292,485,943 downwards.
GTGTTCAGCGTGTCAGCCGTTACAAAAGGACCTTCAGGTCCTGCAGGCGCCTCCCACAGTGTCAGCGCTGTCAGTCACATGACTGACAGTTCCGATGATCGCTGCTGCAGATTCCTCTGTGTTTCCCCTACAAAAGCTGCACAGTCTTGTGGACATTAGACAAGTCACGTAGACACGCTTGGGGCAAGACTGTGCAGTAGCGCTCATTGCCTCATTGCCTCACTGCCTCATTTTGGTGTGAATGTGTAAGCTGCTCTAGTGAATCCCAAATTACAAGCTACAGTGTGCTCTGTGACAAATTGCAGGCTCCTCCATAGTGTACTCTGTGGCAAAAATTAGAGCCTTTTGATTCCTCCTGCTGCACATTGCATTGAGTTCAATAACTTTATATAATACATCTTTTTTTGCATTTTGGACCCCAAAATTAAGGTGCGTCTTATACATGGGTGCGTCTTATACTTGGGGAAATACGGTATATGTGAGCTTGCTGTCTCCTGACTTTTAATTATCTCATAAGGAATTATTACTCAGACCTCTCATTATAACTCCTCATGGGTTAATTATAAATCAGGAGAACTTAGGAAAATGAAAGCTGTGAACCTATGGAAAAGAATGGAAATATATACTGTGCAGGATTTGTTTGTAGATGGATATCGCCTTCATTTATAGCAAAAGCATGGAATAAATAATAAACAATTTACATGTACCTGCAGCTGAGCCATGTGATAAATAGACAGTGGATCCAGGAGGTCCTGAATATATATTACATTATATATTTATATTATATATTACATTATATATTATATATTACTTGCAGAATCTCATCCAAAGTGATAACCACTATTTATTAGAAATCATGATCTAATAAAGATTACTCCTTAATATCATTAGTGGATTCATGGAGAGGGGATGTGTGTGATATACTGAAGGAAGACTGAAAGGATGCACTAAATTTGTCTAAAGGTAATATCTGTAAATGCTTGAGACAAATTTGTACAGACTCTATAAATAAGACGTACCCGACTCCATTGTAAATGTACAGGAGCCATTCTCAACTACATCCAAAATATGACAGTTGAGGGAACTTCCATACATCGTATGCAGACATACTAACATATTAACCAGTTTTGGAAATATATAATTACTCTGAATGAGTTGTCGCAGGTAGAATTACCTTGTGAACCTAAAACGTGGATAATGGGCGTGTTTGGAGGGATCTGGTCTGTCACATATTGTGAGGTTTTTGGACCAGATGCTACTGTAACAAGGAAGTATATTGTTACTGTATGGATGGTGCAGAGCTCACCTACAATGATATAATGAAAGGCCAGGATTGCCAGGATTACATCTTATTAAATCAGAATACATATATGGTCATACTGGAAGGAGAGTGTTTGACATGTGGACCTGGCGGACAAGATCCCTAAGTCCTCGAATTTTCATCTGTACCTGTAGTGAATGTATAAACAATGCATCCAAGATGCACTGGATCTAAGATGTTAAATAACTAACACAAGGGACTCTAAGTCAATGTGCAATTCTCCATGCAGCAAGGACCCTGGTTAGAATCGAACCCATGACACTAGTGCCGAAGCAGCAATGCCGATGACTGTGCCACCCAATAAACAATAACAATGACAAAAAAAATAATAAAGAAAATATTTCAGAACCACTTAGGACTGTTCTGCTATTACATTTTTTGTGCATGTTGTCACCTTTTTAAATAAAAAATTACATTGTATATATAAATTAATCCTTTAATACACTACTACTTCTGTGTCAGTAAATTATGTCAGGCTACCTACAACATAATGGGGTCTATTTATCATTAGTGAATAGTGATCAGCAGCAAGTATAATTTTGTACGAACTTGCATCCTAAAGTAACTAAAAACTCCTTCACTGGCAGCCTATCACTGCTGGCGAAATAAGCGATCGTTTTGGCTACTGCACATGTGCAGCTAAAGAAAGGCTTCTGATATAGACCTATGGACTCCATTGAAAATGCTAGTTAAGTCATCTTGTGGTGGCATTAGTTTTGCCTGCCGGTTTAGGCTGGCGGTGAAAAGAAAAAGTATGTGCTGAGCTTATAAAATAAAAACTGGTAGATAAATGTGTAAATATAGGTATACTACCATGATGAGTCACCAAAGCTAAATCTGATTTAGAACATATGTATAGTACATTATGGCAATTTGTGACTATATGGGAAACAGGAACAAAACACAGCCTGGCTTTGTTTGATGGTGTAGCACCTTGTACTTTATCTAAGTACTTTCATGTGAGATGATGTTTACGCATTACATAAAAGCCAACCCTTGCTTTCTTTGGCGTTGCAAATGCAGTAAAACAATTTTATGACCCTACTTTGATTATTCACATTGATCCAAATGCATCTGAATTCTGAGAAAACAATTATTTCCTTACATTAGATGACCATCTCATGAATGACTTGCTAATAATGTCTGTATATTGCAGCCCACCTCACTGATCACAAGCATAGTATCCTGTATTTGGCACTTCAGATAGACAGATAATGCAATGGCCGGACACTGCCACTTCAGAATTAGTCACACATTGTAGAATATTGAATATGTGAAACAACAATTACACTCTTTGAAATGCCATTCAACATAGAATCTATCTATACAGGAGATACTAGTCATTACAAGGCTTCAATATCTTTGTCTTAATATTATCATTGTGAAATAAACCATATTAAGGGGCTGTGCTCATTCTTTTTTTTCCCATAAAAAAAAAGCAGATAAGGTTACGTTACAGAATAATGACAATTACCGCTACATACAGACTGCTTTTGCTTTTTTGATGGAATTTCGCTCGTCTTTTGTACAGTATGGTGCAGATTGAGTCCATTTGTTAAACATTCAGTTTATAGGGATAGATTTATAAACAGATATGTATTACCAGAGCCGTAACTAGGGTGGTGCGGGAGGTGCCTTCGCCCAGGGCGCCAGCCCAAGGGGGCGCAGCAGCCGTCCGCTACCTACCTCTGTGCCCTGGCTCAATCACACACAGCTTACCCCACCAGAAACAATTTGCTGCTGGCATCGGAAGCTTGAACGGCGCTGTAGCTGCGGCCGAGCGGCAGATGCGTTCCAAATGCCGAACTTCCCGTCAGTGGAACGCATAGTTCCACCGCTGGAACACACGAAAATAGAGGAGCAGTAGGTCAAATTCTTTTATATAACACACAATGACAGGGTTTAATGGGTTTTGTGTGTGTGTGTGTGTGTATGTATGTGTATATATATATATATATATATATATATATATCTATATATATATATATATATATATATATATATGAATTATTTCAGTAAAGTGCTAGCCACACCCACACATTAGGTTGGCCACACCCACTTGTCAAATGCCACTTCCACTTATATGGGGGGCGCCGGTGCCCTGTCTCGCCCAGGGCACCAAAATGTCTAGTTACGGCACTGTGTATTACATTAGTGCTCCCCATTCATGTTTTATCATACCAAAGCACATCGTATAGTTTCATTTGACTAAAAATCTCTATAAACGATGTTGGGCATACTCTGAAGTGTGTATGCGCTCAAGACCAGCAGTGTAGGCAGATCTCCATAGAGTTTACAGAGTCACAATATTTTCGGCAGATGGTTATGACAGGTGAAGAGCACAGATTGTGTAACATTGTGTATAGTGTGTACACATGAATCGACATGCTGAACAGGACTTCCAGACGTTGGTAAAATCGTTAAAGATATCGCATTGGAATACATTTTCTGTAGTTTGTACCTAGATTTAGGAGCCCTCTGCCCACCTACTTATGACCACAGACACACAAATAATGTAGCAATGCACCAAACTGATCTGTAGAAACCAGACCAGCAAATTTATTAGCAAGGGCGTGGACTACAAAAGTTTTGTTAGTTATGGTAACTAAATTATACTTCTTCATATCAAAGGGTATTTTAGAGGTAGCCTTAAAACAAAAATAACACATTAAATGTTGGATGGGGATTTACAAGGTAATAGCCTATCTTACCAGAAATGGGTTGACAAACATTAAACACTGTTTGTTTGTTTGTTTATCACCTGCTGTACTTTATATTACTGAGAGGTACTGTCAGGCGCCGCTCGGCGGCCGCCCGCCCGTCCACACAGAGCGTCTGGTTGCCTAGCAACCAGACGCGTAACTTCCCTTTCCGCCCGGCCGGCCAGCTCAGATCTAGAAGCGTTCCCGTTGCTAGGCAACGGGACACTGCATGAAGAGAGCGCTACGGCGCTGCAGGATGACTAGCACTACGGCGCTGCAGCAATGACAGTACTACTAGTACTGAGGGCATTGGCTAGCAGCACTATTTAAGTCCCTCTGACCTCACCTCCTGTGCCAGAGTTTCAGGTCCTTTCCTGTCCTCCAGCGTTCCAGTGTTCCTGTGTTTATCTGTTTCCTGACCCTTGCCTTCCTCCAGTTTATTGCCGTTTGCCTGTGACCATTGTGACCCGGATTGCCTTGACTACCCCTTTTGGATCTCCCTTTTGTACCTCGCTGTCAGAACGTTATCTACCCGGCTTGATTCACACCCCGTTCGGATTCTCCTTGTGTACCTGCATTGCCCGCACCGTTGCCGAACCTGCCTGTCTGACATTCCTCTCGTGCTTCGCTATCTGACTCGTGGAAGGACCGCGACCTGCGTGTTTCCTGCAGCTAAGTCCATACCTCCTTGCGGGGGTCCCTGGTGAACACAAGGGGCACGTTAGACTCCGCGCCTTCCTCCGAGTAGTGCCAACGATAGCAGGTACGCTATACTAGTCGTGACAGGTACCTTTGACCCACTTACCTCACTAAGTGCAAGCCTACAAAACTAGCAACCTCTAGTCACATAAACACTTCCTATAACAATGCAAGGTTATCACATTCAAACTGGCTTCAAATAAACTAGCATATATCATACTATGGCATTTGCACAATAAACATATAAATACATCTATATGGTTCCAAGAAGTAGCACAGATGAGAATTTCCACTCTTTGTCCACAGAGCTAACATGCATGAATAAAGCAGGATGCATAAAATGATAAAATGATAGCACAGTTCTATGTATCGCTGAACTTGACAAAACACAAAGGATTCCAAGTAATAGCACTTCTGTTTATCCTTTCTCAATAAGACTTTAATCTCTCCTGAATATTTTATAAAGGACGCTCCTTTTCTTGCATAAACTCCAATCCAATATGGATACAGAAACACATGTAACACATGCTGTTTCTTCTTTTTCTCTCTTATGAAAAAAACTCACAGCTCCTTTTTCTATCAGTGGTGCCACAACTCACACTTGTAATGCTTTTCCACAGATAATGGATTATTTTCCAGAGGTTTGCCGACTTCTCCTATGTTTTTGACTCAATCCCAAAGTCTTATCTACCTTTCTGTGCACTACACCCTTGCCAGTAAAACACAGTCCTGCAAAAGGGTTTTACAATTTATCTTCAGATCTAAAGAGCAGTTCCCTGCATAGCTAACAGCAAATATAAACCATCAATAAAGTAAATGTGTGTTATTTATCCAACTGGTCTCCAACTTCCATTTGCAGCATGACTTCTCTCCGTAATGGATTCAGGTAACCGCATTCACTCCTGTCGATTTCACCTTAGAAACATTGCCAGAACATGCCTTATTCTTACCCAACATGCAATTAAAACTCTTATCCATTCTATCATCATTGACTACTGCAACCTCCTGCTATCTGGCATTCCCGACACCCATACATTTACACTTGAAGCCATCCTAAATGCTGCTGCAACACCGATCTTCACCATTCCACATCTGCTGCACCACTTTGCAATCTCCTACACTAGCTTCTTGTGTCCTCCAGAATCCAATTCAAATTACTCACCCTTACCTTCAAAGCCCTCAACACCACCCTTTCGTAAATCTCAAATCTGGTATGAAAATACTCTCACACCCACCTATATATCTACCCATGACTTGTGCCTTGCTTCCTCTCTGGTGACCACCTCTCACTCCCGCCTACAAGACTTCTGTATTGCTACCCACCTACTGAATTCTCTACAGGGGCCAAATCAGGCTTTCCCACAGCCTTCAAATCCTTAGACACTCTCTGAAAACCATCTCTTTTTTTTAGAGCTTACCTTATCCCTGATGATACTACTCACACGAATGCACAGTCACTGTCCCAATCTCTACTCTGAGCCACAATTGCTCCTTTTGTTTCAGCTCTCTTCAACTTACAATGTAAGCTCTCTAATGAGCAGGATCCTATATATACTTTGTTTTCATGTCTGCATTTATTTAGTCTACATTGTGTATCCCTGTTTTATAAATGTCCTGTTTTCCCTACTGTGTGGCGCAGCAGAGCACTGTGGCGTCTTACAAATCTACGATGCGTCAAAGTTTAAAACCGCCAGTAAAAGCGTAATTGTTAATGCAGGTGGATAACAGGCCTAAGAAGTAAAACAATAGAGATTAATATGGAAAAAATCTGAGGAGATAAAGCCTTATTCACATTTTTGCTGCTGTGTGGAACACATGGAAGCCACACTGAAAACACAGGCAGTTGTAGGACTCATTGATCCCTCTGAACATTATAGAAACATGTTTCCATATGAACTGGTCTAAAAGATGCAAATATTACTTTAGCATGTTGAACTTAAATGTCCGTATGTAATTAAGTATGTACATGTGTAACAAAATGATTGACGGTAAAACACGTTGTTGATAATTAGCCCCTTGTACAATGTACAGGTTTATTCCTCATAGGAAAAACATGCATTAATGATCATCTAAACCATAAGTTGTAAGTGATTCTGCACAAAAGACTTTATGGTAATGAAGTACCATACTAGATTCATGGCACGTTAAAATGATTTATCAAACACAGAATAAAATTGAATAGCTTCCTCAGAGGTAAAAATATAATGAAACAAAGACAGAATAATCACATAGGTTTAAGCAGTATCTTTTGAAGAAGACATTTCTTAAATGTTGCAGTCTCCTTGTTTTATTCAGGAAGGAGAGACCTATAAAACGTGTTATTTTCATAATGTAGCATTCCGATACATAGGTGATATTATTTTTATATGGAGTCAAGACATATTAGAAAAATGTTGTAAACATTTAAATAATAATCAGAGGGGGGTCAAGTTAACATCAGCAGTGAAGAGATCATCATAGTAGTTGGATTAATACAGGCCCGGCGCTAGCATTAGGTAGCTGTCTATGGCACCAGGCTTTTGTGGGGGCAACTGAGCGCTGGTGCCAGTCATTTGTGTAAGCCACATGCCAACCTGAAAAGAAAAAGCTCCAGGTCCGCTTCCCTTTTTATAAGGTAGTGGACGAGCAGCCAACTGCTGCAGCGCACGGCCCCTACCTCCCCTCTGCTGGCCACTCACTCTCTGACAGACAGCTGGTGGGACCTCCCCCTGCTCTGGAATACAGTGAGCTTTGGGAGCGTCAGTACGCAGAGGGGAACTAACATGTGATCAGTTACCCTCTGACCATTACAGAGATGATGGATCAGCAGCAGGTAAGTGGGGATGGAGGGAGGATTTAATAAACTTGGTGGGAAGTTGATGTTGGAGGGGTTAGGCATAATGATTGGGATTTTATTATAAGGGCGAGTGGGTTAATGATCTTAATGGGGTACTTGTGATGAGGCTGAGGGAGGTAATGATTAAAGGGGTTAATGAATAAAAATGGGTTTAATTAATGATGTTGGAGTTAATTATTTATGGGGATGAAGGAATTAATGATTACAAAGGGGTTTATGATGTGGCTAAATGATAATTACTAGTAGGAGGGGTTAATTAATTGTGAGGGGGATATGATGGAAGTAAATGACCATAAGGGGGCTAATTTTTAATTTGGGGGTTAATTGATGACGGGGAGGCGGATGTTGATGAAGAGGTTATTATGATGATGATGAGAGATTTAATATTGGTTAAGGACTATTATGATATGGTTAATTATGATGAGGAGTAATTTATGAGGATTGTAGGGTTACTTTCGATGGACCGCTACTCATGGACCTGTTCTGTGTGCTTGAACCCCTGGCTAAAATCTTGCCAGCCAACCCCTGCATGTAATGTTTGGGGAGAGCAGTAGTTCTGATATTGGTATAATGTGTGGGGAGTGGTGTGGGGGTGGTATTGGTGTAACATGTGAGGAGAGTGGTGGGTATGATATTGGTGTAATGTGTGGGGAGAGGTGTGTGGGTGGTACTGGTGTAACCTGTGGGGAGAGATGTGGGGTGGTATTGGTGTAATGTGTGGGGAGAGGTGTGTGGGTGGTACTGGTGTAACCTGTGGGGAGAGGAGTGGGGTGGTATTGGTGTAATGTGTGAGGAGAGTGGTGTGTGGGTGGTATTGGTGTAACCTGTGGGGAGAGATGTGGGGTGGTATTGGTGTAGCATGTGGGGAGAGGAGTGGGGTGGTATTGGTGTGACATGTGGGGAGAGGCATGGGGGTGGTAATGGTGTTACGTGTGGGGAGAGGTGTGAGAGAGGTAATGGTGTAACGTGTAGGGAGAGGTGTGGGAGTGGTATTGGTGTAATGTGTGGAGAGAGGTGTGGGGTTGGTATTGGTGTAACATGTGGGAAGGTGTGGGGTTGGTATTGGTGTAACATGTGGGGAAAGGTGTGGAGGTGGTATTGGTGTAACGTGTGGGGAGAGGTGTGAGGGTGGTAATGATGTAACATGTGGGGAGAGGCATGGGGTGGTAATGGTGTTACGTGTGGGGAGAGGTGTGAGAGGTAATGGTGTAACATTTGGGGAGAGGTGTGGGGTTGGTATTGGTGTAACATGTTGAAGGTGTTGTTGGTATTGATGTAACATGTGGGGAAAGGTGTGGGGGTAGTATTGGTGTAACGTGTGGGGAGAGGTGTGGAGTGGTATTGGTGTAACGTGTGGGGAGAGGTGTGTGGGTGGTATTGGTGTAACCTGTGGGGAGAGGTGTGGGGTGGTATTGGTGTAACCTGTGGGGAGAGGTGTGGGGTGGTATTGGTGTGGCATACAAACTAGTAGGTTAATTGGCTGCTATTAAATTGTCCTTAGTCTCTCTTGGTCTGTGTGTATATTACTGAATCTAGACTGTAAGCTCCAATGGGGCAGGTACTGATGTGAGTGAGTTCTCTATATGGCGCTGCGGAATTAGTGGCGCTATATAAATAGCTGATGAGATGATGATCAGGGGGATGGGGTTCATATTGGTGCAATGTGTGGAGAGAGGGGTGGGGTGGTGGCTGCACATATGAATACATAAAACTATGGGGTGTCCACACAAACTGCATAACTAAAAGAAAAATGTAGAAGGTGCTATACTGCAGTAATATATAATACATGGAGACAGGAGCACAGCTGAAATAAGAAAGAAGATGCATGCAATGCAATCTCGCAATGCTGCAATTACAGAATAATTCTACCTAAAACTAAAAAATTCCATTTGGGTATAATATACTTAGGTCCCAAATCACCTAAGCTTATTCACCTGAAATCTGGGATACACAAGTAGATCCCCAGATATCTAGTTTGTTCTTGTGGTCAGACCGGGGAAACAGAGGCATAAGCACACCAGAGTCCAGGTGACTTTGGAGACCGGGGTTTCTTAAGGCTATTTCATCCAAAACTGAATTTTCAGTTTTGAGTGTTATTATCCTTTAAAGCTTTAATACCACCTCATTTTAGCCTTAAATATTTTTAAGCAATTGGCAATAAACAGCCATACTTTTTTTATGGTGCCAAGTAACTGATATGCCAAACTACGGAAATTATATTTCTTTGCAATGTGTAGATTTGCAAAGGCAATTAGACTGCATTGTCTATCTTTTTTTCCGATGTCTCGGCAAACAAAATGGCTGCCCCCAGTGGTAATATTTTCGAGGAAATAACATATTGTAATTACGCACACAACAACATGGCATGACAAAACACGTATTGAAAAGGCAATTAAGCCTTGTGATTCAGTTTTAGCAAATGTGTGAAATATTAATCCACTACCCACTCTGTTTCCTCTGTATGCAGCGCACAAAAGGTGAGGCAAACACATTGCCAGGACAAGCAATCAGAATTAATAAAGTAGACTTGGCAAAAAAGCACATCAAGGCCATTTACTAAATTACAAGCACAAAAAAACACATCCCCTTAACTCTTTCCTCACTGCACCGGACCCGTAAACCACAAAGGGTTAGATGACACAGAAATGCAATGACAGATGTATAATATGCAGAAATACAAGTGGCCGTAATGAAGAGCAGTAACCGCTGACATTTGATCAAGGTATTTTAAAAGAAGCAGATGGGTTTACATACCAAAGCACATTAATAAGGGGATTATGCAAAGCTGAACAGACTCATTGCGCAACAAAACAGTATTGATGACAGGGACATTTCATTTCTCTTACAGTCAGTCCTCAATTAACCACTTCACAATGCCTATGGCAGTATTTTAGCCCATGGTTTGCTTATTTCATTTTTTCATAAATAAATGCATCAAGTGGAAAAGAAACAAGCACAGGGCAGAGATAGTCCACATCACATGTACTTAAGTTAAATTACCAAACAGACACTGGCTTTCATTTGTTTAACCTACTTGAAATGTTGATTGCTTTCTATGGTTTTATTAAAATAACTCCCAACATGAGCTACATGAAAGCAATCAATGTGCTACATTTTGGTTCATAAGAAAAAAAATTTTTTTTACATTTTGTACCTTCATTTCTCTTTTAAAATATATTTTACTTTTCATGTCGGTCTATCAAATTTTTTTTTTTAGAAAAACGAACAAAACCCACATTTAATAGTATGGCGTTCATTTTTTATTTTAATTGAGTATTTTTAAAACCCTTCTATCCAGGTCTGCCATCAGAAATTGTGGGGCACAGTCAAAATGAACACCCTCCCCCCCTCCGAAAGTGACTTTAGCATGTCCACATCACTCATCCTAAAATCCTTCCACATGCCAACCCCCCCCCCCCCCCCCCCCCACCCAGGATACCCGGGGCCATAACGATGGAGTTGCAGCCAGTGCGACCACCCAGGACGCAGAGACGAGGGGACGGCAAGGCCTCCTGTCATTTGCCCAACGGCCCAGCATACTACACAGGGCAGCTCTTGCATGGCTCCAGGACAGAGTCATGACCACCGAGAGAGATTCCAGGGACCCAGCTCTCTGCAGTTGACATGACCTAATGACTTCGCAAGACACACTACAGCCTTCGCTGTCACGATACTCACTGTCACTACAGCCCACAGCAGGCACAGGACTTCTATGATGGAAGTGTAAAGCATGTACTATCTGTAGGAAGAGGGAGGCACTGAAGACTGGGCTGTGAGAGATTGGGTGCAATCATAGCACCCTGCGCAGGCCAGATGGATCCGCAATGTTCATGCAGGGTATACACCATGTAGTTACCAAGGTCATGGAGAGGTCATTGACACTGACCGTGTTTGAGCAGGGCTAACGATAGCTACTGACTGATAGTTCCCCTCTGGGGTAAAGATCGTTAGTCACAGAGTAGCAAATAAATCACTGGCTAAGGATACACCAGCAAATAAACACTAACTAATAATGCTCAAGTCACCTATAGTTGTTGATGCCTGCAGATCTCTCATCAGCTGGATATAGGATCACTTCTGTTGTTATACATTGGTAGGTGGTAGATGTAGCTCCCACACAGATGATCACAGATGCCACCAATTCATCCTGTAGACCAGATTCACTAGAAGAAATATGGAGGAAAAACTCCCCCAGCTCTGCTCCCCCACTCAGATTCATACTCTCTGTGGTCACCCATCCCCTCTAGAACGTTAGCTCTCACAGACAGGGCCCTCTCTATTACTGGTTTCTGTATTATTCTGTAGCTATTATGTAATGTTTCAGGTTCTAATTATGTACATTTTTTGTTTGTATTAATTTTGTCACCTTTGTACTTATAATTTTGTCATTTTGTTGTATGCTCTATGTATGGCAAAGAGGAACCCTTGTGGCATCTTAGAATAAAATATAATAATTCAATGGATAAACTATTGGGGGGCTGGGGCTCTGGGGGGAACCCTGGGGGAGTCTAAAAAAATGTGGGGTGGGGTGTCTGGAGAGGAATTTAATACCATGTAGAGGATTATTACAGCGCAAAGCAATCCTATTTGCATATTCCATTTTTTGGTTTGAATTACATGTAGCATTATAACACAGATTTAATGGCCATTGTTTTTAAGAAACAACAAAGGTTTATTGGAAGGATTTATAATCCAATCGTTTACAAGGAAAATAGGGATAAAAACAAATAAACACATACTCCCCCAACAAAAAAAAGGGCTGAGATTTTTCCTGGATCTATCTTCCATTTTAATTCAATGCTTCTTCAGCCGTTGGTGTTTTGGAGAGGCAGACTCTTCTGTCTGCCTCTCTTGTTTCCTAGAAGAGCACGCAGGTCATGTGCTGTGCACCCCATATCAAATTGCATGTCAGCAGAGGAGGGGAAGGAACATGTTGTGCAGAAGGTAGAAGAGGAACTAATGTACAGATCCGTTCCTTTGCAGATCCTGCTGCATCCAGTGCAGTGGCAGGTCCCGGTAGCTCGCCACATCTCAGGAAACTTTTTGTTACAAAATTAAAAAGGTGGTGAGGCAGGCAACAGTGGGCCCCCTAGTTCATCAGGACCCCTTAACGTTCTGTACCCCCTGAAGCGCCCTTGGAACACCCTTGTTTCTATCAGCCTACATTTTCATTTACGGAGAGCTATTTCAGAATAGATAAGATGTTACAACAGCCTCTCAGAGTCCAAGGTGCAGCCCAGCTATTCAATCAGCTTCACCCATATGATCACTGCTGCAGGCTTAATGTAAAACCTCCTCCTGTGGATTCAATGTTGCTGCAGCTCTTTTCCAAAATATCTATGGTGCGAGAAAGTGGTGGAGCACCCGAAATATTGTACACTATAGTTATTTTGTAATAAAACTACTTCTACAAGAGAACTTGTCTCTTCACCTGATTGAATTGGGACATTTAGAAGATTAGACAATACTATCAGCTACACGTTCATTTCCCGCAGAATCTAGCAATAAAGTATTAATTAACTGGAAATAAAGTATTTGGATTTAAAGTTCCCCACACAAGTTACAACCCATTTTTCCTATCAGTTTCCAATGTGGCCAAACTTAAAAAGGTAGTCACATGAAATGCAAATGACACATTACTTTCCAATTAAAAAAACTTAATTCAGCATATACAAATAATTAGCATATTTCTAAAGCAATATAAAAGATATTACAGGGTGTGTATCCACATATCTGATAAGGAGACTTTTAGCTGTTCCATCATAATAAATCATCTGTTTCTCTTGTGGTCAGCCATTCAATGAGATTTCTGTCCATTCAGTCTGGACAAGCTGACTCTACTGAAAGTAGCTACACCAAATTTGTCACTGAAAAGCCATGTTAGAATTTATACATGCAGTACATATGATATTAAAATTAGGATATATTACAATTCTTAATATACTACTGTATCATTGATCATTATATATCACTGAATATGTAACAATTTCATGGTCTACTGTATAGCAGAGTACACATTGGAGCCTTCTGTCAATTCAAACCTAACTATGAAGTGGTGAACTGTTTATTTGAATGTCTTTTGGTGGGACAGTCTAGAGCATTCTAACAGCACAAAAGGCCTATTTAAAGAAAGTCTACCTACCACGATATGTAAAAGGGCACTTTTCAAAACTATCCAAAGACAGGTTCTCCTCTCCTCTAATAGCAGCAGGTAGAGTGAGGCAGTAGTATAACACTGCCAGTGCAATTGCATATTTGTCAGTTTTCCTTAATTTCCAAGGAAAATAGAAAGTTTTAAAGATTTGTCCTTGGACATTGGTGACCTTGATAATGATATATTTTACAAAACTGACTAGCTGTACAGTATCACTTGTGTTGATTAATATATGAAATGCATTGCTCACTATTTGTTCTTTTATCATATGGACACAATACTAGCTGAACTTAAGTACTTACAATACCTTGACCATGCTTAATGCCATGCTTAAGGATGCAATGATTTTCTGTCTGCACTTGTGGGGCCTGAGCATAAAAAAGGAGTATATTTGCACCTTTTATAAAACCATGTTGCATTAGAGGAGGAAGTAAACTTAAAATGTGAGGACTGATGTATAGTTGGGATAGGGCATGTCCTAGATCAACTTTAAATTTCAATTGAAAAATAAAGCTATCAAGTATTTGTGTGCTACATGAAAAAGCAGCCAGTATTTAACTTACGTGCAAAATAATAAACTAATTTGCACCCCTTGCATTGTAACATTTTTTGTCCAGGAGCAAACTTGCTCCTTTTATTTGCCTTGGTCTCCTTAATGACTCAATGCGCCTATAATAATTAACCTTGAAAATTACATTGCAGTTGCTTTTGATAAAAAAATATTTAACAGGAAATAAAAAAATTCTAATGTAATTTGTGTTTCTATGACACATAACAAAGCCAGTTTAGATTTTGATAAGAAAACCAATTAACCAATGCACTTAGACTGTCATTAAGACAGGGTAGGCAAGTCAGAAGTTATGGGGCCGTGTGGATGTGACCGGCATATTAATTTTGCTTCCAGATTTTTGGGCGCAAGTCATGTACATTTGCATATTAAAAGCAGAATTTTCAGGTGAGTAAATACAAACTAAGTTATAGTCAGTAAAATATACTACACAGGATACCAGTACATAAAAGCTGATATGGGCCAATACTGCCCTCTAGTGGAAGCTGAATTGTATTGCACAAGAACAACACCTTACAGACTGTATTTTACAAAATTGTAATTCTCCATGAACTCTTAATACTTTTAGTGAAAGAATGTTTAAAGAATGCTTAAAGAACCAGCAGACAAAACACATTAAAAATGTGAAATGAACTGAATTTTCACACGTTTAAAACATAAATATTTTACGATAACATGCTTTGTACAAATGTACAGTTAAAGTTATGCAGCTAAAATAAAACCCAGAAAGAATCGAATGTGAAATAAAGTAGACTCAAAGCAGAACTGTACATTCTTGTTGCAGAAAAAAACATTAAGTAGTTGCTAGTGTACAAAATATTAGACAGAAGGAAGATTGGCAGGTGAGGCTCCTAATATTATTTGTGAATGTATTTCTATTTATTAATAGAGCAACAAAAATATAAAACACACTATCTCCAAGCCTACATCTGTATAGCAAAACAACGACAGCAATACATCATTCTTCATTTAGGAGACAAGGACAGGACATAGACATCGTGAGATATTCATTAGCAGTATTCACTGCCGGGATGCAAAACCTCAATCAGCTAATCAAGAAGAAAGAGACACAGTAGTCACAGATGTAATACAAGGACACGTCTGTGCTTCCAACTGAGCCAATGACGCTCCTTTGTAATGCAATTATAATGTAGTTTGCGTAATTGCTATGCTCTGTCTCACAAGTTCCCAATCTATTTATATAATTCTGCCTGTCTGTTACGTGGCTTCCCTTCATAATCTACATCCATGGCAGCACCTTGCACAGCACTGAAAACTGATTTTATATTTGGTCTCACATATCTTCTCAAGTTTCTACAGTTGGATAGATCAAAATTTAATCTGATTATGGGATGTTATAAATAATTTTAATCATTTTGCGGGGTCAAATTGTTATCACAGACTCAACAGAACTTTACTCAATGATTCATACATTTATTCATGGTCAAGTAGAGCACGAAGACAGTGAATGACACCCTCAAGCAAAAAGATAAATGATATTACTAGTTAACTTTACATTGTCCTTGAAATAACCATGATAATAACATTCTCTTTCTGTTCTACACTTGAGTTACTTACATGCTTTGGGTCAGCCGTTGATGCTGGTGGCTCCAACTCTATTGTGACTGGACCATCGTTCTGTATGTTTACTTGCATGTAAGCTCCAAACTTGCCATCTGAAAAGGGACAGTAAAAATGTGTTATTGTACAGTTCTTAATTTATATGTTCAATTAAATTTGTTCTACCATATGAAAGTAGATCCTTTTGTATTGAATCATGCTAGTTCCTTATGAGAAGCATCCAGAGGACACCCAAGCAAACACGGGGAGAACATACAAACACTTCATAGATTGGGTCTTGTTTGGAATCAAACCCACGCTGCGAGGCAGCAATGCTAACCCAGTGTCACCTAAATTCTGTGTCACTAAAAGTGGTAATATTATAAAATGTTTTCCACAAATCTGTATACAGTTTCTTTCAGTATTCTACACAGTGCTTTTTTCTGACAGTATGTGAGTACCAGCACTGGTTTTTTTGTTACATTATTTTTTATTTTATTTTAATGTTATTGAAAAACTGTTAATTACACTATAACAATAAATACGTTCTAACAAACAGTACTGTTTCCCTCTTTGTTTTGTTTTTCACATAACTGGGGAGGGGGAGTGAGTAGGTATTTCATGGAAAAACTCAGAAGTCTATTCTTACAATAAAATACTGAAGGTAACTGCAAAGCCTAAAATGACTCAAAGACCAAGAAAAACTGAGGATGCTTACATATTAAGAAGGCTTCATTTTATCTTTGTGAAATGTGCAAGTTGTACAGTTAGTATGAACAAAGCAAGATAAAAGGGACAGCACCAGATTCCATCACACTAGCTGCGCAAGTTCAGTGGGGAGGAAGGGGGCAGCACATCTATCATGTCATTGAGTGAGGACCAATGTAGCCTTCTTCCTGTCTGAACTACCCAGCAATGTAAATTTGTAACTTTAGGTGAGCTCCAGTACCTTTTTCATAGAAATAATCATTGATTCTAAATTTCACCCAGTGACAATAAACTAGCTTCTTTAAAATAGCTAATGAGTAGCGCAGTGATAACTTGAAGTATATATGTATATATATATATATATATATATATATATATATATATATATATATATATATATATATATACACACACACAACAACACAAATGCATACACACACACACGGTATAATACTTTATATACACGCTCTCTGTGGCTACTTTTTTCTTAGGTACACCTTTCTAGTACTGCCTGAATTCTTCAAGGCATGGATTCTACATGCTTTCTGGTTACTATGGAAGTTATTGGAGTACACTGAACTCAATTTCATGTTTGTGGAACCAGTTTGAGATGACGTGTGCTTTGTGACATGGTGAATTAACCTGCTGGAAATAGCCATTTGAAGATGGCCAGAATGTGACCATAAAGGGATGCACATGGCCATCAACAATACTTTGGTAGGTTGTGTCATTTAAACAATGCTCAATTGGTATTAAGGGGCCTAATGTGTACCAAGAAAACATTCCCCACACCATTAAACACCAGGACAGTTGACACAAAGCAGGATGAATGCATGGATTCATGTTGTTTACACCAAATTCTGACCCTACCATCTGCATGTCACGGTAGAAATCAAGATTTGTCAGACCATGCAATGTTTTTCCAATCTTTAACTGTCCAGTTTTGGCGAGCCTGTGCCAACTGTAGCCTCAGTTTCCTGTTTTTAGCTGACAGGAGAGAGAGCCGGTGTGGTCTTCTGCTGTTGTAGCTCTACCATCAGTCCAGTGTCATGCTTCTCAGCCAAGGGAGTGGGCTCACTCCCAATTTTGGCTAAGAACGCAGCCATGAATAAAGAATGGTAGCAAAACATCCTCCAGGAGCAAATTCTCCCAACCATCCAAGAACAGTTTGGTGATGAACAATGCCTTTTCCGGCATGATGGAGCACCTTGCCATAAGGAAAAAGTGATAACTAAGTGGCTCAGGGATCGAAACATCGAAATTTTGGGTCCATGGCCAAGAATCTCCCCAGACCATAATCTCATTGAGAATTTGTGGTAACTCTCAAAAGGCGGGTGGTCAACAAAAACCCACAAATTCTGACAAACTCCAAGCATTGATTAGGCAAGAATCGACTGCCATCAGTCAGTATGTGGCCCAGAAATTGATTGACAGCATGCCAGGGCCAATTGCAGAGGTCTTCAAAAAGAAGGGTCAACACTGCAAATATTGACTCTTTGGGGGAATTCAATTCTGCCGCGAGTAACGCAACACTAAATCTATTACCGTTAATACAGTAATTTTAACCCTTATTTCTGCAAAAACCAGTGTTAAAGATTACTGTATGTCACACTCCGTTCCCCAGGCATCTCCACCCGAGCCTCAATACACTGAGTCTCACTTTAAACCTCTTCTTGGTACAGGCTGTCAGCCACGGTTTGCACCTGTAATTACTTCACCTGTGTTTTTAGTCAGTTCTGCCATTGGTCAGTCCTCCTTTATAAGACTCCTCCTTTCACCTACTCATTGCTGGTTCTTCAAGTCTACACCTGGCCTGGTTCAGCTTCCTCTTCCCGTTATTATCTATGCCGTTACCTGCTCTACATGCATGGTTGACTACTGCTGACTCGTTCCACATCTCTGTGGTAAGCTGTGGCTCATTGTTTGCTGCATGTCTGGATTCCGCTGATCTCTGCTCACCTGTTCCACTTATTCGTGGTAATCGCTGTGATCAACGCCCGCTATCTACTCTGCATGCACCGCTGACTACTGCTGACTCGTTCTACATCCCTGTGGTAAGCTGTGGCCCTTCATCTGCTGCATACCCGGATACTGTTGATCTCTGCTCATCTGACCCACTCGTTACTGGTTGTTGCTGTCATCATCTCTTGCTATTTACTCCGCCTACATCGCAGTCCTCTGCTATTCCCTTCCACAGCCATGTGGTGATAGTTGTGGCTCATCATCTGCAGTATACTTGGCATTCCATTGGACTTTACATTTATGTTCCACTCCTTAGTGGTACTTGCTGTGACCAACGTTCACTATGTATTCTGTCTGCACTGCTGAACTCTGCTGACTGTTTCTATCCTCCTATATAACAGCCGTGGCCCATTATCTGCAGTATACTCTGTACTCCATTGACCCTTGTATTTATGTACCACTCTTAAGTGGTAATTGCTATTATTATCATTTGATATCAGAACTGTATCTCTCTGTATGCTGTTAAGTTCTGTTCTCCCATCTGTCTCACTGGGAACTTCCCTGGAGGGCCGCGACCTGCAGGGTGGAAGCTGCTGGAGATCAAACTCCCTTGCGGGAATCCCTGGTGAAAACCCTCCATCCTGTTAGACTCCGCGCCTCTAGGGAAGTCTATCCAATACCAGTTGAGACAGCAGGATCTCACTCATTTCTTTGTGATCAAACCTGACACTGTATTAACGGTAATAGTGCGCACTATTACCGTAATATTAGTAATAGTGCACAGGTCGCGTTCTTTTCGGCAGTAAC
Source organism: Mixophyes fleayi (assembly GCF_038048845.1). Classification (NCBI taxonomy): domain Eukaryota; kingdom Metazoa; phylum Chordata; class Amphibia; order Anura; family Limnodynastidae; genus Mixophyes; species Mixophyes fleayi. The sequence goes on along the minus strand of NC_134404.1, from coordinate 292,466,626 downwards.
GTGGCCAATTGAATTCTCCCTTTGCATAAACTTAATGTAATTGTCGATAAAAGCCTTTAACATTTATGAAATGCTTGTAATTTTACTTCAGTATACCATAGCAACATCTGCCAAAAAGGTCTACAAACACTGAAGCAGCAAACTTGGTGAAAACCAATACTTGTGTCATTCTCAAAACTTTTTATATATCGTATCCCACACACACACTATATGTATATAATATTTTTAATTTAGAAGGGAAGATATTGTTTGGTAACCTTAACAATATAACAAACATCAGTCCTGATGTGAAATTTCCTGTACTCTGACGTGTTAATCTGCACACATTGGAGCTTACAGTCTAAATTCCCTAACATACACACAGAACGAGGGAGACGGGGTGGGTAGGTTTTTCGGCAACACTAATGCAGACACAAGTTGAAGCAACGTGACAATTTCGATGACTATGAAAGCAACAATGAGTAAATCTAGACTTACTATATACTAGATATACCACATTGACCTCAGGCTGTATGGGCGGCAAATGTACATTTTGACTTTGTAAAATCTCTACAGTCACAATGACGCCCCCTGTATAATGTAGTCATCACAATCGTTACGTCACCCTAACTTGTGTCGGCATTAGTGTTGCTGAAAAAATGACTACCACCGGGGAGGCGAAGGTCAATTTTTTAATTGCAGTAAATTAATCTATTAATATATTTTTGGTGTGTGGGAGGAAACCCACGCAAACACAGGGAGAACATACAAACTTCATACAGATAAGGCCATGGTCGGGAATCGAACTCATGACCCCAGTGCTGTGAGGCAGAAGTGCTAACCAGTAAGCCACAGTTTCAGTCCTCTATGGTCCTTGTTCAAAAACCACAGCCTCAATACGGTTTGTATGTATACAATGGGGCCTACTTATTAATGGCAGCATATGCTTCCTGTTAAATATCACCCCTTATCGCAATAAGAACAGATGATATTTCGCATCCATTTATTAAAAAATCATCCCGGGACAGAGTATCGGATAAGAGGCTGTCCTGGCGAAGACTTTCCTTACCTCTTAACTCTGGGAGCCTGTACTGTGCATGTGCGACAAAGCCATTAACGGAAGGGAGAGCAGGAAGGCAGTGGTGAGGGATCCAGAGATCGTCTACTGCAAGGCTAACCCTATGGGGAGAGCAACTAGGGTCTAAAAAGCTAAGCTTTTTGGAGCTTGTTAAATTTGCCCTTAGAAAATTATAGGAACTGTGGTTTAATGTAAAACTTAGCCTAATGCATTAGGCTTCTGTTATATTGAAGTGATACCTAAAAATGCCTACACCATGCGGAAAAAGCCATTTCCGCATGGTTTACGGCTTAATAAATAGGCCCCAATGTCACATATTACATGTTCATTCCATATATAAATGTATTCTGCCAGAGGTGAAAGAAACTTTCAGTGCAGTAAGGTGATAGGGACCGCTCCACAATGTTGCTACTTTCTATTTATGATAGACAGACAGGGGAGGGCTGGCAAACTTTAGCCCGGGGGGGCAAGACTCGACTCAGTAGCCTATTCAAATGGAAAAAAATGCAGGTGGCCCAGTGACCCAGCCCAAGGGAGCTCACTATAGGACCAGCCCGGGGGCAAATGTCCTCTTGTCCCTGTATACAGATATATAGATAAGATAAATTTCTATGTACATTACATGCAGCCTTTATTTTCCTTAGCCTCCCAACCATGACCGGCAGAACATGGTAAGCATGTCAGGAAGGTGCAGAGCTTACAGGCGTGCCCTGCCAGTCCACCTGCATCTCCTTTAACCTCGGAGTCCCCGCTCTGAACACGGTTCCAAGGTTAAAGGAGATGCAGGGTTCGGAATAGGCGCCTCAGAGCGGAACATGCACAAATTGTCAGCAGGGGGCGCTGAAAACTATTTTATCCTCACCCTGTTTTCACTTTAAAAAAAACATGAAAGTCTAGTCTGCAATTTAATTAGAAAACAATGTATTAAATATCCATATCATACCCATTGGTTAAATTGTTTTCCTATGTACAGCACCTGGTCTAAAAGGCTTTTATTGAAGCATAGAATTGTTCTTCACTAATCAAACACGTCTATCCAGCCATTACAAAACCTCCTCATCAGCAATCAGCTGGAATTGGCTGTATGACTAGAAACTCTGCTAAGTAAAATTAAACTCAAGTGTGTTGGGAGCAGAAATACAGTAATCCCGGGGAAAATTGCAATCAGCAAGTTACAAGATAAATCCAAAAGACAAGATGTTCCTGCAGAAAATAATACACACTGTTCTGCTCTAACCTCCATCGAGATGATTGCACAGGTAATTATGGACATGAACTGAGCACAGCTGCAACGGGATCCTCTAAATGTGTTATAATTATATGGTTAATTTCAAACAACTCGATATTACCTGCAACCAAATCAGTTGTGTAAGAGAGGCGAGATCTAGGGACATTTATGAAACTGTTTTGCAACTAAATGTATAGACAAAATGTGTTGCCCATAGCAATCACTCATATTCTGACTTTTACTTGTTACCGTTCAGAAAGTAAAAATAAATGTCGGATTGGTTGCAGGCAACACCATTTGTATACAATTCATAGGAGCCAAAAAATTTTAACGATTGGGCGTGCTTAATTTACGCCCCACACCAATGCGACTGAAAAGTGCCCATCCGTAAACATGATTGGGGGCAACTCAAATATTGGCGGTGCTCAATCAGAGCTGGCACCTCTGATACAGTTACATGTAGTACAGTTTTCATAGATTCCCCCCATTATTTGACAGCCAGTCAACATCAAGTCAGATGTTTCTAACCATCTTAGCTTTGTGAGCACAGTCTGTTGCCTTTTCATTCCTTGCGTTCAAATGAAAAAGAATATTGTCAAAATCGGTAAAAAAAAGTTTTGTATGTTTATATTAGATAGCTACATGTTTCCATGAAATAATGCATTATTATATGTATACCAATTACATTACATCATCAATTACCTGTATATTACAGATTTCAAATATATACTTAAATGATTGTAATTTACAGTATCCATTTTGCAAATACCCACCGACTGCCAGTAATGTAATTGTGTCATTTCTATGGGATGGCCACTAATAATCTTCCTGCAATACTATGGTGATACACAGATGTGATAGAGGGTAATAAAACATTGAAGAGTACATGGTCAACAACAAAGGGTATAACCTAGTGGTTAAAAAGGTCACATTGGAACACAAAAAAACTCTTAAATATAATCAATAAAAATAGAAGAAAAGAGAAGAAAGAGAAACAAGGAGACACAGATAGAGACAGAGACAGAGAGAGGTGAGGTGACAGCCGGGTACCTAAGAGGTCCCAGGCCCCCCCCAGCATTGCCTGGGAGCTTGTGGCTGTGCAGGGGCAAGTAATGTGTGCCCTGAATAGGGGGAGAGTCCCCAGAGCAGAGACCACTGGAGAGAAGGGGGGCAGTGTTGCAAGTGGCAGCATGCATACACTAAGGGATATAAGAGCAGAGACCCCTGGAGAGAAGGGGGCAGTGTTGCAAGTGGCAGCATGCATACACTAAGGGATATAAGAGCAGAGACCCCTGGAGAGAAGGGGGGCAGTGTTGCAAGTGGCAGCATGCATACACTAAGGGATATAAGAGCAGAGACCCCTGGAGAGAAGGGGGCAGTGTTGCAAGTGGCAGCATGCATACACTAAGGGATATAAGAGCAGAGACCCCTGGAGAGAAGGGGGGCAGTGTTGCAAGTGGCAGCATGCACATACTAAGGGATATAAGAGCAGAGACCCCTGGAGAGAAGGGGGCAGTGTTGCAAGTGGCAGCATGCATACACTAAGGGATATAAGAGCAGAGACCCCTGGAGAGAAGGGGGGCAGTGTTGCAAGTGGCAGCATGCACATACTAAGGGATATAAGAGCAGAGACCCCTGGAGAGAAGGGGGCAGTGTTGCAAGTGGCAGCATGCATATACTAAGGGATATAAGAGCAGAGACCCCTGGAGAGAAGGGGGGCAGTGTTGCAAGTGGCAGCATGCATACACTAAGGGATATAAGAGCAGAGACCACTGGAGAGAAGGGGGGCAGTGTTGCAAGTGGCAGCATGCATATACTAAGGGATATAAGAGCAGAGACCCCTGGAGAGAAGGGGGCAGTGTTGCAAGTGGCAGCATGCATACACTAAGGGATATAAGAGCAGAGACCCTTGGAGAGAAGGGGGGCAGTGTTGCAAGTGGCAGCATGCATATACTAAGGGATATAAGAGCAGAGACCCCTGGAGAGAAGGGGGGCAGTGTTGCAAGTGGCAGCATGCATACACTAAGGGATATAAGAGCAGAGACCCCTGGAGAGCGGGTTGTAGCAAAACGAGGCAGTTGTGGAGATGTGGGAGTCCCCAGCAGAGGCAGGCAGAACACTAGAGAAGTGTTATAGCCCAAGGGATTTTACTCCTGCTTGCAAAGCTGAAAGCTACACAGAGAAAGGGTCAGAGCTGCATATGTGGGCTAGAGATAAGCTACACTGATTCCTGCATATGTATACTGGAAACAGCGGCTGAACTGTGAGTAGCTGTGGAACTACTGTGACCAGGAGAACCTGGTATGTGCTGTGATAAGACCAGCAGTGTAAGATGTTTAAGGAGTAAGGAGAGATACTTGCAACCAAACTCATATTGCTCATTAAACACTGTGCTGGAGATAGTAAGGAGCTGTATATATTTCTATATTACTGCAACCTTTATGATTACCGTGCTGGAGGAAGAGGAGTGTAAATCATACTAGCCAACTTTTTGAACTTGCCCTCTGGGAGATCCTGGAGGGGAAGTAATGTGATAGGTGTATTAGGGGGCGTGGTAGTGCCATTGTGTCACAGTGGCCCCGTCCCCTGATAGGAGCTGGCCAAATTAACGCCATTGCTTAGCAGGGGGTGAGTCATAATGATGCAAATTTTTATCATTAAGTCGCACCCCAACATTCCAGGAGGACGCCTACTCTTCCTGAAATTCGGGAGCCTCCCGGAGATTCTGGGAGAGTAGGCAAATATGGTGTATATAAAGAATTCAGTTTGTGATAAGAGATGGGCTGGTGCCTAAATTATTGTGACTTTGATTCCATTGCACCACAAAAGTGACATCACCTGTGTCCCACTACTTACAAAGGAACTTTGTAAAAAAAATACCTGCATACACAGCAGAATTGGAAGAACATTGTTCCATCGTTGACCAACATTTTTAGTCTATTTATAAAATTAAATCAAATAATGTGCTTTGGAACGATAATCGTTCATCATTGGACCGTACACACTAATGCGATATCGGGCTGAACGGTCATTTGTGATTGGCTCAATAATTGGTTGAAATTAGAGATGAGCGCACTCGGATTTTGTGAATCCGAGCCCACCCGAACCTTTCCGATCAGAGTCGGATCCGAGACAGATCCGGGTATTGGCGCCAAATGAAAACTTGAAAGCGAGGCTCTGAGTCAGAATCCCGCTGTCAAGTCTCGCGATACTCGGATCCTATAAATTCCCCGCTAGTCGCCGCCATCTTCACTCGGGCATTGATCAGGGTAGAAGGAGGGTGTGTTAGGTGGTCCTCTGTCCTGGTAGATCTCTTGCTGTGCTGTTTAGTTCTGTGCTGTGCTGTGCTGTGTTCTTCTGCAGTATCAGTCCAGTGGTGCTGTGTGCTGTGCTCTGTCAATTTTGAGTTCAGTGGTGCTGCTGGGTCCTGTGCTGTGTCCTGTTCAGTCCAGTGGTGCTGTGTCCTGTGCTCTGTGCTTCTAAGGGCATAGTTATTTCCCCATTATTCCCAAGTTTTTAAAAAATAAAAAAAAAGTTATAAAAAAAATACAAAAAAATAAATAATTAAAAAAAAAATTAATTACAACAAAATTTGCAAAACCAATCCTGCAGTATAAGCCCATTGGTACGGCAATATTATATTACCAAGTTCACTGATTCAGCAGTGTATAAGTCCAGTGGTACTGCTATTACAAAGTTCACTGATTCAGCAGTATAAGTCCAGTGGTACTGCTATTACAAAGTTCACTGATTCAGCAGTATAAGTCCAGTGGTACTGATATTACAAAGTTCACTGATTCAGCAGTATAAGTCCAGTGGTACTGATATATTACAAAGTTCACTGATTCGGCAGTGTATAAGTCCAGTGGTACTGATATATTACAAAGTTCACTGATTCAGCAGTATAAGTCCAGTGGTACTGCTATTACAAAGTTCACTGATTCAGCAGTGTATAAGTCCAGTGGTACTGCTATTACAAAGTTCACTGATACAGCAGTATAAGTCCAGTGGTACTGATATTACAAAGTTCACTGATTCAGCAGTGTATAAGTCCAGTGGTACTGCTATTACAAAGTTCACTGATACAACAGTATAAGTCCAGTGGTACTGCTATTACAAAGTTCACTGATTCAGCAGTATAAGTCCAGTGGTACTGCTATTACAAAGTTCACTGATTCAGCAGTGTATAAGTCCAGTGGTACTGATATATTACAAAGTTCACTGATTCAGCAGTATAAGTCCAGTGGTACTGCTATTACAAAGTTCACTGATACAGCAGTATAAGTCCAGTGGTACTGCTATTATAAAGTTCACTGATTCAGCAGTATAAGTCCAGTGCTACTCTCCTGTGCCGCATATAATTTTTAAAGGCTTTGCCGAGTGTGTGTGGCTTAGGGGTACGCTCTCTTGTGCTACATATAATGGAAAACCAAAATTTGGAGGATAAAGTAGGGAAAGATCAAGACCCACTTCCTCCTAATGCTGAAGCTGCTGCCACTAGTCATGACATAGACAATGAAATGCCATCAACGTCGTCTGGCAAGCCCGATGCCCAATCTCCTAGTACAGGGCATGTAAAATGCAAAAAGCCTAAGTTCTCAAAAAATAGCAAAAAGAGAAACTTAAAATCATCTGAGGAGAAACGTAAAGTTGGCAATATGCCATTTACGACACGTAGTGGCAAGGAACGGCTTAGGTCCTGGCCCGTGTTCATGACTAGTGGTCCAGCTGGAAGGATCACCCACAGTCCAGTTACAGATTTGGCTAATGAAGGTGTGAATGTTGTACACCGGGAGGAGGATATTGATGTAGCTGGCGCTGAGGAGGATGTTGATGATTATGATGCAGACAGATACCAAATTGCCTTTCTCAATTTCTATTTATATTCTAGATTACATAACGGCTGAATAGTTTTCTATTTTACTCCTAGTGGAGAGGGGATCTGATGCAGACAGATACAAAACTGCCTTTGTCCATTTCTTTGTATATTTGAATTTCTAGTTCTACAGTCTATGCAGGCTGCTTTATTTATATTTAACTACAAGTGTAGGGGGGGGGGGGCCATAGATAGCCACCAAAGTAACGTGGTCCATTTAATTTCACTTTCTAGCTCCACAGTCTGTGCAGCCTGCTTTTTTTATCTTCAAAGTATTTATATTTACAAGCCTTGCAATCTAAATTAACTAGAGGTAGTGACGTGGTAGAACTCCAAAAGGCAGTTTAGAAGCCCCTGTACAAACTGGCTCTATTTTTTAACGGAGTTGTCCCCCCTCCAGTGTGTACTCGGAAAGAGTTTTTAGTGCAGCGGGGAACCTGGTCAGTGAGCGGCGAAGGAGGTTGCTTCCTCACAACATTGAAAAAATGATGTTTATAAAAATGAATAATCAATTCCTCAATGAAGTACAGCACTGCCCTCCAGATAGTACAGAGGGACCTGTGGTTGTGGAGTCCAGCGGGGACGAATTGATAATGTGTGATAATGTGTGAGGAGGAGGAAGTACACACTGTAGGGGGAGAGGAATCAGAGGTTGAGGATGAGGACGACATCTTTCTTCAGTAGAGCCTGTTTAGTTTGTACAGGGAGAGATGAATTGTTTTTTTGGTGTGGGGGCCCAAACAAACCAATGATTTCAGCCACAGTTGTTTGGTAGGCCCTGTCGCTGAAATGATTGGTTTGTTAAAGTGTGCATGTCCTATTTCAACAACATAAGGGTGGGTGGGAGGGCCCAAGGACAATTCCATCTTGCAACTATTCTTTGGGCATTATGTGACCATTCAACAGTCGTTTGCCATGTTCAAAAAGTAAAAGAAAATGCCAACAAATTCAATAAATTAACTCAAAAGTTAAATGCCCTGTCATTATTTAAAACAAGAGGTTTTGACGTGCTAGAATTAGTGTAGTGTTAAGATGTTATAAACACTACACTTGGAACTTGGAGGAGGTATTGTGGCCCCGGTATCAAATTTAGTGCCGGGGCCACCCCACTATGCAGTCCAGATACTTGTTTGGTGGAATTCTGACCAGTTGAGGATGTATTTATTTTACTGTGGCCCCGGTATCAAATTGGGTACCAGGGCCACCACACTACGCAGTCCAGATACTTGTTTGGTGGAATTCTGACCAGTTGAGGGTTTTATTATTATATTGTGGGGACCACTCTATACCACTCTATTTAATACCTTAATTCTATTTAATACTTTAATTCTATTACCAATTCCCATAAAGAGGAACTGCCGCTTCTATTTAATACTTTAATTCTATTAGTAGTTACCATAAAGAGGAACAAATTAAACAAATTTTACCAAAAGTACAATATGACTTACAAACACTACACTTGAAAGATGGTGCCTTTAAATGAAAAAGTCAGTCTTCATTGCACGACTATGTGCAACAGGGACAGTTTTTTGGTTTACAAAGTCAACCAATAACACTTCGACCCTGTCTGTCTTTAACATACTTGATGGGATCTCAATGATGAATGCTCTGTACCATGGTTGGAGGAGGTATTGTGGCCTCGGTACCAAATTGGGTACCAGGGCCACTCCACTATGCAGTCCAGATAGAGGTGTATCAGATATTAAACAACGTTGACTGTTGCTGCAAAATTTTTAAATAATATTGTGGGGAACACTACACTACGCAGTCCATAAACTTTTTTGGTGGAATTCAGACCCGTGGAGGGTTTTTTAATAATATTGTGGCCCCGGTAAAAAATTGTGTACCGGGGCCACCCCACTACGCAGTCCAGAACCTTTTTTTTGGGAATTCAGACCCGTGGAGGGTTTTTTAATTATATTGTGGTGACCACTCCTCTACACAGTCCAGATACATTTATTGGTGCGAATCATACAAGTTCAGGGTTTTTAATTTATATTGTGGTGACCCACTCCTCTACGCAGTCCAGGTACATTATTGGTGCGAATCATACAAGTTCAGGGTTTTTAATTTATATTGTGGTGACCCACTCCTCTACGCAGTCCAGGTACATTATTCGGTGCGATTCATACCAGTTGATGGTTTTCTTATTATATATATTGTGGTGACCCACTCCTCTACACAGTCCAGGTACATTATTGGTGCGAATCATACAAGTACAGGGTTTTTAATTTATATTGTGGTGACCCACTCCTCTACGCAGTCCAGGTACATTATTCAGTGCGATTCATACCAGTTGATGGTTTTCTTATTATATATATTGTGGTGACCCACTCCTCTACGCAGTCCAGGTAAATTATTGGTGTGAATCATACAAGTTCAGGGTTTTTAATTTATATTGTGGTGACCCACTCCTCTACGCAGTCCAGGTACATTATTCGGTGCGATTCATACAAGTTGATGGTTTTCTTATTATATATATTGTGGTGACCCACTCCTCTACGCAGTCCAGGTACATTATTGGTGCGAATCATACAAGTTCAGGGTTTTTAATTTATATTGTGGTGACCCACTCCTCTACGCAGTCCAGGTACATTATTCGGTGCGATTCATATCAGTTGATGGTTTTCTTATTATATATATTGTGGTGACCCACTCCTCTACGCAGTCCAGGTACATTATTGGTGCGAATCATACAAGTTCAGGGTTTTTAATTTATATTGTGGTGACCCACTCCTCTACGCAGTCCAGGTACATTATTCGGTGCGATTCATACCAGTTGATGGTTTTCTTATTATATATATTGTGGTGACCCACTCCTCTACGCAGTCTAGATACATTTATTGGTGGGAATCATACAAGTTCAGTGTTTTTAATTTATATTGTGGTGACCCACTCCTCTACGCAGTCCAGGTACATTATTGGTGCGAATCATACAAGTTCAGGGTTTTAATTTATATTGTGGTGACCCACTCCTCTACGCAGTCCAGGTACATTTTTTGGTGCGATTAAGACCAGTTGATGGTTTTCTTATTATATTGTGGGGACCACTCCACTACGCAGTCCAGAAAGATACCTCGTTACAACGTTTTGGACTAATAACTATATTGTGAGGTGTTCAGAATACACTGTAAATTAGTGGAAATGCTTGTTATTGAATGTTATTGAGGTTAATAATAGCGCAGGAGTGAAAATAAGCCCAAAAACTTGATTTTTGAACTTTTTATGCTTTTTTCAAAAAAAATCCGAATCCAAAAGCTTAAATCCGAACCAAAACCTTTCGGCAGGTGTTTTGCGAAACAAATCCGAACCCGAAACATCGCGAAAATCCGAATCCAAAACACAAAACACGAGACACCAAAAGTCACCGGTGCACATCCCTAGTTGAAATACATGTAGTGTGTACCCAGCCTAAGGGTCTATTTTACACAATTGCACACGTTATGGGGGTAAGCTGATAGCTTGCATCAAGATGGCATTGACTGCCGAGGTGCAAAATGTTGTTCCTGGTGAAGGGAGGAGCTGGGCAGATCAGTGTGTTTCTTGCTCAATGCATGCCAACTGCCGTCATATGATTCCTATTGTGCCCTCATAGAAAAACAAAATTTCCTGCTGCATGCAAGACATTTATATACATTTTAAAAGTCGAAGATGGCACATGTAAGGGAGCCTTCTCGATTTAGTGGGAAGACATACAAATTCCAATATAATAAAAACATAAAATGAACAAAAACGACATATGAAATAAACACTATCTCAATGTCCCCTCACTGCAATAATACATAAAACAGGTTCCAACAAGCAGTATTTTAGATGGGGTGGGCGAAAGTGTAATCAATTATTTAAGTTCCAAATATGATATCAGAGTGGTCATTAAAGTGCTATTTTTACTTTTCCCCCACACACATTATCTGCTTAAGGCACAGTCCGACCGGGCAGCCATCTGCGGGTGCAGCATGGATGGGTTGCCACCGTGGTCAGACCGTGAGATAACCATTTTTTAAATTTGAAGTAAAAATACTTAGGTGCCATGGTTACTATTGTGATTAGGGGTTAGTTCTATAATGCAACCATGGTGCATTACAAATGCATGACTGCATTGTAGTAAATCCTGAGTCCTTGAAATACTATTTGTCTTTCTCCTCTTCTGGACAAGGTTGGCCCAAATGTGTGCACACTACACATTGTGAGTACCACTCATAATCTAATTGTGAGGATTACTCACAATCTACTACCACCACTCACAAGATGGTTTACTGCTCTTATATTCTGGTTTGAAGAAGGAAAAACACAGGGTTAGGAAATGTGGTCTACATTAATAGTAAGCTTTCCAAATTGTATATGTTCTTTGTTAATTTATTAAACAACATGTGAGCAATTTCAAGTTACGGGTTCTATTAGGAAAACATTAGTTAGATTATGTTTTAAAGAGTTTACTAACGTCCCATAGCCGGAGAGCCTGAGGGTTGCTACAAGCAGACATTTTTCTCTGTGACTGCTCTGTTCCTCTTACTCCCCGGCCAAAAACGCTGGGGAAATGCAGGGTGACCAATTACAGATGGCAATGAAGAAATTGCGACTTGTGATTGGTTCTCCATCTCGCACCCCTAATACACCGATATTTAAATACAGTGAACTAAATTTATTTCCTCGTTCATTATAACAAAACTGTCAAAGCCTGGGAAAAACTGATGCATGTAACCCCCAGGACTAGGAGGAAGGCCATGTTAGTAAAGTCATTTACACAGGTGACAATTCAGTTTTAATACTAATTCGGTCAAATGACCAGATCAGAGGTGGATGGGAAATACAATGGCCCCATATGTGCCAGCAAGCCTACTGGGTTTAGAACAGACAATGCAATATTGACCCCACACATAAATCTATGCTCGATATATAAAGGTAAAAAAGCAACATCAAAAATGTCAACAGTAGCAAGCAGCAAGAAGTTCCTGCATTAAATACATTCATAATGAATTGACCAACCTCATAATAAAGCAATAAATATAATTAAAACAATATATTTAGAATGAAAATAAGTAAATTATTAACAATTTTTCTAATGACATAATATAAAACTGAAACAACTATACTATTCGATCATTTAACCAATATGTGCAAGATAACAGACTAGCTGCCTTTGACCCAAAATATACATACGCAGTGTTAAGGACAAGGGCCGACAACAACTGTCTTTTTGTTTTGTGCACATATAGGGCATTTAAGTTGCCACGCAACTGGTACAAGTATAGAATGGGTTTAACCAAGTGCAGGCTTATTTCTTCTCTTTTTTCTTCTTTATAAATATTGCCTTGTGTTGTCTTGGCAGCTGTCTATCTTAGGAGAAAAAGGGGGGTGGCCCAATCCGCTCAAAGGTAAGGACAAACCTCAATAAAGTGTAGTTAAATATAACATATAATATGAGGGGGTGCTCTAAAAAACTAGACAAATCTAGACATCAAAAGATTTACAGTTGATAATAGATATCATCTGTAAATAAAGTAGTGTATGAGGGACTCATGTCCATGGACAGGAGTCCCTCATACACTACTTTATTTACAGATGATATCTATTATCAACTGTAAATCTTTTGATGTCCAGCTGTCTATCTTGCCTGTTTAACTCCACTTTGGGTGTGACTTACAAGCCAGCCCATGCTAGATGTAAGCCACTTTACCTGAGAGGTGAGTGCATCAGATTTCAACTGCATTTTGTTAGAAGGTTGGGATGCAGGCTTAAATTGCTTTGATCAACATATGAACCAATACCTCATGTTCTCATTTTCCTAGATACACTCATATTCAGTGTTAAGGACAAGCACCGACATCAACTGTCTTTTTGTTTTGTATACAATCATATCGCCATGCAGCTGGTACCATAAATGATATGGGATTAACCAAGCGCAGGCTTATTTCTTCTATAGATTTAAAGTGTCACTATTTGACATGACTATATCTATTTTTATTATCATTTATTTGTATAACGCCACTAAAAAGCGTAGCGCTTTCCATCAGTCCTTGCCCCATTGAAACTTACAGCATAAAGTCACTAACACACACACGCACCCACTAGAGTCTATTTTTGTCAGAAGCCAATTAACTTACAATTATGCTCTTGGAATGTTGCAGGAAATCAGTGCACCTCAAGAAAACCCACACAAACACGGGAGAACAGTTCTACAGTGGAACACAAGCTAAGATTTTCACTAGCAGCAGGTACCTTCCTTCCACAACGACCTAGGGCTAGGACTAATCCGATCAAGGAATGCATACTGAACATTAATTACCGCGAGAATCTGGGTCACAAATCCCGGTGTGTTTTGGACAATTTACTTTTTAAGCAGGATTTCTGAATTCCCATATTCCACAATCAGCGGGAATCATTTTCTGTCAATTCTTCTTGGGACTTTTCACTTGCAATTATTCTTGTATATAATTTGCAATACTTTTTCTTTTTCATTTTGATTTTGTTTGTGTACAATATATTTGCTCAATTTTATTACTTAAATACACCACTGCAGTTTATCATAAGTTGGATAACCATTAACATAATATATTAATAATATCTGCACCTCAATAAGAATGTGATTCTTATATAGGGATTACAGACAGTCAATCTTTGTTACATTAACTCTTTCATCAAGTACGATGATATCTGAATCTGAGTGCTGAATCTGTGTCTTTTGTTAACACCAAATAATGTATTTTACACTCCTGCTTCATATATAAAAACTTCAACTTTGGGTCTTTTAATAATGCAAAAACATTAAATATGAATAAATATTGGACCAGAGGATGACCTTAAGTTTATGAAGATGTTTTTCATGTTCTCATTATTTCTGCAGAAATTACAAATTCATATTTAAATAATGTCATGCAAACTGAACATCCAACAAGATTTAGAATCATACATTTCCCCATATTCACACATAGAATCAATAGCTGGATATTGTCTAGAATACAGCTCATTTCTGAAGGCACTTCAGGTTTGAACTGGGAGTATAAAATATAAGAGACCTTTACATGCCGGCAGGAAGCAGGGTGGTATCACCTGTACACATAAATCATATGTCTATTTTTACAGAAATGCTCGTTATAGAAGACAAAGTATACTGTGAAAATACCTTTGCTGACAAGAGAATAATGAGGACAAGAAACTCAAACTAAAACAGCAGAATCAGCACATTTACCTATCCTACTACAGCAGGTAGTGGTGGATGACAGACTTATTTTTCTCTGGTAAATGGAGAGGCCCACTCTTATGTGTAGCACACAGTTAGTACCCCCCTCTGTATACAATGTAGAGCCCCCTCTGGTATTCAATATTCTGTACAGGCCGCCATCTGATGTCCACTATATAATACACAGCCCTACTAAGCCCCAAGTTATATCTTATGTAGGATACATAGCTCTGATGTGAAGTATAAAATACAGGGGTTGGGTACTTTATATCGATGCTGAAAAGTCTGACAAGACTTACCCCGACATCTTGAGGGCGAACCTGTCATTCCTGACACACTTATAATTATGACTGTTGTAAAAAATGACATCCAACAACTGCGATGAATGAAGAACCTGCACCAGTAAATGGTGTCACTGTCAAACGTGACGCTATTATTCCTGCTGCTAAGAGGGTAATAGAGGGAGGCGGCAATGTACAATGTAGAAGCCTTTGTAAACTATATTGTACATCGCCACCTCCTTCTATTACCCCCTTAGCAGCAGGAATAATAGTGTCGCATTTTACAGTGACGTCATTTACTGGTGCCAGGTTCGTCATTCATCGCAATTGTTGGATGTAACCTTTTACAACAGTCGTGATTATAAGTGCGACGGGAATGACAGGTTCGCCCTCAAGATGTCAGGGTAAGTCTTGTCGGACTTTTCAACATATTTCTTAATAAACACCATTACGTCAGGATGACTTTTAAAACTACTCTGTAGACAACTATTGTAAGTGTTCTCATATGATCAGGTTAGGGGTACGGTCCCCTGACGGCTGCACTTTTTTTCTTACTTTGTGCTATTTTTAAGCTACCTCTTTACTTTTGCTTTTATGTTGTATTAATATATGTCCCCAAAACAAAGGATAAAGGAGCAGAGGGCCCTTTGGAGTGGGATGCCTGTCAGATCTTGCCTGGAGAAGAAAGGCCTGAATGTATGGCAGTCTGAGTCCCTGAAGAGGTGTGAGTGTGTAACAGCTGCCACAAAGGAGCATGTGTGTGAGAAAAAGGGGGAGAGAGTCTCTGAATATAGTCGCTGAGTGCCAGCACCCTGGGAGGGGGTTCATGGCCAGATGCCAAGTGAGACTGATTCTTGTGTCCCTAACAGGAGGGAGAGTTGCATGTCCAGCAGTACGGCTGGACCCTGTAGTCAGGGAGTGCTGTGAGACTTTGTGAGTCTACCAGTTTATAGTGGAGGAATCCCTGATAACTGGGCTGTGTTAACCGAAAATATTCTAGAAGTGTTCCCCCAAATAGTTAATATCAACTTTAGCAGAGAGATGAAGGGAGATCCCTGGATAGTGGAAAATTACTTCATACAGCCACAGTAGGAGCTCCTTGGAAAGTACCTCCATACCATGAGGGAAGGGTCGCCACATGAAGGTAGTGTGGCTCAAGTTGGAAAGGCTGGTCCTTGATGTAGGACAGTGGTTCCCGAACTGTGCGCCTAGGCTTCCTGGGGTGCCTCGGCGATCTCATAGGGGTGCCTCAGCCAGGGCTAGTGGTAAGCAAGGCAGGGGACTTCTTGGTAATTATTTTGTCTTGGGGGTGCCTTGAAAAAATTATGGAGACCCTAAGGGTGCCTTGAAATGAAAAAGTTTGGGATTCACTGATGTAGGGGATGGTGTGCACGAGCGTAGTGCAAGAACCTCTTACTCTATCATCTCCGCTTACTACCCTATCGCTGGGTGCACACTACAGGGTTTTCAGCCGATTATCAGGAAAATCACACGATAAACGAGTGTTCGGCCCAATATCGTTTTAATGTGTTCCCAAGCACATCGTATCGTTTCATTTGATTTTGAAACCAAACCAAAAATCTTGTTCAGCGATGGAACAATGTCGTTCCCATTCTGCAGTGTGTATGCACTCAGGAGCGGCGGTGTCCATAGAGCTCTATATAGTGTACAGAGTCACAATATTTTTAGCAGATGGTTATGACAGATGAAGAGCACAGATCTGAAGGTAAATCTTGTAAAATGTGTTTCATGTGTAGCCATGAATCAACATGCTGAGCGGGGCTTTATTTTTTTTCAGTTGTTAATCGTTAACTATATCACATCGGGAGAAATTTTCTGTGGCCTGTACCCAGTCTAATCCTCTTAACGCTAACCGTCACAAATCTGACGCTCTCTACCTCCTATCACCTCATCCTCTTTGTAATATTTCTTGTGTTCTAGTTGTGTCGTCCTATGTAGTTGCTTTTTTATAGTCTCTTGTATTGATTTTTACTGATTCTATTGTTACTCTTGTCCCTTATCTGTATTTGTTTCTATTTTTTGTTGATTGTGCAGCACCATATAAATAAAGATGATGATGATGATAAAGAGCAATAAGTTATATTTTGTTTTATGATACACAAGCGTAAAAGCTAGTTTACAGTCATTTTCACAATTTTGTGATATCACACTGTCCTATCTCATGCAATCAGTCAGTGCAAGACTGGGTTGGGACGACCAGTCAGGGAGCATGAGGAGACTGCGAAGGAGAGACAAGAACATCCACTCTATCGCCCACGGTAATGGTGCTGCCATTGAGGCAAGATCCTCAGCTTACTTCATGGGAGAAACAACTCTGAGTTAACCCTACTTATAATAGGACTAACCTTAATTATATTAAAGCTAAATGAATAAAAATAAATAAACTTATAGGTCAACACTTGCTTCAAAAATGACAGTGCTTAGTGAGATTGTATTGAGTACAGTATGTTCACAAATTGTGCAACAAAATTTCCATATTGAAATACCTTTGACAAGTTCTGGTTTGTAGGCCTTTCTCATTTGCTGCAAGAAGTCATTGTAAAAGGGTTCTGCTTGCTCAGAAGGCATGGCCATATGATAGTCTGGCTTGTTTCCCTTCAGGATACATTGCAAGGTAAACTGACTGACACAGAGCACTTCATACTGCTTGTCCATAACACTCTTAGACCAGTGTTTACCGCCATCATCCTCAAATATCCGGAGGTTCAGAATCTTTCTGACCCTGTAAGGAACAATCAGAGATTAGATCTGCAGCACAAGGAACTATTGTATTGAACTTATTTAACAAACCGTTTACAAATATTTTTACATATAAAGTAATTTTCTAGGTTGTATGTTTCCTTTACCCATAATTTTCACCTTGAACAATGCTCTAAAAAGGTGATACTACAGTAATACTTTACTATCATACTATAAAGCTCCCTCCACAATCTAAAAAAGCACAAGAGTCTATTATTTGGATAGTACCCATGTCAACAAGAAAAAGCAATGGTTGGCCAAAGTACATACATTTAAAACTAGTATGCGGAAGCAAGTTGGATTAATGTTAAAAAAAACTAAAAAAAACCAGTTCACTTAAATTCATACCTTCCAACATTGATACACATCAGGACAGCTAGGGTGATGGGGCGTGGCCATGTCACGGCAGGGGGTGTGGTTTTGCCATTTGGGGGCAGGGTCATATCCTTGGGTGTATACCCAGTGCTTCTCAACCACTAAGCCGCCCCTTACTAACACCATCCCCTTAAAAGAGCATGGACTTGCTATGCGTATGCGGCATCCGTTCACCTCTGCTCTGCGTAGTGAATGGATTTAAACATACAATCCACTATTTCAACCCTGCCTAAATCGGGGCAGTTGGGAGGTATGGTTATTGTAGATTTTATTTTTTTTAAAAAAATATATATATATATTTGAGCAGAAGTATTGCTGAAGTAATGATCAAACATCTCTAAGTAGACATTCTACATTCTTATATAACTGTAAAAACAGTGTCTACTCAGTGTGAGTAGCGAAAGAACTACTTAAATGGGTAAATGGTCATTATTAATTTTGGTCCTTATCTATTTAAATAAAACAGCATTCAAGAAGTAACAAATAATAGTGCTTTAATACAAATTATTTGTGTTCAAAGAAGTTTATTTAAAAAAAAAGTACTTTCTGATTATATATTAAGTTACATGTAACAGAGGTCTACATAAACCTATACAGAGATTGCTAAACAATGTAAAGCATTAGGATACCTGCCAAATGTACTTTGCACATACCTTCAGTAATATAGTAAAGAATATGAGACATTACATATGGACACATTAAAAATAAGTAACAAAATAAAAAAAGAACCACAATTTTAATAAATGGCATCTAAAACGGTACAACAGACTTACATATAGTCGATATCTTTTTGTGTGTCCTCTACAGAAATACCCAGCAACACACAGATACCACGTCCAATAGAGCTCATCTGCTCTTCTCCCACTGAAAGAAATTGTAGATTGCAGTGTTAGACCACGTAAGAGTAAAATATAATGTTCAGATGCAATGTCTGGAGTAACATTGTAGAAGGAACTAGAAATGTCAGATTAGAAAGAATTATTTATAAGAGGGGTAAAGCGTAAAGGAACTGTCCACCATTATGAGTGCCATTTAACTGATACAGTTACAGTGCCTTGCAAAAGTATTCAGATTTTTGACCAACTTTCCCATTTTACTGAATAACAAACTCTATACTGAAATGTATTATTTCTAATATTATTATTATTGTTATTATTAATAATAATAATAATAATAATAATAATAATAATAATAATAATAATAAATGTCACATATTTTGCAGCAAGAGCAGTTTTAAGCATTTTGGGGTATGTCCCAGCTTTGCACATTGTTCGGTTGGAAAGCAGAGCAACGCTGTCAAACTCGTCGAATGTCAGCGCTTTGCAAAAAGCGCTGGTTAATACATTTACCCCTAGGTGTGTAACTATATAGGTCAGTTTGGAATACTGATTGCTGGGATTAGTAAGAGCATAAATATTAATGTAAATGCTATCACCATGTGATGGTCGTGTGAAGGGTCAAGCTGTGGGACAAAGATTGGTAGTTATGGGTTGGGAGGATATGGGAGGAAACTGTGAACCAAGGTCCTCAGATAGGATCACATGTATCCACTTTCCCTGAAGTTGATAAGTGATTCATTCAGACATTCCCTTTTTTGTCCTTGAGCCACTCCAATGTTAATTTGGAATATATATGTATATGTATCATCTTTTTATAGACTGTGGAATGTGAACCCCATTATACATAGTTGTTAGGGTGTGTTGGGATTTGTTATAGAATACTTTCCAGGCATGGCTTTATAATCATATGCATGGCATAGGTTTGTTTATATGCGGAGCATGAAACCGCATTATACTGCATAGAACTGTTTTATATTGAATGGTGAACAATTTTAAAATCATGTACTGGTGATAAACAGTTTAAACAGATTCATTAAGTCACATAAAACAAACGAACTGTGCATTTTTTTTGTTTTTGTTTTAAAAAATGCCCGAAATTCAGGCATATGTGCGTCCATATTCTACTAGCAGCAGATCTGAAGAAACGTTTCTTGTTGAATACGGGTCTAGGTATGTTCTGCTCTGACAGACGATGCACTGCACACATGTGGAATATAGAGCTCCAGCATGAAAAAAAAATATTTATTTATTGTCACCTGTCACTAATACAGTCATTAAATGGAAAAAAACATAAAAAATTGTTTTTATTTTACCCCCCCCCCCCATGAAATACATTTATCATGATGTCACTAATGTATATTGCACATATAATGTATTTTTACATTTGCTCTTGATTGCAACAGACATGTTCTAGCATGCAACTGATACTGTCATCATTATCATTTGTCACTTACACCTGACCTGTAGCTGGTGCAACCCGCACCTTAGAGACACCCAAAGCTTGCATCAGGCGCTACTGTGTGTGCTCGAGCTTGGCATGCCCTTACTGTACATCGAATATATAGGCTGTCGTAAGGGGAGAGACAGACGAGGGGAAGGCCAGACAGTAGGAGATTGCAGGAGATAACTGTAGATTGGATACGGGTTTTGGTAATGTCCTGAGTGAGAAAGGAGCATATTCTGACAATATTTCAAAGGAGGAGGTGACAAGACAAGATAAGAGTTGGGGGCAATAGGATCATAGAGGACAGGTTGAGGGTTAAGAGACAGAGAGTAGTGTGAAGACCTTATCTTCAGTAACAGGAAATAAATGATGATGGGTAGTTGAGTGGAAGAGAAAGTGAGTGGCGAGTGATTAATCTTGGCGAGAGGCGACTTGTGGACGCATGGTTTCGATTTTGCTGTTGAAGAAGGTGGCAAAGTCATGAGCAGTGAGGGAAGGAGGGGAGGGTGGTGGGAGTGGGAGTGGGCAAAGAAACATGGTGATGGTTGCTAAAAGGCGACGGAGTTGGTCTACTGCGTGGATATTAAGGTTCCAAAGTAGGTTTGCTTGGTGAGAGAGAGGGTAAGAAGACAGGAAAAATAAATTGTGATGGAGGAATTCTGCACTGAAGCAAAATTTTCTCCATTCGTGCTCGGTGATACCGGAGCACTTTTGCTGTTGGTGGATCTGTTTGGAGCATCAGGGCTGGGGGTTGGAACATCACGAACAATGTGCAGTGGCGTGAGCTGCCTTGTCTAGGACCTCTGTGAGTGAGACTGCAGCATTAGGGCAGGACAGGATAGAGATATAAGACAGGAGTGGTTCAAGTGAGGATGGGAAGAGAAACAGGTCAAGGCTATTTATCACTATGGGTGCACGGGTTTGGGTCCGGGTGAGAATGGAGGAGGCAAGGTGTGACCTTGCATACTTACCTGTCCTGTGTTAGTGCAGAGTGGAAACGTCCTGCAGAGTGAGCAGGGAAGCTCTTGGTCTCAGAGCTCCTCAGTTTACATTCTGCAGGCTGTCTGGGCACTGAGAGCAGCTGACAGCTCCCTCCCCATAACCAAACCCGCAGCCTCTTTTGGAATCAAATACACCTGAGACTTGGGGTCCCAGCTAGAGGGAATTACTAACGTAAGGTACTTTTTCTCCACAACCAAAAATATACAAAGTAACTGAGTAATTTGGCCTAAGCAATTAACCAGGTTGTCTAGAAACACTGATATGTGTAACACAACTCAACTATGTTTAAACATGAATACACTCTGTTGAGTTTAGTAACAGTTGAGTTTGTCATTGATTCCTTTACAATTTTCTTTTTCTCCGTTTCTTTATTTCAATTTTACGGATTTGCATTTTTCCATTAGACTCCAATAAAGAGAAACAGCAAAAACAACATAGGTCAGTCTACTCCTGAAAAATGTGTGTTCTATGACAACAAATGTTTAACAAGTACACGCCAATTTGTATGTGTATCCCAAATATCTGCTATCATGTGTAAATGTATCCCAATCACTGCCTATTAAGCAAACCTTCACATATTTAAACTGTAGCTATCTTCTCTACCAGAATGTCCAGGAGGCTCACGGATTATTAGGAGACCTCAAACTCTCGTGGAAGCAGGAAATTCTCTCTGAAAGATACTCATCGTTCACAGGATGGGTGGGAATATGACATTTTCACGCAAATTGCAACATCAGGCCCGACACGCATCAGTGAACATTAAGGAGCTTATGCAGAGTTGGATGTACACCTGTTTTATTTGTGTAAGATTTGCATTTCTGTACAGTGCACCAAATAAACGCATGTATACGTCCGGATGAAGTATTTTGTTGCTTCTTACACTTTCGACTCCTTACACTTCATAAGGCAGAACAGGGGCAGAAAGGGTGTGGGTGACCATAGGCAGAGCACAATAAGGGTGTAATTACAACTGGGGTAGATCTAGATATATATACACCTGTCGGGAGACATATCTCTTGGGGGTTTTAATTTACTTTGTATATGGAACATGTAAGTCCACATCTATTAATAACAGTGTCAATACGCTAGTCTCTTGTGTATATGACACTTCATTACATTATTATATTGTGTAGAAATAGGATAATGTGACTTCAGTACTTGCTATTGGGACTGTCAAGCTTGTTACTCCTGACGTAAGCATGGCGCATTTGCATTGGACTGAACACATGCACGTAAATTCACTTTTTCATTGGTGTCTCTTCCTTACATTGAGTTCATATGTGTCCACCTCTACATAAGCCCCTTAGAAAGATGACACAATTTGCAGCACCATGTCTGTCTCCAGAGACTAGAAGATGCAAATAACATCATCAAACACCTTCCCATATATTTTTATACCTTCTCCTGGGCAGGTGGCACCATTAGGCAAACAAAGGGGTTGCTGTGGCCGCCACTGATTAGGGGGTTGCCTGAATCACTGAGTGAGTAATGTATTTTTAATGCCCCTCATTGCCTCTAAAAGGGACAACGGGAGCTGGCATGGAGGAGAGACAGCCATCAGCTTCTAACCTGTGAAGGTATCAACGCCTGCCCCTTAAAGGCAGTGATATGCTGAGCGTGGCACTTGGCTATTATGTCACAGCCATGCATCACACTACCTGTCTGAGCAACAGATGACTCTACTCCAACTTACTGCCTGCTATGGTAAGAGACAGTGACGACTCAATGCCCCAGGGGGGCGCTGGGTGCCCGCAGAGCTTGCGCTCACCCATGCTGGGTGGAGGATATGAAAATATTTCAAAAAAATATACCTTTGTTTTATCTGTATTTTATACTTTATTAATACATTAAAGTGTTATATTTAGTTTAACAGGTTTAAATAGTCATCAAATCTATTTGAAGTAGCCTTACTACTAACAAACCCTGAGTTAGAGAATTAGCTAAAACAAAAAAAACACATTATACATTGCAATCTATAACGTAAGAAATAAAAGATATGAGTAATTACAAATTACATTCCATTATTGATATTGATCTGGACAGTAACCAATGCAAAGTTAAAGGACATATTGCAATGTATGAAACAGTACTGTACAGTACAGTTCATATGAATATAAAATGGCTGGGTTACAAGTGGAAACACAGAACACACTGCTCTCACGTGCACTAATACAGGATATGTGCAGTGACGTATGCTGAACAGGCAGAAGTTGCCTGATGAGCCGGTACCTTCTGTACTGCACTGGAAGGAGACTCTATGATCACTTATACTGTACTGCATTGGAAGGAGACTCTATGATCACTTATACTGTACTGCACTGGGAGTAGACTCTATGATCACTTATACAGTACTGCACTGGGAGTAGACTCTATGATCACTTATCTCCCCCCTCTGGAGACAAAGCACGTTGCATGGAAGAGCCAGACCTCTGCTCACACTGCGGCCCGCCTCTCACCAGCAACAGCTCACATAAGCGGTGTCAGTCTGGAGAAACTCGTAGGCGCTGTGCATACTCTCATGCGGCACTTACCGGTGACACTAGCCTTGGTGACCCTTTGGATTACAGCTCTCATTGTGCGTTGATGAGGGGTTAGGAAGGAGCAGTCGGTTTGAGCTATAAATTCTGCAGCACCTCCGTTTCCTACAACCGACTTGGTGAGTGAACGCCCTCTGGTGGCTAAAAGTGATTGCAACCGTACTACCAATCTTACAGACTGGTGTGGAAATAGAAAAAAAACCACAAACAATCAAAAGTTGCAAAACTTAAAAAATGTATGAACATCCTACTTTCACAAAGTCAGGCAGAATGGCCCAGGAACTGTTTCCTACAGTAGTATTCCCATTTAGAGGGAAAAACACAAAAACAAAGCAACTTGCTGCAAATATATATAGGTGTTTGCCGGGCAGCCCCACCCCATGTGAGTAGGATCTATGTGGTTGGTCACTGGCAGTTGTTGCAGTGATATGGGGGGCACTGTCTGCATGAAACAAGCTGTTGTACATAATTCTTAGTGGTACAATGGTGTACCCACTGCTGGATCAGGGTTGCACACTTTTGTTCTGACTAAGCTGTTGGCATCACTTTTTGGAATTTTTTTAGTGATTTAAAAACAACTTGGTAGTAATTTACAAAAGCATTGATAACATTACAAAAATATCCTAACCTTTACTGCATGGTGATCATAGTTGGCTATGTAATAAACTGTGTTTCACCAGTCAAGATTATAAAGCATTGATAAATATGTAAGTTGTGTTGATGCAAATGTGAGGCCTGTGCTAGAACCCACCTCAAGTGGTTGGGAGAGTTTCTGCTGAACCGGCTTTCTTCACGCAACAATACAACTCTGTATGTAGTGTCCTGTTACGTGACCGTCACATAGAGCACCGGACGCAGAGCTTTGAGTCTCTTGAAATGAGTTAAACCATATCACGCGGTTTAACTCACCCAGTACTAACCTAAGCCATATGGTTCCATAGGAGAGGGAAAGATGGGAGCCGGCCTTGAGAAAGAGGGAGTGAGATGGAAGGGGGTGAGGAGGATAGAGGGGTGTGGACTTCATCTGCAGATACCTGAGTGAAAGAAGAGAAGGTGGGTGGGTTAGTGAGTCGGGGTGATAGTGTCCACAGAGGTGGGTGGGATAGGGGATGTGGTAAGTTTGGAGGGGGGGAGAGGGAAAGGCGAGAAGAGACCGATAGGAGGAGATGTCATGATGTATGGACTCAATTTTGGAGGTGATATGAGTAGTAAAACAGAGCATTTATGGGAGAGGAGAGAGTTGAAGGTGAATATTAGACTACATTGGTTGGGGGACTGAGGAATGAGAGTTGAAGTAGGATTGTTTTGAGAGCAATAGGGCAGAACTGCAAGAGAATCATATGAACTTAGAAACCGGCTAATTGGCTCAAGAAAGGGTAGTGATGGGGGAGGGGAGTGAGACCAGGATGTAGAAGAAAGGTGTCCAGGTTATGCCTGGTGAGAGTAACTTTAGGGTATTCAGAAGGTGAGAGGGGTGGGGAGGTACTAAAAGAGAAGGGGATGGTGGTCAGAGAGAGGGAAAGCTGAATTGTTGACATCTGAGACAGTACAGAGATGGGAAAAGACCAGATCAAGGGAGTGGCTTTTTGTTGGCGCTTGTACCAAAAAGAAAATCCCCTCTTCTCTCCAACCCCCAGGAACAATTTATTAAATTAAAAAGCCAGGATGTGTAGAATATTTTAGATACAAATGGGGAAGGAGTAAAGCGTTAAGGGCCTCTTGTTTCTGCAATTCTGCCATCCCCAACCCCCTCTCCATCCCCGTAGCAGCCCCCCACCTCCAGCACCTCTTATCTGTTGGCTGAAGTAAATTGTCCTGGTACTTTAAAAAAAATATTTCCCTTACAATAGTTCAACTCTACTACCATCCATCATAAAAAAAAATACTTAATGTAGTACAATGCACAGTATTGGCATTGAGCCAATTGCTAATTTATACAAATTAATCCCCATAATCATTTCAAGTGTGGTCATGCTGTAGAATACCCTGGAAAACATGTTATACCCAATAAGCTTACTGGCAACTTGATCAATGGTTGATGCAAGGCATAGTTTCTCAGTATTGGTTGCAGTATATAACTTTCTTTAAATAAAAAACAAAAAATAACACTCCAGTTTTTCTGCACATTTTTAATATCCGGAAAATATATGGCTGTATGGGAGAATTGTACACTGTCTGGGATAGCTATATTATTTTTATTTATTCATTTAGCCTTTTTTTTTTTTTTTTTTTTTAATGGGAACACCCACTCTAAAATGGCCTGTCCCCAAGGATCAGCGGATGTACCTCTCTTTTTTTTTATTTTTGTTTATTTGCACCATATCATTGAGAGGGTCAGTGAGTCAAATTCTTGTATACAGATATATTACACTTAATACATTGTGTAGTGCGGCGGTTCCCAAACTTTGCGCCACGGCTCCAAGGGGTGCTGCGGGCCAGCCGTAAAAAAAAAAAGAACACAGAAACTTACCAATCCGTCGGGCGCCGGGACCCAGCAGCCTCCTCTCTCCCGCAGCTGTCACTGAATATCGACGTCAGTAACAAGCTGCTGCGGGAGAGAGGAGGCTGCTGGGTCCCGACGCCCGACAGATTGGTAAGTTTCTGTGTTCTTTTTTTTCTTTATGGCTGGCGCCTGGCGTGGGACAGAGTGAGAGGGATCGCGACGGAGAGCAGAGGGATCGCGACAGCGGGACAGAGGATGGGGGCAGAGGATGGTGACAGAGGGGCAGTGGAGGGGGACACAGCGTGAGAGGGGCAGTGGAGGGGGACACAGCGTGAGAGGGGCAGTGGAGGGGGACACAGCGTGAGAGGGGCAGTGGAGGGGGACACAGCGTGAGAGGGGCAGTGGAGGGGGACACAGCGTGAGAGGGGCAGTGGAGGGGGACAGCGAGAGAGAGGGCAGAGGAGGAGGACAGCGCGTGAGGGGGCAGAGCAGGGGACAGCGTGTGTGAGGGCAGAGGAGGGGACAGCGTGTGAGGGCAGTGGAGAGGACACAGAGAGGGCAGAGGAGGGGGAACAGTGTGACAGAGGGCAGAGGGGGCAGTGTGAGAGAGAGGACAGTGTGTCTGGATGCAGAGGGGGCATTTTTGCATACAACTAAATAAGTATTTCTGTCCTGACCTAAATACTTATTACAATTTTTTGACCCAACTACTTCTAATACAGGACTGCTCAATAGTTATTTTGGAGGGGTGCCTTGACAAATTTGGAGACTCTAAGGGTGTCGCGAACTGCAAAAAATTGGGAACCACTGGTGTAGTGTATATGGGTTTCCTATTTTTTAACCTTATCCTGAAGTGGAATATACACATATTTCAACACATTATAATATGTGGAACTAACATTCCCTGTTGGTAATACAGAGTATACGGTCAATCATCATTTATATAGCGCCATTAATTCCGCAGCGCTGTACAGAGGACTCATCATCATTAACCTTTATATAGCGCCAGCAAATTCCGTAGCGCTTTACAATTGGGACACATCTGTTCCTACCCCAGCTTAAATAGTATTAATAGTTGCTTATTGGAATTGGAATAAGTTATCCTTACTTCAGTGCACCGATCAAAGTGACTTTGCTTTTATTGTGAAATGAGGTGAATTTCTGTTTATTTTCCCGGACCCCAGTGGAGCAACATTACATCTTTTGTGGGATTGATGAGAAACTTATTTTAGCTATGTGTACCACTACTAAAGACTGTAAGGGCAGAGTGTGTTTTGTTCTACCTCCAATATATTCCCTGCTAATTTACTCTGAATGTGTGTTATGTTTTATTTCGGGACCTTTTACTCAGGACTACTTCACCTGATACAGCCTTGTTATTCTACCAAGTTTCCAGTAGAAGCATTTAAGTCTTAAATCTTTTTATGTATAATCTATATGTGCTTTTATGCCAAGTAAACTAATAATAAATTTACCACTTGTTTTTAGACTTCTGCGATATATAGTTTTCTATAATCTGGATTATGGATATTTATATAAGAATATTCGGCATGTTATTTAGGGGTGATCAATAACAGGTCTTCATTCATTTTTAATCTTCATAGTACTAATAGTGTATTTGGTGAGTGCAGGAGTCCTATGGTGTTAGTTCACACCACTAAAGTTAGATTTTTTTTTTATTTTTTTTTTTTAGAAATAAACGATGCCCCCAAAGAAGCCATCTGGTGCACAATTTCGAAAGCGGCGGCAAGGAAGAGAAAAGGAAGTGCGTAAGCTTTCCCATCATTTTCAGCACTGGCTCACAAGTTCAGCCAGCGATGGGGGTGCAGGGAGCTCTAGAACAGTGTCATCACCGCTGGAAATTTCTGATTCTGATCCGGAGTATCAGGAAGAACTACCTGCGGTCAGTGGGACTGCTGACATGGACCCCAATTTAGAAATTGAGACTGACCGCTCAACTATCTGTGTAGACAATGAAATGTTGACAATTAAATTTAAAGATCCTCATTCTTGGCCTAACATAACGGATAAAGTGAGGTGCTGTTTAGTAAAACATGGACCAGAGCAACAGAAAGATTCAGATTTCACTCTTTCAACCACTAGTGACGGGAAGCAATTTAGTCATGATTGGTTCGTTAGAACTCTGCCTAATGGACAAACAGTAGAGAGAGAATGGCTTATGTATTCAGAAATGCGGAGAGCTGTATTTTGTTTTCCCTGTATGCTTTTTGGAAATATATCTGCATGCACCCCAAGCATTGCCAACCATCAGAAAGGCTTCTCTGATTGGAGGCATTTGAACCCTGAGATAGGAGAACATGAAAGGTCATCTGATCATTTTCAAAATTTTTTAAGTTGGAAGTCTTTAGAGAGAAATTTAAAACAAGAACTCCCACCCGTTATAGCTTCAGAAAAGGAGAAGTGGGTCACTGTTTCAAGAACATTTCTTGATGCAATTATTTTCTGTGCAAAAAGCAATCTCGCTCTTCGGGGTTCATGTGACATAATTGGCCAACCCAACTCGGGAACATTTCTTAATGCGCTGGAACTGATTAGCCATTACAATCCTCAGTTAGCGGGTCATATTAAAAAATATAACCAAGACAGCGTTTCCTATTTTTCCCCAGTCATTCAAAATGAATTTATTAACATTCTCTGTAACACAGTGAGACAAGAATTAATTAACAGAATCAAAGAAGCAAAATACTACTCTATTATCTTTGACTCCACTTCGGACCCCTCACACACAGGACAGCTCTGTGAAATAATCAGATATGTCAGAATTGGTGACAGACAATACAGTGTTGAAGAGAGCTTTATCGGCTTTATTGAAACAACGGAAAAGACAGGTAGTTGTCTCGCTGCAGAAATAGAAGACAAGCTCTGCAAGGATGGATTAGATCCTGGTAATATTCGTGGACAGGGTTATGACAACGGAGCAAATATGGCAGGAAAATATAATGATGTGCAGGCAAGACTGAAACAAGTAAACAATCTGGCTAGAATTGTTCCATGTGCTGCACATTCACTTAATTTAGTAGGAGTTCGTGCAGCCAGTTCTTCTACTGATATGGCGTTATTCTTTGGAACTGTTCAGAGACTGTTTAATTTTTTTGCAAGTTCAACAAGCAGATGGGAAACTTTGAAAAGTATTCTCAAAATTACGCTCAAAGGTCACCGTGGCACCATGTGGCAATCAAAAGCACAGCCTATCGGGTCCTTAAGTAATCAATTGCCAGGAGTTATTGAGGAACTATACAAGGTATCTGAACAGACTTCATATCCAGAAACCGTTTCATTATCCGAGAGCCTGGTGATGCAAATTAATTTTAAATTTATTTGCTTGCTTCTTATGTGGAACAGAATTTTAAACAATATTGATTGTGTCAACCAAGAATTGCAAAAGGAAGGATTATCTGTTGACCAAACTGCAAAACTGATAGGTGGACTTCAGAATGGACTAGAGCATATGCGTGAAGAAGGGGTGGGTGCAATACTCAAAGATGCAGCTGATCATGCCCAGTCAATGGATCTTCCTCTAGAATTTCCTATGAAGAGGAAAAGAAAGATGAGAAGAACTGACAGTGAAGAAGTTCATGATGAGGGTTGCAGTATGACCACTGAGCAGCTTTTCAGAAGAGAATTTTTTCATGTACTGGACAGTGTGATTGCACAACTGAAGTGGCGTTGTGAAACACTGATGGAAATCTCTTCAGAGTTTCAGTTCCTTACCGGGCCTGCCCTCTCCAACATGCCACTAAATGATATGAAGAAGCGTGCTACTGACCTAGCGCTAAAGTACTCTAATGATATCAGTGCCTCTGATATTGTGTCAGAGATTAAGAGTTTCAAATATCAAGCACCTACCTTACTCCCACACTGCAGCACAGCAACACCACAGGATATTTTAAATATCATAACGAAGTTGCGCCTGAGACCTGCATATCCATATATTAATATAGCTCTGCGTATCTTCCTGTGTATGCCTGTCACCATGGCATCTTGTGAACGGAGCTTCAGTAAATTGAAACTAGTGAAGAACTACTTGAGGTCTTCAATTGGACAACAACGCCCTTCAAACTTGGCGATTCTCTACATCGAACATGAACTAATAAGTTCCATGAATTTTGACACTATGATAGAAGAGTTTGCGAGTGTGAAGGCTAGGAAGATGCCTCTATAAACTTATAGAAACATTTATTTAGTATTTGGTACATTAAGATGTTTCTCTTTAGTTACCGTTTTAAAGGGAAATACAGTTTTTATTTGTTACAATTTGCTTCATGAGTTTTATTACCAATTCATTTTTCTTTTGTCAAGTGTGTCAAGCGCGAGTAAAGCAAATTTCACTCTCTCAAATATTGGGGGGCATTTGTGCCCTGTTTCGCCAAGGGCACTAAAGAACTCTAGTTGCAACTCTGCGCAGGTGGATCCTACTATTAAGCTAAATTGCTAAGTTTTGGTTGGCTAAATTGGAGGATATCTGTCCTTATTGCACTCAAGCACAATAGTATATTTACTTATGACTTCCTATTCAATGGGACAACCGTACATTCAAACCAATGGCAGTCATCTTCTAAGCACATTTTCTAACATTCCAGATCAGTCTGCTTAATTTTGTTGGAACATGTTCATGTTAGGCCATGTGATATTGAAAAATGTATTTGATTTCGCTTGCAATATTGCAATGTGTGTGTCCAGTGCCATTCCTAGATCTGGAGGCATGGATGGACCCCTTCCTCAGGCATAGAGCACCCACCTGTGCTGCTTTTTACATCATCAGACTGCAGGTGGGGGTGGCATCCTCTGGTCCTCAGTGAGAGGGTGGAACTTGGTGTGACATCAAAGCTAAGCGCCACCCTCCCAGCCTATCGCAGAGATTGAGGAGGAGCGGCTGGCATTTCCATAGGCAAGAAGCTGCCTACTGTTTCTCCACGTAAGGTGTTCCACTGGAGCACTAACAGTATAGGTTCACCTAATGGTAGTGCTGGCCTTGTGTATGTGGCCAGCTTTTTTAAATATTGAGGTAAGTGGTCTTGTTTGTATAGTGTTCATATGCTACAGGAACTGGCTATACATGATATTCAGTATATCGCCAAGGAAGGGTGACATGACTCTTGAGTCTCTGCATGGTTGTGACACCACATCATCTGGATCCTGGAGATATCGAGGTAAGTTCATGGATAATTTTAAATCTATGTATATTGTATCATTCTCAGGATGTTTGTGACTGAATAATCATTTGTATTTACCTAAAACACATCTCTCATACACTGGACAAGCAATGCATCATCTCATATGATCACCTTGCTTATACAAACACAAATGTTTAGGTAAAATGGGATTTGTAGACTTTGATAAATATACAAGCATACTCCTGCACCAATGTCACATATATATATATATATATATATATATATATATATATATATATATATATATATATATATACACAACATATCACCATTTAGTGCCAGGACACTCCAACAGAGTCGTAGCTTTTCTCCCACCATTTTCTATAAGGTCCATTACTTATACATTTACATTTTGGAGCGCATGGTTGAATCCAGTGTCAGAAAGCTGGTGGTTCTTCGAAGGTAATGGGTCTTCAAGCAAGACAACATGACCTCAAACACACTTCATAAAGCTGTTCTGAAGTGGCCAGCAATGAGGCCAGGGGGAAATGTATCAAGCTGCGAGTTTCCAGTGGATTTGGAAAGTGGAGATGTTTCCTAGAACAGCCAATCGGATTCTAGTTATTTATTTAGTACGTTCTACAAAATGATAGCAAGAATCTGATTGGCTGCTATAGGCAGCATCTCCATTCTTCAAACTGGCCGGAAACTCGCGGCTTGATAAATTTACCCCCAGATCTAAATCCTAGAGCACCTCTCTGGACAGATTTGAAAACAGCAGTTGGGAGAAGGAACCCTTTAAATCTGGAAGAACTGGCTCATTTTGCGCAAGAAGTGACTGTGCTACCAAATACGAAGTCTAGGGTGTCAATAAATTTGTTAATGCGATTAGTATTAATTTTCTAATTTAAACATATATACTGTATTAAATTCAGAGTTGAAAACAAGGTTCTGTAATATTAACACAGAGAGAATTATGAAGACTAAATACTGTTATTTCAACTTGCAATATTTTTGGCCATAGCTGTAAACCCCCTTGTATCTGGCCACTGCCTGCCTTTCATTTATTAAATAAGATGATGGCTGCATTCATACTGCCTGCTGTAAGTGTAATGGCATCTGCCTAGGTGGCACCCTCACAACTCAGAAGTGATGCCCCCCAACACTTGTAAGCAATGGCACTGCCACCTCCACTGCTTCTTACTTTGGCGGTGATATTGGGGTTGGCATATTCTATGACATCATAGCCAAGCGCCACACCAATGTAGCACTGACACGGCAAGAAGAAGTCAGCTGAGCTCGTTAAAATCACTGGATTAGTGACATTATGTCACTCATACAATGTTTTAGGCATCCCCTAACCATTGATGCTCAAGGCAACCAACCTAATGGTTGCGCTGGCCCTGTGTACCTACAATTCATTAGATAAATGTAGTTGTTACTATACCATAACATGTCTATACACTAGCATAAAAAGACAAATGTAACACGTTATCCAGCTTGAAAATTTGATCACAAGTGAATATTCCGAGTGTTCTCACATTGTATGGTAAACATAAGTCATCCTCAATGGTTATAATCGTCAACAATTATTTACGTAGCGCTTTACAATAATACCTGACTCTTATCAACATTTATATAGCGCCAGCAAATTCCGTAGTGCTTTACAATTGGGAACAAACATTAATAAGACAATATTTTATTATTATTATTATTAATTTTTATTTATAGGGCGCCACAAAGTATCCGTAGCGCCGTACAAGGACAAACAATGGCACAGTACAAGGTGAAACAGTACAGTACAAGTAACAGTAAGCACTATAACTCTGGGGGCTCAGGCACAGCATGAAAGAGAGGGAGGGAGGGGAAAAGTGAGTATAGGCAGGTAACTATGGCCCAAGAGGGTGGGCACGGATGACAGGTTGAGAGTCACTGAGGGGAGCGGAGAGAAGCGAGAGGAGACAGAGGGCAGAGGGACTGAGAGGAGGTGAGCAGAGTAGCAGGAGAGCGCAGTTAAAAGTGATGGAAACAGAAGGTAGGAGAGCCCTGCTCAAAGGAGCGAACAATCTAAAGGGAGGGGAAGACAGACAGACACATGGATGAGACGGAGAGACGGGAGAAACGGAGTCGAGGAAGGGGGAGAAGGGATGAGAAAGAGAGGTAGCCGACCGGTGGGAGTTTAGACATGAGACTGGAAGGCTTTAAGGAAAAGGTGGGTTTTTAATGTTCGTTTGAAAGAGGACAAATTAGGGGAAGTTCTGATGGAGCGGGGGAGCTTGTTCCAATGGAGGGGAGCGGCGCGGGAGAAGTCTTGGATACGTGCGTGAGAGGAGGTAATCAGGGGAAGAGAGGCGACGATCGTTGGACGATCGCAGTGAGCGGGAGGGAGTGTGAATAGAGATTAGGTTAGAGATGTAGGGAGCAGTGGAGTTGGCGAGGGCCTTGTAAGTCAGAGTGAGAAGCTTGAAAAGGATTCTGTAGGGGAAGGGGAGCCAGTGAAGGGCTTGGTAGAGTGGGGATACAGAAGTGGAACGGCGAGAGAGGAAAATAAGCCTAGCAGCGGCGTTAAGTACAGATCTAAGGGGAGCGAGATGAGAGAGGGGGAGGCCGATAAGGAGAAGGTTGCAGTAGTCCAAGCGGGAGATAATCAGAGAGTGGACGAGAGATTTGGTGGCATCCTGGGAGAGGAAGGGCCGAATGCGGGCAATGTTGCGAAGCTGGAAATGGCAGAATTTGGCGAGAGAGTGAATACAATACTGGGTAATACATACAGACAGAGAGGTAAGAGAACCCTGCTCACAAGCTTACATATATAATAAAATGAGCTGATAGCATATGGAAACTTCAGGATATAACATTTACATTGGTGTATGTAAAACCCCAGTAAACTTTACAAAATCCCTTTCACTGGATGTTAATGAGATTGTTTCTGCATTAAAGATTGGTTCTCATTCTCAATCATTCATGCCATGCAGATGTGAGGGCCAGGACAAGCAATGGCGGGTTTTGACAGCATCCCGGTCCGACAGGCGGCTCGTGCGTTAAGTCTCACCCCCCCCATGCTGTATAATCAACATGTTCCACTCCTACAATCGTTACGGCTTTAGACCGTGTCTCTTTATATTATGATCTCTGTCCTTTGTTAATATTTTGATTCCCTTCTCCCCTGATGCAATCCCTATTTTTTTTCCACTCTAAAACGTGTAAGGCTGTTTGTTCACAACCTATTCAGCTATCATAATAATGCTCACAGGTAAGCAATAACACGTCTAGTTTTATGAAACTTAATAATCTTGAACTACAAATAAAAATTAGTGATATTAACTGGTGTTTGGTGCCAAGGCTACTGTAATATTTCTGCTCTGGCATCCAAGGTACCCCGGATATGTCCTGCTTCCAGTGAGGCACACCATGGGCTGTGCATCTGTGGTTGAGTTATCCCTGATTTTACTTTAACTCCCCTATATCTTAGAAGGAAGTAGATCAATTACCCTGAGAGAGACTAGTTTAAAAAAAAAACATTCTGTCTTGGCTTTGTTTTGGCTGTTTGTTGGCTTGTGCTGACTTTTTTTTTTCTTCTTTCTTGCTCTTTTCCTGACTTTCCTGACCATTTTTGTTTCTCGGATGCAGATGAAAATAAACAGCAAAAAATAAGGCAGGTTCCTAGTGAAATATACTGAAGTGTGTACTGCAAAATACAGTCATGTGTATTTAGCATATTGAGGTTTATGTGTCTTCCGTGCTTCAAATTATCAAAAACTAGACACCTATGTGTTCAGGGCCCAAAACAGGTGTTTAACTTAAAACCTCAACAGATCAGACAGTGAAAAGTCACATTTATGTGTTCAAATTCCATTGGATTTACTTTGTTGTTTGGTAACCGGTAAGAACAAGCTTACGTGGCTTACAGAAAAATACAAATATGTTAAAATATTTTTTTCTACATTGAGGTAAATCGTGTTTTAAGTACTTTACTGTTTCTGTCAAAGTCTGTACACAGACAGAAGTGCAGAGTGACCTTAGTATTCCTGTTATATTCTCTGTAACACTGACAGATGTATTACTAAACACTTATAAACATCATGGTAAGCAGGGGACTCAGTGACAAATTCCTAAGACATTCGATTGGTATGTAACTTCTGGGTCTCTACTGTGGAACTACAGGTCACAGCATGCCCTGCAATCCTTTGACTGAAATTTGTAGATTCACAGTACAGTAAAGGTGTAGCTATGAATAGCTAATCAAACTACACTAGTTCAAGCTAACTTTAATTGGTATATATCTGTTGATATCACAGTTATTAAATATACCTGTATTGTAAGACATTCATTTATTTTAAATAACTTTTTAGTAATAACATCTAAGTGAAAAACAAATGCACACATTTCATAAACAAATGTGAATTTACATTCTTCACAGAGGCTTTGAAACTGTATAAAGAAAACAAAAGGAACAATATATAGCAAAGGAGTGAGCGGTATGATGCATGGTTTTTGGTTTAATACAGAAAGGGAAGGAGATGGGGATCCTCTCAGACAGAGCAAGAACTAAAGGGGATTGTAGGTTTTCCTGCGACGGGGTAGAGCTATTAGATTCATTGAACTGGGTCCAAGGACTCCAGGTTTTGTAGAATGAGAGAGGCGTTCCTTAAAATGTTTTGTTTTTGTGGCAAGTTTATCAGGGGTGAAATACCCCCTATAATAAACTTTTTATAGGCATTTCTTTTAAATAGAGGTGTGCAGGTCCCTCTCCCATTCTCTCATGTCTGTTGCCGGGAGCCAAAATATCATCAATAAGCAGACTATAAAGGGAAGAGATCATACCCGCTTGAAGTGGTGAGGAAATACATAACCGCTCCAATGGGGATATAGGAGGAGAGGGGGGAGCCCTGTCCGAAGAGACCCCACAAAATATTTAAGCTGAAAATATTTGAAGAACTGAGGGTGGATATCTGGTAATTTGGGTCGTAATTCATTCAGGGTTAGAAGAGCTCCTTGATAGAGAAGGTCATCCATGAACTGAACGCCTGAAGCAAGTAATCTATAAGTGAGTGGGGTTGAGAGGCCCAGTGGAAGTCGGGGTTTCCCCAGAGGCGTGGGATATAAGGGGAGAATGGTGGAAGGCTCAGTTGGGGTCTGCAGGTCACCCAGATCTTGGTAAATCTAGCCCCCTGTGGTTTTCGATTAAGAATCGACTTTGGTGGCGGTTTAAAACAGCCACACATCGCCAGCGGTTTAGTAGTCCAAACCACTGCATTTACTATAGGGCGATTTGAGACTTCGATTTGAAATAGCTGGCGATGTGTGGCGGATTGGTTAAAGCCGCCATCAAAACCCCCATCCAAAAGACAGGTTTTTAAATACCTGCCTCTGATTGGCAAACTGCTGCTGTTTGAGCTATTTTGCCATTCAGAACATAAGCGGAAGCATTAATCATACATAAATTATTGAGGCAATCATTATTTATTTATTAAGGTGCAAAATTAATTTATAATTTACTTATGAGGAAAAAAAATTTAAGGGGGCAAAATTATTGAATCATATTAATCTGGCACTATGTAATGCCAAATTGTGCAATCGAAACAATAATATTCACCATTAGCAATCACATAATATTATTAATATTATATTTGTTGTACAATTTGGCATTACATAGTGCCAGATTAATATAATAATTCAATAATTTTGCCCCTTAAAATTTAATAATTTTTTTCCCCCTCATAACTAAATTATAAATTAATTTTTCACCTTAATAAATAATGATTGTCTCAATAATTTATATATGATTGATGCTTCCTCTTATGTTCTGAATGGCAAAATAGCTCAAACAGCAGCAGTTTGAGCAATCTCGCCAGTCACAACCACCTCTTTCATTTTGGCCGTTTGGATGGCTGTTTTGCGGCGGTTTTGAAAACCCCAGCTCAGTAACTCTGGTGGTTTATATGTTCATCATTGTTAAAATCGGGATGGCGGTTTGTAAAAAGGTGTATATGTGTATATATATATATATATATATATATATATATATATATTTACACACACATTCAAAAGAATAATAATTTGATTATAAATGCATTTTACAGAAATTTGAATGGCTTCAGCTTACCAATGTCTGATGGGTCACTGGGACTGTTTGCTTGCTTGAGATAATGATCTTCTGTTACTGCTGTCTCTTCAGTGCTGTAACTAGACATTTTAGTGCCCTGGGCGAGACAGGGCACCGGCACCCCACATCTAAGTGGGAGTGACATTTGTCAAGTTGGTGTGGCCAACCTAATGTGGGGGTGTGGCTAGCACTTTACTGAAAGAATTCTGTCACACCTTCAGTTGTTTTATCTAGAGGGTGTAGAGGACAAAGTATATATTTATTTGACATAAACTTCAGCAAGGGTACTGGGCTTTAATTTAAGAAATTGGTATACAAGTCTTCCTAGGATAATAAACTGTGTCTCCAAATCTGATCAGATTGAAGTCAGAAAAACATTCAACATGTATGAATTTTACACACTCTGAACATCACTGCTCTGGAAGAGTAGACCCTCCTCATAAAAAACCAACAGACACATGGGTTATAGACTTCTCTGCAATGTGGTAAGCAAATGACAGACACAAACTTTATTACATGCAATGTTAGTTCTGGTTACATAAAGGAGACCGTTGTCACATGTGACATATCCTGCACACAGACATGTAAACGTTAGTCCTGTATAAATAACATAGGACACTACAGAGTAAACTATAACATGCACCAGTACTGTGAGAGTTTTCCAGTAAGACTGCACTAACAGATGGTGGTCTCCCTGATATGATAAAGGGCACCAAGCAAGCAGAGGTCAGTTATGTGGGGGATGGAAGTGTCTATGCAGGACTATTTTTTTGGGGGGAAATGGGCAACACAGAGAGGGAGAGAGAACGAGAACTTTCAATGTAATTTATTTCTATTTGTGCTGGTGCTACCATATTAACATACAGAGCGATGTCTCTTTAGGTAGTGACCAGGTGCTATAGGTGTTTGTTTATCATTGCTGTATCACACAAGCTGAATTATTCAGACATGGTCAAATGTTATACTGTACAGACATTAAAATTGCTGTATTGCTACTCAGCATATGTGGTCTGTATGTATTGTACTTTTAGGTGGTATACTGTTTTGTATGCTAATGTTAATGGTATTCAGTGTTTGCTGCCTTATGGAAAATAATGATGAAATTGGTTTTTGGCACAAGCTGATTAGCAATTTACAGAGTTTTGTGGCTTGTTTCAACTGGTAATTATCTAACTAGAATAGTCAGATTATATCACAAATGCATATCTCCTATCTTTCCCAATTTAGGCAGGATAGTGTCACAATCGCAAACACACAGACATGTAAACTGTCACATGCACAGAGTCACACATAAACAATCACACACAGGGTCAAACAAGCAAACTGTCACATACACAGACAAACACAGAGTCACACATACACAAACACACACAGAATCAAACACACAGACATGTAAACTGTCACAAGCACAGACAAACTGTCACACACAAAGACAATCTTACCTTCTTCTGCCTCCTGCATCACACACATGCCGGCCGGGTGGGAGGAAAGGGCGGGGCCAAGCTACAGGTCAGAGAGTGCTGTATACACACAGCAGGGGGAGCGATACTGGGGCCAGTCACTGCACACCCCAAGAAGGACAGGGGTTTTTGGGGACTAGGAACCCCCCCCCCCCCCCCCCCCCCGCGGGTGTGCCCCTGAGGCTGGTATCGGAAAAATTGGAGGGACGAAAAGTGTGGGGTCCTGAAAATTGCCCAAACCAGCACTAGGCTATGTTAGTCAGGGCTGGTGGCACTATAGCAGGAAACCCACAGAGCTGGGTTCCCCTGCCATTGTACCAACCAGTCCAGGCTGTTCAGCGGGAGGCTGAATTCCCTAGGAGGATTCGGCCCGCAGGATTAAGTAGCACCTGAAGCTGGTTTGACTTATTTTTTAAAAATTATTTATATTTTGCGTTTACAATCCGTAGAGTATCATATGCTTTCAACATCAGAAAGGCCTGTTAATCCACTAAGATTTTGTTTCTTAATGAAAGATTGCATCCCACATGACCAACTAAAGCACATAAGCTCATAAGACATGTGCGAGAACTCAGAATCTTAGTCAGGAACAGTCCAAGGGGTATATTTATTAAACTGCAGGTTTGAAAAAGTGGAGATGTTGCCTATAGCAACTAATCAGATTCCAGCTGTCATTTTGTAGAATATGCTAAATAAATGATAACTAGAATCTGATTGGTTGCTATAGGCAACATCTCCAGTTTTTTTAAACCCACAGTTTAGTAAATATACCCCCAAGTGTATGGTACATGATATACCATAAAGAGTAATGGAATCGCTAGACAAGGTGACAAGCACACAATAATTGTCAGATACACAAAGGAACTCTGGATTCTAACAGTCTGGTTTGACACTACCTATTATGGAGGTGCAGAATATAACATAAGGTAGGTATTCAACAGTGACCCACGCAAGGAGCTATGGGATTTGCTGCTATCTCTATGTAGGTCATGGCCCTCCATACAGGTACTAGACGTGACCGGCACATAAATGGAGTCGAGAGTGAATAGAAGAGGTATATACTGGATAAGATTATCAGGAATACTGTGGATTGTTGCAGATAACAGGAATGCATAACAAAAGAAGCCCACTGCACAAGAATAATAATGGTTTTTAATGTACCCTTATATGTACAATGTTAGCATATTTTTAACCAATATCATATTTTTTGTGTATTTGGGTGCTGGCTAAGTAGTATATGGTAACAGTCACCGAAGAAAAAAGAAGAGTACTACTACTACAAGGATTTTGTTTTGGGAGAGAAGATGTTGGATAATGGAATCTAAAGCCAGATTACAGAGGAGTGGGAACAGGAGATAACCTTGCCTGGTGCCTCTATGTAAAGGGAAGATATCAGAATTAATGCTATTGACTATCACATGTGTGGTGGGGTTAGCGCATATTGTATGTATAAAGTTACGAAAGACAGGCCCAAAATGTTGAAATTTCAGCAAGCGAGTGATATAGGGCCATGTAATTTTGTCAAAGGCTATTTCAGCATCCAAATGTTGTTCTGGGCTTTAGATAAATGTGTGGCCTGGATGGCAGCAATAGCAGCCCTTATCCCCATCACAACTGCCTATGTTTAACAAACCCTAACTGGTCTAGTGAAATCCTATAAGCCAGGGCATGTTGCAAATGGGTCCCCTTTATTTTGGTAGTATTTTAAAATCCTGGTTGAGAAAGGAGATGTGTCTGTAAGAGGATACAAATGTGGGAACTTTGCCTAGTTTTGGCAGAACAATGATACTGGCGTTATTAAAGTTATGTAGGGTATATCCAGTAGTCACTTTATGGTTAAATAGTGAGGTAAGTATTGGGGCAAAATGTGTTTTTAAAAGTTTATAGTATTCCTCTCCCTTTTAAACACTGACATTACATCTGAGGAGGTCTTAGGGGCTATAAAGTCATCCCGTGGACCAGATGGCTTTACAGCCTATTATTACAAGAAATTTGCCAGTCCTCTCTCCCCTCATCTAACATCCCATTTCAACCACATTCTGGAGAAGGTATCCTTTGACCCTGCCACCACTCGTGCCAACACTGTAATGCCAAAACCTGGTAAAGACAATGTTCTGGTTTTAGACCGATCTCCTTGCTTAACGTTGACCTTAAGCTCTACGCTAAGATTTTGGCTACTAGGTTAAATTCCCTCCTCTTAACGTTGATCCAGCCCGACCAAGTCAGATATATCACACGGAGACAAGCACCAGACAATACCAGGAAGGCTATCGATTTGATTCATTCCATCCATGACAGCAAAATTCTTTCCTTACTCATTGCACTAGATCCCGAAAAAGCGTTTGATCGCATCTTCTGGCCGATCATGTACTGTATGTCACGGGCACTAGGAGTCTTTACCCAGGGATCACCAGGTGGTAGGCTTACCAGAGCAATGTAGATGGTAATAGGGTACTCTGGTAGCAGGGTGATCACGGAACAGTAAATAGCAGATGATGAGATGCTCAGGAAAGTCTATGACTAGCAACACTGGTAATATGGAGGTATTAATACACGAGGAACTGTATGGACAAGGACACGTGAAGGTAGTCAGTGGTCTGCGATAGCAAGTTGTACCACTGCTATAGTGAGGAGGAATGTCCAACAGAAACGAGGAGGTGATGAGAGTCAGCGGTCTGCGGATAGCAAGTTGTACCGCTGTCTGAGTGAAGGAATGGAATCCAAGTGGAGGTATCCGGGGAGTCAGTGGTCTGCGATAGCAAGTTGTACCACTGCTACGTGAGAGGATACTGGAACAGGTGAAACAGGAAACAGGGATCAGTGGTCTGCCTTCAGCAAGTTGTACCACTGAATATATATGTGAGGAGGTGTACGGGGAGAGACTGCAACACAGGATGTACACGGGCACCTTAAACACGATCCACAGTAATATGCACAATATATATAAATGACTGAACAGATCTGCAAATATAGGAAGTCTCTTGAAGTAATCCAGCACAAGATAACACAGTCAATGATGGCAATAGACTCAGCGGATAGCAGACTCCAGAGGAGAACCAACACAGTCCAGCAAGATATGCAATACACTAGCACAGTCAATGAGAAGTATGCATACCGTGGTTCAGAAGTAGTCAGTCAGATAGGAGTGCAGCGATACCTGAGCGGCAGGAGGCCGGCAGGATGAGAAGTCCCTGGATGGATGAGGCAGAGGTCTAGTAGGTGCAGCGCACAGGTAAGTAGACCAACAGGGACACGAATCCACAGGAATCAGCAGAACGTGGAACTGGACTCATGGAGGACCCAGGAGAATGGAGATGATCTAGCAGAGGAGTAGATGATGAGATACGAATCCAATGCAGACAGGAGGGTAGAGACCAGCGGGACACAGGAAGGCGTGGAGAGCGGATCAGCAGTAGATGGACGATAGCGCTGACAGCGGCAGCAGGACTCTGCGGACACACGGAGGTAACCAGTAGCAACCAACAGGCGCCAATAGCGATGGAACACGGGAGAGCAGAGTCGACCAGGAGCTGTTGATCACGGAGAGTAGCGGATGGCAATACTAGCAGCAGTCTCGAGGAAACACGGGAGAGATGAGATGAGGCTGCCGTGCACAGGAGCAGCGGATAGGAACCAGCTAACAGTCACGATGATGAACACAGGCGAGTTGTAAGCTGGGTACTGTAGTGCACGGAGGCAGCGGATAGGAATCAGCTCACAGTCACGATGAGGAACACAGACGAGTTGCAAGCTGGGTACTGTAGTGCACGGAGGCAGCGGATAGGAATCAGCTCACAGACTTGATGATGAACAGGTGAGTGGATGTGGAGAGAAGGCGGTAGTGCACGGAGGCAGCGGATAGGAATCAGCAAACAGGCACAATGGAATATGATAGCGTTGAAGTGGTATAGAAGACTGTAGTGCACGGAGGCAGCGGATAGGAATCAGCTCACAGTCACGATGATACAGTTGATGGTAGAAGTGGTATGGGAACCACAGTAGTAGAAGTGGTTTGGAAACCACAGAGGTAGAAGTGGTTTGGAAACCACAGGAATCAGCAGCGCTGAATACACGAGGAAACACAGGAACACCTTCAGAGACTCATGGGGAATGAGACTCCAAGATCAGGCAACGTGGTATTGACCACAGGTGCTTAATATAGGGAGTGTTGCCTGATCTGCCAATTAAGTTAAAGGGACATACACTGAAGTATAGGAAAGGGCTGCGCATGCGCAGACCCTCATGATGGAGGACGACCACGGTTCCTAAATGTCCGGGAAGAAGCACTCACAGTCCGGTGAGTGACAGTACCCCCCCTTTTAAAGGTGGGCACAGAACGCCTGGAACCGGGCTTGTCCGGATTTTTGGAATAAAACTTCTTCAAAAGGGCAGGAGCATTAAGATCTTCAGCTTTGATCCAAGAGCGCTCCTCAGGACCAAAGCCCTTCCAATGAACGAGGAAACGGAGGACTCCTCGCGAAATTTTTGCGTCTAGTACCTCAGTAATCTCGAAATCCTCCTCCTGATGAACTTGAACTGGCTGCGGAGCTGAGGGAGGATTTGAGAAACGGTTGATAATAAGAGGTTTGAGTAAAGACACATGGAAGGCATTAGAAATCCGAAGATTCTTAGGAAGAAGACGTTTCACACATACTGGATTGATTACTTGAATGATCCTATATGGACCAATAAAACGAGGGGCGAATTTCATAGATGGAACCTTCAAACGAATGTTTTTAGTAGATAACCAGACACGATCTCCAATTTTTAGTGGTGGAATAGCCCGCCTCTTCTTATCTGCGAAAGATTTATATTTGATAGATGTCTTCTTTAAACAGGTTTTGACCTGAGACCAGATATTTTTAAAGGTCTGACAAGCAGTCTCCACCGCAGGAACTTGGGTGGGCGGGAGGGCAGGAAATTCCGGAAAAGA
Source organism: Mixophyes fleayi (assembly GCF_038048845.1). Lineage (NCBI taxonomy): Eukaryota > Metazoa > Chordata > Amphibia > Anura > Limnodynastidae > Mixophyes > Mixophyes fleayi. The sequence goes on along the minus strand of NC_134404.1, from coordinate 292,422,970 downwards.
CGGATGGTGACCGTAGACCACAAAAAATGGAGTTTTGGATGATGACTCATGGTACATGTTGTTATGGGCGAATTCAGCCCAAGGAAGCAACTCTACCCAGTTGTCTTGATTGGCTGAAGAGAACATCCTTATAAAAGTCTCAAGATCTTGATTGACACGTTCAGTTTGTCCGTTAGATTGCGGATGGTAAGAAGATGAGAGTGCTAATCGTATGCCCAAGGTTTTGCAAAGGGCTCGCCAGAATCTGGAAACGAATTGTACTCCTCTATCTGACACAATCTCAGACGGACATCCATGGATGCGGAAGATCTCTTTAATGAAATGTTCAGCCAGGATAGACGAGGAAGGCAAACCAGACAGAGGGACGAAATGAGCCATCTTCGAAAATCTGTCCACCACCACCCAAATAGTGTTATGATTCTTACTAGGTGGTAAATCAGTAACGAAATCCATACTAATATGGGTCCACGGTTTGGACGGAATGGGTAGTGGTCGCAGCAACCCTGCTGGAGTTCTGCGGGAGGATTTGAACTGGGAACATAATTCACAAGAAGCAATGAACTCCTTGACGTCTCTCCTCATTGAAGGCCACCAGTAACTTCGAGAGAGAATCTCAAAGGTCTTGTGTTCACCGGCGTGTCCAGAAAAGCGAGAGGCATGGAACCACGAAAGGATTTTCCTCCTTAGAGTAGGAGGCACGAGGGTCTTCCCAAATGGTAGCGTTTTGGTGGATGAAGCAGCCAGTGAGATACATTTGGGGTCTAGAATGGTATGGTTGGAAACCTCTTCTAAGAGGACGTCACAAAAGCTCTAGATAAAGCGTCAGCTTTTTTGTTCTTGGCAGCAGGTTTGAAGGTTATTATTAATTCAAAACGGGAAAAGAAAAGAGACCATCTTGCTTGACGAGGGTTCAAGCATTGGGCAGACTGAAGATATGACAAGTTCTTATGATCCGTGAAGATCGTCACCGGATGGCGAGCTCCTTCCAGTAAGTATCTCCATTCCTCTAATGCAGCTTTGATAGCGAGTAACTCCTTGTCCCCGATAGTATAATTCTTCTCTGCGGGCAGAAGACCCCGAGAATAGAAGGCACAAGGATGGAATTTTTGCTGTTCAGAGCGTTGGGAGAGAATGGCTCCTAAGCCCACATTAGAGGCATCTACTTCTAGAAAGAAGGGGAGTGTCACATCAGGCTGTCGAAGGATTGGAGCCGAAGAGAAGGACTCTTTGAGTGTTTGAAAGGCTTGAAGAGCCTCAGGCGACCATTGCTTAGGATTAGCCCCTTTCCGAGTCAGGGCCACAATAGGAGATGCAATGGAAGAAAAGTCTTGAATGAAGCGTCTATAGTAATTGGCAAAACCTAAAAAACGCTGGATAGCACGAAGAGTGGTTGGCTGGGGCCAATGTAGTACAGCATTCACCTTGTCTGGATCCATCTTCAGGCCAACTCCGGAAACTATATACCCCAAGAATGGAATCTGGGGCAATTCGAATGAACATTTTTCTAATTTACAGAACAATGCATTTTTCCGTAGCCTGGAGAGGACTTCTGCCACATGTTGATGGTGAGAAGGCAGGTCCTGAGAAAAGATCAATATGTCGTCCAGATAGACGACGACACATACATATAATAAGTCCCGAAAGATCTCATTGATGAAGCCTTGAAAAACAGCGGGGGCATTACACAGCCCGAAAGGCATTACCAGATATTCGTAATGCCCGTCTCTGGTGTTAAACGCTGTCTTCCATTCGTCTCCGGAACGGATTCTGATTAAGTTGTAGGCACCACGAAGATCCAACTTAGTAAAAATACGGGCTCCCTTGATGCGATCGAATAGCTCAGTGATCAGCGGAATGGGATACCGATTCTTGATAGTAATGGCATTGAGTCCACGAAAATCTATGCAAGGGCGTAATGATCCATCCTTCTTTTTGACGAAGAAGAACCCAGCTCCAGCGGGAGAGGTGGAAGGTCGAATAAACCCACGCTGGAGGTTCTCCTGTATGTACTCAGATGTGGCTTGAGTTTCAGGTAACGAAAGTGGATAGACCCGGCCCCTGGGGGGAGTCTTGCCAGGTAGAAGGTCGATCGGACAATCCCAAGAACGATGAGGAGGAAGACGTTCAGACTGAGCTTTATCAAACACATCCGTAAATGAAGCATATTGAGGAGGGAGTCCCGGTGAGGTAGATGAGATGGAAGATTGCTGTACTTTGAGAGGAATAACTTGGGAAAGGCAACGATGGTGACATTCAGGCCCCCAAGACGTGACTTGAGGGGTGCGCCAGTCAATCTGGGGAGAGTGACACTGAAGCCATGGAAGGCCTAAGACAATCGGACTTGTCGTAACAGGAAGGATTAAAAACGATATTTCTTCATGATGCAGGGCACCAATCTGAAGTGTTACTGGAGACGTACTCTGAGTGATGAGACCGTTGATGAGACGTGATCCATCTATAGCCGTCACAGTAATGGGTGTTTTTAAGGTGATCAATGGTAGAGACCATTGATTTACTAATGATTTGGAAATAAAATTTCCTGCTGCTCCGGAATCAATCAATGCCTGTGACTCAAAGATTTTGGTAGCAAAGGAAATCGTAACATCAAAAGCGCAGACTTTAGATTTGATGGAAGATGGAGAGGACTCCAGGGACCCTAACTTCACCTCTCCAGAACTAGTTTGGGCCTGGCATTTCCCGATCTCTTAGGGCAAGAGCTGAGAATATGAGTGGAATCAGCACAATAGATACAGAGTCTATTCTTTACTCTTCGTTTCCTCTCCTCAGAAGATAATTTGGAACATCCTATCTCCATGGGAATCACTGAGGGTGAAACTGGACGAAATTGAGGGTTAGAACGAAGAGGTGCTTTAGCAGAAGTTGTTTTCTCAGCCTCTCTTTCACGAAATCTCATATCAACACGATGGCATAGAGAGATCAAATCTTCAAGTGATGAAGGAAGCTCTTGAGTAGTCAGTGCATCTTTAATTTTATCGGAGAGCCCCTGCCAGAAGGCGGCAACTAGGGCTTCAGTGTTCCACTGAAGTTCAGAGGCTAAGATCCTAAATTGAATGACGTACTGGCCTACTGTATGAGATCCTTGTCGTAGGCGGAGGATGCTGGAAGCAGCGGAGGTCACACGACCTGGTTCATCGAACACACTTCGGAACGTAGAAATGAATTTGGCACTATCTTGTAATATTGGATCATTTCTTTCCCACAGAGGGGAGGCCCAAGCCAGGGCTTGTCCTGAAAACAAAGAGATAAGATAGGCCACTCTGGAACGATGGGTAGAAAAATTTTGAGGTTGGAGCTCAAAATGGACTGAACATTGGTTCAGGAAACCCCTACAAGTTTTGGGGTCTCCATCGTACTTTGACGGAGTAGGCAGGTGAAGCGTGGAAGCTGTATACACCTGGGATGGCACTGGGGAAACGGAGGAAAGCACAGGAGCCTCAGGAGTAGCTGTCACAGTCTGTCCAGATGTTCCTTGGGAGGTTAATGACTGATAACACTGAAGTAACAGCTGTTGGCGGGCATCCTGTTGCTCCACACGGCTGACCAGATGCTGCAGCATCTCTTTGGCGGTAGGTTCCGTATCTGGGTCTGTCATGGCCTGATCTTACTGTCACGGGCACTAGGAGTCTTTACCCAGGGATCACCAGGTGGTAGGCTTACTAGAGCAATGTAGATGGTAATACGGTACTCTGGTAGCAGGGTGATCACGGAACAGTAAATAGCAGATGATGAGATGCTCAGGAAAGTCTATGACTAGCAACACTGGTAATATGGAGGTATTAATACACGAGGAACTGTATGGACAAGGACACGTGAAGGTAGTCAGTGGTCTGCGATAGCAAGTTGTACCACTGCTATAGTGAGGAGGAATGTCCAACAGAAACGAGGAGGTGATGAGAGTCAGCGGTCTGCGGATAGCAAGTTGTACCGCTGTCTGAGTGAAGGAATGGAATCCAAGTGGAGGTATCCGGGGAGTCAGTGGTCTGCGATAGCAAGTTGTACCACTGCTACGTGAGAGGATACTGGAACAGGTGAAACAGGAAACAGGGATCAGTGGTCTGCCTTCAGCAAGTTGTACCACTGAATATATATGTGAGGAGGTGTACGGGGAGAGACTGCAACACAGGATGTACACGGGCACCTTAAACACGATCCACAGTAATATGCACAATATATATAAATGACTGAACAGATCTGCAAATATAGGAAGTCTCTTGAAGTAATCCAGCACAAGATAACACAGTCAATGATGGCAATAGACTCAGCGGATAGCAGACTCCAGAGGAGAACCAACACAGTCCAGCAAGATATGCAATACACTAGCACAGTCAATGAGAAGTATGCATACCGTGGTTCAGAAGTAGTCAGTCAGATAGGAGTGCAGCGATACCTGAGCGGCAGGAGGCCGGCAGGATGAGAAGTCCCTGGATGGATGAGGCAGAGGTCTAGTAGGTGCAGCGCACAGGTAAGTAGACCAACAGGGACACGAATCCACAGGAATCAGCAGAACGTGGAACTGGACTCATGGAGGACCCAGGAGAATGGAGATGATCTAGCAGAGGAGTAGATGATGAGATACGAATCCAATGCAGACAGGAGGGTAGAGACCAGCGGGACACAGGAAGGCGTGGAGAGCGGATCAGCAGTAGATGGACGATAGCGCTGACAGCGGCAGCAGGACTCTGCGGACACACGGAGGTAACCAGTAGCAACCAACAGGCGCCAATAGCGATGGAACACGGGAGAGCAGAGTCGACCAGGAGCTGTTGATCACGGAGAGTAGCGGATGGCAATACTAGCAGCAGTCTCGAGGAAACACGGGAGAGATGAGATGAGGCTGCCGTGCACAGGAGCAGCGGATAGGAACCAGCTAACAGTCACGATGATGAACACAGGCGAGTTGTAAGCTGAGAACTGTAGTGCACGGAGGCAGCGGATAGGAATCAGCTCACAGTCACGATGAGGAACACAGACGAGTTGCAAGCTGGGTACTGTAGTGCACGGAGGCAGCGGATAGGAATCAGCTCACAGACTTGATGATGAACAGGTGAGTGGATGTGGAGAGAAGGCGGTAGTGCACGGAGGCAGCGGATAGGAATCAGCAAACAGGCACAATGGAATATGATAGCGTTGAAGTGGTATAGAAGACTGTAGTGCACGGAGGCAGCGGATAGGAATCAGCTCACAGTCACGATGATACAGTTGATGGTAGAAGTGGTATGGGAACCACAGTAGTAGAAGTGGTTTGGAAACCACAGAGGTAGAAGTGGTTTGGAAACCACAGGAATCAGCAGCGCTGAATACACGAGGAAACACAGGAACACCTTCAGAGACTCATGGGGAATGAGACTCCAAGATCAGGCAACGTGGTATTGACCACAGGTGCTTAATATAGGGAGTGTTGCCTGATCTGCCAATTAAGTTAAAGGGACATACACTGAAGTATAGGAAAGGGCTGCGCATGCGCAGACCCTCATGATGGAGGACGACCACGGTTCCTAAATGTCCGGGAAGAAGCACTCACAGTCCGGTGAGTGACACTGTATGTGGACTTCACCGGTAGATTCTTAAAGAGCATCTCGGCTTTATACCGCTCCCCCTCCATCTCGGTTTCGGCTAACACTCACCTCTAACTTTCCCTTCTTTCCACTCTATTTTGCTTTAGTGATCGAACCCCTGGCTGCCAGGATACAAGCTAACAAGATGATCTCGAGTATTCGGGTTGGCAAGTCAGAACGCAAATTGACTATACGTGGACGATGTCCTACTGGGTGTCTCTCAACCGACCACTACCCTTTCCCCCTCCTCACTGAGCTGGACACTTACGGTCATTTCTCGGGATATAAAATAAATCCTGACAAAACTGAGACTCTGGACTTCTACATCTCCCAATCAGACAAATCCCGCTTAGAATTACGTTTCCCCTTCAACTGGTGGCTAGAGAAACACAAATACTTAGGTATCTATCCGACTAGCGCCACCATCAGCTCTTCCAAGGCATCTTACCTCATACTCTCCCGAATTACGTCTGACCTACAGTCCTGGGGGTAAAAGTATCAAGTGCTGATTTTTTTCAGCGATTTAAAAACGCCGCATATCGCTGGAGATAACCGGCGATTTGAGACCCCAAGTCGCTATATGGATTAAGTAATGATTTTTAGCATGATCTCTCAAATCGCTGTTCATCTCTCACGATTTTTGGAGATTTCAAACCCGCCCGTGTTTAGCTGAAAATCATCATTTGCAAACCAATACGGGTCGGGTATGGTATCCCGATGCTGGGGATACCGACACCCAATAGCCCTACAAAACAAGACCGTAGCGTGTAATGAATGAAATTAAAATATACACTTACCTTCTTCCCGATGCAGGACATTCCCGGAGGCGCTGCTCTGTGCTGTAAAATGCGAAGAGGCTGGATGTCGGCGCTGCATTGTGACAATTAACAAAAATTTCCCGGTCTCTTTATTCAGTTTAACTATGGCTATTCATGCTGCAGAAGCTTATGTTCTTGTTGATTTCATCCCAAGATACCTGTGTTTTATTCTGTACTCTTGTTATTGACCTATAATAAATAAACCTTTAAAAAAAAAAAAAAGTTTATAATATTCAGGTCCAATCCCATTGGGGCCAGGGGATTTGCCATTAGCTAGTGAAGTTATAGTCTGTATGACCTCGGTCTTGGTAATAGGCTTTTCCAGGATTGACCTCCCCCATTTGAAGGCACCACAGGTCTACCAAGTGTAAGTGTGATGTGAGGAGAGATATGTTGTTAAATGTAGTGGCATGTCTGGGGTTACTGACCTCTGATTTGTTCATGGATGGATCACTGACCAAATTGAAATCACTGCCAATGATGAGATTGTGTCTACCAAGTACCAAATCTACATATGGACAGACGTATGCAGGGTTCTGCAGGGGTTTCTGAGCAACAGGATACCCATATCTTGGAATAAATCATTTAAGGTCCACGCAAAATATTAAACTTACCAAGGTAATCTTATGGCTGGCATTTCCTGAGCCCTTGTGCACCCCAACAAGGGTAGATATCATGTAAAATGGAACAGAAGCTGGCAAACTTTTAGAGGAGGCATGGAAAAACTACAATACACATGTCCATAAATATATCATTTATTAAACGGTTTTAAAAATATTTTTTTTGCTTTTTTTTTTTTTAACCATTGCATATCCATCTGCTATGATAATTCTGCTACACAGCATCTGGACAATGTCCTGTTCAGTGTAATGTGTGCACATAAACACTTTAGTAATATAAAAGGCTCTAAATGGGTATTATACCCACCCAGAAACTGTTCCCTACCCGTCCCCCCCCCCTTACATGAACTCTGGGTTGGTATGTGTTAAGAGGGGCAGGTCCACCTCCAGAACTGCAAAGCCACACATTTAGCTTTAAATCCCACTAATACACAGCTGTGGCAGTTTAATGAACACTCAATACCTACGCACACCAGTCATTAGCATTCCGTTCAACAGGTATATTTCACGTAATACAGTTAGTTCATTTTGGTCGTTTAGGTGAATGTCTCCCCTGGATATGGAGTTAAACCCATGTATAGAGAGCATGAGTGGGAAGGGGGCGTGGCTTAAAACCAGTAAGTCAGCCAGCAACGTGGAAGGATAAAAGGAAAAGTCAAAATCTACAAGAATGATGCTTTTTTTATTTTACGTGATAAATCCATTAGCTACAAAACATGATGCATAAAAGTTTATACATTGAGAATAACCAAGAAAAATCTTTTCACACTGCATAGAACCACACTTCATTGTGACGGTTGAACAATGTAAAAGGATCGTTATAGCCAGCACGTAGAAAGAATGAGTCTTCAAATTGAAGTCCAAGGGTCTTCAGATCTTCTGCCAGGGCTTTAGCTTGCTTGGTATATGTAGCTTCTAAGGCATAGCCATCAAAACTCCTGAAAGCAATGGAAGATTATGGTTATCAGTAGATAAGACTAATGTGGATGCATTTGGTACAATTCTTAATATAAGACCATCTTCATTCTACAAGAACATAAAGGCAAATAGTGTATTCAGAAATACCACATACATTCAATATTTTTATATCCTTGTTGTCGGCTTTTGACCTCCAGATGATTTATAAAAATGCATACAAATCAGAAAGAGAAAAAGGTAATAAGTGAAGATGTAGATAAAGTTGGTGGACTTGATTAAAAGTGAAAGCTATATATGAGAGCATGCCAACTTCAGACATGTCTGTTTCAAACTGCCATGCCAGTAGGGTTTGTGGGGGAGGGGGGGGAGTAGTCACTGCCCTACGTCCTTGCTCCCACTATTACAGTGATCCATCAATAGAGGTGGATCCGAAGGGCAACTCGTAGTGGTGTAGCGTTGGCTCATCATAATTACATTTCAAGTTTCCAGTATCATTGGTTATAGTGCAGAGTCTTTCAAACATAGCCATATAGGGAAAAGGACTTGGCAGGATGAGTGAGGTACCACTGTTCTGTTGCTGCCAGCTCTACAAATTAGATCTTTCTTGGTGAGTATTCAGGGGGCTATGGCACAGATGGGTTTAATCAAAATTAAGTTCCTTCCTTCCCCATATAGTGGGGATTCCCATCTGTAAGAGGATATACCTTTAAGTAACATGCAAAAATCATTGATACGCTTCATCTGGAACAGCAAACCCTCAAGTTTTTCTTTTAACATACTGAAGCCCATACCTAGAGGAGGAAGCTTTGAAAAAGTCTATCCTGAGACGACCTCTTAGCTGGAACGGGAATCTACCTTTCTAATTGTAACAAACCACAAGACCCTGCATATTCTGCCAGAGAACTTAACCTACCTTGGTCTAAATAGTGACCACCACAAGGTAAGTATTGATCTCTTAACATTAATCATAGAGTCAGGATAAGAACAGACTGCTGTTTTTATTCTCGTGATATTTGGCTTTTCTACACTGTATATAGGATTCTTATTGACATGGTATCCTAATTGTGAAGCAGAGCTAATTATATTTCCTTAATATAATGAATGTTATTTTGTTTCCAGTTCTGTCCTAAAGCATACTTTAGCCTAGTGTGGAAATACCATAAATGTTATTGTTTGAAATGGACAGTATTAGTTCTTGACGGATTTGCTTATATATAAATTTATATAACAGTTATTGTTATTGTATTTGATTACATAACATTTTGTGCCAATTCTTTACATTAATAACTGCCACAATATATTTAACTGAGATTTTATAGATTTGCTGAAGAGACTAGTGACGTTCTACGTTTTCTTTCTATAACTTTCTAAATTGGCCCAACCTATTTTCCCTGTGGGGCCAAAAAAATAAAATAAAAAAAGATCTGCTTCTACTACTTCCACCACTGAATTTCTCCACGAAAATCTGGAGCTATCACTCACTAAAATTTAATATCTCCTCTATCTCCCCATGACTTCCACATCTAAATCCAGTCAAAGGCATAAAATAAGAAGTTTACTGCACTCACTGCCCCAGACCCAGGTTCTCAAGGACCTTACCACCTTTGAACATATTTTGTTATTGTCACCCCTCTTGTACGAGAATGATTTCTCAAACAGAGAGGTATGGACTCTGCACTGCTCATACAGGACTACCACCAAATGGAATGGAACAGACTGCAGTCTCAAAGCGGATGAGGAGACTTGGGAGGACATGAGGCTAGGAGTTGCCAAAATCTCCATCTTAACCGATATTTAGGAAAAAATCTTACATAGAATGTTACAGGTAACACTGTACTCCAGCTAAACTCAGTTAGAGGTTTCCCAAAGCCTCACCCAACTGCTGAAGGGACTGGCCACAGAGGTACCCTATTTCACATCTGGTGGTCATGCCCTGTGATAGCCTCCTACTGATACAATATCCATACACTCTTGAATAGTTTGTTTGAATCTCAAGTCGCAAAAGACTCTTTGATATTCTTCCAATGCTATCCACACCAATATCTTTATATTCCAGGAAACTGACTCTCATATATATATATATATATATATATATATATATATATATATATATATATATAGCTATCAACATATACTATAACACTTTTGTAATTATAGAGTGCAATATGGCCTTGTATCAAACCACAGAAAAATGGAGCTCATCTCATGTATGGACACACTGGCTGCATGATATCTAGAGAGTAGATACCAGACTTGACTCATTAGCACATAATGTCCTTTATGAATATTTGTTTTTCCCTTACCGTCTGAACACCGAATATGATGTCATTCGGTGTTGGTGGAAGTCGCATACCGGAATGGCGAAAGTCAGATGAATACACAAGACTGATGCCATGGTTTTTTTTTTGATTATTCATTAGCTCTGAATTAGCTTGTTTTATTGGACAATAGGACTATTTCAACCTGCTTTGGAAAGCTACATCTACACTGCTGATGACCTCTTGAGAAAGTCAGTAAAACTAAATGCGTTGAGGAGAGGCACACTCTGTTGGACTTCCATATCTGTATTATTTGTATTAGGACTATTCCCATGGCCATGGGTTTGCTTTTCTCCCATCAGGAACACTTGGAGGAACACAGATAAGCCTTAATATTGTTTTTTTAAAGTACGAGCATTTGATACTCATTTTTATATTAAAGATTTGATTTTTATTAGCAGCTGTATATTGTTATATGTCCTATATCAAGCCTACTTCTGGTACACTTCTAGTGATCTTATTGAACATAGATTGTAATAGGATTAAGACATACTACATTATGGTATCTTCTTTCTCTGCGTTCCAGCATATTGGAGATGTGCTACTAACATATATGAAAAATAAGAAGAAAGATCCTTCAATCACTATCTCCAGTGTGTCCATACATCAGATGAGCTCCATTTTTCTGTGGTTTGGTACGAGGCTATATTACGTTTTAGGGTTTATGCACTTGCAAATAAGTGCTAAGAACAAGATGTTGTCTACTGTATGTTATACTATTGAACTATTTGTTCACTTGGTTGGTAAATAATTTTCAACGTTTTCACTTGATTGCAGCTATGGAGAAAACATGTATCTGGAGAAGTTTGGATCCCATGGTTATTTGCTGAGAGCAAGTCTCAACAATCCTTCTAGTAGTCCCTAACCTACCAGGCTAGACCCGATGCGATGGGAACGCTCATCTCCCACGTGCTCTTGTCCTAACCTCCCCCCCCCCACACACACACACACTACCTCTATCTACTTCAAGACACCCAATATTTCTAAACAACTACTGTTCATCATAATGAAGGGAGATAAACTGTAACCCTACAAAAAGTCCTGCACTGCTCACCCCTCCATATCCCATTCTGCTACCATTTCCCTTTCTAGAGAATGAGTTATTCCGGAATATTCAAGTGTACAAGGTCTTTGTTATGGTTTGTTGATTTGCGACTTTGTCAGACATTAAATACTTGGTTTTCTTAATGTATTCTTGTACGCCACTGCGAACCAATCAAAATAAAGCATTCTAAAAGTCTTTAAAATATTTTTATAGAATTCATCACATTATACCCCAAATATAAATGTACAGATTTTAATTTGCCTTCTAAACATAGCACTGTGCAGTTTCCCTTTCTAATAAAGTAACTTACTTGACATATACAGACATTGAAGGATAGGTCACAAGATAAACCGCAGGGTTTGATGGATTTGGGGGATTCTCCAATGCATGTGGCACAAAGAAGCACATTGTAGAATTATGAACTGGTGGCTTTTGTAATGGAACACTAGTCACCACAGGTACAGTCATATTAATCTTTAGTTCTAAAGAAAGGTGAAGATATAATTAGCAATGGTCAATTAGCATGCATTTCAGATACATAGCACAATCCCATTAGCTATATGTTGTAGCAGCTACAATAGCTTCCTATCAGTTACTGTTCCATGCTTTGAGATGAAGCTAACATTAAGGATAGACCCCCTCCCTCATTTTTAAATATAACAAGCAGGAGTACAGTGGTCACCGTTGCTATAGTAGTCTTAAGGGCTCGCAAAACCCTTGCCACATAACTCCTGAGAACATAATGTGAAACACTGGAAACAATGGGTTCAAATGTCACCTGTTTACATGTGTTGTAATACAATAAACAAAAAACTAGTAAACATTAACAATATATATAACCAAATAATTTGTTACAGACATAAATTTAGAGCAATATCAGCAAATCGAGTGATTTGTAGAAGCTTCATTTCCCAAGAACAGACTTGCTGTAATTTATTTATTTTTTTTTAAAAATTTTTAGACTTGCTGTAATTTAATTACAGGTTGTACTTTTTTGTTTAGAATTAATTATGATTTTGAACAAACCAATGTAGCAGATGAAAATCTTAAGATCCATTAACAGATTAACCAATCTTGGGTGAAAACTTTTATTCAACACAAGTTCCATATATTTGACTCTTCTTGTTTGAGCATGTTTGTCAAATGTCTGTTTAAAGACAAAATACCTCTGCCCCTCCTATACTGTCCCATCTCTGGGTCTAACTCATAAACTTGTATTGATATATCCCTCCACCTGTTCCTTAAAATGTATATTTGGTGCCTAACCTTAAAATATTAGCATTTACAATCAGCAGGTTAATTGGTGTTCTAGTGTTGTGTGTATACTTCTATATACTTCTATTTTAAATGTCAGAAGCTAGGTTTGTATTGTGTAGCTATACAGGTTTAGTTTACCAATTCATTTGTTATATATTAAAGCCCACATCACACCTTCAGAGTTCTCTCCTGAGATATATTTAAACAGGCGTCTAAAGCTTGTCACCATTCCAATGCTAAAGAAATCCAATTTCAGCGAGGTGGTTACCCAGCGGGTTTCTTCATAGGTGCGATGTTCAAAATTCTGGAAGTTAGAGATAGTTACATTGAAATAAATAGTTGGAAACCATATTGTACGTCTTTCGTCATATTCTGCACTCAAGAGCCACTATTTAATGAAATGGCAACATAGTTTGAGGAAGTGTTATATTCAATTATAGTTTAGTTCACCATGACTTACTCTTCAGTGCAGTGCATAAGTGTGTGTGTGTGTGTGTGAGTGTGTTTTGCTTTCTTGGGTCTCCGCCGCCGCCCCACACACACACACAGATTTCTACTATGATGCTCATGATCTCCCTACTATAATGGTTGAGGAATCAGAAAAGATATGATGTCCAGGTTTTAAATTATTTTTAGAGAAGGCTTTTCATTAAGACAAGCAAGTGCCTCACATCAAGCACTGCAAGTACATTGAAAACTGCATATAAAAGTAAAATATTTGATTTGAGACATTGACTTGGGAGAATATATATATATATATATATATATATATATATATATATATATATATATATATATATATATTATATATATATATATATATATATATATATATGGATAAAAACACACACACACAATATTAGTATGCATATAAATATATGTATTTCTGAACTATATCTAGAAATTAATACAATAGAAAGCAATGCAAACAATCATCCCAAAAGCCAATTGAGGTAGACGAGCTATAGTTTCTTTGCAACTACACTGTCACAACCTTTTTGAAAATATTGGCATCCTTCTATTGTAACGTTTTTTTTGTGAAAGTGAGCTCTATAGTTATATAATAAAGTAACATTTATTAGATTAAGTTCTACAACACAAAGGTTTCACAGTTATATAAAAATGTGCATTACATACCACCAAATACAATTAAACCACCCATCATCGCCAGTTTTACCAACCCTTTAAAGATAAAAAAAAAAAAAATGAACAGATGCAACAAGACCACTTAGACCATGTACAAAGCCCCTCTCCAGCTTACGTCATATTGCTTCACCAACTGGTACTTTGGACAGTCGAGCTCACGGCAGAATGAAGCAGATTGTTCAGCCACCACAGTGGTCCCGAACACAGCGAACAAGACCAGAAGCATCAGATTCCTGGACTCCATGTCTGCTCTAAATGTACAGAAAGCTTCGTGTGTGGGTACGTCGCTGTCTGGCTGCTGATATTTATAGATTGCCTGTATGGGCGTATCACGGGAGTGCAATGTGAACTTTTTTTTGGAGTTGTATAACTTTCCCAAACTGGAGTTACATAACAAGACCCACGCCCCCCTTCCTTTCCTGTGTACCGCACAGAGAGATGAGCCTTGTGTTTTATAACTTACTACTTGTACTGTTAATATGACTTGGATTGGTTAATCTCTTTTCACGTTATGTTGTCATGCTAGCTGTAAGGATTATCCTCTTTACATTGTTTTGTTAGACACTGCCTTCTTCCATAATGGCATACATAATGCATGTGAGATATTCAGATCTAATAATTTGTGAAATTACTTGGTATTTATTATAATAAAATATCCCCTGTGTCTGCATTTAAAAGCAAAGGAAATTTAAATATCCTTGGTTGTGGATTTATTGCAATCAGTAACAAACAACTATGTGCACAGTTTAGGTGCATTTCCCAATTTATGTTTACTGCACTGATACGTTTTTGTTCACTTAAACCTATAGGAAACCGTGCAGCCTATGTCAGTACACAATAATTAGGTTACTTTTAAGTCAATAACACCCACAATAGTTAGGTTACTTGTAAAGTCATGTAAATCGTAAATGACACATTCCTTATGGCTGAATTGCAGTTATTTCACATGATGATGAGTTTCCAATATCATTTTGTGACAAGCAGAAGTGCTGGGTACACTCAGTGTCACCCAAAGTGTTGGACTTCCATCTCTTTGCTGTTATTTGGTGTATTGCATGGAGGTTCTGATGATATCGAGTGCTATAAATATGTTTCCACATTCTATGCATAGCAGAGATACATTCATAATTCTTTACTTCCACCTGAAACCTCCAGACATTACTCACAAAATGAAAAGGTTCCGGGCACTATGGATCACTAGGACAGTACTCAGTAAGAGGTTCCATGGTTGCGGGGCCTGTGTGACTGGCAAGTAGAAGTTTGTGTAATTAGGTGGGAGTGGTGGTCTAGTGTATGCGCCGCACTGAAACAATGAAACATACATAGGGCTAGATTTACTAAGCTGCGGGTTTGAAAAAGTGGGGATATTGCCTATAGCAACCAATCAGATACTAGCTGTCATTTTGTAGAAAGTACTAAATAAATGAAAGGTAGAATCTGATTGGTTGCTATAGGCAACATCCCCACTTTTTCAAACCCGCAGCTTAGTAAATCCTGCCCATAGTCTGCTTTAAGATAAGTAGTCCAATAGCCTTTATTTCTGATATCCAAGAGGATTGGCTTGCTAAGTGTGTCAATCTAACTGATTAATACATTGGTGCACTTTAAACAGCTCCGTTCATTCCTCATGCCAATTTTAATGTATCTCACATAGGTAAAATCAGATATGTTCAGTCTATGGGATAGTTGACACTTGTAGGCTTACTGTTACGCTAATACCTACTACTGTATAGTGTAACTGATACCGTCCGTTAAATGAAAACTTCAATGCAGTGAGGATTTTACTAAAGTGGGTCACTTGTTTTATTAGTCTATTCTAAAATGAAGTGGAGGAGTTTCTATGGTGCAAGGTTTTTAATCTGAACTCAATGTTTCTCATCCCAGTACGGTAAATGGCACAAAGTTACTTATAAATTACTTATTTGTCTCCCATACAGCATAAGTCCATTGGTCAGTGATGTACTTATTCAGTATCTGCTCGTATCTATTTGATGTTATCTCTGCAAGTTCATTGGTCATGATCACTTCTACCATCCTTTTGATCCTCTTGCTGAATATTTTCTTTCTATTTACTCGTATGTCACAGTCAGTATGTCATTGGTCTTCATGAAAAACCCCAATTTAAAAAATTAAATATTTAAACATTTTTCAGGCCGGTTAAAAGTTTGGGGTTTTATTAATGAAGGAGATTTAGTTTATGCTTCATATCTTCATATCATCCCTATCAATAGTCTATGTAATGTTAACAAGTCATGGTCTTTACAAGCCATATATTTGCAGAGAGACTTTAGTGTATTTCCTCCTATCTTAATTTGGTTTGAGTAATACTTTATCTTTATTTCAAGTTTATTGTTTAGTGTTTATTAATAGACCTCTTTTTATTATGGGGATTACAATAGGAGGTAGATGTTCTTACTTATTTCTTTGTCAATCTTTTTATTATGGCTCATTGTATTCTTTGTAACATGTAATGGATAAAGTAACATTTCCTGCCTCCTTTTGTTGCTTAACACAAATACTTTCACTATAAGCTTTATTGGTTCTTTTAATTATGTTATGTCCCTTTACTTCTCATCCCATATGATTCATTATTTATATAATCCTCATTCATATATTAGGGAATTTAGGGCCTGATTTATTAAGGAGCATAAATGGCAATAGGTTGCGTATTTGCGCACAATTACCGTATATACTCGAGTATAAGTCGACACGAATATAAGCCAAGGCACCTAATTTTACTACATAAAACTGGGAAAACTTATTGACTCGAGTATAAGCCTAGGGTGGAAAAGAGCGCTAATTTAAAAACCTAAATAAAAATGATAGGTTTAATCTATGAAATCATTTTTAGCTAAACCATAAATAACAGTAGATGACAAGGAACATTCATAAATGATTATAAAATCATTGGCATTGGGTACAACCTAACCTAAATAAAGGGGTATATAAGGGGTAGGGATATAAATGTATGAACATGGTGGCTGTATTGTTTGTTCATTATGTAATTGCACTGTAAATTAAAAAAAAAGGGGGGAGAGAGAGAGAGAGAGATTTTTTCACTTACCCGGCAGTGGAACGCATATGCGTTCCAACAACAGGAAGTTCGGCGTTCCAAATGCCGAACTTCCTGTGTTGGAACGCATATGCAGAAGTTGAAGCCGAGGGACCGGACACCAGGTAAGTTCACCCGTGTATAAGCCGAGTGCCCTTTTTCAGCATACAACTTTGGGCATTTCAAAGATATGTGATTTTCAGTCGTGACACTTGCACGGTTGCACCAGCTACAAGTCAGGAGTAAGTGTCAATTACAGCTGTGTATGGATGCTAGAACATGTGTTTGCAATCAGGGGCAACAGCAAACATTTATTTTATGTACAGTAGAGAACATTCTAATAAACATATTTTATGGCGGAATTTTTTTTTTATTTAAACTTGTTTTTATTTTTTAATGTTTTATCATTAATGACTATTATTATATTATTAACAGGTGACTTCATTTTTTTTTCTGTCCACTCTTTTGTTATTTGATATTCCACATATGTATTGGACGTATCCTGCAGTATCTTGTCAACAGCAGACAAATCATCAGAACCGCTCTTTATTGAATACGGACATGTATTTACTCGATGTTTTAGAAATAATGCACATTTAGTTCGTTTAGTTTAGTTTCTTTTCTCTTTTGTTAATGAATCAGGCCATTAGTGTTTGTGCTGCATATGATATAGATGTAGCTATTTGAGTCTCTCTTAGCCTGCCACTACACTGATAATACCTTATCTTCCAGCATCACTTCTACACCTGTGACTTTTCCTAATGTACATTTCACTAAATTGGAACATATGGCTTTTAAACCCTTTTTGTCATCTTATCATGCTCTTCACTCAAAGCCCAAGGACTTAACTCACTGAACATGACGTATCCGGCCCTGAAAATGTGTTGGCATTGTAAAGCAGACATGATGGGACTACAAGAAAGTTAGCAATAGCAGTAACCTGTCTCCCCAACAGTTACTACTCCCAAATCTATTCTGCAAATGCATCTGGAAAATGCAATCTGCTTTAATTTATAGAAAATGAAGGAGAAGGAGGGTAAATATTTAATTCTGGCAGGGAAGGAGAGTTGATTATATTCCATATACTTTAGTTAACCTTTATTCACCTGACACATGTCATCACCATCATCACCATTTATTTATATAGCGCCACTGATTCCGCAGCGCTGTACAGAGAACTCATTCACATCAGTCCCTGCCCCATTGGAGCTTACAGTCTAAGTTCCCTAACATACATATACAGACAGACAGAAAGACAGAATAGGGTCAATTTTAAATAGCAGCCAATTAACCTACTAGTATGTTTTTGGAGTGTGGGAGGAAACCGGAGCACCCAGAGGAAACCCACGCAAACACGGGGAGAACATACAAACTCCACACAGATAAGGCCATGGTTGAGAATTGAACTCTTGACCCCAGCGCTGTGAGGCAGAAGTGCTAACACTTTAGCCACCGTGCTGCCCATGTCAAATAAAACTACACAATTTATTTTTATTGGTCTGCTCTATCCAGAAGGGTTATCTGATTTTGTTTGGTGATTCCTTCTAAGCTCCCAAATTTCTGAAGCATAGATCCATCCACATAGGCTGATCCATAGCTCCCCACAATGCAATGGTTAAATGTAGCTCTGATTTCTCTGCACTGATTTCACAGCTTGTCCTTTTTGACTCTTTGAGATCTTTGAACTCATCTGTTGTAGACTATACATTCCTCTCCCATGTCCACAATGTTTACTCTTGCATTGATTTTTTCATGGTTGAGCCATTCATCTGATAACAAAAAGACAGTTGTTGTCAGCGATTATCCTTAACACTGTATATCTGTGTGCATCTAGCAATATGAAAACATGACCATTAGTTCATATTTTGATTAATACATTTAAGCCTGCATCCCAGCGTCAAGGGCTCCTCATTATATGCAGGTCCTACACTGACCTAAATGCAGTAAACACTATTAAAACTAGAGATGTTCACTGACCCCCGTGTTTTGGTTTTGGATTCGGTTTTGGATCTGGATTACCGTCGTGTTTTGGTTTTGGTTTTGGTTTTGCAAAACTGACATTGCGTGTTTTGGTTTTGGTTTTGGTTGTGTTTGGTTTTGTTTTGCTATTTTGTTGGAAAATCCATGTTTTTGGGCCTAAATTAACCCAATTTAGTGCTCCAACTGTTTTAGAGATAAGTAATCTAATTGTTGAGGTAATAAATCATCCAAAAAAACAGTTTAATTCTTCGTTGGTAGGCCTTCATTTATTCTACACACAAAACAGATTGTCTTCCTCTCCATCTATGCATATTGGCAATGCAGCCATCGTCTTTCAATGTATATTACACTCTACACTTACACCATAGTTAAATATGTAAAGAAATGGAAAAAGACAGTTTGCTTTCTGTCTCTATAGGCCTCCCTCCACTTGTTTAAAAAAACAAAAAATTCAGCCGTTATAGACTGTACAATATTAATTGACATGGAGAAAGCCAGTTTGGTTTCTGTCTCTCTAGGCCCCCCTCCACTTGTATAAAATACCAAAAAATTCAGCCGTTATAGATTGTACAATATTATGAGAAATGGACAAAGTCAGTTTGGGGTCACTCTGTCTATGACACCCTACCCTTAAGGATAAATTTCTTGACCTGCCTCTGGGATGACGATTCACCCCCAGCAACAGCAGCAGCAGTGGGACTAACGCTTTCTTCAGAGGAATCAATAATAGTGCAGGAGTCATCCAGCCTTAAGTGGGATGCCGGGCTAACTCCGAGCGCTACTGAGGATATTGATGAGGATGGTGTGGTGGGTGTATTTTGTAGCCGTCGGGATGTTGGTGAGCGGAGGGTCTTAGCTGATGATGGAGTGCTTGTATTTTTTAGGGAAGAACTTTCAGCTTTTCCCAACACTTTGCCATGAACTCTCGTTAAATGGCGTAACATAGACGAGGTTCCAAGATGGTTAAGGTCCCTCCCTCGACTGACTGTGGCTTGACATACACTACAAATGGCTATACAATTGTTGTCTGGATTTGGGTAGAAATAATTCCACACATAAGAAGTGAATTTTTTTGTTTTATGCCCAGGCATGACAATGGCCTTTTTCTTGTCACGTGCCAGAACTGCTGCCACTGGTGCAGGACTTACACAAACAACCTCATCCTCATCAACATCCTCATTAGCGCCCTCGTCGCCTACACAAATCTCCCCCTCATCCTCTTCTAATTCCAAAGTGGCATCCTCAATTTGGGTATCACCGGCTACACTCGGGCTATTAAGGCACACATCAGCAGAATGCTCACGATTAGACATCCCACTGTTGGATGGACTCTCCACAGGGATTGTTGTCATTTGTGAATCAGAGCAAACATTCTCCTCTAATGCCTCACTGTTATCTTGCAGCTCGGCTTTGACGCGTAACAGTAGTTGTGCACAATTGTAGGCTGGGTAACTTTTTGGGATCTGCCACTAATAGCCAAAGGTGAAGGCCTCATTCTCTCTTTTCCACTGCGTGTGTAGAATGGCATGCTTGCAATTTTTTTTTTATCGTTACTTAACTTTTGCTCAGTTACACTTCTTTTACGCTTCAATACAGTAAACATTTTTTTGTTTTTTGCACTAATTTGGAAACACTCTGTTGTTTGACATCGCCTTGGTCAGATGACGTACTGGGAACACTAACATCAGGACTGGTGACAGAACCTGGTTGCTCATTCTGATCATATGTGGACTGGTTTGAATCCATTCTGAGCGCAAACCACTGGGGAGTGCTAAAAATTATTTGGTAGATACTGCTGACAAATATGACTTTTGACAGCCAGAAATATTTATGCACAATTATGGGGGACACCCCAAAAGCACCGAGGAGTGCTAAAAATTAGTTGGTAGATACTGCTGACAGATATGACTTTTGACAGCCAGAAATATTTATGCACAATTATGGGGGACACCCCAAAAGCACTGGGGAGTGCCAAATATTAACAAAAAATAATAAACCTCTATCCTCCTCTCTTCTCTAGCGATTTTGGTTAGAGCAATTGCAAGAACAATATTGTATTCTCTGTCCCTGCTCTAATCAGCCTGTGACTACACCCTGCTCTCTCCCTCTGTCAAATGGCGATGGATTGCTGTGGAGGCGTGTATTTATAAAGTTGAAGTATCGCGAGAACCGAGCCCCGAGATCCGACGACGTCACGATGACGTTCGGCCTCGATTTGGATTCGGAGCGGGCGGGAGAGTACCGAACTGCTCAGCTCGGTACTCGGATACCCAAAGTTCGGGTGGGTTCGGTTCTCGGGGAACCGGACCCGCCCATCTTTAATTAAAACGCAGCTACAATCAAATGCACTCCCCTCCAACGTACATGGGGCTTACATTTAGCTATTGTTTTGATAAAATTATGAACTAATACCTAATGTTTTCATTTTGCTAGATACACACATATTTGCAGTGTTAAAGATAAGCGCTGACAACTGTCTTTTTGTTTTATATACATATATAGGCATTTATATTGCTATGCAGCTGGTACCATTTTTAATATGGGATATACCAAGCACGGGTGTATTTCTTCTCTGGTTTAATCTTACTTTGACCCATTAAATAACTTGATGTGAGCTCAGCTGTTCTCAATTAATCCAAGATAACCTCTACTTTGGGCAAATGAGATCCCTAATATGAAGAATATATCACCACATAATGAAGATAGACAGCTGTATAATCAGCATGGGTTTTCAAAATCCAAGTCACAATGCACTGAAATGTACCAATGCCACATGTAGCCCAAATATAAGTGCTTAATATTGAAACAGGCCAAAAGTGTAGTAAAGAATATCTCATGTTTAGTTAAATCTAATGTTGACCCTAAGCATTGTGTGCTCATTAAAGTGAGTAATGCTGTTTAAGCATCTAAAGTCACTGCAAAAATCACATGGTCCCATTCAATTTTGGATCTGGCACAATTGGATTGGACCAGTCAGCTGAAAATTCAGTTACTAGCAAAGTCCTGTCTGAGCCTCGCTGGTTGTTAGGGCACTAAAACAATTCTGATTTTTATTTCCACCTCCTGGAGATAGGAGCAAAGATCAGAGATATTTTACTTAAGGTAATACCTAGAGGTATGAGCAGACGATGGGTGCAGGGCGGGCTGGGGGAACACCGGTGGCAGGAAAGGGAGGCAAATCCCAGCACCTGCTAGAAGCAGCAGAAGTCCAACAGTTAAGCTGGCTCCTGGGCAACGATAGAAAGAGCAGCACACTACACCTTCACCATAGCATTCATCTCAGGCTACCTTGCCACAGCTACACCCACTCATGGGGGACACATTTCACATGCATAGGGGGTTAATGGATACAGTCATCATATCAGTATCAGGACACCTAATTCCTTCCTGTTATGGGCCAAAGAACAAACAGCGCATGGTAGGTCACCTTTCCCCCCAGTACCAGGTCAGCTGGGATGGGGGCCCTACATTATCATATGCTATCAGCCTGCTCCATACCTCTACTATAATACTATGTACTTGCAGATACTAGTATGAACGACCTCCAGGAAGACAGCTAAGACCTCCAGGAAGACAATGATCGTATCTAAGAACAGAGACATCAACGGTGCTGTAGTCATTGAATGACAATGGAGTACAGCTGTCACACTTTAACCACCGAGAAAGGCAGAGCATATAGGTCCCCTAGGAGTCAGGTGGAAAGGCCATATCAGACCAGCCATCAGCGTGCACCACATTGAGATTGGAGCACACACAGATTGACTGTTAATGCTGTGTCCAGCACTGCAGCAGGAGAAGGACATTTCCGAGTCTATGACGATCCCAGCCAGGACTCCAGCAGCTGAAAACCACCATACAAAAAAACAGGTGAAGTGAAAAAGTGGCGCTAACAAGTAAAATAACATAACTTTCTTAACAAACACACATAAATAAATATACATATAATCAAATAACGTCAATCCAAAAACCTGGAGAAGTTTTCTCACAGTTCTGTTGTATACAGAATAGTGATTGTCCAAAATTTCTTATTCTTGTTCCAGTGAAATCCTCCGTATGTCAAGCACGTGTACCGTATGAAAATGAAAAAAAAGAAAAAAGATATCATAGTGCAAACTGTCTTAATATTATTGAATTTACTATTAAAGTGTTCACAAAAACAGCTTCATATGAATTAGTCAAATGTTGCGAATTGACAATTATTTATCGTTTGCACTGAATATCAAATATGGGTGATTGTAATTTCACCTTTGTGAATGATCCTAATTTCACCTTTATTACACGTGTAATCATTTTCTTTTTCTTTTTTTTTTATTTTGTTAATATTATAAACATTGGGGATATAAAATTCATGCCTGCAGCATAAATGTGTGTGATTAAATCTTGAGTGTACTTTTCTTCACCTTTAATTAGCTGGCTAAATCACCTTATCCATAGGAAATTTAAGCCAGAGGAAAGAAGTAAAAAAAACACTTTATTACCAGCCAATAAATGGCTAAAAACACACAAAAGAAGAACTTTGAAAGTATCCATTACAGTTATAGGTGGACTCTTGCCATGGGTAAGATGAAAGCAATAACGTAGAAACAGTTGAATCAACGGGGTGCTGACACAGGATTAAGTGAACACCACTCCGTACCTCTGATCCCCGCCAATTCGGTTCAATTATTAAAACTTTGTCAAAGCTTGACATCAAACTTTAACATCACAAGGTTGTCTTGGAAAGGCGCGAAGAAGTGGCTGGTCATTGACAGAGGTCAGAAGAGCTCATTGTTGTCTATGGTGGCATCAACATAAGTGTCACACGGCGCTTATTCGGCTTCCATAAAC
Organism: Mixophyes fleayi; assembly: GCF_038048845.1. Classification (NCBI taxonomy): domain Eukaryota; kingdom Metazoa; phylum Chordata; class Amphibia; order Anura; family Limnodynastidae; genus Mixophyes; species Mixophyes fleayi. Next base: position 292,399,413 of record NC_134404.1, on the reverse strand, counting down.
AAAGACTAAGACACTCACCTGTGCCTCATTAGCAGCTCTCAAAACCTTAGTCTTGATCTGCACATGTGCAGACTGAGTACCTGTCTGTTGCTGGCAAGATTCCTATTGGTTCCTGGTTCTCGCTCTAAACTTGAAAAGGCACCGCCTCCCATTCCTCTGGGCCTGTTGATCAAGTTACCTGTCTGATTAGGTTCCTACCTATTCTATGTGCTCTCACCTGGATCGTCAGTGCCTCTGCTGTGCTGCTGTTCAAAGGCTATACTGCTCAAGCTGCACCTGTCTCTGCTGTGTTGCTGTTTTAAAGGCTATACTGCTCAAGCTGCACCTCTCTCCTGTGTTGCTGTTCCACCGGCTATACTGCTCAAGCTGCACCTGTCTCCGCTGTGTTGCTGTTCCATGGGTTACACTAATCAAGCTGCACCTGCCTTCATTGTATTGCTGTTCCACGGGCTGGATCGCTTAAGCTACACTTATCTTCATTGTGCTGCTACTACACGGGCCGTGCCACTCAAGTTACATCTAACTCTACTGTGTTACCCCTCCATGGACTGCACCACTCAAGATCATCTACTCCACATTTGTCTCGGTGGCTCAGTGGTTATTACAGGTCGTATCATCTAAGCTGCTTGTTCTTACCCACTCCTTGCTGGCTGGACTGTTACTTGTACCTCCCTGTATCGTGCTGCCTCATTGTGGTCTCATATACCTGCTGCATTACCATCTCCACTTTGTTGCTGGACTGTTCCTGCTATTGCTATATTTGAATACAGTGATTATACCGCTATATTGTATTCACTCATACTACATTGCCGGTGGCACTGCTCACCCTGTTTCTATGTTCCTTGTGCCTATTTACCAAGACTTTCTGTGATCATTCAAGCATCATTAAATCGCTGGTTGTACTTTATCCTGCATCTGTTGTCTATTCACTGTCTGGGTATAGAACTGACATTACCAGTGTGCCTACTTCACACCAGTTACTATTACTCCCCCAGGACTCTGCCCAACACCCCTGGTAGGGACCGCGACCTGTGGGCGAACGCCGCTAAACTCAAGTCACCTTGCGGTGACCGCTGGTGAAAACCATTCGCCCGTTAGACTCCGTGCCCTGCTAGGGGTAACATCTCTTGGGTAGATCCAAGAGTCCAGAATACAAAACCGTGACAATAAGGCACAATATTGGCACAAAATCCACTGGCTTTTATAGGAGTCATGAGGAACACCTGCCGGAGGTTGCACTGAACTTGTTCAACAGTGCAATACAGGAAGCACTGGAGATGTTGGGTGGGATGTGTCACAGCATGGTGGTGGAGGTTTCGGCCTCTTGAAGGGGTCATGAGGGCCTGGTGTGATCGGGGTAAGCGTTGTGCAAGGTAATGCAACATTCTTCCTTAGTTATTTTATAAATATCCCCCAGTGGTTGAAGTGGAAATTTAGAACTGGCAGTATGGAAATTTAGAAATGGTGATATGGAAAATGTAAGTGAATGAAATTTGAGAGTTTTAAAATGAAGGCAGTAGGAGAAGTGGGGATATGGCATACCACCATATATCAGCCCACTTTGACCACTGTGTCCCACAAATTCTCCTAAAAAACTGAGAAACAATGTACATTGTTTCCTTCTCTATTGGACCTACTCCTCATATATATAACATTCACTGACTCACAGGTGTCTGTCCAATTCCTAAATTTAACATTGCCTAACGTTAAAACAGTGGGTTATAATACAGACGGGTGGAGCAGAGGAGCCAGGAGGCCCCTACTCAAATTTTTCTATGGGACGCATTCATGCACTGTTCTTCTCCTGCCTACATATATATGTATTGGTATATTTAGATACTTATTGTGACATCTGATGTAAAGTATAAGCATGTTTAGAAATAATGTGCACGTTTTACTGGGAATAGTTTTTGCTAACTTCATTAAGAGTGGTAAAAGCATGTGATGATGATAGCATTTAGCCAACATCAATATCGGCAGCAGCGGCTATTTATATAGCGCCACTGATTCCACAGCGCTGTATAGAGAACTCACTTATATCAGTCCCTTCCCTATTCAAACTTACAATCTAAATTCCCTAACATACACACACACACACACACACACACAGACTAGGGTCAATTTGATAGCAGCTAATTAACCTACCAGTATGTTTTTGGAGCTATGCAAAGATTGTTGTGTATTAGCAAGAAGACTTAGCATTTATGGGCCAAGTACATATAACAAATGAGTTTTTGTAAGATAAAAAGGGCCTGATACATCTTAGAAACGCAACCTGCATGCAAACGAACACAGAAGGCCAGAGCTGTAACGAGGGTGGTGCGGGCGGTGTCGTCGCCCAGGGTGCAAGCGCAAGGGGGCGCAGCAGCCGCCCGCTACCTACCCCAGAGCATTCCACCTTTAACCTCTCCGCTGCTGGACAAGCTATCTTGAGACAATCATACAGATTAGCTGGATGTAGCAGCCACGCGCAGTAATAAAAGGCTGGATTCTTCAGTCATTTAGTTTCACAGTGGAACGCATGTGTGTTTCACTGACAGAAAGTTCGGCATTTAAAACGCAAGTTTGCATTCCAAATGCCATGAGGTCTCCATCTAATTAAGGAGTCATCCCAGGAGACTAGGAAACTATGATGTATACACAGTATGCATACACAATATAACCTTTCCAATCACACAACCCATATCAATAGCATTCCCATACTGACAATGCAAATATACATACATCATAGTTGCCTACTCTCGCGGTGAAATATTTACTGAACGGCGAGCTTGAAAACGTGGAGATGTCGCCTATAGCAACCAGTCAGATTCTAGTTATTTATTTAGTACGTTCTACAAAATGATAGCTAGAATCTGATTGGTTGCTATAGGCAACATCTCCACTTTTTCAAACCCGCAGTTTAGTAAATATTAGAGATGCTCACTGACCCCGTGTTTTGGTTTTGTTTTTGCAAAACCGCCCTTGCGTGTTCTGGTTTTGGTTTTGGTTTTGTTTTGCTATTTTGATTAAAAATCAATGTTTTTGGGCATAAAATAACCTAATTTAGTGCTACACCTGTTTCTTGGAAAAGTAAGGTAATTCTAAAGCTAATAAATTAGGAAGAAAACAGTTTAATCCCTGGTAGGCCGTCCTTAATTCTCCACACAAACCTGGTTGTCTTCCACTTCATCTTTGCCTATTGGCAATGCAGCCATCGTCTTTGGGTGTATATTACACCCTCCACTTGTAGTTGAATTGAAAAAAAGCAGCCTGCATAGACTGTGGAATTAGAAAATAAAAATAAATGGACCAAGGTAGTTTGGTATCTGTCTGCATTAGACCCCCTCTCCACTAGGAGTAAAATAGTAAACTATTCAGCCGTTATAGAGTCTAGAATATAAATAGAAATTGAGAAAGGCAATTTGGTATCTGTCTGCTTCATAATCATTAACATCATTAGTGCCCTCGTCGCCTACACAAATCTCCCCCTCATCCTCTTCTAATTCGAAAGTGGCATCCTCAATTGGTGTATCACCGACTACACTCAGGCTGTAAAGGCACACATCAGCAGAACTGCTGAAAGGAACCTCCTTTATGGGTACACTGTCACTAACAGAATGCTCACGATTAGACATACCACTAGTGGATGTACTCTCCACAGGGATTGGTGTCATTTCTGTTTCAGAGCATACATTATCCTCTAATGCCTTACTGTTTTCTTGAAGCTCGGCTTTCACACGTAACAGTACTTGTGCACCACTTTTAGACTCCAAATTACTTGGTTTTGCTTTGTCACGAGTGTCCGTACAAGAAAAAGGCTCGGTAACATTTTTTGATCTGCCACTAATAGAGAAAGGACAAGGCCTCTTTCTTTCTTTGCCACTGCGTGTGTAGAATGGCATGTTGGCAATTTTTTTTTATTGGCAGTTAACTTTTCCTCAGTTACACTTCTTTTGCGCTTCAACACGGTAAAAAAAAATTTGGTGTGTGTTTTTTTGACTGATTTCAAAAGACTGTGTAGTTTGACATTGCCTTTCCCAGGTGAAGTACTGGGAACACTACCATCAGGACTGGTGACAGAACCTGGTTGCTGATTCTGCTCATATGTGGACTGCTTAGAATCCATTATGAGCCCAACGCACTTGTAGTGCTACAAATTGTTTTAGATACTGCTGACTTTTAACAGCCAGAAATATTAATGCAAAAGAATGGGGGACACCCCAAAAGCACTTGGGAGTGCTAAATATTATATTTTTAGTCTGCTGAAAAATAGCACTTTTGACAGCCAGAAATATTAATGCAAAAGAATGGGGGACACTCAAAAAGCACTTGGGAGTGCTAAAAATAATTTTTTAAATTTGCTGACAGATAGTACTTTTGACAGCCAGAAATATTAATGCAAAAGAATAGGGGACACCCAAAAAGCACTTGGGAGTGCTAAAAATAATTTTTTAAATCTGCTGACAGATAGTACTTTTGACAGCCAGAAATATTAATGCAAAAGAATGGGGGACACCCCAAAGCACTTGTAGTGCCAAATATTGAAAAAAAAAAAAAGACTTCTCTATCCTTCTCTCTTCTCTATCGATTGTTATCAGAATTGGAATCAGAATTGTGTTGTCTGTCCCTGCTCTAATCAGCCTGTGACTACACCCTGCTCTGTCCCTCTGTCAATTGGCGATGGATTGCTGTGGAGGCAGGTATTTATAATTTTCAAGTATCGCAAGAACCGAGTCCCGAGATCCGATGACGTTCGGCCTCAATTTGGATTACGAGCGGGCGGGAGAGTACCGAGCCTGCTCGGCTCGGTACTCGGTTAGGCAAAGTTCGGGTGGGTTCGGTTCTCGGGGAACCGAGCCCACCCATCTCTATTAAATATACCCCCTGAAATTCAGGAGTCTCCCGGACACCCAGGAAACCAATGCAAACTGGGGTGAGGGAATTGCATCATTCTGCTCCCGCAACTTACTGTACAGTCTTGGCCAAAAGTTTTGAGAATGACACAAATATTATTTTTCCAAAAACATGCTGCCTAAGTTTTAATGATGGCAATTTGCATATACTCCAGAATGTCATGAAGAGTGATCAGATGAATTACAACTGATTTCAAAGTCCCTCTTTGCCATAACAATGAAGTTTATCCCAAAATCTAAATTTCCTCTGCATTTCAGCCTTGCCACAAAAGGACCAGCTGACATCAGGTCAGTGATTCTCTCGTTAACACAGGTGAGAGTGTTGACAAAGACAAGGCTGGAGATCACTCTGTCATGCTGATTGAGTTACAATAACAGACTGGAAGCTTTAAAAGGAGGGTGGTGCTTGAAATCATTGTTCTTCCTCTGTTAACCATGGTTACCTGCAAGGAAACACGTGCAGTCATCATTTCTTTGCACAAAAAGGGCTTCACAGTCAAGGATATTGCTGCTAGTAAGATTGCACCTAAATCAACCATTTATCGGATCATCGAGAACTTCAAGGAGAGAGATTCAACAGTTGTAAAGAAGGCTTCAGGGCGCCCAAGAACATCCTGTAAGCGCCAGGACCGTCTCCTAAAGTTGATTCAGCTGCGGGATCGGGGCACTACCAGTGCAGAGCTTGCACAGGAATGACAGCAGGCAGGTGTGAGTGCATCTGCAAGCACAGTAAGGCGAAGACTTTTGGAGGATGGCCTGGTGTCAAGAAGACCAGCAAAGAAGCCACTTCTCTCCAGTAAAAACATCAGGGACAGACTGATATTCTGCAAAAGGTACAGGGATTGAACTGTTGAGGAGTGGGGTAAAGTCATTTTCTCTGATGAATCCCTTTTCAGATTGTTTAGGGCAACTGGAAAATTGCTTGTCCAGAGAAGGAAAGGTGAGCGCTACCATCAGTCTTGTGTTATGTCAACAGTACAGCATCCTACGACAATTCATGTGTGGGGTTTCTTCTCAAGTGGGCTTACTCACAATTTTGCCTAAGAACATAGCCTTGAATAAAGAATGGCACCAAAACATCCTCCAAGAGTAACTTCTCCCAACCATCCAAGAACAGTTTGGTGATGAACCATGCCTTTTCCAGCATGATGGAACACCTTGCCATAAGGCAAAAGTGATCTCTGGGACACCTGGTGGATTCTCTTTTTACTCCCATATACACCAAATGGATTATAGAATAGATTATATCTTAGCATCACAAAATATTTTACAGAGAAAGATAACCTCTAATACTTGCCAAATTGGGTTCCCAAATCATGCTCCAAATATTGTACAACTCAAGTTTAAGTCACAAATCTGTCTTTTTTTGCTAAAACAATACAAGTCATAGGCATTTTGGCACATTTCCCTGTTACTCTGAAACATCAGAGGGGATATAATCACATTTGTGAGACATCACCAAAAAACACCTATAGTACCTATAAGTGAAATTCACTGGGGGTTAAGAAGGAATCTAACGAAAAGCCGTAATTTTTTTTTTTTTAGAAACTCCAAGAAATCAGGCAAATTGCTAGCCAACCTAATGCCAAATTGTACTAAATCGATTGGTAAGTACATCAAGTTTTGAAAGCTAATTTCTACACATTTCGACACATTTAGTGGAGGTGTCCAAAACTCTCTGGCTCGACATTGAAATCTAATGTTCGAGATTCTCCAAATTAACATCTTGGCTCCCAATATTTTCCTCCTCCCCCCCGATGTGCCAACAGCAAGCTACCATCAAAACAAAATAATAAGACAGGCCTGAAACATTAAGGAACGTAACTCTTTCATCTTGGAACATTAAGGACACTTCCAACTGCCTACAGCCAAGGGTGAAATGGGGAAGGGGAAGGGGTGTATGCATGTAGGCAATGTACAGTAAGGGTATACCAAGGTCAAGCGCACGCACATTGGTCCAATTCAACCTCTGGGCACCTCTTAAATACGTGATTTTTAGCCACCAGCTACAGGGCAGGTGTAAGTGCAGATTGATAGTGATGACAGTTGCATTTACATGCCAGAACATATGTGTTTGCAATTAAGAGCAACTGTAAAAAGACAATTTAAGTACATTAGGCATTAATAACATCCTGATATATGTATTGCATATTAAAAAAGAGGGATTTTTTTTTAAAATATACTTTTATTAATGATTATATTATTAACAGATGTTAATGTTTCTGATATTGTTTTCTGTGCGTTTTGAAGGGAATTTATATTGCACATATTCATGTGTGTATCCTGCAGTGTGTTGTGCCTGTCTGCATACAGCAAGTGCCTTATAGGCAGAGCGTACTTATACCTGCATTCAAATGGAAACGTTTCTTGTGATCCACTTGTTCTTGAAAACGTGTGTACATGTATGCAATTTCCATGCAATCCAAGACGCAAATTGTGTTCACATTGTGTTTCTTGATGAATCAGGCCCATCATTTCAGCTGCCAGCTAGCGCCGACTGTAAACAATCCAAAACCCCTTCAATCCAATCTATTATTAGAAGTGTCTGGAACACTCATCACAGTATAAATAAATAATTAAAAATTCACCAAATCCTTAAACAAAGCCTAGGAACTATTGTCGTTATTCTTTAACTGTCACTTGCCATTTGCATAAAAACACAACTCTCCCCATTAGAGCCTGTCCTCCTGGCTTATAACCCCTTCATCCCATCCCTTACCCTCTTGATGGTTTGCTATGCCGTTCTTCTCTTTTCCCCTCCTCCTCCTCTCCCCCTGAAATTGAAAACTGCTCAGCTGAACAAGATGTTTAGGGCCTCTACCCAGGGGTGCACGCAGGGGAAGTTCTGGTTCTCCCCTCCCCTCCGCGAACAAACGGTACTGTACAGCAGCCGCGGCGCTGTCAAAGATGCGTCTGCGGCGGTGCTGTATTGTACTACAATACAGCACTGCCGCGGACGCTTCTTTGACAGCGCCGCGGCTGCTGTCAAATTCAGAATCAACGAAAAGGAGCTGCTGCGCATGCGCAGCTCGCTCTCTTTAATTTTCTTTTGGGGGAAACCCCCCTAAAAATCCTGCTTTTGCCCCTGCTACCAGTTACAATTACTTGTTATATTCTGGATCTGTTTTGAAGTGTTCAATTCCACCTGTTGTTGTGTACTATGTTATGCATTTTTCAAGTGTTAACCTTTTATAAAATTGTTTAAAATAAATAAATACATCAAGGTTTTATTATTTTATTCCATAGTTGCTATACTCAATATAAAATCATCAGCTGTAGTTTTTCCTTTGTTATGGTAATCTTTACACTATAGTACAATATAAAATGTTCATAAAAAGAAATTGAAACTAGTTTTTCTGATACAAAGTATACTGGGATAGAATAATGAATAAGGGGAAGTCAATTTATAACAGATTGTGGCTTTATATAATTACACATATGTTACAAAATCTTTTAAGCAAACACCAGCACTACTCTTCCAGAGAGTCTATACAGCACATATGGCTCTTGGTTGTGGTGTAAAAATTCAGTCCACCCAAAATAATCTAATGAACTGCACATGTTACACTATAGATGGGATATATTAAAAGTGTTTGTTCCATATTTACTGGTTTAGTGACCTGAACCAAACTTCATTGTGGCGGCTAAAAAACGTGAGGGGATCATTGTAGGCTGCTGCTGTACCAATATTCACATCATAACTTAGACCTAAAGCTTGAAGTTCCTCTGAAAGTGCCTTAGATTTTTTCTCATAGTCAGACTTCAACGCGTAGCCGCCAAAAGACCTATAAAACAGCAAACCCATCATTGTCATCATCATTTATTATTAAGGTGCAACAAAACATTGAATATCAACAGAGCAAGTACATACAAGACTGAAGAAGGAGGTGCAGACATTAGATGAGGACCCTGCTTGTGTGAGGTTACAGTCTAGAGGCAGAGGGCAATGGGACAGTAGGAGCTAGTGGGACTAGGAGAATGGAGATTGGGACTGTAGCTGGTACAACACTCAGAGAGAGCAAGTAGCATCAGATGAGGTCAATAGATGATTATTATTATTATTATTATTATTATTATTAATAATAATAATAAAAATAATAATAATATCATAGACTTGTAAGGTGCCACAGTGCTCCGCAGCACCATACAATAGGGAAAATGGTTAGCACTCCTGCCTCACAGCGCTGGGGTCATGAGTTCAATTCCCATCCATGACCTTATCTGTGTGGAGTTTGTATGTTCTCCCTGTGTCTGCGTGGGTTTCTTCCGGGTGCTCCGGTTTCCTCCCACACTCCAAAAACATACTAAGAGGTTAATTGGCTGCTCTCTGTCTGTATGTGTGTGTACATTAGGGAATTTAGACTGTAATCTCCAATGGGGCAGGGACTGATGTGAGTGAGTTCTCTGTACAGCGCTGCGGAATCAGTGGTGCTATATAAATAAATGATGATGATGAAAACTGGACATACATTAAACAAAGACATACAAGACAAAATAAATGCAGACATGAAAACAAAGGGTATGGAGGACCCTGCTCATAAGAGAGCTTACATTCTAAGTGGAAGAGGGCACAGCTGAAAGAGGAGTGACTGATGCTTAGAGTGGAGATTGGGACAGCTGTGAGGATGTATTAGTGTGAATAGTATAATCAGGGATAAGATTATATAGCGAAGGTATATAGGCTATAATGAAGAGATAGGATAGGCTATAGTGAAGAGGTGGATTTGAGAAGAGCTTGAAAGATTGAAGGTTGATGAAGGGTCTGGTCAGGTGGGGTAGGGAGTTCTATAATTGGGGTGCAGCATAGAAGTGTTGGAAGTGGAAGAGGGTGTTAGTAATAAGAGAGTAGGTGAGATGCAGGTCAGAGGCAGGTTTATGATGGTAAGCATCTCATGACGAGTTCAGGGATGCAAGAGGGGTAGATGTTGGTGAGAGTGAGTAGCTTGAATTGGATAATGGGGAGCCATTGCAGGGATTTGTAGGATGGTGCAGTTTATGGAGTGGTGAGAGAGGCGGATCAGTTTTGCCGTGGCATTAAGCATGGATTGTAAATGGATTGCAACAAAAAAAATGGCCTCTGCAATTCTACCTTGGAATAGGAAAGATATTTCTGCTATCACCACACTGTTCCCTAGATGAATAATACATTGATTATTTTCTTTCTTGCTCTGTAGGCAATCCAAATTGATTTAAGTTAGGTGTCTGTAGAAAATGTTACTAGTTTGATTAGGGGTACCATATTTTGAATTTGATCTAGGTAAGAGTCCAGGTCTTTCATACTATGCCCAGCACTTATAGTACTAGAGAGTATTGGGAGTCACAGCTAGTGACTCCCAAAACCCTCACTTGCCTCCGATGAGAGAAGAGTTCTGATATATTCAATTGATTCAGTAAATCATTTCAAATACTTAAAAAATATATGTCACCCTCAATAATTTTCACGCTACACCTCTTATAAGTGAAAAAATATATATATTTCACCAGCCCAAGGTGGTAACTGAGGTTATTCTCTGAGATTATCTAAGATGGGCCTTTATAAAACAATGTAGTTTTATGTAAGAATCACCTCTTTTAAAAATCTAAAATAACTCAGAATAGTGATATTTTATGCACAAAGTCCACATCCCAGTCTAGATTTACGGAACACAGTATGGAGTATACAATAAACCAACATGTCCATAGGATTGCACTTACTTGACATAGTAATGTGTTTCAGGATAGCTTTCCAAAAAGAGAGATGGGTCCTTGGGATTGGGCAGATTTGTTAGTGCCATCGGCAAAAAGAAAGACATTGTGGCATTAGCAGTGGTATCAAGCAATGGTACCGAAACGCGAACAGGGACATTCATTTTCATAGATATACCTTAAAAAGAGAGAGAAATCTTCATCAACAATTGAAGTCATTTACAGAAACATTATACATACATATAGGATTGGGTAAGTATTTTAGAAGCCCTCTTACTATATGGCATTGAAACAGAGCAAGGGCTATTTGCCCCTAGTACTACAAATGCACTGTGATCGCTGAGTGCTAAATGCTGCTGGAGGTAAACTTGCGGCTGAACCTACAATACCCTGGTTGCATAAGTGTGCACACCTCTAAACTATTACTTTTTTAAATCACCTTTTGCTTTTATTATAGCACTGAGTCTTTTGAATAAGTCTGTAGCAACTTCACACAACTGGGCTAGATTTATCAAAACATATAAAATGAAAGATGGAGGCATTTCCCATAGTAATCAGATTTCTGGTATCATTTAACTAGTACATTCTAGAAGATGAAAGTTAGAATATGATTGGTTGCTATGGACAACACCTCCACCTTTGCTTTTTAGAAGTTTGAGTAAATTTACCCCCTGGATTCTGCACCTGTATCTCACCCTTCCCTGCAAAAAAAGTCAATGTCCATCAAATTGTGAAGAGATCTCCTGTGCACATTCCTCTTTAGGTCACCCCACAAGTATTCAATGGGATTAAGGTTTGGCTCTGGATGACCTCAGACTACCTTTTCTGAAGCCTTTCTTTGACTGACTTTTATACGTGCTTTGGATTGCAATCATGTTGGAGGGTGAAATTCCTCTTCATCTTCAGCTTTTTGACGGAGGCAGCAGATTTCATGGCAAAATTTATTGATATTTGGAGTTATTCATTATTCCTTCTATCCTGAGTAGAACCCTTGTCCCAGCTGAAGAGAAGCAGCCCCAAATATGATGCTGCATCCACCATGCTTCACAGTAAGTAAGTACAGTGTTATTTTGGTGATAAGCTGTGTTGTCTTTGGCCTAAACATATATCTTAGAATTAAGGCCAAAATGTTCAACCTTGGTCTCATCAGACCATAAGACTATTTCCCACATGGTTAGGGTAATTGTATGTATTTTGTCTGTAAAATTTAGACTTGGTCTAAATTGAAATTGGTCTTGAGTGTTGTTTTTTGTGAGAAATGGCTTCCATCTTGCCACCCTACTCCATAGCCTAGATATGTGCAGAATACAGGAGCTTGTTAAGACATGCAGGGAGTGACCATTTCGTTCAAACTTGAAAAAGAGATCATTGATCTATTTCTGTTCACAAGGGCCATTCCCTCTGCCACTAAGTACAGTGTAAGGTGAATGCTCAACAGAGCATAGATGGAAAAACTGTCTGCAGCTGTGACTGTTTCTTTTTGCTGTGCAACAAATAAGGCCCTAAAGGGGGAAATTGCCATTCTTTACCCCTTGAAGTCCATAAGAATATCACATTTCAGAAAAAATAGTGTATTGTGAGTTTAAGCAAGCGCATCATTGAGGTAGCTGCATTCTCCAGAGAACACTGCCCAAAAATAGGTGTGTGGTGTCACAAACCAAGACTAATTTGCTTTATGGCTGTTCAGCTGTATTTTTTCTGGTCATACATGACCATGTGTCGGTAATGCATGCTTTAGTTGTGCATATTTCTAAAAAGAAGGCTATAAGTTATCAAAGTGTGAATCACACTTGTCTAAGGAGGACTAATCACTATGCAGTCCGGCTAATGCTAACCGATAGTTTGGCTAGTTGTATGTACGGCTGATTGTTCCTAGACATGTAAAGGGAAGATTGAGTGTACCCATTCAGGGTTTTTGTTTTTTTGTTTATTTATTAACTGCACATATATTATTATTTTTATTATCTGCATGTATGCCTCCTAGTTGGTACACAAACTATCAATATTATTATGGTGAGAAAAATAATCCAAAGATTTGTCACAGTGTACTCAAAGCATATTGGCTTGGCTGATACCTGGATACATTTTTATATTTATGAGTTTTTATAGCCATAAATATAAAAATAAACTATAATAAAAATAATGTTTAGCAGCACTAGACGGTGGACGTAATTGGCAGATATCCAATTACTTTGCAGTCACAGTAAGGCTCATAACAGTATTAAAGTGCTTGTTAAGCCGCATTAGGGGAGATTTGCAAGGCCCATGTCATGTAGCGTTATTAAGTTAATAAGCTGATGTGTGTTTGGCCAAAATGGGCAAGGAAATTACATACTGAGAGTGGAAACTGATTCCCGTATATGGGCCAGTAGCATAAAAATATATACTTTAAATTGTTATATACTTAACAGCGCCCATCAAACAGTTATTATTAGGTCCACCTCTGCTATGGGTTTTTAACCTGCTGGGCTGGTATGTGGTGCCTGAAGTACATTCACAGGTGAAGCACAATTCCCGGGGAAGACCAGGGCTGTGCCATAACCAATCTCCTACACACTTTGAAGTGACATCCAATCTCTAGGTAGTGCCCACTGGTAGTGACATCACCCCCTTCAGGTATTGTGTTCTCGCTGCTACTAACAAGCAGGAGATGGGAGCTGCATCCTCTGGTTCTCAGATTGGGAGTGTGGCATTTGGCTGTGACATCATAGCCAAGTACCACACCTCCAACACTCACATGGAGGAGCAACAGCCGGGGGCTTCATATATAAGAAGCTGCTGACTGCTTCTCCTTCATGCTAGTGGCCAGGCTCCATGTGGCGGCATAACAGGGGCATTAAAAACACTGGCAGAGTGACATTGTTACCAATCCAATGTGTTAGATGCCCCCTGACCATTATTGCCCTATGCAACCGCCTAGGTACGCCTAACAGTAGCTGAACCCTGCACATTCCCTTGTAAGTCCCATCCATATGGTGAATGCTACAGATGACTAGTGTGGCTATTCTCCTCCAGCAATGGAAGCTTTTATTCTCTGCATGGTCACAAAATATCGGAACATGTACTGATAACAATATATTCATAAATAGGGTGGAAGCTACTAAAGAGGGGTTTTGCCAATAAGTGGCACCCTTATCATCATCAGTTATTTATATAGCGCCACTAATTCTACAGCGATGTACTTATTCACATCAGTCCCTCCCCATTGGATCTTACAGTCTAAATTCCCTAACATACATACACACACACACACACAGACTAGGGTCAATTTGTTAGCAGCCAATTAACCTACCAGTATGTTTCTGGAGTGTGGGAGAAACCGGAGCACCCAGAGGAAACCCACGCAAACACAGGGAAAACATACAAACTTCAGAAAGAAAATGCCATGGTCGGGAATCGAACTCATGACCCCAATGCTGTGAGGCAGAAGTGCTAACCACTAGGCCACTGTACCCCCATAAAAAGGTTTGTACACACCCCTAATAATAAATGCTGGTTTTGATAGAGATCAGCTAAGAGAGTTTTGAACATACTGCAGAGGGCAGCAAAGGTCATTCAGGAATTGCAAAAAACGCAGACGCTCAAAGCATTTAGTCTAATTGTCCATTTTGTGCATAAAAGCCGATTCCTACTAACACTTTAGAGCCATCTCCTGCATTAATTTAAACTTTTCTAGTTTCTCCTAAAATACTACAAGGTTTCTCTTATGTACTAAATTAATCATGAAAGTGACAGGACATTGGGACTTTACTTATTACATGTGTCACTATCATACATTTTAAAGGTTTTTTTGCACAAATTACAGGACTGAGGGGGGCAGTGGAAAAAACGTAACTAGTCATATAACTACAGCATGACTTATATCATTTCTGTCACACACCAGAGCTCTACTCAAAGCAGGGGCGGACTGGCCATCTGGAAGTTCTGGCAAATGCCATAAGGACCGATGGCTAGATGGGCCAGTGCAGGGACCAGACAAAGCATGGGCAGATTGGCTATTTCTTTCTTTCTGGGTCCCAACATTGCAGTTCCTAGTAGTCCCAAGCTAATGGGGCCGGACCTAGCCTACCAGTGGCTTCCTGGTGGATGGCTCCTCTACAGCCACCTTAGTAAATATACCACGTGGGTCTGCCCAGCTCTGCTCCCCCATCCTGATCCTCATCTCTTCTGTTCCTTGCTCTGTCCCCTGTCCCCTGCTCCTGGCGGGTGGGCACATCTAGCATCAGACCGCCTATCTAAGCTGACAGCTACAACTTCCTCCTCGCCCAGTGTCAAGTAGCAGGGCAGAACAAGCAATAAGCAGATATGTTAAAGTATTTTCTCGTGCTGTAATGTATTTTTTTTAACCACCCTTTCTTGAACTTGGGGCATTATTCTGTGGTATAATGTGATGGAGCACTACTCTGTGGTATAATGTGATGGGGGCACTACTCTGTGGCATAATGTAATTTTGGGACATTACTCTGTGGCATAATATGATTTGGGGGTACTACTTTGTGGCATAATATGATTTGGGGACAAAATTGTATCATAATATGATATGGCGGTATTATTGTGTGACATAATTTGATTTGGGGGCACATTTTGCGGCATAATATGAACTGGGACACTACAGTATAGCATAATTTGATTTGGGGGCTCTATAGTGGTTTAATATCAATTGGAGGCATGCACTCAGGTATGAGGGATGTGTGGTCGTCCCCTCTTCGGCACCGCCAATGCACGGAGGCACACTGTTTGTTTCCTACTCATCTATGGAGGGGGGGCTTCAAAAATTCACTGTACCCGGACCCCAAATATCTCTTTGCGGTCCTCTACATACCATTGCCTGATACTGGTGCACTCTATGCTGCAAATAAAGAGTCAAACTACGCGTAATACATTTGTATCTCACGGGACACCATATAACAATGAGCTTTGCAAAAAATACTGTTATTATTATTATTACTAATATTATTATTATTATTATTATTATTATTATTATCTGGAACAGAGGTGGGCCAGTGTGCTTTAAATGCCAAGGCTAAATTTTAGTCCCAGTCCGGCCCTGACTCAAGGAGAAGTGGCCTCCTTATTGATGGAACACTAACAACGCTCAGACAATACATTTCAGGCTTTCTTATATATATATATATATATATATACACTATACCTTGGTCATTCTGCCCATTAATATAATTTAACAGCCGCTTGAAGCTTTTCATTATTCCAAAGCCGAACATGTCTGTTTCTAGTTGTGTTGTCACCCAGCGACTCATGTAATATCTTCTAAGCTCAAAAGTCTAAAAAGAAAATTATATATACATTACATATTGGTATGAAAACAGTTTTCTATTGTTTCACTTCTACAACCATGATGTACAGTAGCAGTATCAATTTTAAGTATGTTAGATGTTACTGTGACATGTGAAAAGCACTCTGCAATACTACAAACATAAACGATCTTGGTGCCTACACACATATGCTGGTCTCAAATGTAGCAACCATGAGTCCAGTTTTAGCTCTTTTGTTCACAGATTGCACAGCTTAATAGGATAACTCTTTATTATTACTAAGTCTACCCAAGTTCATTTTCTTAGTGTTAACTTATAACAAATAAATCTTTCTTTTGGTAGCATGTGAAATAAATATTTAAATGGTAGTTGGTTCTCGTGGGAAAAAATACATAGAGTGAAAATTATGCATTTCTTTCTAGTGCTAGCTTGAAAACACACGCTAAACATAAAGTCTACAGTGTCGGACTGGGGCATGAAGGGCCCAGCAGGGGGGACTGCAACGCTAGGGGCCCACCAGAGGGGGTGTGGCCAGCAATCATAGAGGCTAGACCAGAAACTAGAGGGGGAGTGGTTAGGCCTCGAAGGACAGCTAGCACCATTGTGTAGTATATAAAGAATAAAGTGTGTATATAAAGAGTACACAGTCTTGACCTGCCCCTTAGATTGGGCAGAACAGTCACCAAAAATTGGGATTGTCCCACTAGAATCAGAACATTTGACAGACTGTCCTACCTGTTCTTGTCACTTTTACCACCTGTGGCTGCTGGTTTCTTTAGTTGCGGCTTGTCTGGATCCTAGAATGTTGGGGGCCCTATTTGGGAAAAAAAATTGGTTACATTTAGAAAATTTCAACCAGCCTCGGCGTTAAATCAAAAGGACCCACGATTAATACTTAGGCCTTCCTCCAGCACCAACATTAAAGTAATAGTATTCCCGTTTAATAAATAAACCTATTTCCCTCCCTCAAAACAGTCCCAGCAATAGATTAATAGCATTTACGTAAAATAAATATACCTATTTCCCGCAACCGTCACTGTCATTAAATAATTAATATTCACATTTAATAATTAGACCTCATGCTCTTCAAACTCAACCCCACATTCAATTAATAGCCCCCAAACCACTCTATCTTAAATTAATAGTCCCCACTATAAAATTAAATTGCCCCACCATCACCCCAGAAACAAAATAGCACCTATTAGTTAGCCATCACCTACCAAACACACACATTACATTGCCACAAGCCCGCTGTGCCATCACACACACATTACTGTTCCCCTTCATCACCATGCTGTGCCTCTTTATGATCACACTGCGCCCTCCTTGTTGTTTTTGACCCCGCTTCTTTTGGACCCCCTTTATCACACTGTGTCATGCTGCTTTTGCTCCCCCCCTTCTCCTGGCCCCCCTTCATCACCCTGTGCCATGCTGCTTTGGCCCCTCTTCACATTCTGCCAGCTGCTTTGGCCCCCCTTCATCACCATGTGCCATGCTGCTATGGCCCCCCTTCACACTCTGCCATGCTGCCTTTGTCCCCCTTCACACTCTACCATGCTGCTTTTGCTCTCCCTTCACACTCTACCATGCTGCTTTTGCTCTCCCTTCACTCTCTGCCATGCTGCTTTTGCTCTCCCTTCACTCGCTGCCATGCTGCCTTTTCTCCCCCTTCACTCTCTGCCATGCTGTCTTTGCTCCCCCTTCACTCGCTGCCATGCTGTCTTTGCTCTCCCCTTGCTTCCGTTCCTTCACTTACCATTTCTATCGGATTATTTCTTCTCTTTTCTTCTGCTGTCTCTCTTCTTCTTGCGACTACTCTCTGCGCCGCTCTTCACTGAATGTCGGGCTTGATGACGTCACATCCGACATTCAGTGCGGACGGAGCAGAGAGGAGGGAGCAGGGCACTGGCGTCGCGATCACGTGAGTGTGGTTTTTTTTTGTTGTTGTTTAAAGTGTCCGCTCCCCCTCCACCAACGAAGAGCAGAGCGATCAGGGTCGGGGCTTACCGGAGGATAGCCCGGCTCTCTGACACTTAAAAGATGCGGAATGTAAGTATGTTTCCTATGCATTAACTGCCTACCCTCCTCTGTTTAAGCAAATACTGTGCAGCATCGCAATCCCCATAGATTACTATGGGGACTGCAATGTTCTGCAATGCATCAAGCTTTGCATTGCACAGACAGGTAACACCATCTCAGGATGGCATTACCTGTCATTTTCTATATGATTCTACTGAAGCCTCTCTGATTTTACAGAATCCGATACAAAGTTAGAGCTGTGCGCAACTTCCTCCTAGGAAAATTGGTTCGCAGTAGAGCTGTCACTTCATCGGGGCACTCAGAGTAGAGCCGGCATGATGCATTCAAGCGGTGCATAAATATTAGAGATGGGCGGGCTCGGTTCCCCGAGATGCGAACCCACCCGAACTTCGTCTATACGAGTACCAAGCCTGCTCGGCTCGGTACTCTCCCGCCCATTCGGAATCGAAATCGAGGCAAAACATCATTGTGACGTATTCGTATTTCAGAGCTCGGTTCTCGCGAGATTTGAAAAGTATAAATACCAGCCTACACAGCAATCCATCGCCATTTGACATGGGGAGAGAGCAGGGTTAGGTCACAGGCTGTATTAGAGCAGGGACAGAGCAATAATTGTACACCTTATTCTTTGTATTATTATTTCAATTCTAATCTATTCAATTCTGCTGTCAAAAGTGATATTTATCAGCAGTATCAATACAATTTTTTTGCACTACAAGTGCTTTGGGGTGTCCCATATTCCCCAGTGTGAAACACTAATTTTTCTGGCTGTCAAAAGTGATATTTATCAGCAGTATCTATACAATTTTTTAAACTTCAAGTGCTTTGGGGTGTCCCATATGCCCCAGTGTGAAACACTAATTTTTCTGGCTGTCAAAAGTGATATTTATCAGCAGTATCTATACAATATTTTGAACTACAAGTGGTTTGGGCTCATTAAAATGGATTCAAAGCAGTCCACATATGAGCAGAATCAGCAAGCAGGTGTTGGCACCAGTCCTGATGGTAGTGTTCCCAGTATGTCATCTGATAAAGCCTATGTAAAAGTACATAGTCTTTATAAATCAGGGAAAAAAACACACACCCCAAAAAATTTACAGTGTTGAAGCGAAAAAGAAGTGTAACTGAGGAAAAGTTAACTGCCGATAAAAAAAAAATTGCCAACATGCCATTCTACACACGCAGTGGCAAAGAAAGAATGAGGTCTTCGCCTTTTTCTATTAGTGGCAGATCAAAAAATGTTACTAAACATTCTTCTTGTACGGTCACTCGTGACCAAGCAAGACCAAGTAATTTGGAGTCTAAAAGTGGTGCACAACTACTGTTACGCGTCAAAGCCGAACTGCAAGAAAACAGTAAGGCATTAGAGGATAATGTATGCTCTGAATCAGAAATGACACCAATCCCTGTGGAGAGTCCATCCACCAGTGGTATGTCTAATTGTGAGCATTCTGTTTGTGTACCCATAAAGGAAGGCCCTTTCAGCAGTTCTGATGTGTACCTGAACGGCCCGAGTGTAGCCGGTGATACACAAATTGAGGATGCCACTTTGGAATTAGAAGAGGATGAGGGGGAGATTTGTGTAGACGATGAGGGCGCTATTGAGGATGTTGATGAGGATGAGGTTGTTTGTGTAAGTCCTGCACCAGTGGCAGCAGTTCTGGCACGTGGCAAGAAAAAGGCCATTGTCATGCCTGGGCATAAAACAAAAAAATCCACTTCTTATGTGTGGAATTATTTCTACCCCAATCCAGACAACAACTGTATAGCCATTTGTAGTGTATGTCAAGCCACAGTCAGTCGAGGGAGGGACCTTAACCATCTTGGAACCTCGTCTATGTTACGCCATTTGACGAGAGTTTATGGCAAAGTGTTGGGAAAAGCTGAAAGTTCTTCTAAAAAAATTACAAGCACTCCATCATCAGCTAGGACCCTTTGGTCACCTACATCCCGACGGCTGCAAAATACACCCACAACACCATCCTCATCAATATCCTCAGTAGCGCTCGGAGTTAGCCCTGCATCCCACTTAGTAAGGCTGGATGACTCCTGCACTATAATTGATTCCTCTGAAGAAAGCGTTAGTCCCACTGCTGCTGCTGTTGCTGGGGGTGAATCGTCAGCCCAGAGGAAGGCCAAGAAAAAGAGCAGTCCTACATTTCAACAGTTAACTGCTAGGGGAAGCAAATATGACAGCAGTCATCCAGTCGCCAAGCGAATCACAGACGCCATGGCTAACATGTTAGTGTTAGATCTGCGTCCAATATCCACAATAAACGCAGCTGGTTTTTCAGTTACATGAGGTTTTGTGTCCTCGTTACAGAATTCCATCGCGACACCACTTTTCCCGTAAAGCTATTCCACAACTATACCAAAAAGTGTGTACAAATGTAGAGATTGCGCTGAAAAATGCCATTGTGCCCACTGTCCACTTAACCACAAATATGTGGACAAGTGGAAGTGGGCAAACCAAAGACTATATGACTGTGACAGCCCACTGGGTTGGTTATTCACTTTCACCAGCAGAAACAGCAGCAGCATGTACACCACTACGTAATATTTGTTACAGGCAGGCCACTCTTTGTATCACCGGCTTCACTAACAGGCATACAGCTGATAATTTGTTACGAAAACTAAGAAATGTGATTGATACATGGCTTATACCACTTGGACTCTCCCCAGGATATGTAATTTCTGATAAAGCCAACAATATAGTGCGAGCATTACAGCTGGGTGAATTCCATCACATTCCCTGTTTTGCTCACACCATCAACTTGGTGATGCAGAGCTTCCTAAGAAATAACCGTGAGGTGCAGGAGATGCTTTCTTTGGCCCGTAAAATTTCAGGCCATTTCAGGCATTCTGCCACAGCATGTAGGAGATTGCAGCAGCTCCAAGAACAGTTTAAACTTGCCCTGCCACGAACTTAAGCAAGAGGTGGTAACTAGGTGGAATTCCACCCTGTACATGCTTCAGAGGATGGAGGAACAGCGCAAAGCCATCCAAGCGTATTGCACAAGCCATGGCATTGGGAAAGGAGGGGCATGTATTTCAGTCTTGCACAGTGGGGAATCCTTTCAGTGTTGTGCAAGGTGCTGAAACCATTTGAAGTTGTGACATGTGAGGTCAGTGCAGACTCTGCTAGTTTGAGCCAAGTCATTCCTTTAATTAGACTATTGGAAAAGCAGCTTGAGAAACTGAAGGAGGAGATGAAAGCAAGCAATTCCGCAAAGTATGTTGCCCTTGTAGATCAAATACTTAATTCGCTTCACAATGATCCTCGACTTATTAAAATCTTGAACTCGGATCACTACGTTTTGGCCACTGTGCTTGATCCAAGATTTAAGACCTACATTGAGTCTCTGCTTCAAAATGAGCAAGATGTGAACTTTTGCAAGGAGCTATTGCTCAGCAAGTTGTCCGCTAAACTGGGCCTTGGCTTGACGACGTGTCCTTCTTCAGTTTCTCAAGCAGCTGCTGCTCGTAAAAAATAAAATTTTAAAAAAAGAAGCAGGGAAGACGCAGGGGGCAGACTAGAATAGTTTAACATCTGGGCTGGTTTGAAGGATTTTCAAAAAAATGTGTGACCTTGCCCATAACTACATCCAATACGAGTATTAACATGCAAAGGATGGTGGAGGATTATTTTCAAGAGGTAATTGATATGGAAATGTCAGACAGTCCCTTTCCTTACTGGGAAGAAAAGCAGGCCATTTGGAAACCCATGTATAAACTTGCTTTGCAATACCTAAGCTGCCCACCCTCCAGTGTGTACTCAGAACAAGTATTCAGCACAGCCGGGAACCTAGTCAGTGATCGCCGTAGAAGGTTACTTCCAAAAAATGTGGAGAAAATGATGTTTATAAAAATGAACTACATCTTCCACGAGGAAGGCCTTCACCATCAAAGACATCCAAGCACTGACAGTTCTCTAATGGCGGATTCAAGCGGCGATGAATTGATAGTCTGTGATGATGACGTACACACTGATGAGGGTGAGGATGAAGCTGAAGATGATGACGATAACATGTTTTTAAAACTTTCTATTTAAGTGTAGGGTGCAATCTACCCCCAAATAGGAAAGGGACTTGGGGCATTTTATATCACGTACTGTCTTGAAAGACTGCTGTTTGGGCAATTTATCCTTAAGGGTAGGGTGTCATAGACAGAGTGACCCCAAACTGGCTTTGTCCATTTCTCTTAATATTGTACAGTCTATAACGGCTGAATTTTTTAGTATTTTCTACAAGTGGAGGGGGGCCTATAGAGACAGAAACCAAACTGGCTTTGTCCATTTCAATTAATATTGTACAGTCTATAACGGCTGAATTTTTTACTATTTTCTACAAGTGGAGGGGACCTACAGAGACAGAAACCAAACTGCCTTTGTCCATTTCAATTTATATTATACAGTCTATAACAGCTGAATTTTTTAGTATTTTCTACAAGTGGAGGGGGGCCTAGAGAGACAGAAACTAAACTGCCTTTGTCCATTTCTTTAGATATTTAACTATAAGTGTAGGGTGTAATATACACCCAAAGACAATGGCTGCATTGCCAATATGCATAGATGGAGAGGAAGACAATCTGGTTTGTGTGTAGAATTAATGACAGCCTACCAGGAATTAAACAGTTTCTTTTCATAATTATATAGCTTTACAATTACATTACTTATCCAAGAAACAGGTGGAGCACTAAATTTGGTTATTTTATGCCCAAAAACATTGATTTTTAAACAAAATTGCAAAACAAAACCAAACAAAACCAAAACACGCAAGGGCGGTTTGGCAAAACCAAAACACAACGGTAATCCAGATCCAAAACCAAAACACGGGGGTCAGTGAGCATCTCTAATAAATATGCATCACAAAGGAAAATACAGAGAAAGAATTGTTAACAGGCTGTTAGGCTGGGTACACACTACGGGCCTGAGTCATTAAGGAGAGCAAAGCATAAAAAAGGAGTGACCTGCACCTGGGCAAAACCTTGTTGGAAGGGGGGGTAAATTTAAAATGTGGGAACATATTTATAGTTGGGTTAAGGCATGTCCTAGATCAATTTAAAATTTCAGTGTAAAAATGAAGCTATCATGTATTTGTGTGCTAGATGAAAAACAGCCAGTATTTAATCTGTGTGCAAAATAATAAATAATAATAAACTAATTTGCACTCCTTGCATTGTAACGTGGTTTGTCCCGGAGAACATTTGCTTCTTTTTTTTTGCCTTACTTTACTTAATTACTCAGGCCCAACATGTTTCCACCATTTATCGCGCAAACACACACGATAAACGACCATTTGACCCGATATCGCATTAGTGTGTATACTTGCATGATGAACGACAGTCGTTCCAAAGTACTGATCGTCGTTTCATTTGATTGTTCAGCAGAACTTAAAATCTCATTCCGCTATGGAACAACGTCCTTCCAATCCTGCAGTGTGTATGCACTCACAATCAGGACCTCCATAGAGTTTACAGTCATGATATTTTCAGCCGATAGTTATGACAGTTGAAGAGCACAGATCTGAGGGTAAATCTTTTAAAACATGTATAGTGTGTACACATAAAATGGCTGCTGTCCATGACTTTTGGTTTTTTTTCGGTCGTTAGTACACTCGTTGCAGATAACACATAGGTCGAAAATTTCTGCAGTGTGTACCCAGCCTTAGACTGGAGATCCCATAAAACTAACCCCAAGATAGGTAGGTATGAGTTCTGTTACCCAGAAACCCATTATACAAAGTGTTCCAAACAACAGAAAGAAAAAAAAAGTTAATAGTTGTTGTTGCTGCTTTGTAATTAAGTCATTCAAGCTGATATGATTACCAAGTGCCTCTTCTGATCACTGTGAGGAGCTCTGCTAAACAGTTTATTGAAAACGGGAATGCTAGGAGTAGTGTAGGGAAAGGCAGTATGTGTGTGGGGGGGGGGGCTATGTAATTTAGTATATTTTATTCATTGTGTTCCAAATTAAAGAGATTTCCCTATCTGGAAATGCCCAATTCCCAGGCATCAGGGGAGGGCTGGCAAATTGAGGCCCAGGTGGCAAGATTCGATTCAGCTGTCTATATTAAAGGGAAAAAAATGCAGGTGGGCCAGTGACCCAGCCCAAGGTAGCCCACTATGGGACCGACCGGGGGGCAGAATGCCCCCATGTCCCTGCCAGGCATTATGGATAATAGATCCCCAATCTGTATATAATCATCTGCAGGCTGGGAGTGGGTTCATTTTTTTACCAGAATAATTTGAAACAATAGCACCACTTTCTGCATATGCTAATACATCTTATGCCTCCAAAAATAACATTCTTACTTGGATAAAGCTTCCAAAGCCATGCCTGCACGCCAGAAGTGTCAGTGAGCAGGATTAACATTCCAGTCATTTAATCACGCAAATATAGCTTTTTAAATACAACTAATACAAAAATGTATTTAAGAATATTTTAAGAATAGCATACTGTCTGGATCTTTTTTTATTAAATCTAAGGGTGAACTAGTGTTCAAGCAATAATTTGTTTTAAAACTACTGCTTGGCAAAATCATATAGGCATTTTACCGTGTAATCATTATAATTTAGCTACATAGGGACTTTGTTCCCAGGGCCGTCTTTCCCATTGGGCATAATGGGCAGGTGCCCGGGGGCCCTGCAGCCCAGGGGGGCCCGTCGGAGGCAGCAAAAAAAAACAAAACCTGAAAAAAAAGAAGAAAATACTTACCTTGCTGTCAGCTGGTGATCCGGCTCCCTCCATGGTCTCCTCCTCCGTCACGCTCGCAGTGCATGTCGGGCGTGATGTCATTGCGGAGCGCGACGGAGGAGGAGACCATGGAGGGAGCCGGATCGCTAGCTGACCGCAAGGTAAGTATTTTCTTCTTTTTTTTCAGGTTTTGGTTTTTTTTGCTGCCTCCGACGGGCCCCCCTGGGCTGCAGGGCCCATATATATATAATAATATATATTTTTTATATATATATATATATACGTATATATAGGGGCCCCGGTGCACTGCTGTGCCCGGGGGCCCAAAATGTTGATAAGAGGGCCCTGTTTGCTTCCATGGAAGTCTACAGATAATATTTCACTTATATGAAATATAGCAATGAAGACTCAGCAGGTGGCGATGTAGAGTCTTCACATTTTTTTTGCTCTTTTTATTGGCCACTGTGGCCAGGGTTTCCCAAACCCAGTCCTCAGGGCTCCCCAACAGTGCAGGTTTTCCGGATCACATGTGACATAATTAGGACCACCTGTGGATCTGTTACAATGTGTCAGTCAGTAATGAATACACCTGTGCTCCAGCAAGGAGATATGGAAAACCTGCACTGTTGGGGAGCCCTGGGGACTGGGTTTGGGAAACCCTGGATTAGACTATTGGATGGTGGGATGTCTATATAATGTACAGTTGCTGTGCGTACTTAGTATTTACACATTTGTGCTACTATTACATGCAAATTTTATTTGATTAAGAGCACATTTGAGTTCATGGCATGACAATTCTGTCATCTTTCCTGTAGTGTATTACAGTATACAAATGAGTTTCTGCCTGTCTGCTGCTTGCTAAACTGAATCATGGGAGCACCATTCACATGTAAATATAATAAAATATGTAGTGGAAATGTAAAAAAACTATGACTTTTGCAGATGACACAACAGTGAGCGATGGGGTAGATTTGGAGCACATACAGGGTCTGATTCATCAAGGCATGTATTCTGAGCGCAACCCACATTCAGTATTATATGCACGTATTTAGGCTTTGCGTACACCCAAATTCATCAAGGCACTGATCTCAAGATACGTGGACTGTTGAATTCAGGTGTATGTCTGCGGTGCCTTACTACACAACATGCTGCAGTACCTATGTGGATTATAAATTCGCAAAAAAGAACACACAGGAAAATATATATTTTTTTAATTAATGTCACCTGTTAATAATAAAGGCATTGATGAAGAAAAAAAAAACGATTAAAAAGGTGTTTTTTTATTGCATGAAATACATTTATTAGAAAGTTGTTAATGTCTGCTGATCATAAAATACATATTTTGCAGTTGCTTGTGATTGCAAACACATGTTATAGCATACATATGAGGCTATCATCACTACTGATCAGGACTTAGACTAGCCCCTTAGCTGGAGCAAGAGATACGGCAGAAAAGCAAGTAACTTTGAGATGCTCAGAGCTGGATTCAGACGTGGCTGCATGTGCTAGAGTTTGGCTCGCCCCTATTGTACATTGACTACGGCAAAACGCCCCTTTCCCGAAATCGTAGGCTGTAGTAAGTGTCCTTTGTGCTCCCAAATACACAGAACAGGACTGTGTTCACTGATGTTTCTGCTGATTCTGGGCATACGCAGAGTGATTTTGCGTACGATATGCACAAATTCGGCAGATACATGCATTGATGAATCAGGCCCACAATGTATTAACACAACAGAAATGCAGGTAAGCATTAGGTACATTTTACTAGCTAGTCGGCCTCATTTAGAGTTAGGAGCAAACAAAAAATAAAAAGAAACAAATTTGCTCTTGGACAATATGATTTTCCCAGGTGCAAATTTTCTCCCTTTTTTGGCTTTGCTCGTAACCCAATAGGGCCCAGTATAACTGAAGCCGCTAGGCAGGACTGTATTAAGAAAAATTACCATTTGGTTCTACTTACTATAAAATATAGCTCACAATGTGCTGTAAAAAAATGCATACTTGCCAACTCTACCGGAATGTCCGGGAGACTCCCACATTTAGCGTGAGTCTCACGGACTCCCGGGAGAGTGTGGAAATCTGCCCACTTCCTAGTGAAGTGCGCAGATTTAGGTCCAAAACGCTGCGATTCACCGGGAATGACATGCTTTCCGGAGCCCTGCCCCCTACACGCCCACCTTCCAAGGCAGGCTCCCGGACCATACTTGCCATAAGTTGGCAAGTATGAAATAATGAAGGACATTTCATAAAACCATACTTGCCAACTTATGGCAGTCGGCGTCCTGGACCTGCCGGGGGGAGGTGGGCATGTGGGGGTGGCGCTCAGAAAATTGTGTCATTTTGGCCCCGCCCCTGTGATGTAATGCCGCAATTCTCAGGGAATCGCAGCATTTTGGATTTAATTCTGCCCACTTGGCAGATGCGGGAGGCTGCCATACTCTCCCGGGAGTCTGGGAGACCCACCCAAAATCCGGGAGGGAGTCTCCCAGACATTCCGGCAGAATTGACAAGTATGCATAAAACATGTGCCAAAAATGTGTGCAACAATAACACAGGGCAGCTTTAACAATATATAGAAATATTTAGATGTGTTTCTACTTTGCAATGCTTGTGTCAGATTTTATTTTGTGATGTCAATAGTTAATTTATAACACAAAAGTATTGTTTGCAAGTGCCAATGTGGGGAGCTGGTAGTGGACACTAGGGACACTAATGCGCGGAGGTTTGTGGAGCACTGCAAAAACAAGATTTCATTTTGAGAATCGAGATTATGGAAAGGAAATTAAAAGATGGAGAGGTGCCTTTTTTCTTGCTATAGAAAGGAACACAGGGCCATTTCCACTCTCCAAAAGGACTTGAATTTTGCACCAGGACTGAGCTACTAAAGATCAGGGGGTAAATGTATCAAGGTGAGAGTTTTCCAGCGGGTTTGAAAAGCCAATCAGATTCTAGTTATCATTTATTTAGTACATTCTACAAAATGATAGCTAAAATCTGATTGGTTGCTATAGGCAACATCTCCACTTTTCAAACCCGTCGGAAAACTCAGCTTAATACATTTACCCCCAGGATTCATCCTATACCTTTAATGATCTGGATATTGTGACTTCTAGCTGCACATTGGAAGAGAAGTGCATTTGTAGGTGCACTCTGCCCAACATAATAAAAATATTCTGGTACACAAAAGTGTGACATGTAATAAAGACAGCCCCGTCACTCTCATAAATAATTGAAGCCATAAATAAGGCATAAACTTAATAATATTTTATGAGAAAAACAGAGCATTATTTCAGATTTTTCATCTCTCATTTAACCAAGATGCGCTTGTAGTTTGGGAAGGCTTGTCCCAAGAGCAGAGATTAGTTGTTGACATTGATGTGCACTGAGCAAGGGGATTTACCCTGCTGAATATCCAGAGTGTTTTGTAAACTAGCTCCTCTGCTTTTTGGGACAGGTAGAATATTTTACTTTAAGACAATTTAGACATACATAGAAAGGCACTCATCCAATCAAAGTAGTAGAAGAAAGAAAGCTACATTAAATAATACATCATGATTACATAAAGTGTCAAATATTTTCTGTACTAAAAAGTTCTAGCAAAACAAGTTTCATATGAATATTAATCTGTCCAGATAAGTATGAATGGGACAATTAAGTTCATTAACAATTTTACCCCTGAATAATCTGTACACACGGAACAACTGTATATATAGATATAGAACTGTAGATATATATATATATATATATATATATATATATATATATATATATATATATATATATATATATATATATATATATCAGTAAAACAATTTGTTAATATGGATGAACACTTGAGTGATTGCATTGCAAGTGAAAATCATTATTTCCGTGGACGGGTTGATAACATGTTCATCTACTTTAACGTTTCTGGCAAACAATACAGTCCAGGCTCTGTATAACAGTCCCATGTAATTCTGTAACAGCAGAACAAAGGAAAAACACTCACATTGTATTTTTTCAGCACGTCATACTTGGGACACTCGTAGTTGCCACAGAATGGAGGATATCCATCGGCGCTATTTCCTTCAGCTAGTGCCGCAGCCCCATACAGAGAGAGCAAGCTCAGAAGTAACAGACCCCCAGAAGCCATGGCCAGTCTCAGGATGTGCAGGGAGAAGTGAAGGAGAATGTGATCAGCTTTGCTGTTATATTCTGTGCATTGGGGATGGGCTTGGGTTTAACCTCTTCAGTACTGCATACAGCAAAGGAATAGGTAATCTGCAAATCCTTACTGTAATCTCGATGTGTAATTTCTCAGCAAACGTTTTGCTGACGTTGACAAAAAGCTGCTTCTGGGTGCGATAGCTGTATATGGCAGAGTTATACTGTAGAATTACAGATTACAGTTTAACTGTATACAGTATACAGAGTCCTATGTTTGGGAACAAAACTAGTGGTTAGGTGTTAACCATTTAGTATAGATTTCTTTTCAGCACCTAAAAGGGAAGAATGATCAGGTGTTTTATAAATAATGAAAGTGCAAAAATCACATATTAATCACACAAATCTTTATAGATAACCAGGGCAAAGTTCTAGAGGGTTACATTTCTATTGGCTATGTCAACAAAAATATGCACTGCCAGTTTACACAACAGCCCAAGATGATATCATCTATGCTATGGGGGAGGGGGAAAGGTCTTGTGATATCCAGTGAAAATCACTAGTTTGCAGGAATCTATGACCT
Organism: Mixophyes fleayi; assembly: GCF_038048845.1. Classification (NCBI taxonomy): domain Eukaryota; kingdom Metazoa; phylum Chordata; class Amphibia; order Anura; family Limnodynastidae; genus Mixophyes; species Mixophyes fleayi. The sequence goes on along the minus strand of NC_134404.1, from coordinate 292,370,100 downwards.
GCAACCTGGATTTTGCTAGGGAAAAGGATTGCCACCTAGCAACAGCAAGTGGCTTAGGCAGCAAGCCTCCCAAATACACTGAGGCAGAAGGAAGTGGAAGAATGTTCACTTCCCCTGCCAAAAAATGGAGCAGTGGACGCGCATATTCCAGGAAATCGTGTGCATGTTAGGCATACTTGCCAACTCTCCCGGAATGTCCGGGAGACTCCCGCATTTTGCGAGAGTCTCACGGACTCCCAGGAGAGTGTGGCAATCTCCCGGATCTGCCCACTTCACTAGGAAGTGCCCACTTCCTAGAATTAGGTCCCAAATGCCGCGTTTCACGGTAAATTGCAGCATTTGGCCCCGTCCCCCGCTGTCAAATGATGCGTTTGCGTCATTACGTCATGGGGACGGATCCAAAATGACGCACATTTTGGAGCCCCGCCCCCCATCATGCCCACCTCCCCCGGCAGGCTCCCGGAAACCAACTTTCTAAAGTTGGTAAGTATGATGTTAGGTCATGCGCCAGGGCACTGCTGATCAGATTTTTTGGAAACTTACTGCTGGCAAACCTGTCCTAGAACGGAAAAGTGTAAAAGAAAGAAAAAAAGGTAACCTTTGAGCCTGACTGATCTGACACCTTTAAATTGTGGAGGAAGACCAAAGACACATATGTTCTTAACCAAGAAACAACAATTTATTTGAACCTTAATTGACAACTTATGGTAAAAGAATATATGCTACTGTAAGAACTAGGAGAGAGAGAAGCTGGAAAAAACAAATTTGGCTACAAAATTTAGGATAGAATTGTAATGCCGGGTAATAGATTACGTCTGTTTCTTATTGGTGGCTGCCTCAGGCTTCTTTTTGGTCCCTTGTGCGCCTAGAGGGATGATAGAAGAAAAGATTATTAATACCCAAATATAGAGTCTCCAGAGGAAGCAACAGTCCTACCAAAAGGAGAAAGGGTGGGTAGGATAGGAGTTGTTGCTAGGTGACAGTTCTTTTCACTAGAACAAATCCATTTTGCAGGTCATAGATTCCTGAAAACTGATGTTTTGTTCATCGGGAGGCTTACCACTTAGTAACAGCAGGTGGGCCGACTACCACATATCTGGTGGTTGCTCTGAGAAACTTGATCTTTTGTAGATCGGTTGGTCGCCAATAATGCTTAGCAAAGGTACGAGCTGAGGACCATCTAGCTATCTAGCTGCTAGCATAATGTCTGCAATGATATGCCTTTTACTGCTGCTTTTGTAGCTGCTACCCCCCATAGGGAGTGGATTCTAAACTGGTTGGTATCTATCCCTGCCTCATTCATGGTCACCACAATCCATCCTCTGATAGTAGAGGATCTTGCCGGGCAAAAAGGTTTTCTACGAGTAAGGAAAAGCTGTGAGATATTGTCTCTCGTAGGAGCTGTCAGAACTTAGTAGGATAGGCATGAAGACACACATAGGTTAGGCTCTGAAGTGTCATATATAACGTTAAATTTAACTATGGGATTATTGAATGAGGAAGTCTTAGTTTGACTTTTTAGCATGATATGGTACCCTAGGGGTGTGATGATAACCATGGGTCAGAGGTGTGTATGAGGGTTAGTTCAGCTCCTCTAGCTGCTATGGCTACATCCAACAAAGATGCCAACTAACGGCATAAATAGCCACAGTCCATCTTCCATGAAGCCGGGAAGAAGAGGAAAGGGTCTATATCCCAAGTGTAAGAGTATATTGGTAAGATTGGTCTTCAAAGGTATACACCTCGTAACAAATGGAGATATAGTATGTTATCCGTTAAGTTTGGGATTAAGATAGCTAAAGCAGAACCGTATGATCTGACGGTAGCTGATGCTAGGCCTTACTCATATTTAGAAGCTAAGAAGTCCAATGCTAAATGAATTAATGATGCCTTGCGAGAGAGATTCCCTTGAGATCGCTAAGGGTCGAACTCTTTAATAGTTGCGTAGTATCTAGCTTTTGTTTTGGGGCCTTAAAAAGGCATTAATTAAAGCTTTTGTGGGGGATGCAAGGGCTACATTTGTTAACAACCTAGTAATATTGCCATCCACATACATTGGGAAAGTGTCTCTGCTGTGTCTAGGGTTCCCTGGAAGCAGTCCTTGGATAACCCTAGGGGAACCTTCAGCCCTATGCATAACTGGCTGATCTGAGGGAACCAGACTCTGGATGGCCATATAGGGTACACCACCACTATTTGAGGTCCTTTTGGAGAAGGGCAGGGGAAGGAATGCATAGGGGTGAGTCAGATTCACCCAAGGGAAAGACCATTGCACTCATCCTCCATATTCCTTTCATCCATATTCTGGATATGAAGCATGGAATCTGAACATTCGTGGAGCTGCAAAGAGGTCTATATCTAGGTTCCCGCAGGAGTGAACTATTTTCTGGAAGACTTGTCTTTTCAGTGCCACTGAGTCTAGGGTAATTCTTCTGTGGGATAGAAAATCTGCTAGTTTGTTCAGTTCCCTTGGAATGTAAGTTGCAGACTGGTTTATGTCTCTCTGAAATGCCCAGTCCTAGACTTCTAATGCTTCTTTGCATAGGGGTCTTTGACTTGGTGACCCCCATTCTGTTTGTATATGATACTGCAGTCATGTTGTCCAAGCACAGCTGGACAGAGACCCCTTTTAAGTGGCTGGGGACAAGAGCCTTCAGAGCCAATTTCGCTGCTCGTAGTTCCAGTATGTTTATGAACAACAGGGATTTTTCGGTTCACCAGATGCCCCTTACCACTTTCTCTTGTGAGAAACCTCCCCAATCTGTCAGGGAAGCATCTTTGACGATTGTCATGAATAGAGGAGCATCTTGAAGGGGGCAAGGAGGAGGTCTGGGGAGACTGTCCCATTTGGACAGCCCTCTTTTTACTCTTCCGGAGAGATATATGACCAGGAATAACGGACATGAATCAAAGTTTTCAGGAGTCCTTTCGACTCTCTGCATAACGGGTACATTTCGAAAAGCCAGGGGACATGGCAATCATCTTCCCAATAATTCATGCTAAGGTGCAGAGAAGTTTTAGAATGCATTCCTTTGTGTCTAGCCATTTTCCTGCTGGTACTGCTAGAGAAAAAGAATGGGTATTTAGGTCGATCCTGAGAAATGTGATGGTCTTGGAAGTGGTCAGTACCGACTTTGGAATAGTTACAATGAACCCCAGGTCCACTAACAAATGAAGGGTTAAATCCCTGTGTCTCAAAAGGGTATCTATGTCTGAGTGCACTAATAGCACGTTGTCCAACTAAATGATACATTGGACAGTCTGCTGATGAAGATGTGACACCACTGCTTTCATGACTCGTGTAAGGGTCGACAGACAGGCCAAAAACCATAATTGTCCACTGAAATAAGCGGTCACTCCAATAGAATCTGAGAAGGCGTCTGTGATTGGGGTGAACCGATATAGAGTGAAAAGCTTTTTTTTAGATCTATTTTTATGCAGAAGCAATTCTTTGTGAGAAGGAAAGGATGTCTGGATTACCTTTCATATGAAACCTCTTTGATTTCAAATATCGATCCAAAGCTTTGACATTCAGGACTGGTCTTGTAGAACCGTCTTGCTTTCTTATAGGCAATAAGTGGGTGGTCCAGCCTTTGGCAGTTGGGCCTGCCTGACTTGACATAGAGCCAGTGCCAGTACTTCAATTCCTTGAACAAGGAATATGAAATGCCTGGCATGGGAAACGAATTATAGAGAGGTCTAATCCGAACTGGATTGTTTTTAACAACCACCTATTTGTGGTAATCTTTTGCCACTCCAAACATGACTCTCTGAGAGTTTTCTTATGAAGATGATATATGGGTGAACTTACCGTAACTGTGGCCTGCTATGGGCAATTGTAGGGAAAGGGGAATATCACCTAAGGAGGCTTCCCTGGGGTTAATTCTTTTTACCTCTTTAACTTTTTCTTTCGTTCCTGTGGACTCCCTGAACTGGAAGATGACTTGGCAATCTCATGAGGAATATTTTCTACCTCCTCAAGATTTCCTGACATAAATATTCTTTTATCTTTTATAAATGAACTTCTCAGGTGAAGAGGAAGAGGAAGATACTGCCACTGAGACTGAAACTGTGTCCTCTATTTCAGCTGAATAAAGATGTGCATATACCTGATGTTCATGCGTTTTGTAAACTTATGTTCGTTTTGCTTTTGTTAATGAATCAGGTTGTTAGTGTTTAGTGTTTGTGCTGCATATGACTCCTTGGATACTACTTTCAGGATTAGCTGTGGGATATCTGGTGGTTCATTCCACTATTTCATATAGTTTCTATTTTGCTTCACCTCGCCCTAAGCTCTATACAATTATATGTTAAATGTAGCTATTTGAGTCTCTTTTAGCCTGCCACTACACGGATAACTCCTTAGCTTCCAGCATCACTTCTGCATCTGTGACTTTTCCTAATGTACATTTCACTAATTTGAAACATATGGCATTTAAACCCCTTTTGACATCTTATTATGCCCTTCACTCAAAGCCCAGGGGCTTAACTCACTGAACAAGAGGGATCTGGCCCTGAAAATGTGTTGGTATTTTAAAGCAGTCATGAGGTGACTACAAGAAACCTATTTCCTAGCAATAACTTCAACCTTCCAAAACTATTCTGGAAATGCACCTACAGAATGCAATCTTCTTTAACTTATAGAAAATGGTGGTTGAGAAGGAGGGTAAATATCTACCACATAGGCTCATCCGTAGCTCCCTACAATGCAAAGGTCAAATGTAGCTCTGATTTCTCTACACTGATTTCACAGCTTGTCCTTTTTGACTCTTCAAGATATTTGAACTCATCTGTTGTAGACATTCCTTTCCCATGTCCACAATGTTTACTCTTGCATTGATCTTTTCCTGGTTGATGCATTCATCTGATAACATGTCTAATAATTTTCCCATAGGTATGGTTTGGAATACAGCTCTCCACAACGGGGGCCCATTCAGTGTTGTTTCAATTATTGCTAATTAACCAATGCCAAATTGCAATCCCAGCTTCGCACTTCTGTTTCAGTCTTGTCAGGAACAAATTCGTGTTGAATAGTTGGTGTACTTTAAAAGCCATTTCCAGAGGTATAGCAACACAACTGGCCTCAAGGGACAAAAAAAAACGATGTTAAGCTGCATTGCACAATCTGCAATATTAATTAACTTCTCTTGAGAAGGTCAATAAAACCTCAAATTAGGAAGTCTGACGGAGGAGTGGAATTCTCTATTGATGGCTCAGATAACCCCTTGACCTATCAGCCATCTGCCACAGCTGTCTTCCGAATCCCTGAATCCTCTTTGGACAAAAACTGAAATTTTAGTGCCTATTAAATTCTTATCACTAGCTAAAGCCCAGGACCTCATGGTTACTTAAATGTCTTCTTTAGATTTTTTGATAAATATATTGTCCATCCCTTGACTGCCCTATATAACTCTGTCATATTATTTTCCCTTAAGAAATAAATATCCAGATTGTGACTATACCGTAATAGAGTAAGCATCACTCCGTGTTCAAAAACTACAGGCACATTGCATTAGTCAATATTTATTTAAAGATGCATACCAATTTAATCACCAATATAATTTTACTTTACCTAATCAAGAATGGCCATGTTGGCTTCATTTAAAGAAGGCAAATACCTTACCAGGATGACCAACCTGATAGCAGCCATCTCCTTTGCCAATACTCCTTCCCCTGTCCTCTCTCTGGATACAGAAAAGGAATATGACAGGCTACATTATATGTAAGCAACACTGCTCAAATTTGGGTTTATTGGTCACATCTTGGCCTCCATCCTAGCTCATTATTCTTAACTTTCAACTAGATTGTCTAATGCTGCTTTGTCTTCCTCCAGGTTTCCTATAACAAAAGGCACACAATAGGGGTGTCTGTTATCCCCCCTTAATTTTTACATTAGAGCACCTAGTCAAGGCGATCACAACCTCAGTCTCTGGTTTAATGACAAACAGTCAATCACACAAAATCTGCATGTTTGTAGGTGTGACAGGATGGACCGCCTATGCCACCCTGTCTGTTGTTGCTGGAAACCGTCTGGGCTTACTTTGCCACCGTTCCCTTTTCGTTATCCCAAATGCGCCCTCTTACTGCAGTAGGAGGTGCTTACAATGCTGCCAACACTGGACTCCTTTACCAGCATCCAGAACCGGGTTTCTACTGGATAACTGATGCTGCTAATGTACCCCGTTACTGGTGTACCTGGGCTGGTACTCCTGACCTCTTCCTATAGATCAGGGTTGCTTTGGATGGATCCCCCTGGCCTATCACACTGGCAAGAGCTGCTGGGTAGCAGGCAGAGCGGTGGTGCTAGGAAACTGGGTCCAAACCTCAGACAGCTGGAAACGGATTAGATTTTGAGTCTAATCTGTAGGTCACTGGATTTTCAGCATGGAAGATTTTTTCAAGCAGCTCTTTGAAGCAAATGATGTTTATTTGCAGTCACACTGATTAAAGGTATCAGTGATCAGGTCAGATGGAACAAGAAGAACCATTTTTCAATACAAGACAGTGCTTTTTATACAGATTTGAACACAGCCTAACAGGGTAAGCCAGCCCCCTGAGGTCTGAGCTATTTTTAGAATCAGGGTGCAATTTGTTTACCCAAACATGGATTTACATGCAATGCAAAGCTAACAATATTTACACTTATATGTGATATCCTAAAACTTGCTGTGATTTTCTTCATCTTGTTTTTAGACGCAGGAAATCTAGTAGCATGTCTAATTAAATCTTCCTGTGCCTTCAGGTGCTGAACCCTCACACATCAAAAGTTCTAATTAACATGAGATTAACATGGGTACTTTCTTCAGACAGTCGCAGAATACACATTCCCAAAGAAAGTCACAAAACCCCAAACAAGTAATTTCCCCACATCACAATACACAAAAGACTTCCTCCACAAATGCTTATTGTATCAGATATATACCTCAGAAATCATGCATTTCCTCTAGCAAGGTTAAAACAAACGAGTTTCTTCCCTGGTCTCAGAAATAAAGATTTCCTTTACCAAAATATACACAATATCAAAAATAAATGCATTTGCAATTATATAAATAAGCACCCTGCGCTATTTCCTTTAAATAAATGTATACCATAAGTTACTTATAAGTCATCCAGCCACAGTAGGTGATATATTAGTGACCGAAAATAATCCAAAATCATCCTAGGAGGCATAGCATGAGGCTCTAGCTTCAGCAAAGTCTCCTATTAAACACTTCCAAAACAGTTGGATTGGGTTTCATTCTCCCCCTTGTTGCTCTGTCTCACCTAAAAGCAAAATACCATTACCCTTGGCAGTCTTTCATCTTAAATACCGAGAAATTCATGGGCGTAATTCCCCTCCCACATACACTGTTGAGCCTCCGACAATCATGGAGATCACTTGATATCACATGATTTCTGTAAAAAAACAACAACATTTAAGAACATGATATTGCTGGAATTCCTTGATTTATTCAGGTCTATACCTAAGGAACTCTTTAACTCCACTCTTGCTGTGATCTGGAACGTTCTGTAGAAGGTAATTAGACCATAGTTCCTAACAACCTAAGTAGTAAAGTGGTGGGGGCGGGGCCTGGTGTATCATGTCATTTGACCCCGTCTCCGCCACTTTACTACTTAGCTGGTTCGGAACTGGGAGGTTTTACCAAGGTGATAGTTGGTGGAGGAATTTAGAAAGCAATGAGTCATGCTATTGCCCCATCTGAATGACATCCTTTTAGTGGGTAGTTTGAAGCATATTGTCATCTATGTAACAGCTCAAGTGATAGCCTTTCAGCAAAAAATGGCTGGATTGTGAAAGTGATCTCATCCCATCACAACAAAAAAAGTTTCTGGGGGTAAAGGTAAAAACCATACAGAGTATCTCTGTCAGAGGAGATATATATTAAGATCCAGACCCTGGAACATCAACTGCAGACTCATAATCAAATATCAATAAAGAGGGGACTTTAATATTTAGGAACGATCCCCTCCACCATAGGGAACGTTCCCTGAGCAAGGTGGCATATGTGAAGTCTCCAATTGGAACTACAAAATCAGTGGGATCACAAGCAGAGTTCTCTGAATCATGCCATAACCCTGTCAAGAACCATCAGAAAGTCTCTCAGTTGGTGCCAAAACCCAATATTAAAGGAAAGAAAAGTGTCACATTTGTTGGGCCAGAATGCATAATATGACAGAGTCCAGTTTTGTAGGCTGGGGACAGATAGCACCAGGGACATGGTCATGAAACAAGGAAAGACAATGTAAATATCTTGGAAATGAGAGCAGCATGAAAGGCAATTCAGCATTTTCATCTTCATCTAGAAGTGAAGTATCTCAAAATATTCTCAGACAACAAGATGGTGGTAGCCTTCATAAATCACCAGGGAAATACCAGAAGCAGAACCATGATGTTATAGACAGTGCAAATCATGTCTTGGGCAGAGAAAAAGCTGAAGAATCCCTCTCAACATTGCATGTAACAGAAAATTAGAATGTAATAGCCAATTACCTGAGCCGAATATAAATTCATCAAGGAGAAAAGTCTCTATATCAGGAAGGGTTTCAGCTACTAATAAGAAAATGTGGGCTTTCTAAAATGGATGTAATGGCAACAAGCAAAAATACCAAGTTGCACAGGTTCTTCTCATGGCACAAAGTATTGTGACAGTTCCTAGGACATTTTGCCTAGGTTATGTCTTCTCTCAGTTTCCATTCATTGTTAACATTCTAAAAAAGATCAGAATAGAGAAGTCAAAAGTGATAGTGATCCTAGGCCATCTTGGCCTCTCCGCAGGGTCAGACTGGCCCACCGGGGAGCGGATATTTTTTTTTAAAAAAATACTCACGTGATCGCGGCGCCAGCGTCCCTCCTCCCTCTTCTCTGCTCCATTCGCATTGAATGGTGACTTCATGCCCGACATTCAATGAGGAGCGGCGCAGAGAGGAGCAAGCCAGAAAGAAGATAGACGACAAGAAGAAAAGAGAAGAGGAGAAAGTAGCCGATAGAAAAAGTAAGTGAAGGAACGGAAGCAAGGGGGAGCAAAGGCAGCATGGCAGAGTGTGAAGGGGTGGCAAAGGCAGCATGGCAGAGTGTGAAGGGGGAGCAAAGGCAGCATGGCAGAGTGTGAAGGGGTGGCAAAGGCAGCATGGCAGAGTGTGAAGGGGTGGCAAAAGCAGCATGGCAGAGTGGGAAGGGGAGCAAATGCAGCATGGCAGAGTGTGAAGATGGACAAAAGCCGCATGGCAGAGTGTGAAAAGGGACAAAAACCGCATGGCAGAGTGGGAAGGGGGGCAAAAGCAACATGGCAGTATGTGAAGGGGGGCAAAGGCAGTATGGCAGAGTGTGAAGGGGGAGCAAAGGCAGCATGGCAGAGTGTGAAGGGGGAGCAAAAGCAGCATAGCAGAGTGTGAAGGTGGAGCAAAGGCAGCATGGCAGAGTGTGAAGGGGTGGCAAAGGCAGCATGGCAGAGTGTGAAGGGGGAGCAAAGGCAGCATGGCAGAGTGTGAAGGGGGAGCAAAAGCAGCATAGCAGAGTGTGAAGGTGGAGCAAAGGCAGCACGGCAGAGTGTGAAGGTGGGCAAAAGCAGCATGGCAGAGTGTGAAAGGGGGCAAAAGGAGCATGACATCGTGTGATGGGGGGCAAAAGCAGCATGACAGAGTGTGAAGGGAGCAAAAGCAGCATGGCACAGGTTGATAAAGGTGGGCCAGGAAAAGGGGGAGCAAAAGCAGCATGACACAGTGTGATGAAGGGGGGCCAGGAGAAGGGGGAAACAAATGCAGCATGGAGGACGCAGAGTGATCATAAGGGGGCACAGCATGGTGATGAAGGGGCACAGTAATGTGTATGTGATGGCACAGCGGGCTTGTGGAAATGTAATCTGTGTGTGGTAGGTGGTGGCTAACTAATCAGTGCTATTTTGTTTGTGGGGTGACGGGGCAATTTAATTTTATAGTGGGGACTATTAATTTAAGGGGGGTGGTTTGGGGGCTGTTAATTGAATGTGGGGCTGAGTTTGAGGAGTATGAGGTCTATTTATTAAATGTGAATATGAATTATTTAATGGCAGTGCTATTAATTTATTGCTGGGGCTGTTTGGAGTGAGGGAAATAAGTTTATTCATTAAATGGGAATACTATTACTTTAATGTTGGGGCTGGAGGAAGGCCTAAGTATTAATCGTGGGTCCTATTGATTTAACGCCAAGGCTGGTTGGATTTTTCTAAATGTACCCTTTTTTTTCCAAATAGGGCCTCCAACATTCCAGGATCCAGACAAGCCGTAACTAAAGAAACCAGCAGCCACAGGTGGTGAAAGACAAGAACAGGTAGGAGAGAGCAGGACAGTCTGTCAAATGTTCTGATTCCAGTTTTTGGTGACTGTTCTGCCCAATCTAAGGGGCAGACCAAGTCTGTGTACTCTTTATAGACACACTGCATTATTTATATACTACACTATGGTGCTAGCTGTCCTTTGTGGGCTTACCACACCCACTCTAGTGGTTTAGTTACGCCTCTCTAGTGGCTGGCCACTTTCCTTTTGGTGGGCCCCTACCATATCCCCTGTGGGCCCTTCATGCCCCAGTTCGACACTGCCTCTCCGTCTGTGGTATCCTGCAGCCTATGAGATGCTCAATGAGCAGACATGATCTCTGCCTCTTTGGCCAAATTTCCTGCACCAAGGCTCAATTCCTCATCCAAATCTAAAGCAACCAGCTTTAATGGCATAGAAATTGAGGTGGAACTACTCAGGCATAAGGGAGTCTCAGCCGGTGGTAGTCACTTTAACGGTGCTGATAACACCAACAGTGACTATCAAGAACCCTCAAAAACGAAACCCACTTGCTCGACTGATAATAAATGATGACTGACCTTAACAATGACACAAGTCCCCGACAGTGTGATAACAACTCCCGATCAGCAGTAAGAACGGCAGCGTCTTTTGACTTTATTTTCAATTGCGACCTCTATATCACTCGTTTTTAGATGGATAAGACTAAAGGTGGTATTCCTGATAGTGATAACTTCTATTCACATAGTTGGATAATTACATGCACTGTGGTGCAAGTAACCCTTTCTGAATATGTATGCTAATCCAGCGTTTCTGCCTAAAGTAAGGCTAGGGACACACTGGAGGTTTTTCAGGCAATTATCGGGCCAATCACCTGATAAACGACCAGTTGTTTCAAAGCACCAATCGTCATTTCATTTGGTTGCTCATTCTATTTAATAATCTCGTTCCAATCACCTTCCAATCCTGCAGTGTGTATGCACGTATTTATCTCCTGACCACTGGATATCCGAACAGAAAAGAACCTGACTCGTGTCTGGAGGACAAGGTAAGGGAAGGAAATCCCATCAGTACTCGACCACCACATATGCAGCCTGTCACCGTGTCTGTGCAGAGCGCAGCCTGTCACTGTGTCTGTGCAGCCTTACCACTGCTCATCTATCCAAGCATGTATGCAGCCTGTCACTGTGTCTGTGCAGAGCGCAGCCTGTCACTGTGTCTGTGCAGCCTTACCACTGCTCATCTATCCCAACATGTATGCAGCCTGTCACTGTGTCTGTGCAGCCTTACCACTGCTCATCTATCCAAGCATGTATGCAGCCTGTCACTGTGTCTGTGCAGAGCGCAGCCTGTCACTGTGTCTGTGCAGCCTTACCACTGCTCATCTATCCAAACATGTATGCAGCCTGTCACTGTGTCTGTGCAGCCTTACCACTGCTCATCTATCCCAACATGTATGCAGCCTGTCACTGTGTCTGTGCAGCCTTACCACTGCTCATCTATCCCAACATGTATGCAGCCTGTCACTGTGTCTGTGCAGCCTTACCACTGCTCATCTATCCAAGCATGTATGCAGCCTGTCACTGTGTCTGTGCAGAGCGCAGCCTGTCACTGTGTCTGTGCAGCCTTACCACTGCTCATCTATCCAAACATGTATGCAGCCTGTCACCATGTCTGTGCAGCCTTACCACCGCTCATCTATCCCACCATGTATGTAGCCTGTCACTGTGTCTGTTCAGCCTTACCACTGCTCATCTATCCCAACATGTATGCAGCCTGTCACCGCGTCTGTGCAGCCTTACCACTGCTCATCTATCCCAACATGTATGCAGCCTGTCACTGTGTCTGTGCAGCCTTATCACTGCTCATCTATCCAAACATGTATGCAGCCTGTCACCATGTCTGTGCAGCCTTACCACCGCTCATCTATCCCAACATGTATGCAGCCTGTCACCGCGTCTGTTCAGCCTTACCACCGCTCATCTATCCCAACATGTATGCAGCCTGTCACTGTGTCTGTGCAGCCTTATCACCGCTCATCTATCCAAACATGTATGCAGCCTGTCACCATGTCTGTGCAGCCTTACCACCGCTCATCTATCCCAACATGTATGCAGCCTGTCACTGTGTCTGTGCAGCCTTATCACCGCTCATCTATCCCAACATGTATGCAGCCTGTCACCATGTCTGTGCAGCCTTACCACTGCTCATCTATCCCAACATGTATGCAGCCTGTCACCGCGTCTGTGCAGCCTTACCACTGCTCATCTATCCCAACATGTATGCAGCCTGTCACCGCGTCTGTTCAGCCTTACCACTGCTCATCTATCCCAACATGTATGCAGCCTGTCACCGCGTCTGTGCAGCCTTACCACCGCTCATCTATCCCAACATGTATGCAGCCTGTCACCGCGTCTGTGCAGCCTTACCACTGCTCATCTATCCCAACATGTATGCAGCCTGTCACCGCGTCTGTTCAGCCTTACCACTGCTCATCTATCCAAACATGTATGTAGCCTGTCACCATGTCTGTGCAGCCTTACCACCGCTCATCTATCCCAACATGTATGCAGCCTGTCACTGTGTCTGTGCAGCCTTACCACTGCTCATCTATCCAAACATGTATGTAGCCTGTCACTGTGTCTGTGCAGCCTTACCACCGCTCATCTATCCAAACATGTATGCAGCCTGTCACCGCGTCTGTGCAGCCTTACCACTGCTCATCTATCCCAACATGTATGCAGCCTGTCACCGCGTCTGTTCAGCCTTACCACCGCTCATCTATCCCAACATGTATGCAGCCTGTCACTGTGTCTGTGCAGCCTTACCACCGCTCATCTATCCAAACATGTATGTAGCCTGTCACTGGGTCTGTGCAGCCTTATCACTGCTCATCTATCCAAACATGTATGCAGCCTGTCACTGTGTCTGTGCAGCCTTATCACCGCTCATCTATCCCAACATGTATGCAGCCTGTCACTGTGTCTGTGCAGCCTTACCACCGCTCATCTATCCAAACATGTATGCAGCCTGTCACCATGTCTGTGCAGCCTTACCACTGCTCATCTATCCCAACATGTATGCAGCCTGTCACCGCGTCTGTGCAGCCTTATCACCGCTCATCTATCCAAACATGTATGCAGCCTGTCACCATGTCTGTGCAGCCTTACCACTGCTCATCTATCCCAACATGTATGCAGCCTGTCACCGCGTCTGTGCAGCCTTACCACTGCTCATCTATCCCAACATGTATGCAGCCTGTCACTGTGTCTGTGCAGCCTTATCACCGCTCATCTATCCCAACATGTATGCAGCCTGTCACCGCGTCTGTGCAGCCTTACCACTGCTCATCTATCCCAACATGTATGCAGCCTGTCACCGCGTCTGTGCAGCCTTACCACTGCTCATCTATCCCAACATGTATGCAGCCTGTCACTGTGTCTGTGCAGCCTTACCACTGCTCATCTATCCCAACATGTATGCAGCCTGTCACTGTGTCTGTGCAGCCTTACCACTGCTCATCTATCCCAACATGTATGCAGCCTGTCACTGTGTCTGTGCAGCCTTACCACTGCTCATCTATCCCAACATGTATGCAGCCTGTCACTGTGTCTGTGCAGCCTTACCACTGCTCATCTATCCCAACATGTATGCAGCCTGTCACCGTATCTGTGCAGCCTTACCACCGCTCATCTATCCAAACATGTATGCAGCCTGTCACCATGTCTGTGCAGCCTTACCACTGCTCATCTATCCCAACATGTATGCAGCCTGTCACCGCGTCTGTGCAGCCTTATCACCGCTCATCTATCCAAACATGTATGCAGCCTGTCACCATGTCTGTGCAGCCTTACCACTGCTCATCTATCCCAACATGTATGCAGCCTGTCACCGCGTCTGTGCAGCCTTACCACTGCTCATCTATCCCAACATGTATGCAGCCTGTCACTGTGTCTGTGCAGCCTTATCACCGCTCATCTATCCCAACATGTATGCAGCCTGTCACCGCGTCTGTGCAGCCTTACCACTGCTCATCTATCCCAACATGTATGCAGCCTGTCACTGTGTCTGTGCAGCCTTACCACTGCTCATCTATCCCAACATGTATGCAGCCTGTCACTGTGTCTGTGCAGCCTTACCACTGCTCATCTATCCCAACATGTATGCAGCCTGTCACTGTGTCTGTGCAGCCTTACCACTGCTCATCTATCCCAACATGTATGCAGCCTGTCACTGTGTCTGTGCAGCCTTACCACTGCTCATCTATCCCAACATGTATGCAGCCTGTCACTGTGTCTGTGCAGCCTTACCACTGCTCATCTATCCCAACATGTATGCAGCCTGTCACCGTATCTGTGCAGCCTTACCACCGCTCATCTATCCAAACATGTATGCAGCCTGTCACCATGTCTGTGCAGCCTTACCACTGCTCATCTATCCCAACATGTATGCAGCCTGTCACCGCGTCTGTGCAGCCTTACCACTGCTCATCTATCCCAACATGTATGCAGCCTGTCACCGTATCTGTGCAGCCTTACCACTGCTCATCTATCCCAACATGTATGCAGCCTGTCACCCCGTCTGTGCAGCCTTATCACCGCTCATCTATCCAAACATGTATGTAGCCTGTCACCGCGTCTGTGCAGCCTTACCACTGCTCATCTATCCAAACATGTATGCAGCCTGTCACCGCGTCTGTGCAGCCTTACCACCGCTCATCTATCCCAACATGTATGTAGCCTGTCACTGTGTCTGTGCAGCCTTACCACTGCTCATCTATCCCAACATGTATGCAGCCTGTCACTGTGTCTGTGCAGCCTTACCACCGCTCATCTATCCAAACATGTATGTAGCCTGTCACCGCGTCTGTGCAGCCTTACCACCGCTCATCTATCCCAACATGTATGTAGCCTGTCACTGTGTCTGTGCAGCCTTACCACTGCTCATCTATCCCAACATGTATGTAGCCTGTCACCGCGTCTGTGCAGCCTTACCACTGCTCATCTATCCCAACATGTATGTAGCCTGTCACTGTGTCTGTGCAGCCTTACCACCGCTCATCTATCCAAACATGTATGCAGCCTGTCACCGCATCTGTGCAGCCTTACCACTGCTCATCTATCCCAACATGTATGCAGCCTGTCACCGCGTCTGTGCAGCCTTACCACTGCTCATCTATCCAAACATGTATGTAGCCTGTCACTGTGTCTGTGCAGAGCGCAGCCTGTCACTGTGTCTGTGCTTTTTTACTATTCACTCTCCTTATTTACTAATCACATCAGCAGCGCTGGAAGAACCGCTGACTTGAACTGAGAAAAATATATATCCTTAACATGTTCCTGGACAGCTCTGTGACCCAGGAATGTAAAGCTTTTACTGGCTTACTGCATGATTTCCCCTTCCTAAATGTGCCCATCACACGCTGTTCTGTTTCCTGTCTGCAATGCGTCTCCATTTGGCGGCTGGGATATACCTGAGCTGCAATGAATGGGATAAACCCTTCCCAGCGAAACCTCTCGCCTGCTGGAAGATCATCACTGCCCCAAAGGTAACTCTTATGCCAACAATGAATGGGTTAATTGGGCTCGGACACAGTCCTAGAAGGTGTCCCAGGGATGTGGTCAATGAGGGAGTTTATCAGAGAGGTGGGAAGGTCACTGGTTCAGTTATGGCTGGGGGATGCAATACAATGTTCCAAAAAGAAGTTAACTATAATATGCAATTACCTCTATCTCTCTGGGTGGATGAAATGTCGTCTTTGTTTTCGGTCCCTCAGGCAATGTTGACATCTGGCTTTTTGGTCAATTTAAAGAGCTACACTATATGGACAAAGTATTTGGCCACACCTGTTAATTATTCAATTGAGGTGTTTCAATTAGACGATCCGTGACCTCTCAATTGTTTTTATAAGTTACCACATATGTGTATTTTCTTAGTTAATCAGGTTGTGAGCGCTGCATATTATTCTTTGTTTCAATCAGACTCAATGCCAGAGATGTATAAAATCAAGCACCTAGCTATGCAGTCTCCATTGGCAAACATTTGTGATACAAAATGGGTCATTCTGAAGAGCTTAGTGACTTCAAGTGTTGTACTGTGATAAGATGCCACCTTTGCAATAAGATGGTTCATGAAATTTCATCTCTGTTGGATATTCTAGGTTCAACTGTAAGTGATATTATTAGAAAGTGGAAGCATTTAGGAACATCAGCAACTCAGCACAAAAACTGTGCAGTGGGAGCTTAATGGAATGGGTTTCCATGGCCGAGCAGCTGCATGCAAGCCTCACATCACCAAGACCAATGCCAAGCGTCGGATGGAGTGGTGTAAAGCACACTGACACTGGTCTGTGGAGCAGTGGAAACATGTTCTGTGGAGTGATGAATCACGTTTCTCTGTTTGGCAGTCAGATGGGCGAGTCTGGGTTTGGCGGATGCCGGGAGAATGTTACCTGCCTGACTGCATTATGCCAACTGTGAAGTTTACTGGAGGAGGTATAATGGTATGGAGCTGTTTTTCTGGGTTTGGGCTAGACCTTTTATCTCCAGTGAAGGGCAATATTAATGCTTCAGAATACCAAGTCATTTTGGACAATGCTATGCTTCTAACTTTGTGGCAACAGTTTGGGGAAGGCCCTTTTCTATTCCAACATGTCTGTGCCCCAGTGCACAAAACAAAGACATGGTTTGATGAGTTTGGTGTGAAAGAACTTGACTGGCCTGCACATATTTTTAATATAAGCTTGTGAACATTAAAACTTGGAGCTCCATTTACAGTTCATATTCCATGGGGGGTGATGGAACTATGTTCAAATTAATATTGCAAACTTGTTAATTCTAAGTGCTGGAGTCCCAATGTGTGGGGTGTGAAGGCTGACACTCAACAGAATGTTGTCATAAGTTTGGTTTATTTGCATTTTCATGTTATACATTTAGATGCTTTTGTTACATTTATATTTTCTATATAATGTATAAGAATAGCCACAGGGTGGCCGAAAGGAAACTGGGGGCCCAGAAGCAGCAGCCTATTTGTGGGCTGAACACGTAGCCTCAGGCAGCACATGTAGCCTCTGCAAAAGCTAATTCTGCACGAGCCTCCTTCCCAAGGGGTGGGCTGATCGTACCGGCCAAACAGAAGCTATTCAGTTACTTTTCCACATCCCCCCGGCTATAGTCATTACAATGTCATAAATTACATTTGTAGTGAAACACTTGTAATGAAATTGAGCATGTTAGAGAATGCTAGGGAGATGATGTTTATGATTATAAGGCATAAGACCAATGACAGGACACTGTAGAGTTGTTGATGCTGAAGGCCATTGAGTAATAGACATTACTCTACATTAATGAATATTTGTCTTGTGTAACTTATTTGTTCCAAACAAACATGATAAGGATTTGTTCTACAGATTAGAGCATAGTTGCACAATTTATTTTACACAAAGTCAGATTGTCATAGGTGGCGGTTTTATTATTGCAGCTGATACAGATTTAGAACAAGAAAGAAAGGTCATGGAGTTGGTATAGAATATATTAGCACACAGCTCCAGCTAGTGGATGTATAGTTAACTATGTACCAGGAGCCCTCTCTACTGCTCTTGATGCTTTATCAGGGTCTGATCAACCAATAGGTTGAAAGGGGCTGGCACCGATAATTACTTTCACAGACAGGCAGCCTGAGAGCAAATCCACTTGCTGTTAGTTGCCTGTCAGTGCAGCTGCGGGTCTTGGTCTGGTCTTTTGAAATTATTACATGCGACTGGATTAAGAACTGTCCGCCCCGGCACTGACAGGTAGCTAACAGCAAGCAGATTTGCTGCCAGGCTGCCTGTAATGTAGAAGACAAAGAAGACAAAGACTGAGGTAAGGAAGTCTGGGGTGAATGGTTGAAGGGGGGGGGGGGGGGGAAGGAAATGGCTGCATGGAGAGGGGCAGGTAATGAAAATGGCTGCAGGGAGAGGGGCAGGCAATGACATGGCTTCAGGAAGGTTAGCAGGTAATGGAAATGGCTACGGGGTAGGATTGGAGCTCTATGGATGTATTAGACTAAGGCGCCAGAATCCTTAATAAGGCCCTATGCTTAATGTAATGAATTTTAAGATTGAACAAATCTGGATGTCAGGTCATGCTTTGGTGTGGTTCTCCTTTTCTTTCAACATGGAGAAGGGTACATTTAGACGTTAAAGATTTACAGTTAGAGATGCCTCATCTCAGATGATGAAGGAATTTTTTTGATTGTAGCTGGATGTCATTCTTGAATGATAATAAACAGCTGATGATCCTAAATTATTTGAGTAAACTGCCAAGGTGGTGTTGTAACGGGTGCTAAAGGGAAAGACAGAACACACAAGATAAAAAAAGAATTGAAGAAATCCACTGCTGTCAGCTCTGCTCCGAAGAGCAGAGCTGGACAGCGCATGTGTGGAGGGATCACATGATCCCTCCCTGTCACTCAGCGCGCTCTCTCTGCAACTATCGTTGCAGAGACAGAGTGGGGACTTTGTGCGCATGTGCACTGCACATGCGCAATTGAAGGAAGAAGAAGAACGAAGAGGAGATCCCGAGACAGCGCATCCGAAGAGGGGGGTTTTTTCTATCACAGAAACAGCAGTTTTTCGGAACTGCTGTTTCTGCGTTCCCTTTTTAATAAATTTGAGAAATAGTTCAATCCTTATCCTTGCGATAAGGATTGATAACTATTTCTCACTTTTGCCGATTAATGATAAATGTGCCCCTATGAGAGGCTCACACCCAGTGACCAATCAACAACTCCAGCAAAGGAAGTGCCAGAAAAGGAACAGCACACAGCAGAATGAAGAGCCCCATCTGGAAATGTCAGCGGCCGCTGCCAGAATGCAGAATGAGTACCATCAACACTCCACAGCAAAAACGCTGCCTGAATTGGTACCACTGGGTACGCCACCGGAACTCAAAACATGTACGCCAATTGGAAACACCAGCGGCTGCTGCCAAAACATAAAAAGGCTCTGTTGCACTGCTAAATGGGAGCCCACCAGACCAGAACACCCAACATTCCCTCCAGAGACCACGAACACCGCAGGGCGCTAACAGGCCTCAGGCACTTAAAACAGGTCTGAATGAATATATGTACAAAGCAGGTCCTGACACTACCCTGACACATGGGCCATAATTTTCTGACCTCGCCTCCTGCTTTGGTCTATATCGACTGTCATCTGCCGGCCACTGGAAAGCCAGAGCTGTGTTGACTACACTCCGTCAATGAGTGAGTGCCAGTGAAGTGGGCAGTTTCGAGTGGTTGAAACAACACACCCACACAGGACGTATCGCTCCACTGGACCAGATGAGACGATTTGCTGACGGTTTAATTACACACCCTGGTCTGATCCAGGCATCCAGCTCGTGGAGCTACACCGTGCACTTGACTGTACCCCGCGGGGTCTTTGGTCAGTGTCAGTGTCCCTCTCCTGCACATATTTCATCTGCACATTGTAATGGACTAAATATTGGCAGACTTTTCCACCCTGGTACTCTTTTTGGGGGATATGGTGGATATGTCAATACTCTAAATTTTTTTACACCTAGCTTGAGTCCCTGGGCCTATAAATAACACTCTGCTCCCCAAGCCAAATTGGAGCTATATTACACAACCGCATTGAACAATCACACACCCCCATAGATACAACAAATATAATAATACCCCTGCACTTGAAAGGCTGCTACCATTACTACACCAATGTGTCTGGAGTCAGCTGGCCCCAGAAATATATACTATAAGTAAATAAACATGCACAGGTGCGAATTGTACCAATAACAGAAGAGTAGGCGGCGGTATGACATTAAAATATTTATTGTAAAATACAACTCTATTAAATATATGACAACAATGTATCATAACATAATGGTATTTGTAAACTCAGAAAAAAACCTCAAATGGTGCCTATGAGAGGTATGTGGTCAGGATTGCCGATATCAATGTCATATAATAAAATGTCAGAATGAGCATTATGATATCAATTGGCTAATTGCAAACTTCTATATGGGACCAGCCTTAATAGAGATCGTTTTTCTTCTGAGTTTACAAATACCATTATGTTATGATACATTGTTGTCATGTTTTTAACAGAGTTGTATTTTACAATAAATATTTTAATGTCATACCGCAGCCTACTCTGATATTGGTACAATTCGCACCTGTGCATGTTTATTTATTTACAACCCAATAGAGCAACATCTCTGCAAGTCACAACAACTTTATTTATTTAATATTATCTTTGGTGCCATACCCTGGACTAAAGCTCACTTTTACACTGCTGCTACATAATATTTGCCTCTTTGTAACGGACTTTAGTCCTTCCATTACCTGTATATTTCTTTCTGGACACGCCAGGCTATATCACTACTTTGCCTATTACACTGCTACCCCCTTGTGGTCAGATACGAGAACTACAGCCATTGCTTCTATTGATTATTACTGCAACCAGCATTGTGAATTGGGAATCTCCCTCCAATTTACCCTTCCATCCTGGGACATCACTCATTTACAGCTGTTACTTCACTTGCTATTCGGCCTCTATCTTGTCACCTGGCCAGGGACACTGAGAGTATATCTCCTGCTTACCTCTGACTCCGGTGTTGTTACTCGAGCACCTCATGCAGCAACTCTGTTGTACCTGGACTCTTCTCTTTACTTGTTTGTCCACCGCCATGTTGATTGAATAATATACTTTCCTTCTTCACCCACCCAGCCTGTTATCAGCACAAATGAGGAGCAGAGTGTGTATTTCTTACCTCACCTTGCAAAAATCTACTGGCAAAGGGCGCAAAGGAACTTGCACAACACTTTTCCAGACAAGAGAAAAATGCTTCAGACAGCAATCTCCAACCTCACGTTCTCTGTTATCTCCATCCTGAGTATTTAATAAGACCCTGTCTGTATTGTCACTAATTGTTTTTTTTATCCAGTCCTGACTTGTCTTAAATCTCGGATGTTGTTTCCTATCAACCTCTTATACTTGTTGTAAAATTGTTTTGCATGTTTTCATATACACTTGTTTCTAAAGTTTGTTACATGTTTGCTGGCTGGGTTAGCACACTATACTCCATTCCTGAACCCATACACTACTTGAGTTATGGAACCAGGAACTCTTCCTAGACTCCAGGTTCATCCTACTCATTTTTCAGTTCGATTTCACTAGCATGGTACCTTGGTTATGTTTGTAACTTCTTTACTATAATTCTCATTTACTTTTACAAATAGTTGGGCACCAATCTCGTAGGCAATGTCTCTGCCGTTGAGGATTTTGTCTATGTCCTCTCTGCCCGCATCTTCACCTGCCTTCCCTGATCTGTCAACACTGCATACTATTGCATACTTACACTCTCTGTTTTGCAGGACACCCTTGCACTATCTGCTGATACGTTTCTTGAAGCAACCTATACCTCTACTCATTGCAGAACTGTGTAAAAATGCTACACCCAATTGGGCAGGAACCTAAATCCTGAGAACCAGTGTAAAAATCTTATTTTGATGGTCCTCAGAGTGAGACGGGATATTTGGAGGGAAGGGGCAATTGGTTAGAGAAGGTCTTTTCTTGGCTTTTAAAGTTTCAATGATTTTCATCTTCCACATCCTGCAGTGCTTCTTTATTCTGTTCTTCACCATCACCTTGCATATCTAAAGTCCATAGTCAGATTAGCACATAACAATTGCATGATAACCGTGCAGTCCTTGTAACTATTTTGCTCAATGTATCCAGTTCTGCAATGGCATCATCAAATGCTGCTTTTGCCAACTTGCATGCATGCACGGTCAGGGAAATTAAGAATTTCATAGTAGAACACAGAGAAATTGACTGCAAGACCTAGACGGATGGGATGCGTTGGAGGGAGTTCTGTCTTTGCATTATCACTTGCAGCCGGCAAGCACACTCTCCCTGCCTGTCTCTGCCGGACGGACCTACACATAGTGTGCAGCCGCCGGCAGCAAGCCCCTGCAATCTCCGAACACTTTTTGACAGCTAATAATTTTTTTTTTAAAATTTCGGGGCCAAAATTAAGCTGCGTCTTATACATGGGAGCGCCTTATACATGGGGAAATACAGTACATCTCTGTATTGCGCTGTAATGTTTTATGCCTAGAAGTCAATTGCATTTAGTTGGAGATCCACTGACTCTCTCATCATGAACCAAAATGATAAATATGGCATTTTCATGTTACCATCAATTAGTGGAAACTGCCCTTAAACATTTTGCTAAAATTGGGCCATGTGGGTGGACTTCTAGGGGACATTCCTTCCAAGGAGAGGACAACGTGACAGTTGTTTTTTTTACCTATTAAGGACCCAATATATCAACATCTTCCTTGGCTGGTTTAATGCATGTTTTAGTGTTGTTTCAATTTATAGCATTTTTTGAAAATTGGACTTCAGTAACATTTCCCCTCATTCCACAACTTTAGGACCACCCTTTATTCATTTCATATAATCTTAGCACACAAATCAATACAAGTGCATAGCCCTCTGCAGACCTACTCACTGTTTTACTCTGTTCGTCAGTCCTTAATGAACCAAACCTCTATTTCTCTCTGTTGTTGCCCTCTCCTTTTGCTGCCCTCACCTCTGTGTTACTCCCATACCCCTCCCCTGCCTCCTCTGGCCCTTCTCTCATCCCCTGTCCCTTATCATGCCACCTCGCTCGTTTCCTATACCCATCCTTTCCCCTAGCCCCCTTCAATGGCCTAACTCTCACTGTCCCATCTATCACCCTCCCCCTTGCTCCATCAACCCTGACAATCTCATCCACATCTCCCCTCTTCCCTCCCTCCCTTTTTCGTGTGCCCTCTGGAACTCTATTGTCCTCCATCCATGACCTCTTCATCTCCAACTCTCTCAATCTTTTTGCCATCACCGAAACCAGACTTACTTCTTCTGATATTGCCTCTCCTGCCGCTCTCTCCTATGGGGGCCTCTTCTTCACCCACTCCACCAAACCTGATGAGCGCCCAGGAGGTGGAGTGGGCCTCCTCTTATCCCTTAGCTGCACTTTTCGGGTCATTCCCACTTTACCTTCCCTCTCCTTCACCTCCTTTGAAATACACTCTATCCGTCTCTTCTCCCCCATCGACCTCCGTGTCTCCATCATTTACCGTCCCCTAGCCCCACCTCTCTTTTTCTTGACAACTTCACTGCCTGGCTCCTCCACTATCTTTCCTCTGACCTTCACTTCATTATACTTGGCGACTTCAACATCCCTATTGACAACTTTTCTGACCCTGCCACCATCAAACTTCTCACCCTTTCCTACTCCCTTGGCCTCACTCAGTGGACTTCTCTTCCCCCACCCACTGTCTTGGTCACTCCCTCGACCTAGTCGAGGGAGTGATGGCTCCAGAACGTGGATGACTTAGAACAACAACCTACTACCCCAGATAGCCAGTCGGAGAGACAGGAAGAGATTGAAGAGAGGAGGATCCACATGGAAGGTAACAGCTGCAATCTGTACATGAGCAGAATGAATTTGAATCCACACGAGAAATTAATAGCCAAAGTTTTTATTTCAGCAGGCAGAATGAAGCTGAATTCACGCAATGGTAAATGGTTGGAGTCTGTGTCACAGCAAACATGATGAAGCAGCAAACAACAACAACAGTGGTGAACTGGAACCAGGAACTAAGAAGTGTTGCACGATCAATTAGCTGAGTATAGGAGGATACTCTTATATACTGCAGAGAAAGCTAACTGGTGGATGAGATCAGCTGTTCAGACTCAGCGGGATGTTTAGCAAATGTCTCACCCAAGATGACAGCCTCCAGTACAGCAGTCAGAAGTTACGCTTTGTCCTAGGACTTAGAATGCTGCATTGTGACAGGAGGGAGATGCACAGTGATATGATACTGCCGAGTGGCGTAAACAGGACTAAGACCCCAATTCATGACCGGACAATTGAGACTACACCTTGGTTTTACCTGAATTTGTGAGGGAACACCATGTGGAGGGACTTAAACCAGACTTGTGGAAGCCAAAAACTGTCCACAACCCAACAGAGCTAAAGGCGCTATGGAGTGTTTTCCAGGGCTTCCTGCAGCAACTGCAAAACATGTCTGGAAGAATGTGGCCTCTAAGAGACTGACTAATAGACATAAAGACATTGCATGGATGGCAATGCATTGGGGTTTGCCTCTCAGGACATTCATGCACTTCCGGAACCTGGCAGATATGCTTACTGTCCCTTCTGCATAACCAGAAGGGAAATATCTTAACATATTTTTTGGACTGCCCCATTGCATAGGCACTGTTGGATGCCTTGAAACACGAACTTAAGGACATTGTGCCCAGGACTTGCATTTCATATCATTCGGTATTTTATGGATTATTTCCATGGAACCACACAATTGGGGCAATCCAAAAGCCTGGCGCCTTATGAACTGTTTTTTGGATGCTATGTGGCTTGCCAGGAATCGCATCATTTTGAAAATGGAGAAGACGACCATCCAGGACTGTCGCAGGCTGATCCACAGCATGCTAAGAGACTACAACATCATTGACACTCCCGAGGAAGAGGAATATGATTGATTTCGTCTACCTCTACTTCTTCTCCCCTATGTGTCTGTTTTTTCAATAAAGCTTAGGGCCTGTGACTCCCCTCCCTTATCCCCTCCAACCCATTTCCCCATCACTGTTTGAAGTTTTCTTGAAATATCTTGCCTTTAATTATGCACTTTCCCTTATATATGTGTCTGCCTCTCAATAAAGCTTTGGGCCTGTGATCATCCACGTACACATCTCACCTACCTTCCCCTCACAACACTTGTTTAAAACTGTTGTGTTGTTTAAGTGATGCATTGTTAGTGCATTACTTGATGTATAGTGTAGGGTGTCATATCTTGTACCTTATTATTATTATTATTATCCTTTATTTATAAGGTGCCACAAGATTTCTGCAGCACCGTACAGAGTACAAACAGTAGACCATACAGTGTATAACAGCACAGAACAAAAAACGAGTTGAGGAGTTTTAAAAGGATTCTGTAGGGGAATGGATGAATAGAATGGATGGTGATATTGATAACGGTGATAGAGAGGTCAAGATGGGAAGAAAAAGAACAGTGGAATAAAAACGTGGAATAGTGGGCTTGGAATAATTTCTTATAGTGTTTTGTGATTTGAATGCCAAGGTTTCAAAATTCAACTCA
Organism: Mixophyes fleayi; assembly: GCF_038048845.1. Lineage (NCBI taxonomy): Eukaryota > Metazoa > Chordata > Amphibia > Anura > Limnodynastidae > Mixophyes > Mixophyes fleayi. The sequence continues at coordinate 292,344,660 of NC_134404.1, read as the reverse complement.
GGGGTCCATCCAGCAGGGGCAGGGATGTTGAGGGTCAAGGCTTCAGACTTGGAATTATTACTTTTGTAACTGGATAATGTACAAAAGGCTTCAAGGTCTAAAAAGGTTAGGAAGGGAAATCAAGATTTGAGTCAATAAAATATAATCGGTAAACAATGACAGTTTATGCTGATATGGGCCAATTTGTATCCCTTTTACATCTGGGTTCAGTTGGATTATGGGATTCAATGCATAAGGTTTAAAACAGAGAGAGTGAGGACATCCCTGCCTGGTACCATTACTTAGTATAAACTGATGAACTAAGCCCATTAGGCAAAACCGGTGAGGAAGGATTGTGATAGTCATCACTTCCTCCCATTCTCGGTTAGAGGACTTTTTTCGGGCTGCACCCACTTTATGGAATTCACTCCCTCGCACCACAAGAATTTCCTATAGTCTTCAAACCTTCAAGCATTCTCTGAAACCCCACCTCTTCAGACAAGCTTATAGTATTCCTCTTCCACCCTCTTAATCTCCCTAGGTTACCCTATTACCACCCTCTACACAGCTAACACAAGACAAAAACTCTCTGACCAATATAGTTGTGTGACTGAGCATCAGCCCTACTTTGTAACCTTTGCATTCTAGCTGGACAAATATTCAATATGATATAGTGCTTGCCCTTGTGTATCAAACCATTGTCTCATAGATTGTAAACTTGTGAACAGGGCTTTCTTATCTCTACGTATTACCCAGAATTGTTTAATTACTGTTTGTTCCGTATTGTAAAGCGCTACGGAAACTGCTGGCGCTATATAAATTTTGATGACGATGATGATCTGATAAATGGTTGATTGAAGTACAACCTTACTAGCAACAATATCTTTGCCTGTGAAGCCCTTTTTGTGCAGAGCAATGATGACTGTGCGTGTTTCCTTGCAGATAACCATGGTTAACAGAGGAAGAACAATGATTTCAAGCACCACCATCCTTTTAAAGCTTCCAGTCTATTATTCTAAGTCAATCAGCATGACAGAGTGCTCTCCAGCCTTGTCCTCGTCAACACTCTCACCTGGGTTAACGAATCACTGACCTGATGTCAGCTGGTCCTTTTGTGGCATGGCTGAAATGCAGTGGAAATGTTGTTTTTGGGATAAAGTTCATTGTCATGGCAAAGAGGGACTTTTAATTTAATTGCAATTCATCTGATCACTCTTTATGGCATTCTGGAGTATATACAAATTGCCATCATAAAAACTGAGGCAGCGGACTTTGGGAAAAATAATATTTTTGTCATTCTCAAAACTGTCATGACTGTAGTCTACTTTTACTACAGTCTGGTCCAGAAAAGGGGGGCAGAGTCTCCCTCTGGTGTTGCTTAATCCAGGACACTACCCAACGAAAACACTGGTATGATTTGACTAGGTCAAAGGTGAAGGTACTGCGCTACTATTGAAGAGAGAACGTTCAGAAAACCCATAGACAGGACACATGCACTGGTACACCTACATACACGCCCTAGCACTACAAAGGGGTGTTACATGTATTAGAGAGGTTTATACATTGTATTGAAGCTTAATAGCAAATTTGTATTTCGCAACCAAAACATGAACTTAAGTGTATGTGACATTTGCCTGGCATAAATCGGGAACATAAGCTATTGTGCACGCAACTTGTGATAATTGCAACATTACACATACACGTAACTGCAGTTTTTTTAATGTATGTATTTTATATCTGCAGTTTGGGGAGCAAGTGCATAAACTCCACAATATTTTTTGACTGTGGGAAGAAACCAGAGCACCCGAAGAAAACCCACACAAATAGCGCTCTGGTCGGCATCAGGGCCTAGTTGTGAGCCTGTGTGACCTACATTGCTAAATCATTTTAGTAAAACTTTTCTCTCATTACTTATTACTATAATCCAATTCTTTTCAGAGTTTCTGAACCTTACAACTTTTAAGTCCAAGTTTGTATGTTCTCATCAGTCTTTTGTTTGTGCTGTACAGCAGCTATAAAAGTATTTACCCACTTTGGCAGTTTTTTTAAAACTTTGTTCCAAATTGTGCTTAAGACTAAGGAACCTCCAACTCCAATGATGACTTAACACATTTCCCCCATCGCCACACAGGGAAGATATTTATAAGGGTATATACTAGCAGTTAAGAGAGCAGCAATTGCCAAAGCCATGTGCTCCAAAGAACCATCCAATAGCTAAGATAATTGATAAATCAATAGTCATTTTGTGAGGGAAACCATGCAGTCTAGGGGGCTTATATATCTACCCTTTTAAAAAGGAAAAGTGGACGTGTTGCCCATATCAACCAGATTCTAGCTATCACTTACCTAGTACATTCTAGAAAATGCTAGAATATGATTGGTTACTATGACCAACACCTCCACTTTTCCATTTTCAAAGGTTTGATAAATCTACCCCTAGGTGTTTAGCTTCTTCTGTTCATTTATGCCAGTCTTGGAACAAATGGGAAATATATAATCTTTGTGTTACTCCTGTACTTATATGGACTACACCAGTGATGGGCAAACTACGGCCTGCGGGCCAGATCCGGCCCACTTAGAGGTTCTAACCGGCCCGCCAATATTTTAAAAAATTTCATTAAAATATACATAAAATTATTAGGGCCGACCCTGTGTGTCAGAACCTTCATTTTTATGCCTTCCCAGCTATTTCCTCCATTACACTTCATCCTCCTTCCTAAAAGGACACTTCGTATGTCAATCACTCAAACACCTGCCCGCCCCCTAATGGCTGAAATTCATGTGAGAAGAGATGGGTTGGGCCATATACTAAGGCGGATTTTGATTGGCTGCTGTTTTGTCAGTTAGTGTCTCACCAGAAAGACGGATCTGCAACAACCTGCTGAAATAAGTTCTGTGTCTGTACGATCGCTGCACTTATAGAGGTAACACTGCTATATAACACCCTCCTGTCCCATTCAAAAAATGTGTATTATATATTTCCATATTTGAGTTTTTTAATAAATTATATTGGCCCGCCTAAATATTTTTCTTTTTTATTTAGCCCGCTCCTGAAAAAGTTTGCCCATCACTGGACTACACCATCCAGGAGATCCAGCCTCTCAGCGGTTTGGCTGAATAGTGGGATCTTCCTGTGTGTGGGCAACTAAAGACACGTAATTATGCAAAGTCCAATCAAAAAAGAAACACAAGGCAGGAAGCTGCCCCCTCACGCCTAATTGCAAAGGATAGAGGCAAACACAGATTTGTAATTATATTTTGTTTATTAAATTGCATAAAATGTTTAACTTTCATTGAGTGCCTGAGGTAATTATCACTTTTCTGTGTATACCTATATTATGATGATCAATTTGAACATAATTTTAGGTTATTGTTTACTTTACCAGTTTCTTTTTTGTTTGTTGTTAGTATTTGTATGTTTTCTCCCAGTATAATATTATTCAACTTGTTAGGAAGTTTTTAGGCCAAAGTTTCTTTACCCTTTTAGTCCAACGTCCACATTAACGATGAACACACATACAGTGATACTGCTTTAGGAAGCTACAATGTATTCTTTGAAGCACTGGACATATGGCCCTAAAACAAACCCTATTCCCCAAAAAATGAAATCACAGTTAATCTGACCATTTTTTCGGCAAGTCTGTAAATCCGATTGGCGGATGACCACTATCTGCCTGTGTATGCCACCCAATCAGCTTCATCAATACATTTCTATTGAGCAGTGGATTCAAGAATTGGGCAATTCTGGTCAAGTTTACAACACTACTACCAGAGTGAAGGGTATGAAAAGGTGGGCAGTGTGCCTAGTAACATGCACTTAATCACATCATTAGTCTAAATACACCTTACTTCTTCTGTATTATATATTGAAATGTATTAGTTATTATTGAAATATAACTATTGAGAAAATAACTTTACATATATATTTTTTTTTAAGGGAACAATTTAACAACCTGTGGTTTAGGTTTACTTAAAGAACAAGTAAAGCCACTGCACGATATTAATGTATATCAAAGTGTATTACAGAGATAAATAATATAGATGAGATCATTGAAGTTTTCAAACTTAACTAAATATGTTCCTCATCATTTCCTTCACACTTCTGCAGCCGGTTGCCATGTTAGGAGGGAGATACTTCTGAATAGGCAGATTTGATGTCCAAAAAACTCACTGTGGGCACTGGCTGATATATACACAGGGCAGAGGCAATGATGTCACTAACTCAAAATGACTCGGTTATCAGCTATTTGTCCTATATCAGATCCCATTAAATGTAGGAAGTGTTGCAGCCGACTGTAGTGGAGTATGAAGGTAATACTTTTTAACAGTGCAGCAGTACAATGTGAAACTAACACTGAATAAAGTATTTTATGTTTATGGTTTATATCTGAAATTTAAAATTTGGGGTTAAGTGGTCCTTTAAACATTTATTTATCAAAATGCATATATAAATATTAATTCTCCCCTTACATCAAGAAGAAAACATTAAAAAAATGAAGATAAACAGCATGGGAATAGTTAGATTAAATAATGTAATCATTGTATACAGTATGCACTATTTTTCTGTAGAACTATCGTTACTTGAAGTAAAATATTGCATAATCCTTGTTGTGTAAGGCACAAAGTTCTCTTTATACACAATTGTGGCCGATAAACCTAATTTCTCATTTTGTTCTATAAGTGCATGCTGTGACTCCTGCTGTGATGGATTCTGTACATTGTCTTCATCTGTAAAGTAATAAACAAAAATACAAAGTTGAATGTATGAATTAACAACACAATCTACCAAAATCAGTTTGCATGGAGCTCACATAACTCTATTCCTCTTTCTGCTATCTAACTCTCAATATATGGCTTTGTGCTTGCCTCCATTCCCCTCCTGACATCATAACTCTGTGGTGACACATACAGCCATGTTGTCTCTTACATGTATAGGTCGCTTACTCCCACAAGAACAGCGCGCTTGTCCTCAAATAATTGATCCTGCTTTTCCCATTTCATTTACCACTGCAATCATCAAAAATGAATTGAACAGAGGTGAAAGCATTTGATCACTGTGACAAAACAAGTTTGATAACACTTTAACCAGCATGTCCCTTGTTCCTCACATAATGTGGATTATTGCAAGTACTTTTTATAGCCCTTGCTTTTGTTCCCCAGCTCAACAGAGTACAACTGTGTCTAATTACATGTAGATAAGGGGACATTGTAGCTCTTTGAAAATATGTATATTGTTGATGTGACAGTGAGGTTGTTATTCATTGTCCTTAAAGTGAAGTCAGGGGGGTTATGGGTAGGGATCAGGTTGCAAGATACTGGTGAAGGGGAAGGCTAATTAGTATCCATTGTTCTCACAAGACTACTCCAAGTCGTTTGGTCTATAATCTGGCAGGGGAGTTTCTGTGGAAGTACAGCTCATCTCCACTCCCCTCTCCAATCCCCTAGTCCAGGAATCACGGTTTGCCCAGGGAGGGGAAAGCACTGTGGAAATTTGACCCTAGATATAAGGAGCCACTCCAGGGGGGTGATGGTGTTCATTCTGGGAACTGATTGCTGGAAGCTGCAGGGTGGCTCTACCAGTGAAATACATCAGCAGATCCATGGGTAGTCAAGTCTGGACAGCCAGGTGACTGTAAATACTTAAGCTAGTGGGGTAAGGGATAGATGATGTGGTAAACCTGCCTGCCATTTATTTACTATGTGTGTATATAATATTCTAGTGATTGTTATTGTTACAATAAATGTACTATTGTACTTTTCTAAGTGCATTTGCCTGAGCTTCCTTGGCCTAGGAAAACACCTGTGGGTGGTCAGCCAGAACGAAGTGGATAAAATTGGGCCAGAAAACCTGATATCTTCACAATCACCAAGTAAACAATTCAGCCCAAGTTACTGCAATTGCGAATAACTTGGAGAAGCAAAATTGAGCTATCCTATGTAAAGGTAGACAGGTTGGTAATAAGTGTATATTAATAAACTGAACTTGACTATATGATAGGATTCCACTACATTAGCAATTATCATCATCTTTTATTTATAAGGTGCCACAAAGTGTCTGCAGCACCATACATGACAGAACACTGTGATCCATGACACAATATATATATATTCAATACAAGTTAATCCGTGCATGATACTCATGCATTTTATTTAAATCAAGCTACTTAAGGTGTTAAAAAGGTTCTTGTCATGCATTTGGGCCTAGCCCAGGTCTCCTCAGAGGAAGAGCGTTACTTCCCGACGCAAGCGCCCTTTTTTAACGTGGTTTTGTCCACATGTCACCACCTCATCATTTTTCTCCATCACCTCATCCTTCATCTTCATCGCCACATCCTTCATCAAGCTACTTAAGGTGTTAAACTCCCCACTGTCATCCCCGGGAACCACCAACCACTCCCAACTGTCACTTCTCCTTCAAAAAATATATAGGTCAGTGTATAACTCTGCCCAGCAGGTGGCGCTGCAGCTTGGTATTTTTTTTTTTACACACGCCACTAGGCATTTATATAGTAGATACTCTCACTAAAATGTATATTCCCAATATGAGTTCGATTCCCGCCCATGTCCTTATCTGTGTAGAGTTTGTATGTTCTTCCCGTGTTTGCGTGGGTTTCCTCCAGGTGGTCCAGTTTCCTTCCACACTCCAAAAACATACTGGTAGGTTAATTTGCTGCTATCAAACTGACCTTAGTCTGTGTGTGTACGTTAGGAAATTTAGACTGGAAGCTCCAATGGGGCAGGGATTGGTGTGCGTTCTCTATACACCACTGCAGAATTAGTGGCGCTATATAAATAGCTGATGATGATAATCTAAAGTACATACGGCTATAAATAAATGGAGACTAAAATGTCCTCCGTACGCTAGGTGGCGCTGCTACAGTAAACATTGTTAACTCCACACAATATCTAGTAATAAACTATGAAAGGTCACCTGTCTGTGAGGTTTTCTTGGGCTTCTCTGTCATCCACTGTATGTAAGCAGCGCAGCCGACCATACTCCATGCGCTAATAGCATAGATTAAAGCTAGGCGGGTCCTCCAGTTCATTTTATCCAAGGCGCCTATTTTCGGGGGCCAGAATTTGAAGAGCCGCGGCTCTGTCCTATAAAACCTGAGGACGTCCGTGAGCCTCACCATTGCTATACACCCGCACACAGCCTCACCGACACCAAGGGTGACCTCCGACCATTGGCTCTGCAGTCATCCAATGGCTGCAGCCCTAGTGATCCACGTGGTGCGTCCCGTCAGTCAGTGAACTGAGTCCTCCGTATTAGCATGTTCCAGATTTGCGGTAAAAGTTACTTTGTTGTATGTGAAACGCTGGTAATTGTCTGTCTATTCCCAGATATGGGGCAGCAAAGCAATAATGAATGGGCCTGACGGGGAGAACAGGGATCCGACAGTTACCAATATAGCTGGTGATAGTTATTGCTGACGTGCAGTCAGTGCTTGGTTACACCGCGCTCCCCTGAGTTTGGTTGAAGAGTACATTACAGCCGTCTATGCACATACCCGGAAGTTAGATGAGTTCCACGGTGGAACGCATAGATTCAGTTACTGTGCCATGGCTGCTATACTATCAACGAGTAGGCTCGTTTTGGCTCTATTATTATAATAATAATACTTGTCAGCCGCACTATATTATATTTGCACCTGTAAAGTTACAACACTGTATTTAATACATTTATTTATAATTCATGGTCAGGAAGTTTTGTTAACCATACCTCTCAACATTTGGAGTTCCGAAAGAGGGACAAATAACATTGCCCCCTGCCAAGTCCAATCACCGCCCACAATCTTGCAGTTTGCGCATATGCAGTAGTGCTTTTTGGATAGACATCCTGCCCCACTTCTTCCTATACCACCAGGGAGACTGGCTGCTATGGAATTTGCGCCAGCGCAGTAGTGCTTTTGGGACAGACAGTCCTGCCCCACTTCCTCCTAGACCTCCGGGGAAACTTGCTGCTATAGAAATGGAGCTTGGCTCTCCGATACCGGCACAAATTTTAAGTCGGGCGGGACAGTCCACTTTAATTGGGACTGTCCCGCTGGAATCGGGACACTTGGGAGTATGTGTTAACTAAGAACACACACACACACACACTAAGATTGTGGAGTAGAGGACCCCAACACAGTAACCCTTCAGTGTTAGTCCCTGAATAATTTATAGGGATGTACTAAACATGTGATCACAAGAAAATATGATCGGCATTGTAGCTTGCACTTACTTTTTCTATCCTTGGATGGCACTGACCTTTTTTCTTTCACCCAATACTATTTATTTATATAGCGCCAGCAGATTCAATTGGGAACAAACAGTAATAAAACAATACTGGGTAATACATACAGACAAAGAGGTAAGAGGGCCCTGCTCGCAAGCTAATAGTAGCTGTATTTAAAATAATGTTTTATGTCTGAACAAAAAACAGAGAAAGTGTATGTAAGGGCACTCCAGGATAATCAAATTATTAAAACATAAACTTGATTGGATATACATTAAAAATAAAACGAAGATTTCATCAGAGTTTACCTCTGATGAAATCACCTTCAGGTGATGAAACGCGTTAGGTAAGATTATACTGACACTGTTCCATGTAGCTTTTCTTGTGTCCATAGCACGGGTTTGTGCAATATTTATTCAACATCTCTTCAAATCATGCTTTCCATCTGATCATTATATACCTGGAGCCCGCACTTAATCCACGGGGGTACTTGGCGCCCGCCATCCTATTGAAGGATGGGACTCACTTTAACCTATATACATTGGGACCTACGCTGGAAGATCACGCTTTCCATCTGATCACTATATTCCGGAGTTTGGACAATTCACGGTGGTACGTGGCGCCCCGCCATCCCACTGAAGGATGGGACACACTTTACCCCATTCACATCGGGACATACACAGGAGACCAGGAAGAGTCTGTTTACCAACGGTAATTATATGCATTAACTTTTTGGTAACCCTGGAAGTTAATTCATCCAGCTCTATCAGAAAGTATTTAATTATCCTTACTATATATCTGCACCTGTGGAGGTTCATTGCAGACAGAGACAAACATATCAGATTTGGAAGAAATCGTGTTCTAACAGTAATTGTAAGCATCTGCGTTTTGCCAACATATTGGAGATCTTGTTACAAGCCGTTCAGGACGGACACTATATTCTGTCAAGCATAGTTGAGAATTTATTACTCGAGTTGTTTGATATTCATTTATTTTATTTTTAGTGTGGCCACACTATTACATATTCTTTTCATTGAATGTATTATGCTGCAAGAAGCACGTGCAACATTGGTTCAGAATTATATTCATTTTATATTATTATTATTAATTTTTATTTATAAGGCGCCACTAGGTGTCCGTAGCGCCGTACAGGGACAAACGAAATTACCATACGAGGTGAGACAGCACAGTACAGTAAACAATAAGCACAGTAACTCAGTGAGATCAAAGCACAGTTGGAGGGGAGAGTGGAAGGTCCCGCATACGGCGGAGCCCAAGAGGGAGGGCACGGATGACAGGGAAACCCCCAGAGGGGAGAGGAGGGAGCGAGAGGGGACGGGGGGGAAGAGGGTCCTCAAGGAGGAGGGCTAGGTAGCTGGAGAGCAGAGTTAAAAGTGGTGAAGACAGGAGGAAAGATGACCCTGCTCAAAGGAGCGTACAATCTAAGGGGTGGGGTAGTCGGACAGAGAGACACGGGGGAGAGAAGGAGGATAAGGGAAGGGGAAGAGGCAGAAGAAAGGGGAGTTAAGTGGGAGACTGGAAGGCTTTAAGAATAAGGTGGGTTTTTAGAGCCCATTTGAAACTAGACAGATTAGGTGAAGTTCTGATAGAGGGAGGGAGCTTGTTCCAGTGGAGGGGGGCAGCGTGGGCGAAGTCTTGGATACGCGCATGGGAGGAGGTGATCAGGGGGGAAGAGAGGCGAAGGTCATTGTCAGATCGGAGAGGGCGGGATGAGGCATGAATAGAGAGGAGGGTGGAGATGTATGGTGCAGTGTTATATTCAATGTTTTATGTTTATTGAATTATTGAAGTTTACATAGTTGCGGCATATTCATACAGAATCTGCTTATGATATTGTTAATTGTGCTTGCACATTGTTTGGATAGTCATCATTTATATAAACCCACCATCATTATACATTTGCCTTTGGCTATTAATGTTGGATTTAGTATATCCATGTGAATATTGTCTTTTTGTGATTTTTTTTTTTTTTATTGAATAAACAATTTTAACTAATTATTTCACAGAATCATTACTGGGTGGTGAGTTGGTTTAGTTTCCAGCGCTGTCATTTGCATTTTAAAAATAAAACAAAGATGGTCTGGTTTTACAAAAAGAGTTAAATAATTAAAACCAATAAGTGAACAAAAAATATATATATTAAAAAAGTGCTATTGGTGAGTTAAAACTGCATGAGTTCAATTCTTGACCATGGACTTATCTGTGTGGAGTTTGTATGTTCTCCCCATGTTTGCGTGGGTTTCCTCCCACACTCCAAAAACATACTAGTAGGTTAATTGGCTGCTATCAAAAAATTAACCCTAGTCTCTCTCTGTCTGTGTGTGTTAAGAGAATTTAGACTGTAAGCTCCAATGTGGCAGGGACTGATGTGAATGAGTTCTCTGTACAGCGCTGCGGATTCAGTGGCGCTTTATAAATAAATGGTGATGATGTTGATGGTTTTGCTACCTCTATAGTAGTGTGTGTAAACACCTATATTTCTGTTTTTCTAATATCCGCTTTTATTGTTTACTGATGGTAATAAGATTGTTGATAGGAGATATACTCCTTCTAAATCACCATATCAATATATGTGATTATAATAGATAATTATCATCATATTGTACCACCAGTACTAAAACGTTCCACTACTTCAAGAAGGAGGGAACTAGACAGTCAAAGTTAATAAGGAATGAAATGGTATATATATATATATATTTATATGAACAAGCAGTTATAAATTATATATATTTTTCTCATATGGATTGGAATTGCTAGTGTAGAGCAATGTTTCCCAAACCCAGTCCTCAGGTACCCCTAACAGTGCTTGCTTTCCATATCTCCTTGCTGGAGCACAGGTGTACCGTGTTTCCCCGATAATAAGACACTGTCTTATTTTTTTGGAAGGTCCAAAAAAATGTATAGGGCTTATTTTCGGGGTAGGTCTTATTTTAATTAACATTGACAGAAATTTCAATAAACAGGTAATTGTGAACAAAAAATCCTACCTTTATTCAAAAATGGTCATGTCATCTTCTTCAACAACATCATCATAAGTGTCCATACCCCGAATTCCGGCCTGGAGATAGGCAGTCATTCCTGCGGGAATCATTACTTGATCTATTCTTCTCTCTGCAAGGAAGATCTTCATGTCTTTAGCGCGGTGAGTGCTGGCTGAATCCCAGACTATCAGACCTCTTTGGTCACCTCGCAAAACAAGTGGCAGCATTAAATCCAGCCACTTCCTTATAACTGCTTGTGTGCACCAGTCTTTTTCGGTTTCAAGAAAGTAAATGCCTGAAACACGTTCAATCTTATCTTTCTTGCCCTTACTGATGATTAGAGGTGTGGCTTTCTTTCCATCCAGACGAATTGCCAAAACACAGGTAACCCGTGCACTTTTGTAGCCAGTGGTGGGAATGTAGATTGACATGGCACCCCTGTGATTAACTGTTGTTTGAGATCCTTGACCCATAAACACTGCAGTTTCATCCATAGCAATCATATTGCAGGTTTGGTATTTTGAAAAGTCGATCCCATCAACAAAGGACTTGAATGCAAGTGCACGTTTAATAACTTCAACATCTTCCAGCTTAAACAGTGTTGTTGATCTTCTTAGAGACAGTTCATATCGCTGAAGGAAACCGTCCAACCTGTGTTGTGATGCTTTGAATCCTTCTGGGACCATTTCGAACTGTGATGCCATTGCAAGGGCAAATGCTTGAATATCAGCACTGCGTACAACCAACGCCTTTGCTCTCCTGTCAGCAATCCATTCACCAATTATGTCTTCTAGCTCAGGATATAATCCAATCCACAATTTTAATATTTAACTTATTTGTCAAATTTTCAATAAAGTTTTATTTTAACTGTACAAAACAAAGGGGACTTGGGAGGGGTGACCCTTCACAGAGGGAGGGGGATTTGCTCAATGAGTCTTACCATATAAGAATAACTGATACATGTAACAACAGGATATACTAGACCGGCGGTTCCCAAACTGTGCGCCGCAGCCCCCAGGGGAGCCACGGCGCTGTCACTGGGGGGCCAGCCATAAAAAAAAAAAAAACACAGAAATTTACCAATCCGTCGGGCGCCGGGACCCAGCAGCCTCCTGTCTCCCGCAGCTGTCACTGAATATCGACATCAGTAACAAGCTGCTGCGGGAGAGAGGAGGCTGCTGGGTCCCGGCACCCGACGGATTGGTAAGTTTGTGTTTTTTGTTTATTTTTATGACTGGCGCGGGGCAGAGTGAGAGGGATCATGGCAGAGGAGGAGAGCAGAGGATAGTGACAGATGGCAGAGGAGGAGAGCAGAGGATGGTGACAGATGGCGGGGCAGAGGATGGTGACAGCGGGGCAGAGGAGGGTTACAGCGGGGCAGAGGATGGGGCACAGAGGGTAGAGGAGGGGGACAGCGAGCAGAGGATGGTGACAGGGGGACAGAGAGCAGAGGATGGTGACAGCGGGGCAGAGGAGGGGGACAGCGGGGCAGAGGAGGGAGACAGAGCAGAGGAGGGGCACAGCGGGGCAGTGGAGGGGGACACAGCGTGAGAGGGGCAGTGGAGGGGGACACAGCGTGAGAGGGCAGAGGAGGGGACAGCGTGTGAGAGTGCAGAGGAGGGGGACATTGTGAGAGAGGGCAGAGGAGGGGGGACAGCGTGACAGAGCAGAGGAGGGCAGTGTGAGAGAGGGCAGTGTGTCTGGATGCAGAGGGGGCAGAGTGCCTGAGGACAGAGTGTCTGGATGCAGAGGGGGCATTTTTGCATATAACTAAATAAGTATTTCTGTCCTGACCTATATACTTATTACAATTTTTTGACCCAACTACTTCTAAAACATGACTGCTCAATAATTATTTTGGAGGGGTGCCTTGAAAAAATTTGGAGACTCTAAGGGTGCCGCGAACTGCAAAAGTTTGGGAACCACTGTACTAGACTATAAATTGGTTACCACATTCAGTATAGCTAAACCGATTACAGTGAACATTACTAGCATTGGGTATATTATGTATCTTGGAAGGCTTCATGTAGAGGTGATAGTGAGAGGGCCGGGGAAGAGGAGGTCAAGCCCCCAGTTCCTCCGGCACCCTCAGTTGTATATTCATACCACTTAAACCATTTCATTATGGGAGCTGAGGCTGATGTGGAATATGGCATATCAATCGTCTCCATCTCGAAGCTGTGCTGGACTTTGGATATAATTCGAGATAGAGCAGGAGGTTCAGGAGCTTTCCAATTTTGGGCTATGGCCACTCTGGTTGCTATCAGAATGTGGCCTTGGAGGTAACGATCTTGCTTATGAACTAATGTGGGGTAGAGATGGAGCAAAGCCACTGCCGGGTCTGGGTCCATGGACAGCCTCAGTACCACAGAAATAAAATCAAACACTTTCTGCCAGAGAGTTTGGACGCATGGGCACGCCCAGAAGACATGGAAAATGTCAGCAATATGGGTGCACTGACGCCAGAAAAATTTGGATTGAGAGGGCCAAATAACATGAAGCCTGGCGGGTGTGAGGTAGAAGTCTGTGGATTATTTTAACGTGCATCTCATTGTGATTTACACACCTAGACATACAATGGGAAGTGGTATATATGGTTTCCTATTGCTGCATGAAGAGAGATTAGGATCTGACTCCCAGCGTTTCTGACAGGATGCTTTAGGCACAATAAATAGGGATTGGCGGTGCTGGTACCAGAACGTTATGCCGCCTCTAGTAGAGCCTTTTGTTAATCTGTCTAGCAACTGGGCTGGGGGCGAAGACAGAGAATGGGGGGCTTGAAGACCGCTCCTACCCAATGACGGATTTGGGCATATTTGAATATGTCTTTAGAAGGTATATCAAAGCGTTCCTGGAGTAGGGAGAAGGGAAGATAAAGATCTTGGGAGTACAGGACTTTAAGAGCAGACAATCCTTTAGAACGCCAGGAGGCAAGATTAAGATCTGGGATAAGTTTAGATAAAGCTTGAAGAGACATATTACGAGTATTAAGTGAAAAATCCTCATGGCGGGCCATGAGGCGGTCCCATGTCAGCAGAGTATCTGAGATGGAGAGGAGTTGGTGAGTAGGTCCAGGCCGAGCACTCTTTGGGTCCACAATTGATCTGGAAGGGGAAAGGCCAAAGAGGAGGCCCATTCCAGGTCCACCCATGGCTTGGCCTTAGGGGGGAGAAACCACTCCCTAAGGTGTGATAATTGGCATGTTTCCTGATAGAGAGTCAAATTGGGAAGTTTTAGACCTCCCTGACTTCTTGGAAGAGTCATACGATGGTAAGCCATTAGTGGGCGTTTTTGCTTCCAGACATATGCTAACATTAGTTTGTATAGTTGATCTAGATATTTTTTAGGACCATCATAGGGTATAGTACAAAAAAGATACATCAATTTTGAGAGAAGCACAATTTTAAAGGTGACAATGCGACCCAGCCAGAAGACCTCGTAATTGATCCAGCTCTCAATTAGTGTAGCAAAATTAGTCTCAAATATTTCAGCAGTGGTGGCTGGAATATGGATGCCCAAATAAGGCAAAGATTTTTGTACCCATATAAAAGGGAACTTCCTCTGTAGAGGTGCAAGAGTGGATTAGGGGATATTAATGGTCAGAGCCACCCATTTAGTGATATTGAGTTTATAAAAGGAAGCAGCACTATAGCGAATTAAAGTGAGCTGGAGGGCCGCCGCCAATGATGTCCCCGGGCTTGTTACAAACAAGAACACATCGTCCGCAAACAAACAATTTATGAGGGGATGAGTGAAGTGATCCCCGGGAAGTCGGGCGCTGATCTAATTGTTTAGGAAACAGGTTCAATAGCAAGTGCAAACATCAGAGGAGATACAAGGTCAACCCTGTCTAGTATCATTTGAGATGGAAAAGGG
Organism: Mixophyes fleayi; assembly: GCF_038048845.1. NCBI lineage: Eukaryota > Metazoa > Chordata > Amphibia > Anura > Limnodynastidae > Mixophyes > Mixophyes fleayi. The sequence continues at coordinate 292,329,582 of NC_134404.1, read as the reverse complement.
AAGGGATAAAAAAAAACGTTACTAAAAATTCTAGCTGTTGGACCTTGATAGAGCGCTAAAATGGAATGAAGAATATCACCCTGGAAGCCAAACTTTACTAAGACCTCCCACCCATTATGATGGACACTCACTTGACATCATCTTTTCTCACTACTACTCCATCTCCAGTTTCTCCAACTTAGCCTTCCCACTCTCAGACCACAACCTCCTTTCCTTCAGTCACACCTTACCTCATGCCCTCCGCCCTGCACCCAAATCCACACGTACACAGCGACCCAATCCACTTCTCATTTTCACTAAAACAACTCCTTTCTCGTATCACTGCCCTAATCAGGCTGCCTCTTTCTACAACAAAACATTCAATTCAGCTGTAGACAGTGCATCTCCACCCACCACATACAGTTTCAAATCATCCAAACCCCTTCAATTGCATAAGAAACAGACCTACTACCTGCAAAAGTTCTTCTGCAGTGCAGAGCACCACTGGAGGAATCTTGTTCCTATTCAGATTTCTTCCACTACAAATGATCCTTTCATCTTACAGCACCGCCATTTCAATTGCCAAACATATTCCAAATCTGTAATATTCACCCAGTCTTCTAACCCATGTTGCCGCTTTGCCACCTTCAGCTTGCTTCTCTACCCACCTGCACCTCCTCCCCCTTTCCTCCTCACAGCCCATGATTTCTCCACCTACTTCAGACAAAATCAACAAGATATTTCTTCAAGTCAGATTCCACACACTTCTTCTATTCTTTCCCATCCACCCTTAATGTATTCTCGCCAGTAACTGAAGACAGTGTCTGCACTCATCTCATCTTCTCACCCTACAAGCCGTACCCTTGTTCACTCTCCCACTACATGCTCACCTCTTCAATCTGTGTCTCTCCACTGACACATTTCATTCATCCTTTACACGTGCGTTCATCTCAACAATTCTAAATAAACCCTTTCATAATCCATCACCTCACTCCAAATATTGTCTTATTTGTCTCCTCCCATTTGGTTACAAGTTAACCACTTGTCTTACTTTCATGTAACAACATTCTTGACTCTCTGGAAGCGGGCTTCGCATGCAACATTACACTGAAACAGAACTTACAAAAGTGATTAGTGATCTACTTACAGTAAAGTCTTAGGGTCATATATTCATACTCATCCTCCTGGACCCTTCTGCTGCATTTCACTGTTGATCACCCTCTTTTCCTACACTCCATTGGCCTTTGTGACAGATCTTTCTTGGTTCACTTCCTATGGAACCGTTCCTTCTACATCTGGAACATCCTCCCCTCTACTCCCGCTATTTAATTGGGTCCCACAAGGCTGTGGGCTTGCCCCTTTGCTTTTATTATTGTACACCACTTCTATTGGAGAACTAATTAGCTTATTCTGCCTCCTGTACCACCTCTACGCTGACAACACCAAATTCTCTTCTCATTGCATCTCCCCTTCTGTACTAACTTGTCTTCCTTCTATCTCCACATAGATGTCCCAACACTACCTAAAGCTCAACATGTCCAAAACTCTCCTCAAATCTCTCCTTCAATAATACCACAATTTCCTCTGTGACTCCAACGCAGAGGTCTTGGGAGACTCTTAACTACGCCCTCTGCTTAATTCTTCACATGCATTCTCTCTCACAATCCTATGACTCCACCTTAGAAATATCGCCAGAATACACCTTTTTCTTGCGCAACATGCTACCAATAATGTCTATTCTATTATCTCATCTTGACTTCTGCAATCACCTGCTGCCGTAAGACTAATCTTCCTCTCACCGTTCCAAAACCACTTTGCATATCTCTGCTCTCCTCCACAGTCCAATTTAAATTACTCACCCTTACCTAAAAATCCCTCAACTTCTCATGTCAAAATACTCGTCCTCTCAATTCAACCTCTGTCCTGCGCCTTGTCTTGACTTTGGTAACCATCTCTCACTCCCATCTACAAGACATTTCATGTGCCTTTACCCGCTTATGGAATTCCCAACCACACCCAATTGGGCTTTCCTACAGGTGTCAATACTTTAGATGCTCTTTGAAAACCCATCTCTTTAGTAGAGCTTAGCATGACCTCGCTGATACAACTTACACTAATGCACCCTCACAATTGTCCCAATCTCCACTCTTAACCAAACTCACTTCTCTTGTTTCAGCTGTGCCCTCTTCCACTTAAAATGTAAGCTCTCATGAGCAGGATCCTCCCTACCTTTTATTTTCATGTCTGCCTTTATTTTGTATACCTTGTATGTTCTGTTGTCCCTACTGTATGGCACGGTGGAGCACTTTAGCACCTACAAATCTACAATATTATATTGCATACAAACAGGATAATGCAACTATCATTTACTACTAACACTGTCAAGCCTTATCGTGTGGTGTAGTTTTTAACACACTTGTATGCCTGCCTTGCTTCTAGTGTCAGTACTACTGGTTTTGAGCTGGCCACATCTAGAGATGCATCTGAGAATCTTCCAACTCAACATATACATGTAAATATACATTTTTCATATACAATTGGGCTGATTCATATTCGAACCCAACCTGCGCACAAGTTGCATTTTTAAAGCATGCAACTTGAGTGTACGTACTGTCATTTTCATCTTGAAGTGCATCTAAAAATACATTTCCATTTGAATCTGGGTATAAGTATGCCCTGTCTAAATAGTACTTGACATATGTTGACAGACAGAACAGACTGCAGAATACGCACATACATATGTGTAATATAAAGTCCAATCAGAACACATGCATAATACTATAATCATTAATAAAAATCTGTTTAATTTTTTACATTAAATATATCAATCAGGATGTTCTTAATGCATACTGTACAATCTGTAAATACAGTACCAAATGTATAAAATTCAGTTACTGTGCTATTGTGTCTTCTGTGATATCCCTACATTATATCGTAGTAGTTGAAGGCCATATTTAAGAGACTGTAGAGGGAAAAAAGGGCTGATGGCTTTTCAGTGGCATTGGTTTTAGCACAATATATTCCATGTCTAGACAAGCAAAAGGTACAGTCTTTGGCAGTCTGAATTGCAACAGACTTTAGTTCCATATCAAGACCTAGAATCCCTGGCACAATATTCTCATATATTAGAAAATAAGAACAGGTCTTCTAGCTTTAAATGCCAATTTGCTCCCCCAAATCAAAGGTAAACAGGTTAACATGACGATGGACAACCAAGTCGAAGTTTCATACATGTCAATGCAATACAGTACAAAACAAAGCAAGTTATCTGGGGGCAGAAACGCACATGAAAGACTTGGCCGTAGTTAGGTAAGTCAGTAAGGAATCTTTCAGACACTTTACTGTAGTCATCAATTTGTAGGGAACAGCAGATAATGGATGGGGCAAGTGGTCACTTTTGCAGCAATTGCCAACGTGTAATCAACAATGAACTGCAAGGCAGCGAACTGGACCTGTTCTCATACTTTATTTTATTATAATAAATGTAGATGGGGCAGCTGCTTCTGCTGTTATATTTAATGTGTGAGCAATGCCTGGTTCCTAGATTTATTTTCTCTCATCCATAAGTTTACTGCTCATTAGGGAGCCCCTGGGTAATGCGGCCATATTGATACCAGAAAGATCTATTACTTGTGCTGACCACACACATCAATATTTTGGGACACCAAAGTACTTAAAAATTGCATCCATGGAAGTATGACATTCTGCCCCATTAAGTATCATCATTTCTGTTCAAATGAACATTTCCAAATGATGATATTTTAGGGGCATATTCAATTGACCATGGACATCTCAGCTTTGCATTTTTTTTTGTTTTTACCACAACATTGCGAATTTCCCTTCACAACCCTATAGAAGGGTGGGGGGGGGGGGGGGGGGGGGAATCTGCGATGTTGCAGTAACACGAATTACCTTCAGGTCTGTTCCGGAGGCACTTCGCTTTACATTGAATATGCCCCATAGAATAAAACTTCTAACTACTCATTGTTCTAGCAATGGTCCCTAGTAGAACAAAGTAGAAGGAGATGTGTAGGAATTTGTTTACTCTGAGAGGGTGAAAGCAAATTATGAAAAAAGGTGCCCTCATGCAGCAATCAGGTCATTTTAAACCTAATTAGTGGATTTTACGGGCAAAAAAAAAAAGACAGAAAACCCAGATTTACATATGATTGACATCTGACTGCATTCTAACAGGACAGAAGATCTAGTTGGGTGGTGACTGTGCATGGAGGCTTTGGACTACTGCAACTCCATCTACATAGGTGTATGACCAAATCTAACATACCAATTGAGCAGCTAGATCAGCCAGAGTATGCCCAATACAAACACTTTCTAGTATGCTAACTAATGTTTATTTGTGTGTGAGGGTAAATTAGGAGTTTGTAAATGTAGAGTATTCACAGTGAGTCAGATGTTGGGGAACCATAACTCCCAGCATGCTTCAGACAGGTTGTCATAGCATGTCAAGCAAGTTCTACTGCTGCTACATATTACTTACTTTCCACTCACAATCAGCAACATCTATTATATTTGTGGACTATGCAGTTGGTCACAGCTTTCACAAACAAGCTCCTACTGACTAAATAACATTATGAAAGCTGCTAATGGTCATGTTAGAGTAGATTTACATTTTCAAATAACAAAAAAAATTAAAGAAAAAATACAAATAATACGTATTATAATATAAAATGTAAGTAAATTTAAGGGTTGCGCATACAATATAAATTCTGCAGAAAGTTCTATGGCTTTGTGCACACGGGTGTTACTTAATTATGTTTCTGCCTAGCTGAACAGAGTAGAGACAGAAAGTCACAAAGATCATTGGGAACTATGGGCAGAAACAGGTGTAGTTCACACAGCCAATCTTTCCCTAGTGCGTGGTCTAACAGGTGTGTATCACACCTGAGTCTCTCAATATAGATGAATGATCCTTGTGAGATTATTCCACCTGACACCATAGAGTACACCTAATTTAGGGCCAGACAATGCACCTCTTGTGTCTTTAATGTCACATGTTTCATTATGCGATAACTGAAGATTACGATTTTTATTTTTTAAAATCGCACTATTGCCATCACTGTGCCGAGCAAGTGATTAATTAAAAAGAACGTCTTTATTGACAAAAACTGTAAGTAGTTTGGGCAGAAGACTTTACTATAGATTTGGATGTACAGCTTCCGCAGTGAAAACAGAGGAGGGGGGAAAAAAAAAAAAAAAAGCAAAACACAGATGCATTCTGAATATATACAAATCATTGTTAACATTCGGAACTGTAATTAAGAATGTAAAACAAAAATAATAAATTAAACCTAAAGGTAGGACTACATTGAAAATTTGAAACCTCACATCTTATTTAGCTTAAGGTAAAACCGATTAGTTCGTTGAACTACATAGGGAATGTTTTTATTCTAAAAGAAAAATAAATGGCCTTTTGTTCCATTGGTGTCTTTGAAACACTTCAAAGATTTGTGAATTAAGACGCAGTAGAAACAGCCAACTTTTTCAAGTGGTCCATAAAAACTTGAAGACTGACGTCATCTGTCAGGATTGGTGCTCCAGATTCCTGGGGGAAAACAAAATAAATAAATTGGTGGATATAAACAAAGTGACCTGGTAACACACGGACCATAAATTGTTTCATTTATTGAGCAAGTCACAATCTGTTTGAGCCGTTTCCTTGAAATTCCGAAAATTGACAGAGCTATGAATTATGATTGGACAAAACAGTCAGTTTCCACCTCACATTCCCTAATACTTGCTCTAAAAACAAAATCATGCTGAATCAGTGGCTTGCTCCAACAGCAAGTCAAAACACTTGTGGTCATCATGTGTCAAATCAAATCATAAAAAAATCCTAATGCCTTACTAACGATGAGGAGTTAAATTATATATGGCTTGAATAAGGAAACATAAATAATCATCCATTACTGCTAACAAAGGTCTATTTTCCTGCCATTTCATTATTTCTTGCAAAACAGTTGTCTACACGTGGACTGATGTGTACTACATCAAAATGTACATCTATACTTTTATTTACCTGTCCCCAGTTGTATAGATTGTTGTGCGTCTGGGATGGATTAACTTTGGAAAGAAGGAATCTGGCCTAGAAAAAGAAAATAAAACAGAAGATTAGTGATACAGTTTGATTCTCTTTTTATCTGCTATTCATACGATAAGCAGCTTTTCATTAGAAAAAAAAAAAAAAAAGAAGTGCATTTGCTTTTAATTGGAGTTAGTGCTAAGTGCTAGATTTAATTTTTGTGTTTTTTTTTTTTTGTCCTGCTCTCCATCATACTTTCAGACCTTTCTGGACCTGACTATGACCCGAATTATATCATAATCGCCGTGCTATTAGGCCACATCCTCAAGCTATTGAGGTCTATCAACATCTCCATCACTTTAATGTCTCAGACTGAAGTTTCAGTTAAACTGAACATGTCCAATATGTAACTAAGATGGAGCATCCACCACAGCACAAGGACTCACTTGGCTTCCTCCATGTTCTGTATTGATGTAGCGTGGCATTGGAAATCTGCTTTGTAAGATTTCCTGGGCATCGTCTAGTGGTGCCTGTAGAAGATGTTTGAAGTTCTCGTACTCTGGCATTTCCTGGTAGCCAGCTTTACGCCACTGTGCAATAGTCTGCAGGGATTAAGAATAAAAAAATAAAGTAAATAAAAATCTATAATGGCAGGATGAATAGTTTAGACGGCATAAAAACCTACAAAAAAAACAAACAAAAAAAAAAAAAAAGCCGGCAATACTCAATTTTTTTTTTTTTATATAATTAATCTACAATATAGAATCTGCTTACTTCTCCAAGGTAGATGACAATCTGGAAGAATGTGTCCATAAGCAGAATCCGGTCAGGTAAAATGCTACTGCTGTCCAATAAAACGGGCTGTGCAGAAAAGAATCCACGAGAGAAGGTTGTAAATATTCCACATATATGGTTCCATGAAGCATTAGTGGGTTCTCATTTTTCTTACCTCTGGAGGACCATAGAAAGAGTAAGAGTAGAGGATGGGTTGGATCATGATAAGAGACTGGGTCAAGTCTTGTCTGGCGAAATGATGGCGATAGTACGATGATTCGTCCGGACTGTTATTAAACACTTGCAGGAAGGGCGATCTTCTCAAGTGGAACATGAACTGCACAGTTTAGAAAGAGTTTAACATTATTATCTTTAAAGAGCTGGTAAACTCCAAATAGAAGTAGATCTATTTTGAAAAGGCAAAATATGCATATAAAAAGTTTGCATCCTACAGAAGTATAGATGCTTGGAATTGTATATAACATGTACCTCACAATAATATACTGTTCTCGATTATCAGTCATTTTTTTTACTGAACTCCAATGTTTATAAAGAAAAATGTTTCCACAAAAACAATCATCAACTAGAGAATGACATCACCATAGCCAAAAGTATAAAGAACGGCTTACGTAAATACACATTTTATTTACAGGACATAGATACAACTGTGCATTCTTAGACTACAACAAACTGCTATGCCCAGAAGCAAGGAAAATTCTCCTGTGACGTTACTTTTGATGCACACGTGAGCATTTGATGAGTTTCAAATTACATGCCTTAAATGACAGAAGTAGGTAAATAGTTATTACCTGAGGGTAAAGGGAGAACGAGTCTGACAGTCTAAAGGAAGTTGGGTCATCTTTGTTGTATTGTCCAAATTTCTGGCACTATAAAAGAATAATTTATTCACATAAAGTAAACAGATAATAAAATAAAGCCATAGCTGTAAAAATATATACAATACAAAGAAGAAAAAAAAATAGCATATACAGCAGAAAACACAAATACTACACAGAGCTTATTTCAAAGCGAAGTTTGTAATGTACTTTGGGGGGGTGGGGTGGATTTAATTCCCCACTATATACTGCGGAGTGCCTCCAGAACAGTTGAGAAGGCACCCCATGGCGATGTAACATCAGAGGTTTTGTCTGACGCCTCAGAGATGTAAAGGAAAAAGCAATGATGTTTGCATACTGCAGTACCCGGAAATGAGCAGAGCTGGACTGTGATGTCTGGTGGGACATCGCTGGGAACTGAATTTCCCCCTAGGAGACTAAAGTTGGCCATACACACACCAAACCTGGAAGCTGAGTGCAAAACTCAGATCAGTAAAAGGCACCATTTGTGCATTCAGAAGAGGACTACTTGTTCAGATGCCATTATTGTTCAAATGCATTTACTTTCCACCCCAACAACACAGATTGCAATCTGGTGTTGATCAGCCCTAGAGGCCTTTCAAACTCATACACTCTCTGATTTGTGAGCCATTAGGTCTAAAATGGCATAATTGGCTGTCAAAGTTGTAGTGTATACCATCCATGCTTCATATGAGGGGCTACTGCTAAAAAAGCAAAATATTATCTGTAAATATCACAAGTTATATCAAAGTGTGATATAGTGGAAATTTAAACATGTTTACGATGCCATTTCAGGAAATTATACTAAATTACGATAATGCTTCTAAGGGACTTTAGAACTCAGAGGTGACTTCTGATATTGTTCTGATCTTCTGAATGTTACTCCAAACATTACTATATTGATATATCATGAATTGTGTAACCTGCATAAATCACCACATAACATGAAACTTACAAGTCTGATGAGCTGTCTGTCTAACCATCGGAGAACATCTGGCCCCTCCTCTGTCTCTGCCCTGTATACCCCCAGTCGTGCCATCAACACTGCCGCTGCTTCCTGATCAAAGGCTGCCTCAATGTGCTGCAGCTGTGTTTGAGCATCGGCCCAGCTAAAAGACAGAAAAGCAGAGATATAAGTTTTGCTCCATTCCATGCTGCATCAGGGGCTCTAGAAGAGAACGGAAGAAAATCACTTACTTCCTGGCGATTGTGGTGACCCGGATCCGTTTCTGTGTGCTAGAATGCTGGTACTGGGTGACAAACTGAACAGCTCCGCGTCCGCCTTGTGGAATGGGTGCATTGTGCTAAATAAAACAAACAGTTGTTACAGGATCATTACCAGATATCAGTAAAAACATAAGCGTTATTAAGGTTGATAAAAATGGGGATTTACCCCTTGTTTTATGCCCTTCTACAACTTTTACTTGGCAAAGGTATTTATTTTGTTTGTGTCCTAACCAACTCCTAGACAGAGAATATGATAGTGAGAACTATACTAAAATTAAAACAAAAAAAACCAAAAACAAAAACCATTCTCTAAAAAGTAACCAAAATTACAACATATCTGATGTTTACAGTTTGAAAATAATTAGCAGCTTTTTGCACAAAAATTAAAATACCTGATTCACCACTTCAAAATACACTGCAAGTGTTGTAGATGGGTCCAGGCTGCAGATTTTCCACTGGCATGTTCCACCAACTCCCAATTCCTAAGACAATTAGAAACAAAATGTTGACTAGTTACTCCCCATCTGCGACACTAAACTTTTACCAGCATAGATATAAAGTGAGCTTGCTGAGGAATGTTACCATTGACAGTTACATTAGGGATGAATGTGTTAACAAAACATTATTTCAATGTCTAATGACATCACACTAAAAACACACGGTGGATGGGGAAAGATATTTTAAATGTTTTTCATTGTAGCAATAATTAGACTTAAAAACCAAGTTATCGTGATTTTTATATTGTGAATTTGTGTGTGATTTAATGAAATATACATTCACAGCAAATGTTCTTACAACTTACATTTTCTGAAATGCATGGACTTTTCACATTTAAGGAAACACAGGGACCAATAGCTCCTGATATTTTCAACTCTCTTGAAGTCTGTTGGAAACACACACAAAGTTTTACCAAAAATATGAACAGATCTTACCCATAGCTTTACAAAGAAAACCGTTTTAGAGCAGCATATTGTCCCAATTAAAAATGAGAAATGTTAGTAGTAAAAACCTGATTTTGATAATATAGATACATTATATACAGATAGAATTGTACTCAGTTATCCAACAGCTCTGTATGTCGCCATCAGTAGTTACACATATATCTTTATTTATGTTTGAAGGCTTAGGGGTATATTTACTAAACTGCGGGTTTGAAAAAGTGGAGATGTTGCCTATAGCAAATAATCAGATTCTAGCTGTCATTTTGTAGAATGTACTAAATAAATAACTAAAATCTGATTGGTTGCTATAGGCAACATCTCTACTTTTTCAAACCCGTAGTTTAGTAAATCTAGCCCCTAGTTATTAAATGGTGGATATAGAACGCCAAACCCATCTAGTCTGCACAATATGTTCAGTTACTGCTTTCTAGCATATTCTAATATGTATAGCCTTTTCTTCCTTGTGCACAGAGTTCCCAAATGTACAAAAAGGTTCCTATTATACCCTGCCTAAACAATGTGGGATATAACGGACACTCCACCTGAGAACTCTATTGTCCAGACAGATCTGTCGTTTTCACTTAAGCGAGTTGGATACATTTGTATCTACACAAATGTTGTACATAAGGGCAACAAATATGGAACAAAAATTCCTGCACAACAGAAGTCTGTGAATGTGGAGTTCTCCCTTCAAATTGATCAGTACAATCTGTATTTTTGGGAGCAGCTAAATAGCTCACAATAAAATAAACCACATCTGCATGTGTGTTGCCAGCATGCCTGTTAGACAATACACTGCTTGGTTTAAACAATACTACTATTTAAATAGTACATAAGAATGCAAAAGTAATAAGCTATTCAAACACATGTGAACAGATTTAGCATTTAAACAAAAAAAAACACATATGCAACTACATTAGGCTACACGAAAAACATGTGTTGCAACTTTACAGTCCAAACTCTTACCTTTACTTCAAGGTTGGCACCAAAGGCAATTTTAAACTCTCCATTTAAATCTTTGCTGAACACTCTCTGGAATGTTTGCTTAAACAGAGATGTATTGAAAGAGTCTCCAATGACAATCTGACCTCTGGAAAAATAAACATAAAATATAATTATGCAAGGGATGATTCACTGTACAATTTAATAAACTCCACTAAACAGAAGTGTAGCTCATGTTACACTATACTAGTTATAACGTACCCTGTGAGGTTTGAACAGCATTTCATCTCCAATAGACCTGTCTGGTCCAGCGCACAAGCATAAATGTCAATGCAGTGACCATTGGCTGCACTGCGGTTTGCCAGTCCTTCGTAGTGCTGTATAGAGGAAAAAAACAAATACAAACTTGTCAATAAAAAACAATGTCATAGAAGTATTTTAGACTCCATAAGTATAAGATATTTGTGCACAGTAGAGAGAAATGAGCATAGATGAGATGTTTTGGACAGAGAAGCTGAAACAAGAGATTATACAAGATCTTTTGATGAGAGGCCCTTTGGGATACAAAGGCTTGCATTGTATTACAAATTCTTTTGACCCAGTGAAAGCCTTTCCTACACACAGAAAAACAAGTATAAATTGGACAAGTGTTCATGCCTTGGTAGCCTTCTTCATAAGACGAGCATTATCTTTGTCTATATCGTGCCAGGAACGAATTGGTGTTTTCAGTTCATCTCCAACTACCATGCCTGGTCCCTGTGTTGGTGGGCCTCCTGTAAACAGCATTATTCTGGCCCCAGTGTTTGGAAGCGTTCCCTAAAAAGAAAAAAAATTGAAACAAATTTTTTTTAAAAACAAACAAAAAAACCCAACAAAAAACACACCAATACTAAAAGGTTGATGCAAATTGCATTGTAACGCCAACTAGCTTCTAAATTCTCCATAATTACCCATACTGTTGATTTCAACAACTCTAATATCGTTAGCATCACACTGCACCAGTTAATGTAATCTGCTAGAGACTTATTTCAATATAAAAGCTTTAATTAAATCAGGTTTCACCATAAGAGACACAAGTTACACATGAAAGTGTTTATCTAGTGATCGTTGGAAACCCTCCTCCACCAGAAAACAAAGAGCTCTGCAATTACCTCTAACAAGCCAACTGCAATAGACAAAGCCACACCAGTAGATCTCAGTGGCCTTTTACCCTGGGTTACAGGCCACGGGTCACGTTGCAATTCTCCGAGTAGGTCTGTTAAATTCATGTCAATTTTGTGAACTGGCTGTAAAAACCTAGGAGTAGAGATATAAGGAGCATTACTACATATTCTGTAATATAATGCATTACTACTAGAGTCTCATACATTCTAACAAATGAAATAAAAATGGAAAAAAAAACCATTGAGATGATAATCACATAAATCGGTACTAAAGCTCTTCCTTGGAATATTCTCATTTCTGTACAAACCCTTGTATTTGCATCTATGCCCACATGCAAAACTGTATAAAACACAGCCTCCCAGTTAGCTAAAATGAAAAGCGTGCAAAGACCCATGCAATCACCTGCTTGACAAGAAAGGCTGCTCTTGAGGTTGCAGAGGTCTACCCTGTTGTGCTGGAGCTGCAGACTTCGAAAGACCCAACATGTCCTATTAAAAGAAAAAAAAAATTGAAATATGTTTTCCAATAAAAGATATTTTACAGTGTGTTGAATTTAGACCTTCGGTATAACAGATGGTGTGTTACTTTTTATGTCTTCCATAAACTGAGTTATTACTTCTTATTTGCAGTATGTAGATTATACGGCAGTTTATTGCATTAACTCCAGTCATAATGGGATTCTCCACTAAAGAAGCCTTCTGGTTAGAAGTCTGGTTGGATGCAATCCCTTGCCTCACAAATTACTGCTGGAGCTACTGCCATTTTCACAGTTCTACAGTGGGCTGGAGAGAGAATCACCAGGTAATATGACAACAGATGTTAATGCGGACTGTGCATTGAACAAGTCATCAGATGCCACGTTCAGTGTGTACTCCCCATTGCCAACTGTTCCGAGCCTTTCACAGTGGCTTCATTACTCCAGCGCCTGCTGGGCTCGGAAAATGTTGTGTCTCTTGGCAATTGATAATGAAAACAGATCTTATTTTATTTTTTTAACCTGCAAGGAGGATTTCCTTTATTTATAAACGTCAGGAAGGAGCAAACAAGCAACTCCCTGTGCGATCTGCACAAGTAAAATGTACAGTGTGATACACTGCAAAATAATCTAACGCTCATATGTAACACAGACAGCAAACACCTGCACGGTGTTTGTCATTAAAAAGACAGAAACCCCAAAGGAGCATGCATTTCAATATTATTCCCACTGGGTAACTTAGTTAGTTTAATTTTAGCACCTACACAACAGCAGCAGCAGCTCAGTACCTGTATTTGCTTAGCTGTGAGGTCCTTGGTCCCTCGGAAGACGTAGCTTTTTGAGATCCCATCACAGTTCAGTTCATGCACTTGTACCATTCTACCAAAGGTGATCAGTCCAACCAGAGCATCTGGGGGCAAGAGACTCAGAGACATCTGTAGGGATTCCTTAAGAGCCTGCAAATCTTCTTCCTCCAGACATGTATCCACCACATACAGGAATATTAGTGGTGTCTGTGGACCTCGCTGCAATTATAAGAAGTTGAATTAAAGTTATTTTCACAAATTATTTATATTTCAAGCAACAAGACCGTATTTACAATTTTGTGAATTATTCTTATGGTAAAACATCTGTTGGAAATCCATCGGCACACCACTTTTGGCCTTCGTGTGCGATGATTCTGCAACTGCAGTAACAGGTCACATTGAATAAGTGTTCTATTTGGCCACTAAAGTGTGTTGCTGAATTGGACACATATCCCGTCAGACCTAGTTAGGGCCAAGGATCATCCTGTCCGTGTAGTACACATCAGTGATACTACTGACCATTAGTACCAATACTACTAAACATATATTGGACAAAAACAGTACTGCTTGCCTGACAAACTTTTTCAGCAATTTAGATTCCAACCAACCATTAATATTTCAAGGTGGACATCTGGTTTAAATTCTACCCCACTAATACACATAGAAGAAAGGGAACAATTTGTGATAAAATAGTGCAACTATATACTGTTAACACTTTATTTGGATTTTCAATATAGATGGTGTATTGCAGGGACCATCCCATCTGGATTTGTCCACAAGACAATCAAATTAGCAAATGCAATTAAAAACTAAATGTATTGGTGAGCCAAGAGGTAGGAAGTCATTGTTTTTTTTCTTTCACTGAAACGGGTGGGGAGGGATTCTATACATACAATAATTCCCCTGTGAAACATTATTAGAGAAAACAGCAGGCATTGCCAGAAGAAAATTACTTGTGCTCAGCTATCGAATAAGATTAAACGCATTTAAATACCTTAAATCCCTACACCTTTACAGAGTTTGCATAGGTAGTTGTGAATTTTACAAAATCCTAAAATGACATTTTGTTTTAGATGCAGCGCTCATTGATTAAACATATATTTATCGGAAGTAGTAATGGAAATGTCCTACTCACTCATTTTAAAGCTTTTTTTTAGCCTCGCTGACAAAAATCAGTAATAATTTACTCATGGCTGAGCAATGCATTATTTGCCTGAAACAAATAACTCAAACTGTACCTGAACAATGTACTCAATGGTAGAGAACTGTGGCATTAGCTCCGCAGGCTGATTAACTTCTGATATTCCACCATATGTGGGAGGGAACTGAAAAACACATATTGCAATTAAATTACATGTCTATGATATGACACGTAAAAGTCATTTCTTTTTAGCTTTGTATTTTCATTTAGCAATCGTGGATTACAAACAGGAATGGCAAACAGAATAAAGTATACTAGAGGTAATATGATAGTTAAAAAAACAAACAAAAGAAACAATGAGTAAATATAATGACAAGACAGATATACACATATACAACATGAAACATATAATATATCTTTTATACATTAAAAGGATGAAGGTTGGGAAGAAGGGGCGAGAGGCAGTCTGAAACTAATTTATTAATGAACAATGACCTTTCATTGTTCATTAGGGAGAGGAAACAATAGGTAATTACCAAATTAAAAATTAATAATAAAAATAATAATATAGTTATTTATAGGGCGCCACAAAGTATCCATAGCGCCGTACAGGGACAAACAATGGCACAGTACAAGGTGAAACAGCACAGTACAAGTAACAGTAAGCACTATAACTCTGGGGGCTCAGGCAGAGCATGAAAGAGAGGGAGGGAGGGGAAAAGTGAGTATAGGCAGGTAACTATGGCCCAAGAGGGTGGGCACATATGACAGGTTGAGAGTCACTGAGGGGAGCGGAGAGAAGCGAGAGGAGACAGAGGGCAGAGGGCCCGAGAGGAGGTGAGCAGAGTAGCTGGAGAGCGCAGTTAAAAGAGATGGAAACAGGAGGTAGGAGAGCCCTGCTCAAGGAGCGAACAATCTAAAGGGAGGGGAAGACAGACAGACACATGGATGAGATGGAGAGACGGGAGAAACGGAGACGGAGTCGAGGAAGGGGAAGATGGGATGAGAAAGAGAGGTAGCCGACCGGTGGGAGTTTAGGCATGAGACTGGAAGGCTTTAAGGAAAAGGTGGGTTTTTAATGTTCGTTTGAAAGAGGAAACTATGAAAACTATGTGTTGTTTCTGGATTGTTTTTTATTTTAAGAGTCAAATATTTATTTTAAGAGTCAAATATTCAGGGATTGCCATCCTCTATAAAAGTAAAATGTATAGCACCCACCTGATTTCTTTGGAAGCAAAAGTTACATGCCCACAACTTGGCTCTGTAGTCAACTTGGCTATATTTAAAAAAAAAAAAAGTTAAACAATATTTATTATACAGTGAGATCCATTATTGCTCCTTTGCATAACATTCACATAAGTTTTACAATCAGATAATCATTTTTATTTTAGATATTTTTTCAAACACTTACACTATATAAAAAAAAGTAATTCAGAACTAAAATTAGTAATTTCCAAAGTGAGCCACTATTTTTATCCAAAATGTACAGGCTGTTAGCATTTCTTACCAAAGTGGATTAAGGACTGCTTTGCAAGTTGGCCTTGTGCAGAGGACTGGTTCATACTGCACAGGCGGCAAGTCTGGACGTTCTTTAAGTGGGGTAAAAAGGCACCCTAAAGGTACAACCATCCTGGTAGCTTCCAGACGACTGGAGGGCCACACATTCCAGCTGAAACGTACCCCATCTCGCTCCTCATTCTGCTGAATGAATTCCAGGTATGTTGCCATAGGAGCAGAGTAGTGCTGGAAATCAGACATAATAAGCAAGCAGTTCATTAGGGAAATTGAGAATAAAGGAGACACATACTGTATAGATACTGAGGTAATACCAAATGTAATCTACATAACTTTACAGCGTATGTTTACTGACAAATGTGCATAACAATTTGTGCAAATTTGTGCCTCTTTCAAAAAGAAGACTTAAAACAATGTATTGTAAAACCTGTCGTTGCCAACACAAAACAATTAATGGTTAACATTTATCTAGCACTGAAACTAGCATTCCTGTGAAAGTGGAATGCAAGACTGATGAAAACATCAAATAAAAAGGAAAACGAGTGTCACAAATACGCAAGAGCAGGTATTTATTTTTATAACGGCTACATGACGCAAGCAGGGTTACACAGTTGCAGTGTCAATAACTCCGAAGCAGCTGTACTTTGTAACAATACGAGCTCACACCTCTGACAAGCCAATGGACTGATAATGAAATGACCAAAAGTCACAATAAAATCTGTATAAGAAAGTATCAAAGGCCAAACAAGTAGTGTCAAACAAAACATATTTGGTTTAAACTTTGAGAATTGGTGCATAGATTGAATAAAAAGAAGGGTTGAGCTCTACTATACTCAGTCACATGATGTAAGGAATCTATCAGAAATTATCTCCAAAATTTTAAATAAAAATTCTAAATTGTTCTGGGTTGCTATAAGCTTTTTTCCCCTTTTATTATGCTCTGATAATATGAGATGGTGAAAAACAACTGTTTGTACCTTATTGAAGTATAGACGTTTGTAGACTACTTTATTGAGCATTTCTACTTGAATTTAACGTTCATGGTATATTTAGGATTTAGTCACCACCACTAGGCAAGCATATACCAATGTTTGACAATTTAAACTTGAGTCCCTCAACAACTTTGTTACCAGATTCATGCCCGATGTGCCAATTACACCAGATAAAATAGTCTCTAGTCTTGCATCACCATGGTTTCTATACAAAAATCGGACTTTCATTAGGTCAGCAACAAACAAAGCAGTTGATAGTTTTTGATGTAAGCATCTGGAAATATGCTGTAGTTGTAGAAACAAGCTACATTAAAGTATTCAACGGTTTAGCAATGCAATTATTGGTGGGTCAATAGGTTAATTTAACTGACCAACAAAATTTCTTGAAACTATAGTGACATTATTTCAGTACTCAGAGGAGAGCGACAGTCACACTGCAGCTATTACAGCAAGAAACGGAATCCTCTTGAGAATCTGAAATCAATAACCAGAGCTTTCTGTTAAACACAACAGTCTCACTACGATAACAGGTTATTCCTTCCTTATACCAAAAAAAACCAACACATGAAAAACAGCTAATTTCACAGCAGACTTATTACAGAAAATAAAGGCAAAATATCATACAAGCTGAACACAGCTGAAGCATTAACATGATCACAAATTTCCATTCAGTACATTCACTAAATGATTTATTGGGAAGACCAGTGTACACATATTAAACAGTAACCTCAGCTTAAAAGCTGATCGTTACAGGTTAGCATTTCTAGACACATGAGCTGGCAATTACTGACTCTACAACACCAATCATGCCATGAATGGGAGGAAAGATCAGTCATACATTGATGATAGCAGTTATATATATATATATATATATATATATATATATATATATATATATATATTTACGCAATTTTGCATGAAAGTATATGACCAGGACCCACCGATGACTGCAGTCAATACAGTTACCCTGTAGACACCCTGGTACATATGATGTAGCCCTATCCTATAGTGCTGTATAAGCAGATAAAGCATTCCAGTAGATCTGGACTACTCACCTCTATCTCACTCACAGCTGAGTCGGTGTCTGTGACTCCCGGGCCGCAGGTCTCGGTATCCGGGTGTGGGTTCCTGTCCTAGGAAGTACAGCTCAGCAATAGGCCGGTTACGCTCCGTGACGTCGGTGATAGAGGAGGGTCCACGCAAGAAGCCACGTCAATTGCCTCCAGCCAATCGAAACGAGCATCGTTCCAAAGTATGCAGATACGTCATCAGCTTTGGACTCGCCCGAAATTCCCCTGGCAGAAGAATCAGGCTTAGCCAGTTCTCTGACGTCATCAAACTGAGCCATGCTCAAAGACCGACGTTTATAGTTCAGTATTTGACATTAGGCTCTCCTGATGTTGTGGGAAGTCCCAGCATGGAGAGCTACATGCCGTCTAAGCATTGACTAAAGTGAATGAGCTGACTGCCTGTGTTTCTAACATTCTGTTGAAACCAGAGTGGAAATAAGACAATTTCTTAAGCATCTACTGATATAGGACGAGGCTTATTTTTAAAGGATGAAATCAAGTTAGATCACTGATTTCACATCAGATTAACACTAAAGGGAGCATGAATAAAGAAGTAAATAAGAAGCTGGTAGAATAAGAAGCTAACTTCAGCCTCGGGGATATAGGGGCTTATCAGTCATTTTTATCCAGTAAATTTGCATCTGTTATCGTCACTTTTCAGCTGGACTGCGCACCTGAAAAGAGGCTCTCCCAGAGATGAATATATGGCTACAGAGTTATTTTTAAAAAATATTTATTGAAGCCTGAGGTGTGTGACTCGAAATCACCCAGTGCAGTGCAATACTGTGCTGGGGGCTTGGTACGTTAGACCCCTGTGCCGCTCCTTCTCCCAGGAGCTAATAGGCCCCAGAGAGGGGGGGGGGGGGGGAAGAGATTTTCAGACCCTCCTTCGCAAAAGCTAGGGAGGGTCCCTTTACATATGACCATTAGTTCCAAAATTAAATGGACATGTTTATAAGAAAAATAGTCTAAATTGAGAGAACATTATGATTTATTATGCACTTGAGCAACAAATTTAAATACCTTTTATTAATAATACATTTGCACTACAATAATAACAGATATTTAAAATTGTATGCCTGTTTATGTAGCAAAGGTTCCCTTTGTATAACTCCCATCCTCCATGAGTTGGAGTCTTCTCTGTTTCTCACAGATTTACAATACCTAATCTAACACATTTGAATTGCACAGATATAGAGCAATGCCAAACAAACCCCCTAGTGCGGCAGTTTACAATTTAGCCTCCCAGGGAAAAGAAAAATATTTCCCGACAACAAAAATGGTGATTGAATAAATTTCCTGGATCAGTCAACCCCTAAATATGACGAATGTTACAAATACTGTAGTTGTTTTTATAAAGCAGATTGTGATCCATAGCTTTTATTTTGCTTACACCCATTTTGAGGCTATACATGTATATTGCCCCATGAAGCAAATCCCTTAATATCTCCTTAATATCTCATGTTTGTGAGGAGTTTTTTTTTTGTTGTTCTGTATTTGGTTGTATTGAGATTGTGATACTACTTCAACAAAATAATTCCTGGAGGGTACATGGGTCATGTCAACAGGAAGACTCCCTAGGCAGTATACTTTATTTAGGAAAGTAAAAAAGCATGAATGTCTGGGATAATTGTACCTACCTCAGAGGCCACACCCCTTAAACATCTTGCTTGCACATTTGTATTTGTAAAGTATACTCCTAAGGAGTCTTGCTGTTTACAAGGTCTTTGTGTTATCCATGAATTCTTTTTAAATTGCTTCCTGGACCTAGGAAGAACTTGCATATTAGATTAGCATCAGGTTAAAATACATTGTGTCAGACCATGAATGTGCACCATGGTATGAATGTTGTCATACTCTACAGCTCTGTGGCTGTAAATGCAGTCACAAAGAGATCAGTTTTATTTCCATGATACCATCAAGGGCTTCTATATTTCTCCCACTGTACCCAATACTATATGAAAGACAGCATTCCTGGTATTGCTCCTTGAGTGCGCATTTCTGAAACAAGTACTACATAAGTACAAGGCATATATTCTCAATGACAGAGCAGAATAGACATGTACGCATGCTCCCAATTACTGCTGCTTTAAATTTTGATGATCATATTGTAAATAATCTGGTTATGACTAGTGGTGGATTAAAATTATCTGGAGCCCTGGGTTGTAAGTATGCAATGGACCTTCACCCTCCCCTTGCCAGCTGTCTCTTATTGTCACATATGATTCCCTACCATTCGTCCCTTGTCACATATGCTGCCTTATCACCTCTTCCTTCTTTGCTCATCACTACACTCCCATATCCAGTATGGTGGCACACTGATCAGATTTGCTGCTGTCACTACCACTGCCTGAAACTCTAAACCCTAATTGAAATCCTGACCTTAACATTATTTAAAATGTGACTTTCCTACACAAATTTAAAACTGCTACAATCGGAAGCTCAACATGCTCAACGGTAGAGAATGTGCTTAAGGTGCATGGAGAGCGGGTTACGGAAACAAAGAAGCAGTGATGGATTTCTGAGATGCCAACTCTGAACTTCAATGAACCATTGCTTGGATAATGGGATACATGCTAGGGGTGATTTTACACTCTTCACCGAGATACATAAGGGAAGAATTTCTGACTAAGGCAATTTTATTTAGAGTAGTATCTCTGTAAATAGTAGTTCATATGTGATTCAGTTGAGGATACTCTTGCCCTGTCTCTTGGTAAAACAGTTGAACATTGGATTACCTAGTTCTTGGGCATTAAAGTTTACTTCCCCACCAGTCTACAGATGAAGTTATCAAAATACATTTCTTAACAACTAAGTATATTCAGTGTGTATACAGTGTATTTTACTTGAAACAAAGTAACTGCATTGTTTTTATTAAGATGCCAATCTTACATTTTTAAAGGCTTTGTAGTCTTTATAAACAACAATAGCAAACATGACACTTGTGGGCCATACATAATTTCTCAAATAATACAAAGGTTTATTATACCAAATATAATAAGAAAGCCTACATTTTTCCAAATCATCATTTTAATTATATGTTATGAATTATTAAAAACTGGATAGCTTTCCTTTAATTTTACTTCACTGAAATAAAATAATACTAACATGTTGCTTATTTAAACATGATTCTTGAGTTGTATTTAATAATATTGTATAAATATCATATGTTTGTTGTAAACTATAGGAACAAATTTGTTTTGGTTACAGTGTATTTGCGATGTTTGCCCAAAAGGGTATTGAGCTTTAAAAAATACATGCCAATGTTTACAATTAAGTGTATGTGAGTCATTAAATGTGTTTTCGTAAAGCACTCAATAGAGAACACGTTTCTTTAATCATGCTAAAAATGTAACAATAGGAATGTTTCAAAGATGATTTTAGTAGAACTACAATTCCCATGATGCACTTCCCTGAAGCCGTGCATTTCCTGCACTAGAGGCTGTAATTCCTAACGATGTCTGAGACTGAAGGGTTGTCAGACTCTCCTGTGAAAGCTGTTATAGTGCCTGGAAATGGAGGAGGAAATGTGGAGTCCTGCATCTGGTATGGATGGACAAAAAGGAGACTAGACAAGGTAAAAGTACATGTGGAAATGAAAAATAATGCTGAGTATGTCCCTGTACCTATTAGTTGGCATTGCTTAGTGGTGGCTGTAAGAGCATATAAAGTACAGCAAAGCAGCACAGCCTATGAAATGTTGGTGTAAGTTTTGAGCTAGACATGAAGGTCGGTTCTGTTCTGGAGAAGTGTTATCATGCTCTGTACTGCATACACGTGTAATGTGTACTACGCAGTGTTGCAGGGGATGCAAGTTGGATCACTGAATGTGACAATGATGAACGACAGGGACATCAAAACAACTGTGTATATTTGTTTTTAACCACTTCTTGACCAAGACAATTTTCAGGTCTTGTTTACTTTGCTTATAATTTATTTAGTTTAGTGTACAAATGTGATTTTATATATATATATATATATATATATATATATATATATATATATATATATATATATATATATATATATATATATATATAGTATAATTATACCAGTAGAGATACCTATTTTTGGGCAGCATATTGGAAAACATACATATTTTACTTTAAGTATGTTATACAAGGAAAAACAAGCAAAATAAAACAAGAAATATACTTTTTTTTTTTTAAAGATCCTGCTTTTTGTATCTTTTTCATAGTTGGTTCAAACACATTAATTTAAATGACAATGCAGTCTCTCTCAAATAAAAAGATAACAAATATCTCTTTATTTGGGAATTTATTTTAGATTTGAAGGATTGATAGGACTGTGAATGCAAACTAAATAGTTTTATTTATTTAATTAATATACTTCAACGTTTGAAGGACACAGGGTTCACTTCAGGGGGTAAAAGTATCAAGCTGAAAGTTTCCGGCGGGTTTGAAAAGTGGAGATGTTGCCTACAGCAACCAATCAAACTCTAGCTATCATTTTATAGAATGTACCAAATAAATGATAACTAGAATCTGGTTGCTATTGGCAACATCTCCACTTTTCAAACCTGCTGTAAACTCTCATCTTGATACATTTACCCCCAGGAGAGGAATTAAACTGTTCCTGTTACTCTTGCTGGATTCCTAGTTGTCATTAACAGCTGTTTATAGTGTTGCAAAGGCTCTGAGAAGAATGCAACACAATTTTCTACCTATGAATAATAAAAAGTGTTTAAATGCTCAAGAGGCCACTGTGAGAAAGAATAGCTGTCAAGGCTATAGCAAAGGAAGGCATCAAGGCACATCAATATTTTGCTCTTCCCTAATAGATGGCAGGACATGCTGGGACTTGTAGTTTTACAACACCTGGAGAGCCACAGGTTGGCCAAGCCTGATATAATGCATCAATACCAACTGCCCCTGATTTCCATGGATAGTCCCAGGTTTTAAAGATGTTCCCTGGAAATGTCCCTGTATCACTGCACAATAAAACTTTTATTTTTCTGCTTGTTCGATAAGTACTTGCAACTATTCTTACAAAAACAATTATTTTTACAATGAAGGCCTCCAAATAATTCACTTGTTACTCAGTTATTTTACAGACACTGAGCGCCAGTCACTGTCTGAATGAAAAAAAAGTGTATTTTTGATGATTTTGGGTGACTCTTTGCAAACCGATTCCACATTATATTATTTATTTACTGTGCACTGTAGCATGTTCGGGTTCAAATGGTTTTAATAAATGTAATCACATGATTGATGTATGCTCTCATTTTGTTATTTTGCTAACTTTCATGCATAATACTAAGGTTATATTTAGGCCTGCCTATGTTGTTGGTAAATAGGAATACCACAGACGTCTCTGAAAAACATCTTAGTATATTGGCTGATATGAGAGCTCAACACTTGTGTTACTCATTCTGTGTTATGGTATCTCCAATTGATTCAATGAGTAATTAAGTAAATTTACTCATTTGCTTTACCAATATATATTAGTAAAGTAAGTAGGTATACTATTTCATACATTTAAAGGCGGCATCTAGGTGTGTGGTTATTTGGAGAATATTTGAGGTGATTTGACGCTTCAAAATTCTGATAATATGTAGAACGGAAATATAATCTCTGTTCATTTGAATTAAATTAAATTTGAAAAATAAAACTTTATGCCTCAGGTACAGGTGTGAAAAATGAGGACTACCTCACTTTCCATGATCTGGATAACGATAGCAACAAGGAAAAAACATCTTGGGCCTGATTCATTATGGAAAGGAAAGTAAAAAAATGAGTAACTTTGCATTTTTGCAAAACCATGTTACATTGGAGGGGAATGTAAACTTAAAATGTGGGGACTTATTTATAGCTGGAGTAGTGCATGTCCTAGGTCAACTTTAAATTTTAGTGTAAACATAAAGCTATCAAGTATTTGTGTGCTACATGAAAAAAACAGCCAGTTTTTATTTTATGTGCAAAATAATAAACTAATTTGCTCCCCCTGGTTTGCAACATGGTTTGTCCCAGAGAAAACTTACTCCTTTTTTTTTGCCTTACTTTCCTTAATGAATCAGGCCCGTAGTGTTTTTAAATATAGAAAAACACTTCTGTCTGGATGTAACCTTAATGCCCTTTGTATGTGCAGCTTCCAAATTTCCAGTGCGTTCTTCGAGACATGCCTGATCCATGTAAGTATATAAATATGCAATATTTTGTTTTTAACCAGAACTCACTCAATATTTTCATAGTTATTACTAAAAGATTCAATTATTCCATGAAAAATAATTTGACTGTTGATTGATGTTCTTTATATTTTTATTGCTAGATTCTGGTCATTCCCGTCTTTCAACATCTAGTCGAATAACACGTTTCTTTTAGTGTAACTAGCGAACCATATAAAAATATCAGGTTTTTTTTATTATATATAAACAAAACTGTTATAGTGTCTATAGATTTTGTTAATTAGAAGGAAAAATTGAATGATCTACCTAGATTGCAGTGATGAAACCTCTAGCGCTGAGAGGGTTAAGCCGTTATTGTACCGATGGATTTGTAGCAGTGTTTCACTGACTTTGTTTTTGTTAACTACTTTGTGTTTACTGAAAATAATTGTCTGTTTTTGTTTTTTTTGTGCAACTTTTGATTTTATTTGAAATGCAGCAAAGTCACAATGTCATGTCACTGTTGTAATGTAGTTACAGCAAGAGAATCAATATGGCTTCCATTTATGGAATCAGAACTGCACTGTGACAGCAAAACTGTAATCATTGGACACAGCTCTGGAGCAGCTGCAGCTATGAGGTATGGGTAAATTGTGTGTTACTGGCTGGTTATTTTCTCATTTAACCAATGGAATGTAAATGCAGGAAAAGGCTTTTTAGTATAATTACAATATAAATAGTTGGGGATTATTATTATTTTTTAGTTATAAATTTTTTACTCAACGCTATACATTTCTGGCAATTAAGGAGGCCCATCAGTGTATTTGAACTTTATCATACCCCCTGCAAAAAATATTAAAGAACAAAAAAAATGGGAACTATAAAGTGTGTACTCTATAATAGTTAAACTACGACACACCTTGTAATAAGCATATATATTTAGTATGTCTATATTTTGTAAATATATTTAATTCATTTCTGTTATTGCACTTATTAGAGTGTCACTAGCAGTCATTGACAGCTGGAGAAGGGAGAGCCTATATGAAAGCCCATACTCCTTGATCTGTCTTTTCTCAAGTATGAACTGTCTCCGACTTCAACAATTCACCTTTCCCTCTCTCTGACCCACCTCTCTTCCCTTCCATAAAGTTACTATCACCAGTTGATCCTACTGTTTTCCTCCTCCCTGTTCTCACACCTATCCCCATCACCACCCTTCCTTGCACTGATCACTGTCTTTCTACCCTCACACCCTTACCACTGCCCTTGACTCTGTCGCTCTAGTTATCACTAGTAGCCTTCATCGTTCCTTCCTCAAGCTTATAACTCCAAACTTACCTGCCATGTTCAAAAATGCTCCCGTAGTGCATAACTGCTCAGGAGGAAGTCGCACACTCATGCTGACTTCCTTCACTTCATATTCATGCTCTCCTCTTACAGTTCTGCCCTATAACTCTCTACAGTTATACTCCAATGCCTGTTGCCTTTTTGCCACCTTCAACTCCCTCCTCTCCCTTCCCCTCTCTCCTTCTCACTCCCTTGCTCACTGTCTGCTTTCAACCTTGCTACCCACTTCACCTTCAAAATTGCGTCCATTATTTCCATCATCAAGCAGCAAACAAATCAATAACAATGATTACTAATGAAAACAGCACTTTGCAAATACATAAATGGGTGTAGTTACTCCAAAGCTTTTGTTTTATACTGGCCATGTATGCTGCAGTACACCAGAAGATATTGGGTAACTGGCCCAATAATGATTTTATTGAAACTGGCAGGATCATTATCGCTCATGTTGGTAAATGATGGCTATCAGCCAATCTGTGTTCAGTTATCCTCTGACTCTACTAACAGGCCCCAATTGTAACATATTTGATCTGCTGGGCAGCCAGTCCCTGTCCAATTTGACCAACTGTGCTTGTCATTATATTGGACAGTGATCCTATCACTTGAGTCTACGATTCAGCAGCAGAGTTGCGGTTTATGTGTCCAGCATTAGAGTTTATAATGGCCTAGAAGGTGTGGGATCTGTCTGCATAAGAATTAGGGCTAATTAGAAGAGTTTACAAGAAATGCTGTGGTAGAGGATTTATCGTTTAATTAGGACCGCTTTGTAAATCCTGTTTTATTTTTTTCCCTCTTATGTATTATAGATATGCCGAAACACATCCAGTGTTTGCAATAATTCTGGTGGCAGCATACACCTCTGACTTGGGGGATGAAAATGAAAGAGAGAGTGGTATGTTATTACTGATTTTATTATGTGAACTGCTGATTAAATGCACAAGACTTACATATAGATTAAGACAATAAAAACTGAATATACTGTACTTTGAATGATGCATTCTTTATTGAATGATAGTTACAATCTACATAACTTGTACTTTTTCTTAGACTCTAAAGCTGGCCACAATTGCTAAGATTCCTGATCCGTCGCCCAATAGTATAGATGAAGCCATTCTGATGTTACACATCGACAGACTGTACGAGGCCTAAAATCTGAATTTGCCGATAGATTGTACACATTAATTTCAGTCATCACTGAATTTACTTTTTTCTCCTGTGAACAATAAAAAAAAATCCAGCCATTTCCTAAATTTTCTTGTAGAATCCCACCATAGTTAAATTTTTATATCAACCACATCACCTGATGAAATAGTCTTAAGTGTTTTCAGCTTTGGCACCTGTTTTTAAGGCATTATCATTTGTGCAATACTATGTAAATAGCTTTCAACAAAATCACAATGGAAGTGGAATCAATACCTGTGTTCCAGGAATTCTGAATTTTCTAGTCCACTTTATATGTAAAGACACCACAAGGTATATTAATAACAGAGGATATTTCTCTCTCCTCACTCTTAGGATATTTCAATCGTCCTTGGCAATGGGAGAAGATAAAATCCAACTGTCGGCATATCATTCAGTTTGGTTCCACAGATGACCCGTTCCTGCCATGGATCGAGCAGCAAGAAGTGGCTGATAATTTGAGTGCAGATCTGCACAAATACACTGACCGTGGCCACTTCCAGAACACAGAATTTAAGGACCTGCTAAATGCTGTGAAGAAACTGATTCCCAATTCTGCATAAACATTGTATAACTACTTATAAAGAACAATACAAACATGCATCTTGAATCAGACTAAAACTAAACCTTGATAAATACATTATTTCTGGGTTTGATATAAAACAAAGTGATTGCCACATTTCCGATCCGTCATTGAATTGCTCCACATGGTAAATACTGATGTTATTGTTGACATGTAATATTTTTGTAATGATCATGGGTTTCTTTAATACTGATAATCTGCTGCTCTGTGCAATGTCAGTTACCAGTGACACATTTGAATATACACTGCTAGTGTATTGGTCACTGATGGACTGATATTATCCTAATGCAGAAAGATAGCTATTACACAGAGGCCCTTCTAGTTTCATAGCTGTGTTTTATGCTATTTTATTAACAATTAATGTATAGCTTTGATAAGTGGTCTTATCTTACATGTATCAATATCGGATTATCACAAGCGTACCATCTGGAGACAAGTTCTTTTTCTTGCATTTTCACATATTATACCAACCTATCAGACGATGACTCATTATTAGGCAGGATGCTATGTTAGTTTGTTATTAAATGCATGTATATGTATTGAAGTAAGTAAGAAACAGACACATCCATTATTGTGCATAATCCCTAAAAGCTTTGGATTGCTGCCATATGTTTTTTCTTCTGCCACATACAGGCTCTCAGCATGTCCTGTGAAGGCAGAGGGAATTTTAAATTACAGTGCAAATTGAGCTTAGAGGGGCATTCAAAAGCCTCTCTGCTTACTCCATTATATACCATATGATTATGGTTGCTAGGGTAGTGCATGACACTGTATAAAGCCTGCCATTTATTATTTTTTTACATGGGATTACTGCATTAAACAACATTTTGCTCAAACTTTTCTTGAAACTGCGTGGATTCAACCCAAAAAATCAAAAAACATTCTTTGTGCATGAACATTGAAATATTTGTACTTACCGTAAAATCTGTTTCTCTTAACACAGTTGGGGGATACTGCTCACCATGGGGTATAGAGGGTGTTGTGTGGAGGAAGGCACTAAAAACTTGTTTAGCTTGCTCCCCTTCCGTCTATGTCCCTTCTGGCCGGAAACATCAGTTATTTAACTTCTAAAGCTTTAAGAGAGGGCGAAGCCACCTTCAACAGAACAGTCAGAACAAAAAGGGTAGGAGCACAGTGTCCATCTGTTAAGAGAAACAGATTTTACAGTAAGTACAAAAATATAACTTCCTCTTACAGTTGGGGGAAAGCTCACCCTGAGGAACGCTCCAAAGTAGCCCCTATGGGTGGGTACGCTCAGACTGAGGTGCGCGTAAACTTTACGTCCAAAACTGGCATCTTTGCAAAGACGTGAAACCGGTAGTATCTGGTACACGTGTGGACGGAAGACCAGGTAGCTGTCCGAAACAACTGCTCAAACAAGTCCCTGTGTCGTGCCGCCCAGGAGGCGCTAAACAACTTAGTGGAGTGAGCAGTAAGACTATCAGTACCTGTAGATCCCGCAGACATAAAACTGACGAATAGTCTCCATCTGGCGACAGCCTGTTTAGTGGCTGCCCGCTCTGAAACCCATCTGGCTGAAGAAATAGCCTGCAAAAAGAAAACCTTCCTTGTGCAGAGCTTCAAAGAAACAGATTCCCAAGGGTTCAAAAAGCGACTTCTGCAATGCAGTGAGCACCATGTTGAATTCCCATGGCGCCACCAGAGGAACAAAAGGCAGAACAGAGAACCCCCTGAAGAAAAGTGTGGATGTCTGGCAGCAGAGCCAACGATCTCTGAAAATATACCTACAAGGATGAAACGTGGATTTTAAGGGACACCAAATCGCAAGCCCTTGTCCAGACCATCGGAACGCCAAGACCCTATCCAAATGAAAAGAAGAAGTGGGTACTCTTTGCATCTCCCACTAACCAATTTATGTCTTCCAAATACAATAGTAATTTTTAGAAGATGTTCGTTTTCTATCTTTGATCATAGTTTGAATGACCCTATCTGACAGGCATTTTTGTTTAAGAATCAAGGCTTCAACCGCCAGGCTTTCCAAGCTAGCCGTTCTAGGTCTTGATGAAAAAATGGACCCTGGCTTAGATCCTCTCCGAGAGGAAGTATTCAAGGAGTTTCCACAGATATGGTGAGAAGGTCTGCGAACCACAATTTTCCCGGCCAATTGGGAGCTAGAAGAATCACTGGAACCCTTTTGCACCTTGCCTTTGTCTACACCCGAAGCAACATCAGAATTGTACACCAATCTGGACTTCCAGAGAACAGTCATACAGTAATACTTGTCTACCTTGTGGTTTAGTCATGAAGCCATCATGTCAACCTCCGGCTGACCCCACCTGTCCACAATCTAAACAAAACACCTCTGGGTGGAGGGACAACTCTCCTGAGTGAATGGCATGCCGACTCAAGTAGTCAGCTTACCAATTTCCCACCCCCGGTATGAAAACCGCTGAAATGGCCGGAATCTGCTGTTCCGCTCACTTCAGGATCCTGGCAACCTCTTTCTGGTACCCCTTTGATTATTAATGTATGCCACAGCCGTGGCGTTGTTGGACTGAATCCGAATGGGTCTGTTCCGCAGCCGGGACTGTGCATAGACCACCGCATTGAAGACACCCTTAACTTGAGGACATTGATGGGCATCCTGGCCTCCTCCTGGAGCCAGAGGCCCTGCAAATCGAGATTCAGAGTCACCGCCCACCATCCAGAGGCTGACGTCTGTGGTCACTATGGTCCAATCCCAGACTGAGAAGCGCCATCCCAGACAGGTTCCTTGCCCATATCGACAGGTCACTGGCTGGAAGAACTGGGTTTTCAGATGGGAATCCGACCTTTTCCAGATGGTGAGGATTTCGCATTGGAAGAGTTGAAAATTGAGCAAACTGTACCGCCTCGAAACAGCACACCATGTGCCCCATCAGCTTCATGCACTGAAGGATGGATACGTGCTTGGGAGACAGCAAGGTCTTCACCTGGTGTTGAATTTTCCAAATCTTTTCCTTAGGTAGGAAGTCCTTCTGGCACCTGGTGTCGAACAAAAGACCAAGGAAAACCATACGCCGAGTAGGAACCAGGCTGGAATTTCTAAAATTGATGACCCAGCCGTGGGATTGCAAAATCTCCGCCGTCAGGTCCAGGCAAGGGGCTGAACCTGCTTTGATCAGGAGATCGTCTAGATACGGCAAGACTGTCACATGCTATTGACAAACGCCCTACCATGACTGCCATCACCTTTATAAATACCCATGGCGTCTGCAGTCTGAAAAGCCTGGGAAACTGAAGGATGTCAATTAACCTGTGAAACCCCTCCTTCCTCTATGTCCCGCCTTATAGAAATGGTGCCCGTTTACCACAGTAACTGATGGGAGCTGTGGTCTTGCAACAGCTCCCTACCAGCCAACATGCCCATACTACCTGTGGATCCAACAGTGACTGTCCTCCATGCTGTCACTGGAGAGGACAGGGACCAGCCGCAGCTCTGTCTCCTCTACGCAAAAGGAGACTGTAGCCCGCACCACTAGCCTGGAGTGTTGCTGGGTTCCTGGACACTCATCCAGTGCCAGGTGACACTGCAGCCTACATATTATCAGGGGGTAAACGGCGGCTCTAAAGTGCTCTCCCTGACTGCTAGCTGTATGAACGCCGTCCAGGAACACAACCTAACTAAATAAAATTGATAAAATATAAAGGACTAGACTAAAACGCCCTACTCTAGGCACTAATAATTTTGCAGAGGCGAGGGGAGCAGGCTAGAAAAGCTTTTAGTGCCTTACTCCACACAGCCTCATCTATACCCCATGGTGAGCTGTGTCCACCAACTGTTTGTGCAAGAGAAACTTTGATAGTGTGTGGTGTATATTAATTTGCATGTATTCAATAAATAACACCAAGTTACAACACTGCTCTGACTTTTCTCCTCCTCTTGTATGACACAGGCCCTTGATAACACTTTTATTTTATGCGGTGTAGGGACCCTTCCATAAAGAAAATGACTTCATAATGCAAGTGTGAAAATATTATCATCTGTATTTTTATAATTTATTTACCATTTAACTAAAAATAATAATTACTTAGCAAATTGAATTTAAGAAATTAGTTTATTTCAGATATCTTCAATTCCCATGCCCACTTCTTAGCAACTGAAAAGTGTAATGAAAGAAATAAGCCAACACTGCTCTTCTGCTGGGATGCGATATAGATCACATGGTGAATATTTAACAGATACCAAATGTAATAAAATTGTGTCTAAAATAAATAACTTTTATAACAAAGGGTCCAGTCTGAAACTCCATGATGCAGCGTGCTACTTCATCCAAGTTGAGCATGTTGCGATAGACTTTCAGTTCAGGGATCCAGGCTGAACAAGCAGGTACCATTAAAATTCCAGCCATTCTGTCATATATATACAATTAGACGGAGATATTTCACCACCTTCGTGACAGTCATAAAATACCTGGTGGGAAGCAATAAAGACAGCAATGTTTATGTCCCAAATTTTTGGAGGAGGATCTTGCGTCTAAACTTTTCATTCCTTGCTGCAACAATATTAGAGGAACACACACTTTATACTAAATTACATCTATGGTGTTTTGTTATAACTAACCACTATGTAACAGAAATATATACAAATAGAGAAATAATGCACAATGACAAATACATAAATATATTTCATGATGTATAGTACTTACTTAGCAAACATAACTAATTACCATCTCCTGCTAACTAATATCCAGTTTCATAGTTTTGTTTATTGGGTTTTTAAATATTAAATTAAAAATATACCACAAAGTAAAGAATATTGTGCACAATAAAGCAATAAACGACTAGGCAGTTTTATTTGGCAGATTAAATCAACTTACTGGGCACAGACCACAAGGTGTCCGCACTAATCCTGCTGGCTGTATGATTGGGTTCACCCCTCTATAAAGCTTCATCTGTCCATCCACACTGCCCACTGTCCCCTCTTTAGCAGCAATTATGGTCATCTCTACCTTCCCGTCATAAATCAACGTGTTTAGGATAGTTTCTATATCTTCCATTGACAATTCAACCTTACAGGGAAAAAAAGCATTATACAAAGAGCAATTTTACAACTAGTTGGAATACTTGTCTCTAAACCTAAATACAAGTGGATCCAACATGAAATGGCAAAAATAAATATGTGGAAGTTGTTCTACCTTGACAGAAGATGAGATTCTTAACACTATTTATAAAGAATAGTGCTCTGTAATCAGGTAGCCTCTCCTCAGAGAGACTTCATGCAATGTCCATCCACAGACTTAATATAGGAAGTCTGCTGTGAATAGGAATACAAAAAGATCTATTCCCCCTATGATCACAAGGATGATGTTTTAAATATAAGACACTGTTTTGCCATCAATGTTGCAATAATAAATGTTTTATTAGTTATACTGATTTGGGATAGGCTAAATCTAAGAGGTACCCAAACATTCTGTGATTTTGATGGCCAATAAGGTCTAATTGAATGCACATAGGTCTAATTTTAGACCCAACTGGATGCAAATAAATAAAACAAATGATTTATTGTATTTTTTTTTATTCAAAAGACATTGTCAACTTAACCTGCTCCATCAACATCAATTAGCCAGATAATATATTGCTAAACCTTTAATCAATATGACTCTGGTTTATTAATTTTTGTAGCAGTGCTTAATGTTATTTATTTAAATTTGTCACATTTGTATTTGATCAAGCACTTTTCCTTCTATGCTCTTACCTTGCTAATACCAAGTTCACAGATATATTTCCAAACTTCATGTGATGAGGCAAACGAGCTGTTTCTCTGGATCATGGGGTTTTGTTTACTGTCTTTGGCTGCTTCTGCCTGTTTTAGTCAATGAAAAAGTATACTGTAAAACTTTCTGTAAAGCGAGTGAACACAGATTGACAGATGTCTTGGAACCAGACTGAAACAGCAATGATTTTGTAAGTCAATTTTCTACACAATTTACCTTGGATTGTAAGAATTTAAAACACTGCTGGTTTAAAACTTCTACAAATTCTGACTCGAAATCCTGGTCACTGTACCATGCTCCACCAGTCACTGAACGGTCAGGCTGTACATTATACAGCATGTAAACTTTCTTTTTTGAAGCCTGGTATAGGAAAACACAAAAAGTTATTCACATATTAATAAAAGAATATGCTGATTGATACGGATATCAATATTCATGTATACCCAAAAGTGACAAATTTCTCAGCTGAATTAACAGCCAGAGATCCTTGTGTGTAAAAGTGGACCAATTCCAGATTAAAAATTAACTGCAGACATAAGCAAGAATTCACCTCCTGCTCTGGTCTTTCTGTAAAACATTAAGAACAGTTATATTATTTGCCTTCATTTTCGTAGAATCCCTTAATCTCACTATTGTCAAACTGAGGCACTATAATCCTTCCACAATAATCTTATTGTGTAGTCTAATAGCTAGGAGTGTGTGTGAGAAATAATTAGGGGGTGTAGTCAGGATGGAAAGGTCAGACAATACGAGAGAGAGTAAGCAAAGGAAGTAACAAGGTAGCAGACAACTCCCTATGTTTAAACATAGCCTGCACCGAGGCATAACAAGACTACGACTAGCATATATATTCTCCTGTAATTTTTTTTTTTTTTGAGTTAAGTGTCCCTTTAACATCTGCAGTCTTGAACTTTTGGCTAAGATCAGGTTAGATACCCAAGTACGAAGTAGGGGCTTAAAGACGCCCCTTGTAGGCGATGAGGTGTTTGGAGCCCGAGTTACTGATATGCCCATGGTTAGAGAGGCTGGGGGTGTCTGAAAATTCACTGGTGATGGGGAACCTGCAGCACCCTCTGTAAACAGAGGGTGGCACGAGCACTAAGCACTTGTAACCTTCTCTCATCACATTTTATTTCTTGGTCCTGCCCTTTTTGCTGGATCAGAAAAATATTTAAACCTACTCGCCATGAGGCTGAGTCCTGCGGGCACTTATTTATTTATGGACACAAAGCACTTTATGTTTTTGTTTGTATGTGAAATAGTCTCGATTTTTTGAGGGGCTTGGGTATAGACCCTTATGGGCAACCCTCTTCCCATGTCATCTGAGGCTCCCTCCTTCTGGGGTAGTTGAAGAACCAGTCCCCCGGGGGAAGTTTCAGCCAATCTCGGGGTAACGGGGAGCGCCTGAGCCTTGCGGGTCTTGGAAGAACCTTGCCTCCTAAGAGGCAGTTTGGTTCCGGAGGTCGGGAATGTAAAGGGACTCTCCCTAGCTTCGGCGAAAGAGGGCACGAAGATTTATTTTTTCCTTCTTTGGGGCCTTGTGGCTCCTGAGAGATGGGTAGGAATGGAGCCATTTTCCCTTTTGGAAGGGTCCAAAGTCGATAACCTCTAGCACAGTCACAGACTGCACTGGGTGATATGAAGCATGCACCTTAGGCTTGAAATTTAACATCTGCAGTCAGACAAAGGATTGGTTTGTGGAGCCTCAGAGACCTCACCATTGGAGGGAAAGCACTGGTGATGCGCAACAAGATTATTCCCGTTCTGCAGTACACAGCCCAAGCTTTGCCACCTCTTGCTGCGGTCTGCAAAACCATCTTGAGAACAGTCTTCCACTTCATCTGCGGCTCCAAAATCGACAGAGTGAAGGGGAGCCCACAAAGGCAGGAAAGGGAGTCTCGATATCCACACCATGCTGTGAGCCTTCCTTGTTTGTAACTGCATTCGCAGGACTCTTATCGAAAATAGCATTTACTCTGCTGGGAAGTCCATGTCTCGCTTTTGCCTTCTGCTTCTTTGGAAGGTTCTTGGCTGGGACAAGTGGTACAGCTCCTTTCCTTACAATTGGACTGCACCTTGGTATTACCTGAATGTTGGACAATTTGTGAGGGCGCACCATCTGGAGGGACTTAAACCAGACTTGTGGAAGCCAAAAACTATCCAAAAGCTCATCAGAGCTAAGGACGTTATGGAGTCTGTTCAAGGGCTCCCTGATGCTACAGCTAAACATGTTTGGGAGAATGTGTTCTCCAAGAGGTTGACTAATAACTAATTATTATTATCATCGTAGATTTGTAAGGCATCACAGTGCTCCGCAGCGCTGCACATTAGGAAAGACAAGGACATACATAAAACAGGACATACATAAAATAAGAACAGACAAGACAGACAAAATGAATTGAGACATGAAAACAAAGGGTATGGAGGACCCTGCTCATTACAGAGCTTACATTCTAAAGGAAAGAGGGAACAGCTGAAACATGAGGATCAAGTGTGGCTCTGAGTGGAGATTGGGATAGTTGTGAGGGTGCATTATTGTGAATAGTGTTATCGAGGATAAGGTCACCTCTAAAAAAGAGATGGGTTTTCAAAGAGCATCTAAAGATTTGAAGGCTGTGGGAAAGTCTGATTGAGCGTGGTAGGGAATTCCATAAGTGGGGAGCAGCACGGGAGAAGTCTTGTAGGCGGGAGTGAGAGGTGGTTATCAGAGAAGAAACAAGGCGCAAATCAGAGGTAGATCTAAGAGGGCGGGAAGGAGAGTATTTTGATATGAGATTTGAGATATATAAAGGGGTGTTATTGTTGAGGGCTTTGTAGGTAAGAGTGAGTAATTTGAATTTGATTCTGGAGGACACAGTGAGCCAAGTGTAGGGATTTGCAAAGTGGTGCAGCAGATGTGGAGCGGTGAGAAAGGAAGATCAGTCTTGCAGCAGCATTGAAGTGTGGATAAACGGGTGTCAGGAATGCCAGATAGCAGGAGGTTGCAATAGTCAAGACGAGAGATGATGAGAGAATGGATACAAGTTTTGATAGCATGTTGAGTAAGAAAAGAGTGTATTCTGGCAATGTTTTTAAGGTGGAGTCGACAGGACTGGGAGAGAGTCTGGATGTGTGTAATAAAGCAGAGGGCTGAGTCAAGTGTGACACCAAGGCAGTGGGCTTGGGAGACTGAGGACATTGTGGTGTTATTGACGGTGAGGGAGTTTTGAGAGCAGGTGGTGACTCTGGCAGGAGGGAAGATAATAAGTTCTATTTTGGACATGTTGAGCTTTAGGTAGCGTAGGGACATCCATGTGGAGATAGCAGAAAGACAGTTGGTTACACAAGATAGCAATTACATTAATTCCGCAGCACTGCACAGAGAACCCACTCACATCAGTCCCTGCCCGATTGGAGCTTACAGTCTAAATTCCCTAACACACACAACGACCGAGAGAGACTAAGGTCAATTTAATAGCAGCCAATATACTAGTATGTTTTTGGAGTGTGGGAGGAAACCAGAGCACCCAGAGGAAACCAATGCAAACACGGAGATAACATACAAACTCCACACAGATAAGGCCATGGTCAGTAATCGAACTCATGACCCCAGTGCTGTGAAGCAGAAGCCACCATGCTTGCTCCTAGGGGGGTAGCTGAAGAACCAGTTCCCCCAGGGCAAGATTTGGCCTACAAAGGGTAGAAAGGAGTCTGCCCGAGCCTTGCGGCCTGTCCTATTGAGAAGGGTCCAAAGTCCCAAGCCCCAGTAGTCACTGACTGCACTGGGTGATTTGGAGCTCGCACCTTAGGCTTTCTAAATGTAATGTATCCTTCTCTGCCTTTTGGCTAAATCAGGTGTAGATGTCGATTTACGCAATGGGGCTTAAAGGAGCTCCCTGGAGGCGATGGGTTGTTACCTGATCCTCTCGCCAAGAGGCCGGCTGCATGAAGCCTGAGGTGCTATGTGCCCTGGTGTTGCTCTAGTCGAGGGTGCCCGAAAATGCACCTGCTTATGGTGACCACCTGTGCACAGAGTGAGGCACTAAGCACTTTGAACTTTTAAGCAGCACCACTTTCCTTTGCCCTAGAACCAATCCCAGGCTTTGTAAAAAAAAAAAAAAATGTATCAGTGTTACCATAATGTTATATCACCAACAGATAGAATATCTATAACAGAGTGTGAGGAAAAAAGACCCTCAAACTAATTAATTGATTTGAGATCTCTAAATAACAGTTCTTTACAGCTCTGTATAAATTATAGGATACTGAACACCGTACCGCTACGGATTTGACAGCTTTAATGAGTTTCTTGCTTTCCATGTTCTTCAGGATTTTGTTGATCTCAGTGAGAGGAAGATTACTTTTGTATCTTATATCTCTGCTCCATATACCTAGGAGGAAAAAAGGCATATTCTAAAATGTATACACAGGAGAAACAAAATAATGGTGCCCTCAAACATTTACTTCAAACACATATGGCACTTACCATATACATTGGAGAATACTAATGCACAATAATCTTAATGTATTATTATATAATGTTGTTGATACTTGGAAGAGGGTAGAGCAGTGGATGAATCACTTGTAAAGCTGCATTACCACCAATGGGAACTAATTTACTAACGTGCCTGCTACCCTACCTGAAGCTCCGGGGGCTTTTTCCCAGGGCTCTTCCAGTTCTGTAATACAGAACCAGCAGTCTAATTTAGATTGCCAACTTAGAACGGCTGCTGTCTGCTGCCAATCTCTTAACTGCGATCGTCTTTCGCTCACCATCTTGTCCTCCATTGGCAGGGGCTAGGGTATGTTAGTAAAATCTTTTCTGTACATATTTGTGTAGCTTAAAATGCAATTTATATAACAGAGTTGCTAGTAACAAACATTTCAAGATGACTTTTTATATTGGTTTGACGGACTGCCCCTTTGAGTATAATGTCATGTCTCTATATCTGGTCTAAGAGCCACATGATGAGAGTCTACTCACTCATTGCAATAAAATGTTACCTTGCTTAAAAATTCTGTATGTAGAAATTGTTACAGAGCTGTTAAAGGGTAGATAAAAATAAACCTATAAAACACATGCCACTAATAAACATACCTTTATTGCCTGCATCCTCAATAATCTGATATACTAATTTTTCTTGATTGTCAGACCCCTTCATTTTACTGCAAACAGAGAAAAAAAAGATTTCTTAACACGGACAATTGCTTAGAGATCAGAATTCTTTTCTATATAAAATAATTTACATGTACTACAGGTGTTGAGCAAATAATTCATACCTGCAAACTCTCCCGGAAAGTCCGGGAGACTCCAGAAATTTGGGTCAGTCTACCAGGCTTGCGAGAGAGCCGGCATTTCTTACGCATCCCGGGACTCCCTTGTCAAAATGACGTGATTCACCAAGAATCACGTCACTTTGGCCCCCCTCCTTGACAAAACGTCATTTTACTCATGGGGGCGGAGCCAAAATGACGCGATTCGAGGCGTCCCTCACCCGGACGTTGCCTACTGAAAGTAGGCGAGTATGAAATAATTGCAAAACATTTAATGAACAAATTTAGAGTTTGAAACAAAATGCAGAATCACTTGTAAACAGTAAGGTTTGTAAAACATACAACAGTTGAATTTTATTTTGTACTTGAACATGTGGACTTCCAATAGTTTCTGAAGTCAGAGAAGATGATGGAGAGCAACATGTTTGTTTGTTAAGTTCAGTAAATAATTCTCACCCAGCAGTTTGTGCGTCCTTCATCCTGTACAGAAGGCCTGTGCCACTTCTAAGGAGATCCAGCTGGCCCTTTAATGTGAAATGAAACATACAGAGTACAGTCAATGTAAGCAGAAATGAGGAAAATTAGCTACTGACATTATTAAAATGTTACAAAAGCATCAGCTAAAACTGCACACGAGGCAATTACAGAGATAAAACGTTTGTCATTAATACAAATCACCCTAGTCTACCATTATCCAGGTCAAAATCCAGCTTGTTTTGGTGCAGGAGTATACAACTA
This sequence comes from Mixophyes fleayi, assembly GCF_038048845.1. NCBI lineage: Eukaryota > Metazoa > Chordata > Amphibia > Anura > Limnodynastidae > Mixophyes > Mixophyes fleayi. The sequence continues at coordinate 292,290,718 of NC_134404.1, read as the reverse complement.
TTAAAAGTCTAACTACTCAACTGCTACACTGATAAAAAACTAGAAAACGCTCTATTTTATCCATACTCCCCGGCAGCACTTTTACATATGCCTAGATCCCTGGTACTGCCACAATTTGATAAGAACATCTTTTTTAAGGATACACATAAAGCATGGATTTATATTAACAAGAAATATAATAGGGACTTCAAAACTACCAGCTTTCTTCCGATTTGGGGTAACCCTGTATTTCAACCTAGCTTAGAAAATTCTAATTTTCTCACGTGGCGCGACAAAGGGATAATGGCAATAAGAAACATATTTGACCCGGGTGGCATGATCTACTCCTTTGAGCAATTAAGGGAAAAACTAGGGATACCAAACTCCCAGTTCTTTATGTATCTCCAGCTGAGACACTATGCAAACTCAAATCTAGACCCGAGAAAATCTATGGGGAACCCAGATAGTTTGGAAGGTTTGCTCTCCTTTCTGAAAAATGTTAAATTTAAAGTTAGGTATATATATGCAGATTTATTACCTACACAAAACATAACCACCTGGAATCAAACAGTGAAGGCTTGGCAAAAAGACATCCCCAGTATAAACAAGCCAATCACTCTAACTTGCTACTTTGAATCTGTATGGAAATCGCTATCTACTGCTCATCTCCAGGACGTACATTTAAAGGTGATCCATAGAGCATATATACCACAGTAAAGGCGTTGTTTTATGGTTGAAGGAGAGACAGGTCTTTGTCCAAAATGTAAATTCCAAAGAGTGGACTGGTTACACAATTTCTGGGGCTGCAGGAAGGTTAGGAAATTTTGGTATAAGGTTGTTAATTTTATTAACTACTCATTTAAGATAGAAGTTACATTGGCCGCAGAACCTCTCCTGTTAGCTGATTTTAGTAGTTGGAAGGACTTCCTACCCTCCTCTGACGTTTTAGCTGCCCTGACAGTAATAGTTACGGTAGCAAAGAAACTGATTTTGCGATATTGGACATCACCAGTATCCCCGAACCTAGAGATGCTCAAAATTGAAACTTTGGATATTATATATTTGGACAGAAGAGCCACTCTCCCGGACATAGAGAAAGGTGGGGTGAGGTTTCAAAAGAAATGGGGCATTTACATTGAATCACTGGAATCTTCGGTCCAACAAAACATTTATAAGTTATTTGAATATACTACTTGGTATTTACTTAGACAATTAAGCTAATTTAGGCCTGATCGAAGAGATAAGCCTATAGGATCGAAGGGAATTGTTTTGTTCTCTGGGAATCTTAAGACCTGAACTTACTCTGACAGTAGAGAAAATTACGAGAATAACCTCTAGATTCAATCACTCTATACTCCCTTAAAGATATGGACAAATATTAGGTTAGAAAAAGGAATGATCTGTCTTGACTATCTGACCATTACTAAGTAAAAAAAGGCAACTACTTCCCCCCCCCTTCCCCCCTTTTCACTCTTCCCCTAACCCTAAAAAAAAAATAAAAAATTAGTTTTTCTTTTTTTTTTTCCTTCCTCTTACTTATCAATCGTGTTTTTGGGTTGACAAATACCATTAACATTAAGACACATTTACAGACGTATAAAAATCAAGATTTACATAATGTTGATGCATAATTTTGAAAATCTTGAATGTATTTGAAATGTATCAAAATAAGTGAATGGTATTTTGTACTTTGTACTTGTTATTGTTACTGTCATCTCTGAGAAAAATGAATAAAAAGATTTAAAAAAAAAAAAGAGTCTAACTACTGGTTAATTCCAGTGGCCATTTATTTGTCCGAATCAATATCCATGAGACTCAATTCACTAGGAACCAATGAGGTCTCTTTTTCGCAGTAAACAAATGTGTTATATTTCCACAAATAAAGTTACATTTATACATCTGCAAATACAATAATATAATATTAAATAAACTTAATTCAACCTACAAAAGTTACTCATTTTATGGCACATTTATAATTTGCATCGCTCCTGTGCTACCACGCAGGAAAAGCAAATCGATGAGTTGAGCTTACTGATAAATAGCCATTACATCTTGTGAACGAATGAATGAGAAAATACCATTGTACCCCCACACAAAAACAAACAAACTTACAACTGACAGTAAACGGTTGATTGCCATAGCTCTCTGCTTTGCTTCAATCTGAGGCATCTCATTCTGGATAACTTGATCAGTGATTCCATGAGGGAACTGCTGACACAGCTCTATAATCCTAAAAAATGAAGCAACAGGTTCAGATTTACATTTCAACATAATATCCTGCACCCAATCTCCAGGGTCAGTCACTGGAAATGTCCCCAACTGCCAATATTGATCAAATGTACAATGCGATTTCTTTTTCATTGACCTTCCAGCAGGGTCGTGGGAAATAAAGGGTTAACTCCCCCTACATGCTGAGAACAATACATTTCTCTCTCCCTCTGCTGAATCCCAGGAGAGCATAGCTTCAAAATCACTAACAGAGGAGAATGTCTACTCCCTAGTACAGAAAGTCGCTTTGGCGTAGTTTGCTTTGCACATGCATATTGTCATATATGCTCTCGACTCTGGTGGAGGAGTGACGTCACAGAATGGGGCTTTTAAAAGAGATATTGATTCACCACTGCTTAAACTACCGGATACTGATGTAGGTGTAAGTTTGCTGGTGGAGAAGTGCCTGTGTTTTATATACAATGCCGCTATTCATGTGTATGGTGTATTTCAGAATGACTGTTGTCTAAACAAAGATCGCCTCTAGGTCCAGAACTATGGGGGGGGGGGGGGGGGGGGATCAAGTAAGAGTGTGTAAGAGTTCAAATCAGGTTCAAGATGAAGTATCTGTTTTTGTGCTTCTTTCAGGTCTTCACCCAGACAGAGAAGAGAATCAGGCAAAGGACATCTAGGAGGGAATGCTTGTCCTATGATAATTTTGCCCTTCATGACAAAAAATTCTGTCAAGGTTGCTGTAGGGTGACAACATGGATGCACGCAGCTGTAAAACACAACCCTTGGTCACTGTTATTGAAGACAGTCTACCAGTTGCTGCACCTACTCCTATGGTAGCATCTGGAAGAGGCAGAAACTCAGAATTCTGAGGTGCTTTTAGTGTGAGAAGGTAAAATAGACAATTAAAATGACGAGGTGTCAGAAGTATTCACCTCCAAATTCGATTTATAAGATGTGTATATACTAATAAAAGCTATGAGAGAAATACTTCTCTCGGTATAGAAGAACAAGGACCTGTTGTGGAGGACAGAATGCTCATAAGAATTAGTTTCATGTAGATGAATAAAAGGTGGAAAGCCATAAAGGAGGAATGGTGATCTTCCTTTCTAAATGATTTTTTAAAATGTACCAGATAGCAGTAGAAGCAGCAAAGTTTTGGGATCCAGTCCCCAAGATACCTGCTGTAATCATTATTGCAACCAGGAAGACCTTTACCGGCAGTGGATGATGGGATCACCATCCAAAATCAGATTAACTGTAAACAGTGTTAAAAAGAGCTCATTTACTATTAGCTATTATTATTATTAATTTTTATTTATAGGGCGCCACAAAGTATCCGTAGCGCCGTACAAGGACAAACAATGGCACAGTACAAGGTGAAACAGCACAGTACAAGTAACAGTAAGCACTATAACTCTGGGGGCTCAGGCACAGCATGAAAGAGAGGGAGGGAGGGGAAAAGTGAGTATAGGCAGGTAACTATGGCTCAAGAGGGTGGGCACGGATGACAGGTTGAGAGTCACTGAGGGGAGCGGAGAGAAGCGAGAGGAGACAGAGGGCAGAGGGACTAAGAGGAGGTGAGCTGAGTAGCTGGAGAGCGCAGTTAAAAGTGATGGAAACAGAAGGTAGGAGAGCCCTGCTCAAAGGAGCGAACAAGCTAAAGGGAGGGGAAGACAGACAGAGACATGGATGAGACGGAGAGACGGGAGGAAGGGGGAGAAGGGAAGAAGGGATGAGAAAGAGAGGTAGCCGACCGGTGGGAGTTTAGGCATGAGACTGGAAGGCTTTAAGGAAAAGGTGGGTTTTTAATGTTCGTTTGAAAGAGGACAGATTAGGTGAAGTTCTGATGGAGCGGGGGAGCTTGTTCCAATGGAGGGGAGCGGCGCGGGAGAACTGAGCTACTGAGCAGAGACAAGCTAAAGGTAATTAAAGACATGAATGAGAGTCTATGTATAGATGACACAACTACTGTATCACTTCTAGGAATTTAGAATTCCATTGCACGTCAAGTATCGACTCTTGGCTGCTGATTTAGCGTTAAGTGCAAATTGTGTTTGGTTAAAAAAATGTGCAGCTGAGCAAACCATATTGTACTGCACAGAGTGCAAATGTAAACTTTTTTTTGCATTAAGGGCAAATACTGCACAGACATACTTTGCATACTTTTTAAACTGCATTTCAGAGTTGAGCTAGGCCACGCCCCCTCAACTCTAAATCAGGTTGTGCTTTTCACATTTTCACTGCTGAGCACAAAATAGTTTTTCCAGGGCAAATCTTGCACTCAGTTTCTGGATTCTCTCCTAACTCGTAACATTTTTCTTAAATATACTGTAAAAGAAAGAACAAGTAATTACATTTTTTAAACTAGTAGTTATTTTAAGTATCTGTATTAAAAAGGAAAATGAACGAAACTCACCAGTTCAATGTTTTGTTTAGAACCATGTTAGGGTACATGGTAAAGATTGGATTTTATGAGACACTACAACTTATGCACTGCATACATACTGCATACAACATTTGCATGTAGTATTTCCACAGTACATAAGTAACAAATAAAAATTATTATAGTAGGCTTTTTTAAGAAGGGATTAAAGACTATTTGATCTATTTACTAAGTTGCGATGTACTAAAAATCTGGAGAAAAATGGTTTGCTTTTCACCGCCAGCCTTAAAAAAAATGAACGCCATCTTAAGATGGCACCAGCTGACCATATCAATGAAGTCCCTATGGACTCCATCGCTGTTTGAGAAGCATCCAGCACCCGGTCCCATCGCTATATATATGGGAGACCTTAAGTGCGCAGTAGCCACAGGGAAACAACCAATGAGCCCAGACTTGATAAATACCAGCAGCCACCAATGATAAGTAGACTCCTGTGTTTCAAAGGCTTAAGAACCAGGGTGAACATTCATCACAATAGTATGTCACTAGACAGGGCCGGAAGAACGCAGAAAGCGAGATAAGCACGGTGGAGGGCACCAAGCCTGAGAGGCACTCCCATCCGCCTGCCATCCCTGCTTGTCCGTCGGCACGAAGGAAAAAAAACAAAAAACCTGGCGGCAGCACTCCTTCTCTCTGCTCCTGTCTCCATTCTCACTGGTAGTGTTGGGCATGATGTCATCACGTCCCGACACGGTCAGTGAGGAGCGGCGCTGACAGGAGCCGAACACTGACAGAAGGGGAAGAGAAGATGAAAAGAAGAAAATGAGAAGAAAAGAAGATCATAGAAAGGTAAAGAATGGAGGGGGCAGCAATGTGATGCAGGGGACAGCAATGGCAGGCGCACAATGTGATGGAGGAGGGAGGGACAGTGATGATGAAGGGGATGAGGAGGGGGCAAGGTGAAGGAGGGGCACAGTGTGATGTTGAAGAGGTCACAATGTGATGAAGGAGGTGGCACAACCAAACTAATTTGCCAAAAATGTCAAATCTTATTACAAAGAATACATATTCTTCATTTATACTATTCATACAGCAATCCATGTTTGCTGTTTAATGTATCTGTATTAATCTCTTTGTTAAAGTTTATTATATGATTTGTATTAATAAAAAGCATTATTGAATGAACAAATACTTTATAAAAGAGGAGGGCACAAATTTATTTTTTACAGGGGGGCACCAGACATGCTAGCACCGGCCCTATCACTAGCCTTATGAACAGCAATTTGGAGCCCAGTATAATGCAACATCAACATACTTAGGTATATAGTTACTAAACTGCGGGTTTGAAAAAGTGGAGATGTTTCCCATAGCAACCAAATTCTAGCTGTTATTTTGTAGAATGTACTAAATAAATAGAATCTGATTGGTTGCTATAGGCAATATCTCCACTTTTTCAAACCCAGTTTAGCAAATATACCCCTTGATCTTCATGCCTCAAAAAAATAGACAACTATAAACAGTCATTAAAAGGAATTTAAAAGTTAAACAAATAAAAATATATGCAAATTTTGCTAGTAAGTACATAAATACATAACAAAAACATGGAGAACACTCTAATCACATGCATGCCAACAATAGCCAAAGTCAAGCACTAAAACAACTCTTATAGCAGCAAACACCATGGATCTATGAATAATGTTTCTGTTGTAGACTGACAGGAGCCAAAAAGACACTTTAGGGAGTCGGTGCAGGAGACCCCAGAGATTGATGGTTTTGTGTAAAGAAGCCGGACAGAGGAAGTTGAGTCCTAAGCATATGTCAATATCCCCAATTACAGCAGCGCACCTATTCTCTATCTCTGCAGCTTCTGCACCCTCTTGCTTTACTTTCACCTCCGCCATCTCCTAGCACCTATCTCACGGCAGGTTCACACGGCTCACGTTGCACTATGCTTCCACACACAACGCCTGACTTGGCTCAGCAGCACCTCGCCTAGAGAATGAGTCCCTGGCGGCCATCTTGTTTAAGGGCAAAAGTATGAATAAACACTACATAATCGAGGGCAAACTAAAAAGGCGACCACATCATATTATACACAATGTTATGCCAAAATATATTTTGTATTTTAATTAGCCTATATAACATAATCTGTGGAGCCCACATCAAATATGGCCACTTTGTTCATGGGCTTCCATATTACGTAATTTGAAACTGCGCGTTGTTGGCGCACACATTTGGAGGCAGAGGCCTGGGCGGAGGGCTGTTCTGCATCCTTGGTTGCTAGGCGACGGGAGTTTGGCAATCCTTTGGCCCGTTGCTGTGTACCCGCACGTCCCCCCGGGAAAAGCGTCTATAGTAACGGGATCTAGAAGTGAGTGGAGGGTCCATTCTGCTGTGTCCGGTGACGGAGTGGGCTGTGACCTCCTGCATCTTCACGACCTAGGAGGTGGGGGCTGTCAATGAGAGTGTATCTAACCACAGTATAGAGGTAAGGTAGTGACAGGTTACAGGTAATCATAGGTAGTCAGTAATCACAGGTTTTATCATATATGCAAGATGGTTGGAAATATGTCAGTCACCTGAAGACCTTGTGATAAGAGAACTGGCATTGCTCATTGTTTTCATTATTATTTAACTAGTAAAGAGTTAATATGTACAATAAGATTCAGTGTTAAAGTGTGTGTAATTGAATTATATTTTTACTACCTATGTAGTATGTTGGTTTGTTTTATTTCACATTATGTGTGTTTCACTTTGTGCTGTATTTTAAATTTTATTCTTGAAAATATTACCAGTTTTATCATGGTTGCCAACGGTTTGTCAATAAGTAAAATAGAGATCTGTAAAATTTGTACACCCTAATGACAGTACTAATCTACATGTATCATGCCATGCCACCACAATGGTTTTGTGTGTGAATAGGGTGATAATGTCCTTATGTTTAATCCCTGACCACTCCCTAATTGCACATCCTGTTGCAAGACAGATCCTCCTCTTTCATTGCTCCACATCTGCCACACCATTCTGCAAGTCCTTACACTGCCACCCGTATCCTCCAGAATACAAATTACTCACCTTCACCCAGGGCCGGATTTCCCGCTAGGCACCCTAGGCGACTGCCTAGGGCCCAGCGGTACCTAGAGGGCCCTGTCAGAGCCAACGGTGAGCGGGGCAGGCAAGGCAGAGGGGCGCTCCCCTCCGCCTGCCATCCCCCTCTGTCTGCCGGCATAATGCCGAAAAGAAAGAAGTGAAAAAAAAAAAGAAGTCAGCTGACCGCTCGTCGGGAGTCTCCTCTCCTTTCTTACTGAAAATGATGTCGGGCGTGATGACGTCACTCCCGACGTGATTTTCAGTAAGAAGTGGCGAGGAGCACTGACTGAGCAGAGAGGAGGAGCAGCGGCAGCGCGCCATCGAACGGAGAAGTAAACAAGCAGAATAGAAGGTAAGTTAACTAAAGGAGGGGCACTGTCCGAGGTATTAAGGGAGTATATGAGGGGCATGATGGCAATAATATGTATATGGGGGCATGATGGCAATAATATGTATATGGGGGCATGATGGCAATAATATGTATATGGTGGCATGATGGCAATGATATGTATATGAGGGGCATGATGTCAATAATCTGTATATGGGGGGCATGATGGCAATAATATGTATATGGGGGCATGATGGCAATAATATGTATATGGGGGGCATGATGGCAATAATTATAAGTAGCAGATGGGCATGATGGCAATAATAATAAGTAGCAGAGGGGCATGATGGCAATAATAATAAGTATCAGAGGAGCATGAGGGGGCATGGTGGCAATAATAAGTATCAGAGGGGCATGATGGCAATAATAAGTATCAGAAGGGCATGAGGGGGCATGATGGCAATAATAAGTATCAGAGGGGCATGAGGGGGCATGATGGCAATAATAAGTATCAGAGGGGCATGAGGGGGCATGATGGCAATAATAAGTATCAGAGGGGCATGAGGGGGCATGATGGCAATAATAAGTATCAGAGGGGCATGAGGGGGTATGATGGCAATAATAAGTATCAGAGGGGCATGAGGGGGTATGATGGCAATAATAAGTATCAGAGGGGCATGAGGGGGCATGATGGCAATAATAAGTATCAGAGGGGCATGAGGGGGCATAATGGCAAAAATATGTAGCAGAGGGGCATGATGACACAAATGTGGAAATAAACAAGGGGAGCAAAAATATGGAGGGCACAGTGTGATGATGAAGGGAGTACAGTGTACTAAAGGGGAAGTGTGAAGGAGGAGCAAAAGTGATCAAAGTGATGAAGTAGGGGACATTTTTTTCTCTTCTGTACTTCAACTTATTTGGCCAAATACATTTTTTGTAGGAGGGAGCTGTGAGAGCTTACACAGGCCCAGTATGCTTGGACTGGGCGTGCAGGGACTGAAGTGACATCATACAGAGGATCAAGGTACAGTGCGCAGAGTTGGACCAATATTATCAACTGTCTGGGACTGAAATAACCTTTCTTTTCATCAGCAAACGTGAGTAATGAAAAGTAATCATTTTAACAGATTATTGAAAAAACTCCTATTATTTAAATGTAATTAATTAAAGCTATGTATAACATTATTTGTGCTCTGTTTTATGTAAGGATTCAATTAAAAGTTAATATTTATTGGTATATCATTGTCTGCACTATCTTCTCTAGTAGGTATTAACAGTTAATATAATCTATGCTTTAAAAAAAAAATAAAAAAATGCATTCCTATGGATTGTTTCACTGGGGGGGGCGGCAGGTGGGGGGGGGGGGCCCAAACCAGTATCTTGCCTAGGGCCCTATGAGGTCTAAATCCGGCTCTGCCTTCACCTACAATGCCCTCAACAACACCACCCCTTCTCCTGTGCTGCTAAGATTTCTCCTGTGCTGCTACCCACTGATGGAATTTCTATCCATGGCCAATCAGACTCTCCAGTTGCTTTTAGATCTTGAACCGCAGTATGACAACCCAACTCTCTATTAGAGCTTAATTTACCCCAATCTATACACCAAGACTAGTGCACCCTCACAACTGTCTCCACTCAGAGCCACACTCGTCTTGTTTCAGATGTGCCCTCGTCCAATTAAATTGTACACTCTGCAAAGTAGGGGGTGTAAATGCAGTTTTATCCATGCAGGGAAAATATTGGCTGCTTTTGCATGTAATGCACAAATACTGGACTGCTTTATTTTTACACTACAACTTAGTTGAGGTAGGACTTGCTCCCTCCCAAATCCTCATCTATCTGTACATTTTAAAATTGCCGCCACAAACCCCCGTAGTGCAACATTGTTTTACATTGATGTAAAATTGCACCTTCTGGCTGGATTTACATCCAACTCTAAATGGTGCAAACAGAGTTTAAACCCCAGATCCTGTGCTTACAAGGTGATGTGCATTAATGTCCTTTCTTATTGAATTCTATTCGGGTTTTTGGTCATTGTCTTCCTTTGGTCTTTTTACCTTATGTGTTTTATCATTTTATTCATGCACTTTTGGGACCCTAAGTTCCCTAAATTTAATTCATTATTTTGTATTTGTTTTGAAATAATTTTTTTTTTTTTACTCTAAAATAGTATAACATATTTTAACAAGTCTTCATGAAATACATATGAGCTTGTTATAACAATAGGAACATCTTTACAGTTGCTCCTGTTTGCGTGCGCTCCCTTACTGAGCACTGACTACGTGCATATGCCCCCCCTGTTCTGACCATGAAATCGTAGGCTGTCATAAGTGTCCTTTGTGCTCGAAGATGAATTGCTTACATTTGTGTACTCTGTGCATGCCCAGAAATGGACTATATGCCACAGCAATTTATGCAAATACACAAAATACGGCTCATATCAGCTTATGTTCCTTAATGAATCAGGCCCATTGAAAGGAACAGCAACTTCTGACATTATAACGTGTGTCTTGAAGAGCTATCAGTATAATTGAATTTAATTGTTACTATTTCATGTAAAATAACTTTTGCTTAAGCTGTTCGACTAAGTTGAAATTGTCCTTATGCTAACAAATCATAATTACCTCTAACGGAGTCAAAATATAGCTTATGTATTATCCGCTACCTCATGCTATTATTGCTAGCTCATGACCACCCATGGAGGATTATGCTTCATCACATTCATGTCACTGTTATTATGTTTCTGTCATTATATTTATTATACTCATATGTGTCATATCTGTCAGATGATTGTCCGGTGCTACACAATCTGTGGCTCCTTATAAATAAACAATGATGAAGATAATGATGATGATCAGGGCCCTTTACTGTATGTAACGCTGACCTTGTTCTCTGCAGGTTCTTGCATAGAAAGAATGACTGCCGGCTCTATATGTGTGCCGCAGATTATACCGCTTCGCGTTCCTCTTCCTGGTAAAGGGAAATGTGAAGTAGACACCAACACACCAATTGAAATAAAATCAGGTATGAACAAAAGACCACTCAAGGCTGACCATTGAACCTGTCTAAAAAAACATCTCTCACGTTATTTTAGTGACCTATTTAGTGCTTGCTTAATTCTGGCTGCAACCTCTGCCCCTTCTCTCTAACAAAGGATAAATATATTTATATTATGGCAGAAATGTGGGAAATGATGTAGCTTTCTGTTCGGTACCCACACACTGAGACCCATGGAGACGTTCTTCACTCTGCTTTCTTTTTCTTCTAGCAGTTTTAAACCAATCAAATCTCATAACTAGACTCGGTTAGTTTCAGGACACCAACTTATCCAGTTGTTTTGAGAGGTGTCTTAATCGTGCCTGATGTTTAACTTGCTGCATTATTTTCGATATATTTATTGGTTTAACTTATCCGATTTTATGTCAAGTCCTAACCTCCATCCAAATAAGTCTTCTCTTCTTCCCTTCTTCCCTGTTTCTATTTCATGCACTGTTATAACAATGCATGTTTATTCATTTTTACTCAGTGTCAATGTCTATGGCCGTATCAGCATTAAAAAGTACATTGAAATTGCTGTTAAATAAATACGTTTATGCATTTGTGGATTTAATATTGCTATAGGTGCTAGTGCTTGCCAGTTAGTTCCCTATTAAAGCTAAGTTGGACTACCAGGAGCCTAATGTTGGCCACACATGTTGCAATCTGATCTTTTAATGTGATATTTTTTTTTAATCAAATTGTTAAAGAATTTGCACATATGTCTGCGGAAAGGTTTCCAATACAATGAAATCTAGATGGCTAATTTGATAGATAAGCCTATGGCTTTCAGTGGAAAATTACATACAAAAGGTTCAGATTAAATGGTAATATTAAAATGGTAAATACAAGATAAAAAAAACAAAGTTACAATGCAAATGCATTGTTTTTCATCTTGTATTTACCATTTTGTTAGTCTACTCTTTGTTTGGTCTTAATAAATTTGCTCATTTAATTACTGTTAAGTTGGAAACTATTTTCTCTGATTCATTTGGTATTCCTTTGTATATATGTCTGTGTAGATACATGTACATTTATAGACAAATATGTATATCTGCTATTTTGTCATTTAGTCTTTATACATCCACATATTTTGTCGATCATAATCTGATTATAGATTGTTATTTTGGCTGTGATGTAGCCCACTATAACTCGTCCATTTATCCCAAGGGTCAATGAGTGCTTAACCATTAAAAAACCTTGTAAGCTCCAATGAGGCAGATTCGAAACCTTGTAAGCTCCAATGGGGTAGGGACTAATGTGAATGACAAATATTCTCTGTACAGCGCTGCAGAACTGGTGGTGCTATATAGATAAATGATGATATCAAAATTGTAATGTGTTTGAAGCAATTAGTCGTTTCTTTACTTAGACAATCTTGTCAAAAATCATCAGATTTTAAAGCATACTTGCCAACTCTCCCAGAAAGTCCTGGAGACTCCCGAAATTCGGGTCAGTCTCCAGGGCTCCCGTGAGAGTTGGCATTTCTCCCGCACCCTGGAAGTCCCTTGTTAAAATGGCACGATTCACAGAGAATTGCCCCATTTTGGCCCGCCCCCCCCCCCCCCCCCGTGAAAACGTCATTTCCGTCCCGGGGGCGTGGCCAAAATGACACGTTTTGCAGCCCCGCCCCCCTCTCACCCCTAGTCACGTCCCTCTCCCGGAAACAAGTTTCCGAGAGTAGGTAAGTATGTTTTAAAGTAAATGCCTATGATATTTTACAGGAATTTTATTGATTTTTCTGAAATAGAGAAAATATAATGTGTGTGGTAGTTTACAAGTCCTCCAGTGGAGCAGATAATACAGTAATCTTATCGCCAGTGAGTTCTCACACATGGAGAAGTTTCACAGTACACCATTGCTAATGACATAAGTGTGTCGGTCAGTTGTATGTTATTTTCATAAGAATTACAAGAATAAATCACATGTATATGTATATAGTATCCCTACAAGAGGGTCTGTTCCACATTTATCCATAAATGATGCATATTGGTGACAGACATGCTGTGTGACTTCTCAGCAATGTTCTCCTACACAACATTGCTCTTTTAAAAACCTGTAACTATATTCATTACATTTCCAGACTCGCCAAATGTGTCCATATTCTATACACTGGACGGGAACAAGCCAGAGCTATTTAAGAAAGTTGGTCACACAGAAAATACCACTTTGAAGTATCGAGGTCCATTTAGATTGCCTGACGGTAAAATAACTGTTAAGGCTGTGGCTGTAACTAGGTAAGTGACCATTCTGTCATTAGTAAATTGCAGCTAATAATCATATGTAAAACAAAATCTTTCACAATTCAATTATTTCACATGTAACATGTTAGATACCACATATTTGTAAATTGAAGAGAAATATAGTGATTCTAATTCTGTGTGGATTAAGGCTCTGTCAATTCAACTCTATGGGCTTAGGGAAATCGTTAGGGAGTAGAATACTGTATTGATATTTCCTCCATTAATATTCCCTTTGTAGAGATGGCAGAGAAAGTGGGACGGTGACAAAGGTGTTCATTGTAGAATACATTCCTCCAGATATAGACTCATCAGATGAAGACAATGATGAGAACTTCCTGAAAGACCTCTCTAAACAGGTAACATATGAAGTTGAAGGATTGTTGTTTTGTTCTGCTTTTGTGTGTTTAATGAGGATCAGAGTACATTTTTGTTATCAGTTAACAATAATCATCTCCTGCTCATTCTGATGTCCCCAGTCTTGATGTTGTCACACATAGAACAACCTTTAGCCAACAAGTTTATCAGCATGTTGGCAACACAGGGTATTTTCTTAGATGCGTCTGCTAGTCTTGTGGGAGGGAGACGTGTCCACTCATGTGATTCTATAAATGAAGCCGTAACGGGTTATGTTATGATGTGAGGAGGCAAATCACAGACTGAGAATTATATATTTTTCATCTGCGCAGAGAAGTGATATAAATCTACTGTCCTACTGATGTAGAAAGATTGTGGTGTCAAACACACCTTTACTTGAAGTTCATGCTTCCAAGTTGTTGTATTTAGATGTAGTTTCTATCAGATTTGGCCATACATAGACCAATATGGCTAAATCTGAAAGATCTGTATGTTCGATGGTCTGGTTGATGATGCGACCTGGATCTAACAGAGATACAATATCTCGGTCTGACGAAGATGTCATACAAGGTCAGAGGCAACGGTACACGTGGCGACTTGCAGCCAATTTTGTCTAAAAAGCCCAATTGACTGTCTAATACCACTTTCATACTGCCGCCCCGGCAATATCCCGGGTTGTTAACCCGGGATATTGCCGGGGCACAGGGCAGTATAGATTAGAAGATTCCCGACCCAGGTTTTAGAGAAAAAAAAGTGTAAAAAAAGATTTTAATTAAAAAAAAAATACATAACAAATGTTTACTTAACTTATTTTCAGCCAGCGGTGTCTCCGGTGCGTTGCCGGCTGTCAGGGGGACCTCTGGGTACTAAAATGACGTCATTTCTAATGGACTAGAAATGACGTCATTTTAGTACCCAGAGGCCCCCCTGACAGCCGGCAACGCACCGGAGACACCGCTGGCTGAAAATAAGTTAAGTAAACATTTGTTATGTATTTTTTATTAATTAAAATCTTTTTTTTTTTACTTCCCAATTTTTTTTTTTTACAGTATGAATGGTGAGACCCGGGAATTACACGGGTTGCACCATTCATACTGCAGGCGAGTGGGGTCCAACCCGGGAATTACCCCTCGCAAAATCCCGGGTCTAAGTCCCGGGATTTTAGAACCGGGATTTTGTGGTTGGACTATTCATACTGCACCAAGACCCGGGTTTTTCAGCGTGCCTCTGCAAAAACCCGGGTTTTTGGTGCAGTATGAATGGGGTATAAATTGCAGCATGTAAGGGCACATTTAGTCTGGAAAAATCTAGCATCCAAGTGTATTTATTGCTTCAAAGGATTATTTCCCTGAAATAGTAAAGTTAGTGATAGGAAGGTTAGAGACAGTTTACTTAATCTGATTAATTTTAATTTTAGTAGTAGTAGTATAAATTTAATGGAATCAATCTATAAATTAAATGGAATTAATTTAGGAGAGTCTATAATGAAAAAAGGATTTGGGAGTGCTCATAGACAGTAGACTGGCAATTGTGCTCAATGTCAAGCAGCAGCTGCAAGGGCAAATAAAGTATTGGCATGCATAAAAAAGGGCATAGATGCAAGGGAAGACAGTGTAATTTTGCCACTGTATAAATCGTTGGTAAGACCATCTTGAATATGCAGTACAGTTCTGGGCACCACTCTATAAAAAAGATAATTTGGAACTAGAAAAGGTTCAGAGAAGGGCGACAAAATTGATAAAGGGTATGGAGTCATTAAGTTATGAGGAAAGGTTAGCCAGTTTAGGCATGTTTACTTTAGAAAAGAGGTGTCTTAGAGGAGTTATGATTACTATGTACAAATACATTAGGGGTCAATATAGAGAACTATCATGGGAACTTTTTATCCCAAGGACCATACACAGGACACACGGTCATCCCCTAAGGTTAGAGGGGAGGAAATTTCACAACCAGCAAAGGAAGGAGTTCTTTACAGTAAGGGCAGTCAAAATATGGAATTCACTGCCAGGGAAGGTTGTGATGGCAGATTCAATAGATATGTTTAAGAAAGGGTTAGACAAATTTTTAGCGGAAAAGTGTATCCAGGGATACGACCGTTAATTAAAATGAAGGATAGTACTGGATATAGGGTAAAAATAGGACTGCAATATTGGGTCTTGGGGGGATTTTCACAATTGAAACAGATTGGTGGTTGCTTACTCTGGATCAATTTCAAGTATAAGTGCAGGATCGCAGGAGATCCAAAATAGGTTGAACTTGATGGACTGGTGTCTTTTTTCAACCTCATCAACTATGTTACTATGTTAGTTATATCTTTGTTACAATGTATACAAATCCAATAGCTGTACTACAAGATAGTGTAAACTCAAGATGGGAATCACTGTCATTACCTGTACATAATTAGCTGCAAGAATGTGGCCTTTTCTGGTGCTTATTTATGTGACTACAGCACATACAGTACATATGCTGATAATATGAACAGAGTTGTACAGTCCTGTCCAAATTCAAATTTAAGTTGGTGTGGAAGACCTTATCTAAATGATGTAATGTGAGTGTAGGGAAGTTCTCTGCATACCTGTGAAAGCTTAGAGGACTCCCCCAGTATTTGTAATTTAATACAGATACTTGCAGGCCAATGTCTAAATTTGCAGGACAAACAGTGGTAAATATCTGTATTCTTAGAACATCGACAATGTCCCGTCTCCTGCCAAGACTAAACAGAAAGATGGCATATTACAGAGATCTTCGGCTTTGGATGATACCGCACAAAGCAATAAAGGTAAATGTTTATAATAATGACAAAATAGAAGCTCATTTGATCCAGAATCTAGTGAGTGGGTGCACATTTCTCACTCTATGGGGGAGATTTGTTTGGTGTGCGAGTAAAAATGAGCAGAGCTTCCAGCCATAACACTGTCTCGTTGTTCCCCCGCTGCCTTATCACTCACTTCCCGCTTCTCTCCACTACAATGGATTCTAGTTCTGAGTTCACTAATTCTCATTGAGATTAACTGAAGTTTCTTCTGTGTTTTCCAATTGTACTTTCATGCAGATATACAAAATTGCCCTCTACTATCTATGAAGGCATTATGTGTACTGACATCTAATTATTTAAAACCCAAAAGTCCAAGGGAACTTAAAAACCTAATTACTCACTGATACCCCTTTCACACCAAAATACCAGGTCAGACACGGGATAATGAACACGGTTTCAACCTGTGTTTCAGCCCTTAATAATACCCCTTTCACACAGAGGCATGGATCCGGGAATAACCCAGATCGCTGCCATTCACACTGGACCCGTGTCTGTCTTGTATTTTCTAGTTGAGCCTCTCCAAATCAGCTGCTTTTAACTAAACCCGGGTCGAATAACGTGTGAACACCTTTCACACAGAAGCATATCCAGCTCCAACCCGGGAATAACCCTGGTCATGACTAGGGTCGTCCCATTTACACAGACACGACCTGGGTTATTCCCAGGTCCATGCCTTTGTGTGAAAGGTGAAAGATATAGGAGCACCACAATAACAGATAAGAATATGAAAATACATACATGCTTACTATATATGCGTGGACCAGTGACACAAATTACATAAATTCCTGCCCTAGTGTGTCATCATCATCATCAACATTTATTTATATAGCTCCAGCAAATTCCGTAGCACTTTATAACTGGGAACAAACATTAATAAAACAATTCTGGCTAATAAAAAAAGACATAGAGGTATGAGTGCCCTGCTCGCAAGCTTACAATCTATGGGACCATGGGAATTTGAAACACAAGGGTATGTGCTTCATCAAATTGCACATTGGACCAACTGGAATGCAAATGTAAAAAGTATTGAGTGGGCTGTGTGATCAGTCACACAGCAATGTTGGTCACAGGGTTGATGTATTGTGTTAGCTGTGTAGAGGGTGGTAATAGGGTAACCTAGGGAGATTAAGATGCTGGTTGAGGAATATCATAAGCTTGTCTGAAGAGGTGGGTTTTCAGAGAACGCTTGAAGGTTTGAAGACTAGAGAAAAGTCTTACTGTGCGAGGGAGGGAATTCTACAAAGTGGGTACAGCCTGAAAAAAGTCCTGTAACCGGGAATGGGAGTGGACGAGAGAAGCAGATCGTGTGCAGAGCGGAGGTGTCGAGTTGGGAGATAGTTTGAGACAAGTGAGGAAATGTATGTCGGTGGAATTTTGTTGACGGCCTTGTATGTTAGTAGAAGAATTTTATATTGGATTCGTTGAAAAACAGGTAGCCAGTGTAGAGACTGACAGAGTGGCTCAGCAGAGGAAAAACGGTTTGCAAGGAAAATCAATCTAGCCGCTGTGGGCAAAGTTGTAAGGGTTTAAGTCTGATTTTGGGAAGACCAGTAAGGAGGGAATTGCAATAGGTGATGCGGGAGATGATGAGTGCATGAATTAATGTTTTTGCAGTGTCTTGTGTGAGATATGTGCGTATTCTGGAAATGTTCTTTAGATGTATGTAACTTGATTTAGATATAGAGTCGATGTGGGGATAGTTGTGAGTCAAGGATTACACCTAGACAGCGAGCTTGCGGGGTGGGATTTATGGTCATGTTATCAACAGAAATAGAAATGTCAGGCAGGAAGGTACTGTTTTTGGGTGGGAATATAATTAATTAAATTTTTTAAAGATTGAGTCTCAGTTGGCGAGAAGATATTCAAGTTGAAATGGCAGAAAGTAACGCGAGACAACACAGATGGTGAGAGATCAGGAGAGGATAGATAGATTTGTATATCATCCACATAGCGTTGATACTGAAATACAAAGGAGCTTATTAGTTTTCCAAGAGAAGTGGTGTAGATAGAGAATAGCAGAGGACCTAGGACTGAGCCTTGTGGTACTCCAACTGATAAAGGAAGTGGAGCAGAGGTGGATCCAGAGAAATTAACACTGAAAGAGTGATGAGATAGGTAGGATGAGAACCAGGATAGGACAGTGCCTTCAAGACCTAGAGATTGTAGCGTTTGTATGAGGAGAGAGTGGTCAACAGTGTCAAATGCAGCAGAGAGATCCAGGAGAATTAGAAGAGAGTAATGACCTTCAGTTTTTGCTGTGATGAAATCATTGACAACCTTGGTTAGCGCAGTCTCTGTGGAGTGTTGAGAGCAAAAGCCTAACTGAAGAGAATCCAGAAGGTTGTTTTCTGTAAGAAAGTGTGTGTGAGGCAATTCTCTCAAGAAGCTTGGAGGGGCACGGGAGCTGAGAGATGGGGCGGTAATTTGAGAGATAGTTTGGGTCAGAATTTTGTTTTTTCAAAATAGCATGGGTATGGAGTGGCTGAACAAGTAGTAGAGTAGGCTGATTAAACACAGGGGATGTTGCAGGGAAAATAAACTGGCAGATAAAGCAAACTTTCATGAGCTGAGTAAGATCCGAGTCCAAAACAGTCTTCTTGTGGTGAGAAGCTTGTAGCCAGAGAGAAATGAAAACATCAGGAGTACAATATGGAGTTTTAGGTGAATACTGACTGTTGTCCTTGTGTAGCTGTGATAATAGAGAGAATGTTCTTCTCCTGTTTAACTGCGGTATAACTCCAAATTATGCTATTTAATTTTTTTTATACTTGTAACTATACACTTAGTACTGTGCAGCCATAATATAATGAATATTTATGGTTAACAAACACATGTGATCAGTGTTCTTCAATCAGGCCCTCAGTAAATTCCCCCAACAAACACTAGCAATAAAAGATTTAAACAAATAAACAGTGAAAAGACATCATATCATTATAAATAAAAATGCACTTTTTTAATAGAGTCCATAATGTTCATGGTGTCCATAAATGAATTCTAATTTCTAAGCAGTCAATCAGTCGTATGAGGTATTACCTGCAAAGAAAACAGGGAATTCATAACACATCATTAGTATTACGTCCTAAATGTTTTGTTGCTTAAACGTCTCCTTTACTAGTGCATTTTACTTTCAGGTTATGAAACAGATGGGAGAGCCAGCCACAGATCTATGACCGGTCCAAGATTTATGAATAGCCGCCTAGGGAAACCAAGCCAAGAAGAGGAACCAGTGTCTGTGCCTCAGACCCAGAGATCTCAGGTATAGTGCAGAGTGGGTATCTATGCTTCAGACGCAGAGATCTCGGGTGTAGTGCAGAGTGGGTGTCTGTGCCTCAGACCCAGAGATCTCAGGTATAGTGCAGAGTTGGTGTCTGTGCCTCAGACCCAGAGATCTCAGGTATAGCGCAGAGTGGGTGTCTGTGCTTCAGACCCAGAGATCTCGGGTGTAGTGCATAGTGGGTGTCTGTGCCTCAGACCCAGAGATCTCGGGTGTAGTGCATAGTGGGTGTCTGTGCCTCAGACCCAGAGATCTCGGGTGTAGTGCAGAGTGGGTGTCTGTGCCTCAGACCAAGAGATCTCGGGTATAGTGCAGAGTGGGTGTCTGTGCCTTAGAACTAGATATCTCAGGTATAGTGCAGAGTGGGTGTCTGTGCCTTAGAACTAGATATCTCAGGTATAGTGCGGAGTGGGTGTCCGTGTCTCAGACCAAGAGATCTCGGGTATAGTGCAGAGTGGGTGTCTGTGCCTCAGACCCAGAGATCTCAGGTATAGTGCAGAGTGGGTGTCTGTGCCTCAGACCCAGAGATCTCAGGTATAGCGCAGAGTGGGTGTCTGTGCCTCAGACCCAGAGATCTCCGGTATAGCGCAGAGTGGGTGTCTGTGCCTCAGACCCAGAGATCTCAGGTGTAGTGCAGAGTGGGTGTCTGTGCCTCACACCCATAGATCTCAGGTGTAGTGCAGAGTGGGTGTCTGTGCATCAGACCCAGAGATCTCGGGTGTAGTGCAGAGTGGGTGTCTGTGCCTCAGACCCAGAGATCTCGGGTATAGTGCAGAGTGGGTGTCTGTGCCTCAGACCCAGAGATCTCAGGTGTAGTGCAGAGTGGGTGTCTGTGCCTCACACCCATAGATCTCAGGTGTAGTGCAGAGTGGGTGTCTGTGCCTCAGACCCAGAGATCTCAGCTATAGTGCAGAGTTGGTGTCTGTGCATCAGACCCAGAGATCTCGGGTGTAGTGCAGAGTGGGTGTCTGTGCCTCAGACCCAGAGATCTCGGGTATAGTGCAGAGTGGGTGTCTGTGCCTCAGACCCAGAGTTCTCGGGTATAGCGCAGAGTGGGTGTCTGTGCCTCAGACCCAGAGATCTCGGGTATAGTGCAGAGTGGGTGTCTGTGCCTTAGAACTAGATATCTCAGGTATAGTGCAGAGTGGGTGTCTGTGCCTTAGAACTAGATATCTCAGGTATAGTGCGGAGTGGGTGTCCGTGCCTCAGACCCAGAGATCTCGGGTGTACTGCATAGTGGGTGTCTGTGCCTCAGACCCAGAGATCTCGGGTGTAGTGCATAGTGGGTGTCTGTGCCTCAGACCCAGAGATCTCGGGTGTAGTGCAGAGTGGGTGTCTGTGCCTCAGACCAAGAGATCTCGGGTATAGTGCAGAGTGGGTGTCTGTGCCTTAGAACTAGATATCTCAGGTATAGTGCAGAGTGGGTGTCTGTGCCTTAGAACTAGATATCTCAGGTATAGTGCAGAGTGGGTGTCTGTGCCTCAGACCCAGAGATCTCAGGTGTAGTGCAGAGTGGGTGTCTGTGCATCAGACCCAGAGATCTCGGGTGTAGTGCAGAGTGGGTGTCTGTGCCTCAGACCCAGAGATCTCGGGTATAGTGCAGAGTGGGTGTCTGTGCCTCAGACCCAGAGATCTCAGGTGTAGTGCAGAGTGGGTGTCTGTGCCTCACACCCATAGATCTCAGGTGTAGTGCAGAGTGGGTGTCTGTGCATCAGACCCAGAGATCTCGGGTATAGTGCAGAGTTGGTGTCTGTGCCTCAGACCCAGAGATCTCGGGTATAGTGCAGAGTGGGTGTCTGTGCCTCAGACCCAGAGATCTCGGGTGTAGTGCAGAGTGGGTGTCTGTGCCTCAGACCAAGAGATCTCGGGTATAGTGCAGAGTGGGTGTCTGTGCCTTAGAACTAGATATCTCAGGTATAGTGCAGAGTGGGTGTCTGTGCCTTAGAACTAGATATCTCAGGTATAGTGCGGAGTGGGTGTCCGTGCCTCAGACCAAGAGATCTCGGATATAGTGCAGAGTGGGTGTCTGTGCCTCAGACCCAGAGATCTCAGGTATAGCGCAGAGTGGGTGTCTGTGCCTCAGACCCAGAGATCTCAGGTAAAGCGCAGAGTGGGTGTCTGTGCCTCAGACCCAGAGATCTCAGGTGTAGTGCAGAGTGGGTGTCTGTGCCTCACACCCATAGATCTCAGGTGTAGTGCAGAGTGGGTGTCTGTGCATCAGACCCAGAGATCTTGGGTATAGTGCAGAGTGGGTGTCTGTGCCTCAGACCCAGAGATCTCAGGTATAGTGCAGAGTTGGTGTCTGTGCATCAGACCCAGAGATCTCGGGTGTAGTGCAGAGTGGGTGTCTGTGCCTCAGACCCAGAGATCTCGGGTATAGTGCAGAGTGGGTGTCTGTGCCTTAGAACTAGATATCTCAGGTATAGTGCAGAGTGGGTGTCTGTGCCTTAGAACTAGATATCTCAGGTATAGTGCGGAGTGGGTGTCCGTGCCTCAGACCAAGAGATCTCCGGTATAGCGCAGAGTTGGTGTCTGTGCCTCAGACCCAGAGATGTCGGGTATAGCGCAGAGTGGGTGTCTGTGCCTCAGACCCAGAGATCTCAGGTGTAGTGCAGAGTGGGTGTCTGTGCCTCACACCCATAGATCTCAGGTGTAGTGCAGAGTGGGTGTCTGTGCCTCACACCCATAGATCTCAGGTGTAGTGCAGAGTTGGTGTCTGTGCATCAGACCCAGAGATCTTGGGTGTAGTGCAGAGTGGGTGTCTGTGCCTCAGACCCAGAGATCTCGGGTGTAGTGCAGAGTGGGTGTCTGTGCCTCAGACCCAGAGATCTCGGGTGTAGTGCAGAGTGGGTATCTATGCCTCAGACCCAGAGATCTCAGGTGTAGTGCAGAGTGGGTGTCTGTGCATCAGACCCAGAGATCTCGGGTGTACTGCATAGTGGGTGTCTGTGCCTCAGACCCAGAGATCTCGGGTGTAGTGCATAGTGGGTGTCTGTGCCTCAGACCCAGAGATCTCGGGTGTAGTGCAGAGTGGGTGTCTGTGCCTCAGACCAAGAGATCTCGGGTATAGTGCAGAGTGGGTGTCTGTGCCTCAGACCAAGAGATCTCGGGTATAGTGCAGAGTGGGTGTCTGTGCCTTAGAACTAGATATCTCAGGTATAGTGCAGAGTGGGTGTCTGTGCCTTAGAACTAGATATCTCAGGTATAGTGCGGAGTGAGTGTCCGTGCCTCAGACCAAGAGATCTCCGGTATAGTGCAGAGTGGGTGTCTGTGCCTCAGACCCAGAGCTCTCGGGTATAGCGCAGAGTGGGTGTCTGTGCCTCAGACCCAGAGATCTCAGGTATAGCGCAGAGTGGGTGTCTGTGCCTCAGACCTATAGATCTCGGGTGTAGTGCAGAGTGGGTGTCTGTGCATCAGACCCAGAGATCTCGGGTATAGTGCAGAGTGGGTGTCTGTGCCTCAGACCCAGAGATCTCAGGTGTAGTGCAGAGTGGGTGTCTGTGCCTCACACCCATAGATCTCAGGTGTAGGGCAGAGTTGGTGTCTGTGCATCAGACCCAGAGATCTCGGGTATAGTGCAGAGTGGGTGTCTGTGCCTCAGACCCAGAGATCTCAGGTATAGTGCAGAGTGGGTGTCTGTGCCTCAGACCCAGAGATATCAGGTATAGTGCAGAGTTGGTGTCTGTGCATCAGACCCAGAGATCTCGGGTGTAGTGCAGTGTGGGTGTCTGTGCCTCAGACCCAGAGATCTCGGGTATAGTGCAGAGTGGGTGTCTGTGCCTCACACCCAGAGATCTCGGGTGTCGTGCAGAGTGGGTGTCTGTGCCTCAGACCCAGAGATCTCGGGTGTAGTGCAGAGTGGGTGTCTGTGCCTCAGACCCAGAGATCTCGGGTATAGTGCAGAGTGGGTGTCTGTGCCTCAGACCCAGAGATCTCTGGTGTAGTGCAGAGTGGGTGTCTGTGCCTCAGACCCAGAGATCTCTGGTGTAGTGCAGAGTGGGTGTCTGTGCCTCAGACCCAGAGATCTTGGGTGTAGTGCAGAGTGGGTGTCTGTGCCTCAGACCCAGAGATCTCGGGTGTAGTGCAGAGTGGGTGTCTGTGCCTCAGACCCAGAGATCTCGGGTGTAGTGCAGAGTGGGTATCTATGCCTCAGACCCAGAGATCTCAGGTGTAGTGCAGAGTGGGTGTCTGTGCATCAGACCCAGAGATCTCGGGTATAGTGCAGAGTTGGTGTCTGTGCCTCAGACCCAGAGATCTCAGGTATAGTGCAGAGTGGGTGTCTGTGCTTCAGACCCAGAGATCTCGGGTGTAGTGCATAGTGGGTGTCTGTGCCTCAGACCCAGAGATCTCGGGTGTAGTGCATAGTGGGTGTCTGTGCCTCAGACCCAGAGATCTCGGGTGTAGTGCAGAGTGGGTGTCTGTGCCTCAGACCAAGAGATCTCGGGTATAGTGCAGAGTGGGTGTCTGTGCCTTAGAACTAGATATCTCAGGCATAGTGCAGAGTGGGTGTCTGTGCCTTAGAACTAGATATCTCAGGTATAGTGCGGAGTGGGTGTCCGTGCCTCAGACCAAGAGATCTCCGGTATAGTGCAGAGTGGGTGTCTGTGCCTCAGACCCAGAGATCTCGGGTATAGCGCAGAGTGGGTGTCTGTGCCTCAGACCCAGAGATCTCAGGTATAGCGCAGAGTGGGTGTCTGTGCCTCAGACCCAGAGATCTCAGGTGTAGTGCAGAGTGGGTGTCTGTGCCTCACACCCATAGATCTCAGGTGTAGTGCAGAGTGGGTGTCTGTGCCTCAGACCCAGAGATCTCGGGTGTAGTGCAGAGTGGGTGTCTGTGCATCAGACCCAGAGATCTCGGGTATAGTGCAGAGTTGGTGTCTGTGCCTCAGACCCAGAGATCTCAGGTATAGCGCAGAGTGGGTGTCTTTGCTTCAGACCCAGAGATCTCGGGTGTAGTGCATAGTGGGTGTCTGTGCCTCAGACCCAGAGATCTCGGGTGTAGTGCAGAGTGGGTGTCTGTGCCTCAGACCAAGAGATCTCGGGTATAGTGCAGAGTGGGTGTCTCTGCCTTAGAACTAGATATCTCAGGTATAGCGCAGAGTGGGTGTCTGTGCCTCAGACCCAGAGATCTCAGGTATAGCGCAGAGTGGGTGTCTGTGCCTCAGACCCAGAGATCTCAGGTGTAGTGCAGAGTGGGTGTCTGTGCCTCACACCCATAGATCTCAGGTGTAGTGCAGAGTGGGTGTCTGTGCATCAGACCCAGAGATCTCGGGTATAGTGCAGAGTGGGTGTCTGTGCCTCAGACCCAGAGATCTCAGGTATAGTGCAGAGTTGGTGTCTGTGCATCAGACCCAGAGATCTCGGGTGTAGTGCAGAGTGGGTGTCTGTGCCTCAGACCCAGAGATCTCGGGTATAGTGCAGAGTGGGTGTCTGTGCCTCAGACCCAGAGTTCTCGGGTATAGCGCAGAGTGGGTGTCTGTGCCTCAGACCCAGAGATCTCGGGTATAGTGCAGAGTGGGTGTCTGTGCCTTAGAACTAGATATCTCAGGTATAGTGCGGAGTGGGTGTCCGTGCCTCAGACCAAGAGATCTCCGGTATAGTGCAGAGTTGGTGTCTGTGCCTCAGACCCAGAGATGTCGGGTATAGCGCAGAGTGGGTGTCTGTGCCTCAGACCCAGAGATCTCAGGTGTAGTGCAGAGTGGGTGTCTGTGCCTCACACCCATAGATCTCAGGTGTAGTGCAGAGTGGGTGTCTGTGCCTCACACCCATAGATCTCAGGTGTAGTGCAGAGTTGGTGTCTGTGCATCAGACCCATAGATCTCAGGTGTAGTGCAGAGTTGGTGTCTGTGCATCAGACCCAGAGATCTTGGGTGTAGTGCAGAGTGGGTGTCTGTGCCTCAGACCCAGAGATCTCGGGTATAGTGCAGAGTGGGTGTCTGTGCCTCAGACCCAGAGATCTCTGGTGTAGTGCAGAGTGGGTGTCTGTGCCTCAGACCCAGAGATCTTGGGTGTAGTGCAGAGTGGGTGTCTGTGCCTCAGACCCAGAGATCTCGGGTGTAGTGCAGAGTGGGTGTCTGTGCCTCAGACCCAGAGATCTCGGGTGTAGTGCAGAGTGGGTATCTATGCCTCAGACCCAGAGATCTCAGGTGTAGTGCAGAGTGGGTGTCTGTGCATCAGACCCAGAGATCTTGGGTATAGTGCAGAGTTGGTGTCTGTGCCTCAGACCCAGAGATCTCAGGTATAGCGCAGAGTGGGTGTCTGTGCTTCAGACCCAGAGATCTCGGGTGTAGTGCATAGTGGGTGTCTGTGCCTCAGACCCAGAGATCTCGGGTGTAGTGCATAGTGGGTGTCTGTGCCTCAGACCCAGAGATCTCGGGTGTAGTGCAGAGTGGGTGTCTGTGCCTCAGACCAAGAGATGTCGGGTATAGTGCAGAGTGGGTGTCTGTGCCTTAGAACTAGATATCTCAGGTATAGTGCAGAGTGGGTGTCTGTGCCTTAGAACTAGATATCTCAGGTATAGTGCGGAGTGGGTGTCCGTGCCTCAGACCAAGAGATCTCCGGTATAGTGCAGAGTGGGTGTCTGTGCCTCAGACCCAGAGATCTCGGGTATAGCGCAGAGTGGGTGTCTGTGCCTCAGACCCAGAGATCTCAGGTATAGTGCGGAGTGGGTGTCCGTGCCTCAGACCAAGAGATCTCCGGTATAGTGCAGAGTGGGTGTCTGTGCCTCAGACCCAGAGGTCTCGGGTGTAGTGCAGAGTGGGTGTCTGTGCATCAGACCCAGAGATCTCGGGTATAGTGCAGAGTTGGTGTCTGTGCCTCAGACCCAGAGATCTCGGGTATAGCGCAGAGTGGGTGTCTGTGCCTCAGACCCAGAGATCTCAGGTATAGCGCAGAGTGGGTGTCTGTGCCTCAGACCCAGAGATCTCAGGTGTAGTGCAGAGTGGGTGTCTGTGCCTCACACCCATAGATCTCAGGTGTAGTGCAGAGTGGGTGTCTGTGCCTCAGACCCAGAGATCTCGGGTGTAGTGCAGAGTGGGTGTCTGTGCCTCAGACCCAGAGATCTCGGGTGTAGTGAAGAGTGGGACTGTACATTTAAATCTACAAATGGAATAATTGTGAAAATCTTGCTCTTACAAGAAGAGACATTTCCAAATGATATACAATACTTGCAACGGAATTATATCAATCACTTATACATAATAGCGACGTTTACTTTGTATTTTCTTCCTTTTTCTCTATAGTTACAGTTTTTTTATGAAAATGTTTGTTTTCACAAAGCATTTCAGTTTAAAATAACTGGCGCTAATATATATTTGTTTTATATGGAGGACAGAAGGGAGAGAATGACTGCAATGTATATATTAATAATGTAATCTTTTTTTGTAGCTGAACGGTACAGCAGACCAAATTGTTAGGAAGAGTTTGACAAGTACGCAGAGCATGAGAATCCAAAGGGAAACTGACTTCTTAAAGTAAGTCTGCAGACAGCACTGTGATGAGTCAATGTGTACTATTCAGTCTAGCTAATTAGGCCACTCACACTAGACATAAAGGGGCTCATAAAATCTTCATATGGATATCCGCATATATTTTGACTCTATGCAATGCCATTCCCAATGCGTACTTTCTGCAAAAAAGAAAACAAACACACGTCCAACTATTGCACAAGTGGATTGTCTGTCTGTACTGTACATTACAGCTCTACTAATAAATGTGTTCATTTATTTAAATACTCAAATCTTGTGGCCCCATTTATTCCAATACTATCTTCTCATATCTTAAAGGGCCACTATCACCAAAGCAAAGAACACATTTTCACATTGTGTCTTTAGTTGCCTATAGCAAGCACTAGCTTCTGGGCGGATATAAAACAATTAGAATAAGACCCCCCTGTTGTATACTTTATATTAGAGACTTGCTGGGGTTTTCTGTGGGAAACAATAGACTGATAAGTAAAGAGTAAAAACCTATTGTCCACAAACTGACTTGGAATTCTTTGGATATTTAAGCAGTACTGTATAACTATATACAGTACAATTGGACAAGCTGTGACAGTACCAGTCCCAACACTTTGGTCATACTAGAACCAGTAGTTCCACAATAACAGGAAATCCACACGTTGCCTTTGTTATATATATCTTTTTTTTTTTTAATAATAAAGATTTTTTGTAATGAAGAGGTTGGGGTGTGTATTATGTTCATTTACGATCTATTCATGTAATGCTGACCACACACACTGCACTTTTTGCAAAAATGTTGGGCAATTGGCCACAAAACAACTCCCAAAAGAGATCTCGACTTGAGTGCTTAATAGTTGTAACTCATCCAAATCAGCCACTTCCATCTGTAGCCAAGTTGGACTTTGATCCTGTCACTCAGTGCTCAGCAGCAGGATCTTACCTTGTGTGTCTGGCTTAAGATGTGTGCATGTGTTTATTTCTAACCTGCTTTTTCAGTATAATGGACAAAGGTCCATTATGAAATGACCACAGGGATGGAAACGTTGATACTCCGGGGTCCCATTTGCTCATTAATTAGAACCTGATAGTCCCTGGGCACCTGGAACAGACCCATCGCTTTTCACAGCAGGACTGATCTTGAACTGTGTTACCATTATAATGAGGAATTCCGCAATGCTGGTTCCCCTGTTTTAGTGACCATGAGTTCAGGCTGGCTAGTGCTGGGGTTGGTTATAGACTTTGTAAAGGGGTTTGGGAGTTCATACTAATAAAAACATTATTACTGTAATGGGGAAAACCGGGAGTGTGGCTAGGTAATTATTTGCTGGGACCTTGAAGTGGCAAATTTGCTCTCTTTGTTGTCCCTGTATAATTGACACCTGTCCAAAATGCATCATTAAAAAAATCTTCATTTAAAAAAAAAACAAAAAACACCTGCTATTGTGGAACCACAAGTCTCAGCCGGGATCGCTTCCTCATGTAATGATAACCAGATACTGCTGCACATAGACATCTGCTGATGATGTGATTATAATTTGTAGAAGCCTCTGATCACTACACAGAGAAGCAATTAGAGCTTCTTTCTGCTGCACAGGTAGATGAAAGCAGAGCTGGGTAGCTGGCGAGAGGGGGTTCTGTATGGGGCAATGTAAGCAAACACCTGAAACAATTACTGCATCCCTCTGCTGGCATATAAAGGTTGTACCCGGCTGGAATAGGGGAACAGGTTGTAGTGACATCATAACGTTAAAGTGCAGAAAATGGGCGATCATAGTGTAGTAGTATGTTAAACCACTGATAATAATCTGATTGAGAGTAGTGTACATTTTAACAAAGATATTATGCTTATTTGTAGGTGACTTATTTAGAGATAATTTCTCCTTGTTTGATGGATTATAGCCAGATAACGGTGTCTTTGCACATAAAAATAAAACAAACACAGACTTAAAAAAACATCCACACATGTGTAAGATCTAACAAACAATGTTTATTCTGAAACACCAATTAAAAACCCTTACAATGGGTAAAACACTTATCTGTGCAGGATGCGGCTCCGAATCTGGTTTAGAAGTTTCTTTGTGTCAGGACACTGTTACAGATGTTTCAAGAATACTGATCTTTCCCCATCTCACACTAACAATATGTCCATAAAACTGTGAGGACCCTTTGTTGTTTCAGATAATATTGGTAGTATGACTGTGATACATTAAACCATTTATAAGGCATGTTTGACACGTATCTTTTATACGTAATTTTTAAAGTAGGAGAAATTGGGTCTAAAGGAGTCACCTACAGATAAGCATAATATCTTTGTTAAAATGTATGCTGCTCTAAGAGTATTATCAGTGGTGTTTAACATACTACACTATGAGCGCCCTTTTCCTTCATTTTAACTATACTCACTCTCGCCTGTGCTTGTAAGGTTTCAAACAGAATTATGTATCGTCGTCATTCATTTTTATGTATATTTGTACTGATCACTGTAGTCATTCAAACTTCTCCAGGTCTTATATGTTTTTTTTTTATTTACTTTAGGGAGATTTCAGTATTGTGCTGTTCACAAAATGTTATAGAATTGTCACTACATTTGTATCAACATTGTCAGGGCTAAATTACAAATGAAACATAATGAAGCCATTGCACCAGGTCCAGTTAAGGTGAAAGATGGTGTGTCACATTCAGTACAAAATCTATGACATTAGTATGATAGAAAATTTCAATATGTAATCAATTTAGAATTCCCCTTTCAGATAAAAATTGGTCAAATAGAAGTAATTTTCATGTTTTACATATGTTGCTGTCCTTATTACCCACATTTTAGAAATCCACCACTAGGTGACAGTGGAACACCAAAAATGTAGATTATATCATCATTGTTTGATATGGGAATAGTATAGACGAGCAAAATTGTCAGCACTGCAGGGGCAGATCGAGACTTTTTGTATGGTGGGGGTGATTTAGCAGAGCCCTGACCCTTCTGCACTCTGATTGGTAGATGGTTCTAGACATTCACCAATCAGATTGTGGAGAGCCCCTACTACTCTGATTGATGAATGGCCTGTTCAATCCACCAATCAGTGTGCTATTGGGCATGACATCTGTGCAGTGTGCAGCCACCTGCAGCCTGCCCCTGCTAGACGGAGAGATCACCCCAATATCCCCCTTTTGGATTTGCCACTGCAACACTTTGTTAGTGGAATTTGGCATCAAGTGTTCCCAGGCTTACCCCCAAACACACCACACAGCATAAATGATCATTTGTATTTATAGAGAATAATTTCCAAGAAATATGAACTTACCAATACAACGTGGAATAGCATTGTGCAGAACATTGAAACAAAAGCGGAATTTGAAGATTGCCCTTTGCACTTCTGTGTGTCTGGCCAAAAAATTATATTCATTCTAAATTTTGACATACTTTGTCCATATTCTGAAAAACATTCCCATTCCACAGATGTTTTGTCAGATTATTTCCATTTTTTGGTTTTCCTTCATGTGAGGTAACGTGATGTTTAACTTGGAGCATATTAATTACTCCTAAATCTACCATTAAATTATAGGTGTGCCCACTGCTTAGCCTCTCGCCCATCTGATCCATTTGCCCGCTTCTGCCAAGAATGTGGTTCTCCTGT
The DNA here is from genome assembly GCF_038048845.1 of Mixophyes fleayi. Classification (NCBI taxonomy): domain Eukaryota; kingdom Metazoa; phylum Chordata; class Amphibia; order Anura; family Limnodynastidae; genus Mixophyes; species Mixophyes fleayi. The sequence goes on along the minus strand of NC_134404.1, from coordinate 292,259,898 downwards.
GCCACCTGTGCCTGGACGTCGCCTGCCACCACCAGAGGGCGCTCAGGTTAACATTTAAATGGTTACATTCTTACTTGCCACAAGTACAATTGTCTATTATGTGGAAATTTGTGTTGTCTTACAGAGATGTTTTAAAATAGTTAAATAATAATAGATATATCTGAGTGCTTACAAATTGAATAGAGCAAAATGGAAAATTGTATGTAATATTTCGTCTTAATACATGGGCTTAGTTGTTCTTGTATCATTTAACATCAATCATATTTTATACATTTTATTTTATAAAAAAAAGTAGGAGTGGAGGTGGCTGTCACAATAGTCAGTGGAGGTGGCTGTCACAATAGTCAGTGGAGGCGGCTGTCCTTATATACAGTGGAGGCGGCTGTCCTTATATACAGTGGAGGCGGCTGTCCTTATATACAGTGGAGGCGGCTGTCACTATATACAGTGGTGGCAGCTGTCACTATAGTCAGTGGAGGCGGCTGTCACTATATACAGTGGAAGTGGCTGTCACTATAGTCAGTGGAGGCAGCTGTCACTATATACAGTGGAGGCGGCTGTCACTATAGTCAGTGGTGGCGGCTGTCACTATAGTCAGTGGAGGCAGCTATCACTATATACAGTGGAAGTGGCTGTCACTATAGTCAGTGGAGGCAGCTGTCACTATATACAGTGGAGGCGGCTGTCACTATAGTCAGTGGTGGCGGCTGTCACTATAGTCAGTGGAGGCAGCTGTCACAATATATAGTGGAGGCCACTGTTACTATAGTCAGTGGAGGCAGCTGTCACAATATACAGTGGAAGTGGCTGTCACTATAGTCAGTGGAGGCAGCTGTCACTATATACAGTGGAGGCGGCTGTCACTATAGTCAGTGGAGGCAGCTGTCACTATAGTCAGTGGAGGCAGCTGTCACAATATATAGTGGAGGCCACTGTTACTATAGTCAGTGGAGGCAGCTGACACAATATACAGTGGAGGTGGCTGTACTATAGTCAGTGGAGGCAGCTGTCACTATATACAGTGGAGGTGGCTGTACTATAGTCAGTGGAGGGGGCTGTCACTATATACAGTGGAGGTGGCTGTACTATAGTCAGTGGAGGGGGCTGTCACTATAGTCAGTGGTGGCGGCTGTCACTATAGTCAGTGGTGGCGGCTGTCACTATAGTCAGTGGTGGCGGCTGTCACTATAGTCAGTGGAGGCAGCTGTCACAATATACAGTGGAGGTGGCTGTACTATAGTCAGTGGAGGCAGCTGTCACTATATACAGTGGAGGCGGCTGTCACTATAGTCAGTGGTGGCGGCTGTCACTATAGTCAGTGGTGGCGGCTGTCACTCTAGTCAGTGGAGGTGGCTGTACTATAGTCAGTGGAGGCAGCTGTCACTCTAGTCAGTGGAGGTGGCTGTACTATAGTCAGTGGAGGCAGCTGTCACTATACACAGTGGAGGTGGCTGTACTATAGTCAGTGGAGGCAGCTGTCACTATACACAGTGGAGGTGGCTGTACTATAGTCAGTGGAGGCAGCTGTCACTATACACAGTGGAGGTGGCTGTACTATAGTCAGTGGAGGGGGCTGTCACTATATACAGCGGAGGCAGCTGTCACTATATACAGTGGAGGCGGCTGTCACTATAGTCAGTGGAGGCAGCTGTCACTATATACAGTGGAGGTGGCTGTACTATAGTCAGTAAGGCAGCTGTCACTATACACAGTGGAGGTGGCTGTACTATAGTCAGTGGAGGCAGCTGTCACTATACACAGTGGAGGTGGCTGTACTATAGTCAGTGGAGGCAGCTGTCACTATACACAGTGGAGGTGGCTGTACTATAGTCAGTGGAGGCAGCTGTCACTATACACAGTGGAGGTGGCTGTACTATAGTCAGTGGAGGCAGCTGTCACTATATACAGTGGAGGTGGCTGTACTATAGTCAGTGGAGGCAGCTGTCACTATACACAGTGGAGGTGGCTACAGTGACCTATGCCCCAGTCACTGGTTCATAGTGAATTGATAGATTGCCCATAATTATTGGGACATCCCACAAAATGGCTGCCTCAGTGATGTCACTGAGGTCTAATGAATTAACTGCATTTAGTAGCAAATGGTGACTATAAAAAGGATGCTTCCAGAGTGTGTAGATGACAGGTACTATTTAAAAAGGATCCATACACAAAACACTTCTGTAATATCATCATCATCATCAACATTTATTTATATAGCGCTAGCAGATTCCGTAGCGCTTTACAATTAGGATATTATCATGAATGGACTAAACAGAGATATATTAACTCATTACATAATGTAGATTTTATTTACTGAATACAACTAATTCGGCCTGCACTCATTTTTACCCAATCTATTCGATCCTGTCTGACTGATTGAAAGACTGTTTTTACATCAGTAATTACTTATGTCATCAGGAATATATCTTATTTTAATATACCTGAAATTTTAAAATGCATGTACTTAATATCACTACAATAGCTTTCAGTAAATCACTTTTTCATTCTTTATTTGATTTAACATAAGTGTTCAGGAACATTTGTCATGGTATTGTGCTAATTTCTATGTTTTGCCTTGTCGTCTATTTCTTTGCAGATGGGGCTGTGTGTGGAGTGCAGGACTATGGTCCCAATGAACACTCCGTCCTGTATTGTGTGTGAAGCACCACTGCTCACACAGATGCAGCCGCAGGCTAGTATCCACCTTAAGGTAAGTTAAACTAGGATTGTGTTTCATTTTCCTGTACAGCTTACATCAGTACGTGTGAAAAAATTGTATTTCCTCTATAACAAAGATATCTAGCTATATAGATACATGTATTCTTTATTTGTTGAACCAAAACTCTGGACAAATAAACAGATGTATCATCACAGAACTGTTTGATTACTCTGTTATAATAAAACGTATATGAAAAAACAGCTGTACCAAAAACAGTGCATTTTGGAACAAGGTGGAGGACGGGGAAGGGGAAGAAAGGTGGGGAATTTGGGGAATTTGGGTTAGGATTAGAATGAGAGAGTCACCTGACCGGAATCCTCGAGGAAAAGGATGAAAATCCATTTAACTGTGTTTTGTTGGCGGATCTTAACGTTTTAAAAATTTGTAGATCTTGTTAAAAATAGTGTTTTGTTTTTATTTATCCTACTGGTGGGTTGAATAGTCAGTAAAATGTTGTATTCCGCTTTCTAAATCATTCTTTAGCAAAATATCACAGATAATGGGAGTTATTCCACCCCGAGAAAAGATGTGGTACTGCAGCACTAAAACCTTTTCTTCAGTATTATTGCTCATTTTTTGCTGTGACTTCACTGAAGATCACTGATATCAGCCTTATTTTTATTTAAAGGATAAAACAATCTGCCGTTTCTGTGGAACTGGAAATCCCATAAATCTAAAGCATTGTGTGACCTGTGAGGCCAAGCTGCCGGACACACAGACGGTACAACCTGTGGCTCTTGTGTATTGTATGTCTGGGAGTCCAAACACTGAGATGTCTGTAGTGAAGCCGGTAATATGACGTGTACTGCACCAATTGAGTTTAAACTCCATTATAAACAGGGACAAGGTACTAATGGGAAACTGGGAGTGTGGAGCACATAGACTGAGGGATTTCTTTATAAGAGAAGAATTGATGTCTGTATAAGAGAAGCCTTGTAAGCAGGGACATGGTACTGATGGGGAAAAATGGGCATGAGGAGCGCATAGACTGAGGGATGTTTGTATAAGAGAAGACTTGATGTCTGTATAAGAAAAACCTTTTAAGCAGGGACAAGGTACTGATGGAAAACTGGGAGTGTGGAGCGCATAGAGTAGACTTGATGTCTGTATAAGAGAAGCCTTATAAGCAGGGAAAAGGTACTGATGGAAAAATGGGATGAGGCGCGCATAGACTGAGGGATGTCTGTATAAGAGAAGACTTGATGTCTGTATAAGAAAAGCTTTATAAGCAGGGACAAGGTACTGATGGGTAAAATGAGAGCTAGGAGCGCACAGACTGAGGGATGTCTCTATAAGGGAAAACTTGATGTGGGATGAAACATTGTTTGGGGAACAATTAGTTTATGTCTATTGGTTTGAGAGCATAACAGAACTAAACAACTTTATGTGTACGATTAATTATAGACACATACATTTTTTCAGTTCCTTCCTGAAGCTGTGATTTTGTGATGTACAGACTTCAGCAATGACTATTACTGCTTGTTTCCCTCTGGCAGCCAATATACAGTGGAGATTCTGCACCGCCGTTACCTAACCAGATGGCCAAAATGCACTCTTGTTCCAAGTGTGGCCGAGTGAACCTGGCAGATGCTCGGTTCTGTGATTGGTGTGGGGCAAAGGTAATGTCACCCTCATAAAAAATGTTTAATAAACACTTACAGCAAATACAATACTGTAGATAAAATAGTTGTGTTTGTCATTGAAAATCAGAATTTTGATATAATGACTTAAAGTCTTTTAAGTAAAAAAAAAATTAATGAGAAATAATGCACATTATGTTTTGTAGCCTGGTCCCTCAGTCAGTTACCTAACCTGCTCGAAGTGCAGTGCAAGCAACCATCCCTATGCCCACTTTTGTGTGTCCTGCGGGGTTTACCTGGAGCCTCCAGCAAGACCTTACTCCCAGCAGAGCAGAATGATAAGCACTGCAGACCGACTGACATTATCTGGAGTAAGACAGCTTTTGTATTTTATTATTATCATCTTTTCATTCACAATGTCCTACAAACTACTTTAGGTTGAACTCTTGTCCCCACACAGTGGAGGCAGCCATTTTGTTAGCTGAACCAATAGTCACAAGAATGCAGTCTGTTAAATCATTATAAACTAGTGACATCACTAAGGTACATCATGGCCGCCATTTGTAACCTTGACCAATATTGATGCTATTTAAGTGTACCGCAAAATATTTGTAAATACTGGTCCAGACATTATATGTGTTAAGGAAATGAACGCATAAACACAACAGAAAGTAAAAGTGATGTTCATTGTGTGGTATTAATGTTCGCTATTTTACATTTGTGGTATAAAATAACTGCTTAAACGTGTTGGAGAAAACTGTTACTAAGAGTGGCCGTCAAAATAAGGGGCATATTATGTTATTAAATTATCATTATTATTTAATCTCACCTATCATAAATTCTCTTTTTTTTTCCCGCAAAATGTAAAAAGAAAAAGGAGAATAAAAAACATGAAAGGAAAGAAAGAAAACTAGAATGGGAAAAAAACCAGAGTGAAGGGGGAGGTAAATGAAAGTAAAGGCATAAGCAAGTCCTTATAGAGCCATAGGGAAGGGACATCCTTAGCTCGTCCATAGGAAGCATTTAGTGATCATTGAGATTGGTAAAGCCATACTGGCCAACAGCATTCAGTTTACTGATCCACAATGCTTGACATCTTGTCCTTATCTCCACTTCTTCCATCCTATGCTACACATACTAAACCTAAACAGTTTAACAGATTGATGTCATGATTTTCAGTGAATTGCAATTCCATTGTCTTTCTATTGTATCCATTATATTGTTAATGCTCGTCAGCTTATTAAAAATAGACTATATAAGGCAGGGCCTGGCGAGGGGCTGGGATGGTCATGGTGGAGCAGTTTATATCTCATAGTGTTGGTGACTTTTCCTTCTGGTTGTGGTTCTACGTTTTTGCTTGCATTTTGTATAATGAAATCCTGAATATAAAGTGTATATTAAATTAGAATATGCAATGTTCTGGAATATAAAATGCAAAATTTAGATTGACTACAGTTTGTATTTAAATGTATGAATATATTGATGATTTATTATGTAATTAATAATATAATATGTTATCCCATAAAATACCATTACAAATGTTGTATGTGAACAATTCCTAAAGGATGAAGAAAAAAAGAGAAGGTCTTACATGTTACATCACCTTTTATTGTAGGAATTAGATGGTCGTGTTTCTTGGCAGCCGCTATCAGTCTCATTGCCAAACCCAAGACTACAGTCCGAGAAAATGGACAAAGGGACCCAGACAGTCGGCTTGTTTTACCCATCCAGCAAACTAATGGAGAAAAAGGAACTGGAATTGTTGTCCGAGAAGGAAAAGAAGGAGAAGATGAGTGATCACAAACCACTCGTCACAGCGATCAGTCCAGGCCGAGGTGAGACTAAGTTATATTAATACAGTTTTAGCAAGTCCCAGCAGGGAGATACTCAGTTCCTCACATTTGGATGTGGTTTTTTAAGCCTCAGAAACATTTACCTAGTCTGCGGTTGTTTTCTATTCTCCTTTACTGCTATGGAACCAAAACATCAGGAGATATAGGGGGAATAGCTGGATGAGAGGAGTTTACTCCTGGTAACTGTTTAGAGCCTAATTTACAATAAGCTGCAAGTTTGCACCCCAAACATACGTATAAACCTATGGCCACAAAAATGCAGTTTTGTGTATTTTCAGTTGACATAACTTAAGATGCATGATAGATTGCCCAGAGCATATAGATTTGGTCTGAGAAAAGATACTCATCATCATCAACTTGGTAATGATAATTGCCATATCTTTACTGTGTTAAAAACTAATAAATAAAACCAAGGCGACTTGTTGGTGCATCCTGCAAAAGCGGTAACCAGCACCCTGTCATACTGTTAAACCAGCTCCAATCTGATCAGCATAGGGCTGTAATCCCTAGGGAAACTGGACATGCAAAAAAATGGGTGGGCCCACCACCACAAGGACAACCAGCCCTGTGCTTAGTAGCAGTGAAACTCATTTTGGAACCCCTGTTGGAGCAGTTCAGCTGTAGAATCCTTTAGTTTGGTGGTACATGTACCCTCTTGTTTGTCGAGAGTAAAGTGGCCACTGAGTATGTATTATAAACTTAACTTGGGTGCTTATATGTGTGTTACAGTTGCATTTTCTATACATAATTTAGTATCTGGAGGTGCATAAGGTATATTGGTTTATAAGAGCTTTTTTTTTTATATGGGCCTGATTCTAAAGTGATATGTACAACAGTTTGCGTAGCGTATCTTTGCATATTTTCACACTGCGCATGCTCTAAAATCGATCTTCAGCTATTCAGACCCGAGACTTTTTGGCACTTGCGACTCCTTACTCCTGAAGAGTAGTGACAAGGGAGGGAAGAGGTGTTCTAAAGTAGGTAATGTACAGTAAGGGTGTTTTTGAGCAAGTGCGTTTATATTCAGACTGGAACATTGTCGCAGATACTGCTGAAAAAGAGGTTTCATTTGGGGGTGGTGTGGGGCAGGTGTAAGTAGCGGATGATGATGATGAGCACCCGAACTAGTGGTTCGCAAATGATAAGCTAGAAGCTTTTTGAGACTTTAGTAGTCGCTCAGCCATAGATTAGGATTTGTTGCTCGTATCATATATAATAAAAGGTTTTTGTACATGTTGGCAAGTTAGAAAGAAGTGTCTGATTGGTGCGGCTGTTGTCAAGTAGACACATCTGCTACTCATTCAGACCTGGACGCATCTTCAGCTCTGAATACGGCGTACATACCGGTACACTTACGTGACACTTTTTCAAATGCCTGATATGCCTCCACTCTGCATCAGGCCCAATGTCTTTCTGTAACAAGAAATACAGAATTGCTGAATCTTTTGATGTTGTATAGTGCAGTTTGTGCTTCATATACATACAGCAGATTGTTATCAGAGATATGTCATCATTATTTAAATATATACAACCATTATTACAGGCTATTGGAGACAGCAGCTGGACCATATTTGTGCTCACCTGCGCTGCTACACACAGAATGACTCCGATTTCAAAGCGTTAATCGGAAAACCTCGGATGGGAAGAGTAAGTACGGATGTGTCACACAACAATGCAGCTCAGTGGTACAGTGTGTAAATATCACCACTTAACAAAAACAGCTTCATCAAAATGATCAGGTTCATGAAACGAATTACAAGAAAATAACCTGCAAGTGGCACAGCATTTACAGCTTTTTATTAACCAGTTTACGTAATCAGAAATGTGACGCACAGACAAGTGGAGCAGTACTAGGATGGTGTGCCTGGGTCCCTGTTTTACACTTTATCCCATATAGAAATTACGCTGTATCTAAACATTCCAAAGGCAGAAAAACACATTTCATTGGCTTTGTCACAGCAACAAATGTCATTTCATTGTGTCATACAGAATCAAACACATTTTTTGTTATCTGTCTTGTAAAGGCAAGTTTCCCTTTACAAGGCAGCGCCGCTTTAAATTTTAGCTGTCATCTCGCCGAACTCGCGGGAGTTGAAGAAGCCGCAGTATGATACATTTACCCCCTGGTGCGGATTTTATATGTTGATGGGTCTACACACTGAATAATGTGACTTATGGATCTATGTTCTGCATCAGCCCGAAAGATTGCCATCCAAATTGCTGCTACGTTTACAGAGTGTGAAATCTATTTTCATTATTTTTAACGTACCTATTTCTGTGAGTTGATGTCAGTGATGATATAGTATTACACTAATTTAATCTGACATATATGCAAACTGTGTATATGTTCCTATTTCATATATGCTATTGATGTTAGTGGTATTTGCATATACTATGCAAAAAAAAGTTCACTAAGGTGGAGCCATATACATAGCTTTCATCGTTGGTGGAGAAAACACAGCGTGACCCTCACAAATTTAACTCTATATTTGCAATAGAATTAACTTGGAAAACCAAAGTGACATTCGGTTTGATTCTTAAAAATTGGACTGAATTCAGGTTTTGTTAAAAAGTCTCACAATGCAAGATTTCCTATTCGCCTTCCTGGTGGGAGCTTAACTTCTACCATGGGAGCTGTGTCTGCGTGCAAGAAGCTGAGCATTGTGGGAAGAGCTGTCCTATATTTGTATATGTTATGTATTTGTATATTTCATACTTCATAAACCTTTTACTTCAGCATTTGTTTTCCAGGAGGTAACTCCCATAATCCATTAATGTACAGGAGTAGGACATGTGCCAAGAATTCTCCTTATATTTCTTTATTAAATTAATTTACCAGTAAAAGTACATTTTGTAAGATAATTTAATAATGGACACGCCGATCATTTATGACATTTAATTTAAGTCCTGAATAAATTGCTGTTACGTCTTTCTTTTGCAGATTATTTCAGCGACAATGCATGAAGATGGTTATGAAGTCAGTTTGAGGTTAAATTATATTTTAGTAACAGACAAGGTCAGTATCATTTCTATACATCACCAGCAATAAGATTTTTACATGGCAATATGGACCTTATATCATGTCCTGGTATACAGCAAAATCTCATCTGTGCAGGAGCACAAAAATGCTTCCAAATTAACCTAAATAACATTAATGCTGGTCACACATGCTCTGATAACACGTGGCCACAAATTATTATGGTGCCCACTAACGATCCTATCAAAATTAATATTATATGATAATATGATCATTATAGGGTATGTTGGTAAATGTGGTCGGAAGATGACCGTGGTCAGTCTCTTTCTGTGGCATATTCTGATTGCAGGTCTGGCCCCAGACCAGCTGAATTTCCCTAATTTGACCACCCGCAGCTCTTGGGTTGAGCAGTGTGATTGCTGTATGTGTGGCAAGCTTTAGACCAGTGTACTTAATCCTGACTCAAGCCTATTATTGTGTGTAATATTGCTGATCTAAACTTATCATATTAGCGTATTTCAAAGCTAATTTGCTGATACTACAATAAAAAAATGGTAACAAAATGTATTTTTATCTCTTAGTATGATTGAGGTAAGTTAGTCAGCAATATAGTGCAACCTATTAATATGTAATGTAAGTACATAATTGGATATTGTTAAAGAACAAGACCACTTTCAGTGAAGCTGCCACTAATTAAATATGGCTAACAGGGTGGTCCCTCTTCTGGGAAACCCCCTTACCCAACGCTAAGAGCTGAATCAGTCAAAATCATGCTTGTCCCCCTTGCAGCAACAGGACAAACCAGTGCCAATCTGTCCATTGCTCTCAATACTCTATTGTAGAAGTATGGATGGACTTTAGTGCCCTAGAGCTACGGCACCATTGTGGAAGAGATTGGGTTGACCTGGGAGGAGATCTCTGTTTGCTGTACATAGGGGGCATATTTAAGATGTATATGTCCTTTAAGCATATATTAAAACATAACAATAAATATGGAAAAATAATCTTAGTGCCTTGCACATATACATCAGATAAAATTATATAATATATATATAGTTACAGAAAGCTCTTATGTAGTACAGATTTATTTATACGTTTTCTATAATGTTTACATTTTCAAGAATGTAGTGACTGGGAAGCCAATGAAACTGTCCAGCAATCACTTCCTGAGCAATGTGACAGAAGGCAGAGATGACCAGTATGAAAGCCATTCCAGTGTGGGTAAGTTTTGCAATTGTACTTATATGATGATCTGGCCGTTAGCTCGCTAAGAGATCCTTTGGTGACCTAGGAAGCTTGTGGTTTGGAAAACATGTGTAATGTGACTTTTTCCTTAATATCTCAAAACTGTTCAGTATATTTTATTCACAGTATGAAATGTATGTTATGTGAAGCCCACAAACAAGTGTTCTCTTCATCTACTACAATGTGAATTTTCTTTTAAGAAGCACACTGGATGCGCACCATAAAACGCCTCGGCTTTGTACTTATGCTCCTAGATCAGGGGTGCACAACCTTTTCTTTTGGTCTGAGAGTTACATTGGGAGGTTGTACTTGTTTGAGGAGTCAAAGTAAAATGTAACTTGCTTAAGAATTTAAAATATGTAGAATCTAGAACAGGTAAAGAGGAAGGTCTTTGTGCTAATGCCATAGCTCTCAACATTGGGAAAAGTCCCTTGTGGGCACAGAAGCGAGGTGGCTCCCAGGCAGCGCAGCAAAACTCACTTGTGAGATGAAGCTCTGCGGTATAGTTATATTCTGGCGGTCACTCAGAGTTTCCACCTCCGCAGTGGCAGTGAGACACAGTGCAATGTGGGACAGGACAGGTACAAGGAGACGCTGGAACAGAAATCTCTTGTAACCCTGTATCTGTCCTACTTCCTGCTGGCCATAAAAGTTACCTTGCGAGCCACAGGCAGCCCCTGGACTGTTAGTATTGCATTAATGTCCTAGATGCACGTCAAGATGAAAGCCCATTCTCCACTCCAAGGATAGGTTTGTGGGTTTCCTGGGCTGCTCGCCATGGAGCATCTACAGAGCAGCTGTGTAGGCGGCGACCGGGTCCTCAGTTTATACCTTTACAAGGTTTTGCCAGTTTCGGCCGCAGTGTTTTGCGGGCTGGTAGACCAGAGCATTCCCTCCCAGTGGCGGATCCAGGAGGGGAGGCGATCGGGGCGATCGTCCCCCCTAGCAGGGGCTTGCTGCCGGCGGCTACACATTATGTGCAGGTCCATTCAGCAGTGACAGTGTGCTGCCCGGCCGCTCTGATTGTGTTTTAAACACAATCAGAGCATTGGCAGCACACTGTCCCTACCTGTCACTGCTGAACGGACCTGCACATAGTGTGCAGATGCAGACAGCCTCAGATGTCAAAAAGGGTGCGGGGCCTAAATCGCTTCCCCCTACATCGCCCCAGGTAGAAGTATTCTCTAGATCTGCCCCTGTTCCCTCCCTTAGGGGCTACTTTAGAAGGTCCCCATGGTAGCAGTGTCCCCCAGAGTGGATGAAGATTTTTGTACTTACGCTAAATCTCTTTCTCCGATTCTGGGGGACACTGCATTCTCTCCCTTTTGCTGTTCTACGGTTAGTTGTGTTGTTGAGCCCTTTTCTTGGGACTTTAGTATTACTGAGGTCTGTGGGGTTGTAGAGGGGAGGAGTCAGCAGCAAACTTATTTGTTAACTATTTAAGTGCCAACTCCATGCGCCCTCATACAACGTTAAATCTCTTTCTTTGAGAGATTTATCGTAAGTACAAAAATCTTCTTATTTACCCCAACATTAAATTAATAGTATTCTCATTTAATAAATAAACCTATTTCTCTCCCTCCCAAACAGCCCCGACAATAAATTAATAGCACTTACATTTAATAAATATAACCATTTCCCACAACCATCCCCAACATTAAATTATTTAATAAATAGTCCTTCTTCTCCCCAAACTCAGCCCCACTTTCAATAGATCACCTCAGCTTGAATTAATGGACCCCACTATTAAATTAAGCACCATCATCACCTCAGAAATAAATGAGTAGCACCTACCATTAAATAATTAGCTCCCACCCAAACTCACTATTAACAGCCCACCTCCCACCCATATTACATTAACACACACATACAGTCCACCATTAAATAAATTGCCCTTTCTTCCCTTACACTTTCCTTCTTACATCTGCGCAGTGTTGGAGAAGCAGACTCTTCTGTCTGCCTCTCTTGCAGTTTGCAAACATAGAACGGCACGCAAGTCAGGTGTCCACGTCCCATGTGACATGTGTCAGCGAGGGAGATAGAAGGGGACGGCCACACAAAAGAGGAGGAGTGCACAGGCATAGGGGAAAGGAGGAAAGAACGGGTTTTACGATCCACGACCCCATAAGGAAGGTGGCTGGTCCCATAGGAGGGGCCAGCCACTAGGTAACATATAGTGCCCACCCACCATTAATCCACCACTGGGAGCACTCTCACTCTAACCAACTGCTATTGGCCAGTGCAAACTTCTTCTCTGCCAGTGTCTTCATCTAGCTCCACAACCCATTCATTGACAGAAATCTAGATTCAGCTGCGCTACTGGAGGCACACAGCACTACCAAAGGGGATTTTTTTTTGCTGCACCTTGGCTGTTTTGTGGTTTGTTAATGAGGCTCTGTGGAGACAGCCATTGTGTGAGTTGAACCAATATTCAACCTATTCATTTATTAGTAACTAGTGACATAACTGAGGCATTAGTAGGTACAGTTGTTGCATAACTACAACTGTCTATTTTTAAACAATTACAATATACTTATCATATTTCCTAATGAGTTTGTAGACATTTTTGTATCGTAATTCTCCTTAGCAGATATCACAGCATTGTATATGTGAAAATGTCATGTCGTTTTGTTCAACAGGATAAGCTTAACGTGCTACACATGTGACAGTCCCTCAAGGGGGCTGCACATGGGATTTGCAATGAAATACGGGGTTGATGATTCCTCATAGTAATGACACCACAGACAGATTACAAGTTAAAGCGCCTCACAGAGGAGGCATCCTTAGTGATCATACGTTCATAGTAATTGCTAATCTGCCTTTTTAAGAATACTGGATTAGCCACAAAATGACTGTGTAGATTACATGTATACTTTTATTCATGATTATTGTGCTGCAGTCACATACCTCTGGGCCTTTAATGCTAAAATGAAAAAGAAAAGGCAATGGAAAAATCACTCTTGGCTTGGCGCACCATCTGTCACATAGCATTAGCCTATGGGGTACAGACATATAGGGGAATTCTAAACATTTGGAGGAAGCAGAGAAAGACAGTAATCTATTCTTAAAATAGAGGTAGGTTAACTCAATATTATGTAGAAATACCACCACTTTATGGTTATAAACTAGAGATAAAAATGGTAGTATATATGTTACAGGATATGGAGATAATTTGGCACAGTTTGAAAGCCCATTTACCTCCAGCCAATATACAATTCCCCCACCTAGTGCAAAACAGAAGCTTCAACAATCAGCAGATTTTTAAGGCATATTATCTAATTAATTACATGGTTACTACTGTATATCAAACACAATGTTTTGGAACAGTTTTGCAATACATCTGGAAAAGGGAACTGCCCAAAAATGTTGTGTGCTATAAATAATTTATGGGATAACATCATTTACACAATACAATGGGTGTACACAGACCAAAGAGCCATTGTAACAATGTGTTTATTGACTGTAGAGCTTGTGCCCTTCATGTGACATTGTTTTTCTGCAGGACAAATATTGGCGTGAGCATTATTCTGGATAAAACTATTCTGATTACTAGGGATAAATAACCTAGTGTAATATGTGGAATATGTTTCCAAATACCAGCATTATGTAGAATTTGATTCGCTCTGTTTCTCTAGAGTTGTTGGTCAGTTATGATGTGAGAGAGGTTCCCCTTACAATACTTAAGCCTTGAATATGTGGGTGCATACGCAATATTTGAGGCAAATGTCCTGTTGCTTTAGGAAATAGTATTGTAGAGAGTGGGCAGCCCTAACAGGTTCAGCAGATTTATGAATTGGAATTGAGACCCCTCTTATAAATGGTGACTAGGGGCCATGATTACTATTTTTAATCCAGAGCCTCCGCCCCAAAGCCGCATACTCACCCAACCTATAAATAAAAAAAGTATAGTAGCAGTGGGGTACTTCTTAAGAGAGTCAACTAAACATATTTTGATTTTATATTTAAGGCCCCTTTCTTTTCAGGAGATTTTAACATGAGAGGCCATACATTGGGGATGAGAGATATTGGGTATAGCGAAGAACCTCAGACTATAATTTGATCCCTGTGTTAGTAACTGTATACTCATTATTATTTATATGTGCATGTAATTATGGAGCTAGGGGGTAATGGGTACAGATGAACAATTCAAATAATGAAAAAGAGACACTTTGAGGAAAATTGAAACATGGGTAACATTTCCCTGATTTAGCACACCCGGATCCTCTACCCTTTTACTCCTTTTAAATCAAGTAAAATACTAAATCATGTAATTTCATAGAAAACTTCAGGTAGATGTCAATACTAATAATAATAATAATTAAGGAATTGTGCTATTAGTGGACAGGAATGTGGGGCCCTAGTAGTTATGTAACGGGACACCTAATGACAAGACAAGGAAAAACCTTCTGCCCTAGACAGCCTGGCTTGTTGGAATAAATGAGATCTTAGTAGCCATTATTAGCCATAGTAATATCACAATCTTCGATTTCAAAATACGCCTCTCTGTGTCATGAAAGTTTTTTTTTTTTTGGTTTTTCTTTGGGGGGGGCGGGCGGGGGATTGAGGAATTTTGTCATTAACCAAATTGCTGTATATTACCAGGGGGAATTGTCCTTCACAAAAGCACCGTGTGAGTTTTGGACAGGTTCCACTCCTCCTTTGCAGTCCAGGTGTAAGGATTTTTTTTTTTTTTTTTTTACATATCGTAATCATCTCCTGAATCTTCTGAAGATCATATCAGCAATAGAAATATAAAGTTTGAACTGGTTCTAAGAAATTATGCAATAACTACATTTCAAGCTCTGCACGTTTAAATCCAGTTATTGCCTAGAAACAGTGAAGTCAGCCATATTTTGTTTTCAACCAACAATCGTGATAATGTCGTCCAATAAATCACTGGGAACCAAAAGGCTAATTTTCTAGCCACAGAACACATATTTGTATTATTAGATGTACTGCGCACACACATGTATTTGTCCACCTCCTGTATACATAGGTGCACACCTACTTCCATGAGAGGTTGTATGGCCTAGACCAGGCCTGTCCAACCTGCGGCCCTCCAGGTGTTGTGAAACTACAAGTCCCAGCATGCCCTTCCAGCTATCAACTGGTTGTCTACCGGCAAAGCATGCTGGGGCTTGTAGTTTCACAACACCTGGAGGGCCGCATGTTTGACAGGCCTGGCCTAGACAGAAATGCATTTGATGGAAAAATTAAAATTGTCACTTCAAATTCCTACCTACTATAACTTTTGCACCATCCTCAAATAATTCAAATTATTTATCTTAAAATACTGCTGAATGGCATTTGTGCGTCTAATAATGCAATTTCCAATATAAAAAGTTGGTACAAAAGGAGTCCCATTGAAAGAATAGTCTGTTTCCCAGTCTATGTGACATCTGAGGATATGTGAAGCTCGGGTCATGCTAGTTCCAGAATGTCGTATTCTGCAAGAAACGCTTTTATCTGCCCAGCTTCTCCCATCACAAGAAGCAAACTTTTCAGTCTACTAATCTGTGCGGTTACATAAACAAACGGTGCAATTGACAAAAATAGCCACATGGCATCACAAAATATAATTTGTGCTTTGTGCTCGCTTTTTTTTTTATAGCTCTATAAAACAGCTTTAGCGTTCCCAACGAGCCAGGCCGCAATCTCATGAATACTGACGGCACCGCTGCCTCCCTTGTGTGTAGATGAGAGGTGCACTGTAAGATATAACAAACCACTTTTTATGTTAGTCTGTCAGATTAACTGGTTCACCATTACTAGAATTTGAATGACATTTTTACTTTTACTCCTCTTATCTGTCTGCCAGCAAAATCTATATCTATCTATATCTATATAAGCACATGGTATAACACACGTGTTCTCTACAGCAAGCGAGGATGGGCTTAGTGCCAGAAGCAACAATATAAAAGGAAAACGATCCAAGAGGAAGAACAGAAAACCTCTACAAAAAGAAGACCGACTTCCTGTATGTATTTGATAAATTATGCTAAGGCAACAAGAACTAAATAAGTATTAAGAAATAATCTACAATGGTCAATGTTATTGCGGCAATTGGAGATCTATTCACAGAGGTGAAGTGAGAAGGAGCAAAGTACCTTTATGATTATCCATCTTATTATATAAGTCCGATTTCACACGTTAACTTAGACACAAACGTTCCTGGTGGACCAACAATTACTGTTGCATCTTCCTCTGTTGTTGATTACCATGAGATGAAGTTCACATGGCCTCAAAGCGTCCATCTCCACCAACATACTGTGGATTCTAGTCACTGCCGCTTTACATACATTTCCGTATACATTCTGAAATTGGTGCTGGCGGATCCAGGGAGGGGGGGCAGATCCATGGAGGGAGGGATGGGGGGGCGATTGGGGCAATCATTTCCCCCTAGCAGGGGCATGCTGCCTGCAGCCACACACTACGTGCAGGTCCATTAGGCAGAGACAGGCAGACAGAGAATCATATCTGGCAGCTCTGATTGTGTTTTCAGAGCAGCCGGGCAGCATACTCTGCTTGAATCAGTTAGGGAATCTGTATACATGTCTGCCTATAATAACTGCTCTGTAAAAGTAAAAGAAAACCTACAACGAAAACAAATCTTTCATTATCACTATTTTTTATATAGCGCCACTAATTCCGCAGCGCTGTACAGAGAACTCGCATCAGTCCCTGCCCCATTGGAGCTTACAGTGTATGTGAAATATATGTTATTTCTTTAAAATGATGAATAATTAGGTTTACTTAATCATTTCTATGAAATTTTAATCCCCATACGGAATACAGCCAGAAGATCGCAAGCTACTCAGTGAAGTTGGACCAAAGGGAGAAGGGAGGATTTCTGCTGTAGAGGAGCTCCTGGATGAGGTACAGTAAAGGAAAGATAAGTACATATATGTGGTTTCCAAACAGAAAATGGACAAAGACCCACTGATCCTGTGCGCCCAGATGACAGGACCAAAGTCCAGTATAGCCACACACATAGTGACCAAACTGTACAAGATCTTTCTGGCTTGGGCCCATTAAATGACGCATACACTGGACGATAGTAGTGATCTGTTGTTGTCTTCTGACCGTATTTATCAAAATGTCAGTTAATGAGAGGATCAATTTCAATATAACTCATTTTCGGGTCACATCTCAGGCACTATTGGACCTATTGCTTTATGCTACATTCCAGCCATACAGCATTAACAAATATGTCAATTAATCTTTTCAATTGTCTTCAACCCAACAAGCCATCTGGTCATTTTGGATAAAGAAAGTCCGAATATTGAAATGGTTATTAGTTTAATAATGTAGGAAGTAAAAAAATGTTAAAATCAGTATATGTTTAAAAAAAAAAAAAAAATATGGTTGTTTGTAGGGCGCTGATCCTAATTGTAGTAACAATGAAGACCGTCCTCTGCTAACAGTGTCCGTCCTCAATAAACATCACAAAGTCATCCCAGTCTTGGTACAGAAAGGAGCCGATATAGACCAGCAGTCTGGACCGTAAGTAATTTTACTTTAAAATTTTTACAATATTACATTTTTTTGCGTTTTTTAATATGACACTGCAGATATAGAATATTAAACACTGCCAGGTTTTGTTCAATTCTTAACAATCCCTTTGTATGATTAGTAACATTTTACGTTTGGATTTCAAAAACTGCCACTTTGCTGAAATTACAATATTTGTTTTACAGTTTGTTAAGTATTACTTTGCAGAGGTTGAATGATCTAATAAGACTGAGTTATCCCTTTAGGCACAATAATACGGCATTACATGAGTCCGTCTTGCTAGGCCTGGATGGGAAGAAATGTACTGAAGTATTACTTGGGTAAGGACGAACGTGTTTAAGTGTTTTCTACCTTAAAAATGCATTTTACTGAATAACTTCCCTAACCAATAATAGTACTTTAATGCTGGTGGGGGAATCTACTAGGACTTTTTCCATTTAGCTCTCGGCTAAATGGAAGTGTCGGAACCCTGGGATATGTCACATGTCCCTCTTTCTCTGGTCAGCAAAGTGGGGGTAAGGCTGGAGACGAGTTACTGAACCATCATGGTTAGATACTTTGCATGGCTTTCCATTGTAACCTATAATTGTATACAGGATGGGCATGGCAGCCTTACCATGGGACATTTGCCTCTGTTTGTCCTTGGGCCAGAAGTTGCCAGCCTTCTAGTTCCTACAAATAGGTATTTTTTGTACTATTTCAATGTGTATCAGTAGACAGGGAAACTATTGTGTACATTATTCTGGATAATTACTGTAATGGTTAGGGCCATTAGTCCAGTCAATCAGCCCTAACAACCCTATATTAATGCAAAATAAAACAATTATATATTTTAATAAACAACCAAACCCTGTGTTTTGTAGAGCACTAGTTCCTAATTCCTAGGTGCATATTCAATTCCGATCCGATCCGCGGTAACGCGCGTTACCGCGGAAAATGCGCACTACTGCCGGTAATACGGTATCGCAATAACGCAGATTTTCGTACGCAGCCCTGTGGGCTGCGAACGAAAATCCACGTTATTGCGGTACCGCGGATTACGTTCGCGGCCGTTCCGGAGCGATACCGCGAATCGGGATCGATATTGAATATGCCCCCTAGTGTCTGTATTGGTACTAATCTGCTGGACTTAATATTTTCGGACATCCACCTCACAAAGCAGCATTGGGGACTAGGACATATATAAATACCCGCTCACTATGAGGGGCTAGCTCCCATTCTACTTATAGGACTGTACATTTAAGCACATGTAGTGAATATTAATGTAATCTTTTATGTTTCCTTGTGAAAGGTATGAGCTAATCATAATCTATTATGTCCCTTGTTTGTTGAAAAATGCTGAATCCCGCACTGTCTCTTGTTCAGATGCAATGCAAGTATAAAAAAGAAAAATGATAAAGGTATGACGGCATACGACCTGGCTCTCAAGGGTGGAAATGACCAGATGTCCTCACTCTTTGCTTCCAAGTTGGGGCAAGGCATGCTGGATAAGCTCACTAAGCCAAAGAATATCAGTCTGGATGTGTTCTGAAGAGATGCTGTGGATTGCTAATCGCTGTGATGCATTTCCCAATCATTTGGATAACAAATTATAAAGTCCAAAAACAATCGGCTTTGATTTCTCATTGAAAAATTAGGAAAACCGCTTATTTTTATATTGTTTCTTTTCATTTTAAATAAAGAGATGGTTTGTTTGACCTTTTGTGGGCTTCTTTAACCTTTTTCTTAAGTAAATAAGGTTCAGTAAACTTACGTGTGGTTTTTAGGAGAAAATGATTAGCTGAAAAGCATTGAGCTGTAACGGACCATTTCCTCCTAGGTTTTGATCAAGGGAAACCAATATATGGTTGGTTACAGAACAGTTCTTTTTGCCTCATTGATCATTTGAAACTAATACAAAGTGGTAATTACCATAAATACTTTTCCAAACCCAGTTACATAGCAAAACTGATCTTTGCTTCCTAGCAGCTGCTACTTTTGTAGTAATAATGAAATTAAAGCAACAGATTGGTATTGTTTATAGGGTAAACAGTGTAAAATATTCCAGTCCAAGCAACTAGGAGTCTGGTCGGCAAAATCACTGCATCAAATTGCTCACAATTTTACATATATGATAGAATTTCTCGGCAGGAAAGAACTGACCGGTCAATCTTGTAGTTATTTCTAATATGCTGGTAGATAAAATGATCAAACTGGCAGTGATTGCTATCACAGTGATGATATAGGTCCGGATTCATTAATGCACGCAAAACAAACTTAAATTGCATTTCATCATCATCATCATTTATTTATATAGCGCCACTGATTCCACAGCGCTGCACAGAGAACTCACTCACATCAGTCCCTGCCCCATTGGAACTTACAGTCTAAATTTCCTAACATACACACACAGACAGACAAAGAGACTAGGGTCAATTTTGAAAGCAGCCAATTAACCTAACAGTATGTTTTTGGAGTGTGGGGGGAAACCGGAGCCTTTTTTTTTTTTAAATCGCACATCAATCAGGCATATGCACGTCTGTATTCAACTAGCAGCGGATCTACAGATACGTCTATTGAATACGGGTCTAAGTTCGCTCTGCTCTAACAGACAATACACTGTAGGATACGTCCAATACATATGTAAAATGTAAAGTCACAAAAATAGAAAAAAAAATAAAAAAATATTAAATTAATGTCACGTTAATAATATAATCATTAATGACAAAACAATGAAAACAAAACCACTACACATAAAATGCATTTTTACAGTTGCTCCTAATTGCAAACACATGTTCTAGCATGCATACGCGACCATCATTACTAGTAATAGGCAGTTAGACTAGACCTGTAGCTGGTGCACATGATACTACAGACAAACACGTACCTTTAAGATGCTACTCAGGGGCGGGCTGGACCCGGGGGCAGCGGGCACCCGGTCCGCTCAGTCTAACGCCTGTTCGGGCCGGCTGCCTCCCCCCGCCGTGGATGCAATAATTTTTTTATATTACCGGCGGCCGCGTCAGCGCACAGGCGGCCGCATCACATGACACGCGACGCGGCCGCATCGCGTGTCATGTGATGCGGCCGCCTGTGTGCCCCCCGGGCTGATACCTCCCAGCCCGCGCCTGATGCTACTGTATGTTACTGTACATTAACTATGTGCATTCTGCCGATGAAATCATAGGCTGTAGTAAGGGACCTTTGCGGTCAAAGATGAATTGGATGTTACATGTCTTCACTGGCGTATGGTTTGTTTCTGGGCACGCGCAGTGCAATTTTACACAATATACACTTAAGTTCCTTAATGAATCAGGTCCCTAATGATCAAAATGGCAGTAATTGCTTTTACAGTACGGTATTCATTAATATAGATGTTTATGTTTGCCTATGTGGCGGGAGGGGCCACAAGTCCATCTCTGTGGTTACATAACATTTCACAGGTTATTGCTGAGTGGAAACCTCCATAACAGATGCGGAGTGGATTCCTATTGTGTACTATAGAGTGACGGAGAGGAAGTTTGTTGTTGCCAGAGAATTTTGCTTCCCTCACTTAAAAACTTCAAGTGCCTCTCTGTACAAACAATGTTAGTATAATTATGAGTGTTAACCATTTACTATATGTAACATGTAGCCATTGCTAAAGCACCAGAAGTTACCACATGCACAGCCTTGCTGTTATTATATGGCAGCAGGACTATGGCTACGGACACTACAGCTCAGGACACAGCTGGCACTCTCAGTGTAAGAGACTACAAACAACCTTAGGCTTTGTTCCAACGTTAAACAGGCAGTACTGTATGTTTGTCCTTTAAAAGGAGAATTATAATGAAGTAGGTTTGAAAATGGAGCCGTGGTGGTGTGCAAGCAAAGCAGTAGAAAGCCAATAGCCTGCATTTCTGTCCCCGCAATGGGTAATGGAGGCCAGGAAGGTAAGCAAAACAGATATAAAATACTATTCCTTACCTCTCTCCTGGTAGCTCTATTATAATACAAACTTAAAGCAATTCCCTAAACAGAACAATAAAAAACAATATAAAGATCCCAATATACTAAAAATCAAGATGCAACATTTAAGTGCAGTTTAAATAAGGACTGCATCTACCAAGCAAATCGGGTTGTACTATACAGTGTCATCAAAACCAAAAAATATATTCCTCACTCCCTATGAAACTTGCTAGTTTTCTCTATTTTTCTCCCATTCATCATCAACATAATTTAGTTTTCCTTTCAAAAATTTTTAAACTTTATGAAGTGTTCTGAAAACTCATCAAGGGCCTTGTAATCATCTGTTACAAACGGTTCACTACTAGAACCAAAAGTGGGTGTTTTTCTTTTCCTCCTTTATGCAAATATTTGAAGCTAACATGGAGATGTCTATGTCCTGCCTCTGTGTATCGTATATGAAACACCATTCAATCCAAGAGAAAGGACTTCACGCCATGTACCGTCCATATTATATCAAACACCATCCAATCCAAGAGAAAGGACTTCACGCCATGTACCGTACATATTATATCAAACACCATCCAATCAGAAAAAAAGGACTTCACACCAAGTCCCGTCCTTATTATATCAAACACCATCCAATCCAAGAGAAAAGATTTCACGCCAAGTCCCGCCATTATTCTACCTTCATTTGCTCACAGAGTGGTATTAATTAACATACGAGTTGGACTCCATAATCTCAGGTACTGGAGGCCACACAATGAAGTTGCTGACAAACCGCGTAGGGTAAGTTTTTACTGAGTCTGACTTTAGACACATGTGGATTCTTTTGGGTCTGGGAGCACGCATGATGCACAAACTGCACCAACATACTAATATAATGGTGCTCCAGATAAGACGTTACCTATATACATACACACAATTCAAAACACAGATGCAGGTGTACACTTTAAGCACTAAGAACATATTTATACATCATTAGAGACAGTTAAACTGTGCAGTAATATAAACTCTATAATATGACTTCTAGAATAAACATGAGGTTCTTAGTGCAAATTTTGAACTGTGGATGCCCATCTACTACGACAAGGAGACCTTTCAGATGGGTACAAACACTAACAATTTATAATATTTGGCCCACACCCATCTATCCTTAGGAATCAGACTGTTCTGATTAAAACCACCTAACAACACTACTTGTAAATTTACAGGCACTAAATGAGTAAAGTCCCATATTATAAATTGTTTGTGTAGGTACCAGGAACGTTTTTTTTATCACTTCTACAGTGTATACTCTTGTATGACAAGCATTGGGAGTACCATGGGCAGGGCTCCAGCTGGGGAACCTATGCCTCAAGTACAAATCTGTTTTATAGGGGAGTATCTATTATTATTTACAGGTCTTTTCCCTTTACATCTGATATAATAGAGGGAAGTGTTTACTCCGGCACCGTCCAGGCAGATCAACTCCCTTATGAGTCAATTCCATTCCCAGGACACTGAGCATACGGACAGATGATGTCATAGTTTCCCTCAGCCAATCAGACCCAGCATTACGTCTCTCCGGACTTCTCCATTCACAGCCACATCCAACAGAGACAGAGGACCTACTTCTAGTGTAGATGGTGCTGCGGGAGATGTGTTACCTCAGCATGAGGCATCTCCAATTGAAAATTCAGATATGAAAAAAGGGCATGTTCTCTATACACACCTTAATAGAAAATGAAAGAATAATGGGAAGTGTGTTTTATCATTTAAAACAAAATGACCAACTAGAAGCATGTTGCTCCCCCCCACTATCTCCCCCATGATCACCTGGATTTAGAAGGTCCACCAAATGGAACATATGACCAGCATTATACATAACTCCTCTAAAACCTTCAAGGTCCAGGAGCCCTGGATGTTCTACTTCCAGAAACGCTCCCCCCACCCCCACTACTGGGGTGGTTTCTGCCTCGCTACCCTCCCTCTACTTTTTCTCTTCTCATTTCACAGAACTCCTGTTCGCTTTCTCTTCCTTCACTCTGATATTTACTTAACTCTTTGAAAATTCCCAGAAATACCTTTCTTATGCTCAATCAGAATCTAAGTACTGTTCCCTCTGTTGCACAGAGCGCTCTTAATTATACACTCCATCTTATTTCCAAATGTACTTGACTCCTGTTGTATTATGTCTTTGACCATCAAAAAAAAAAAAAAAAAGGACAACAGCAATTCTTGATCATAATCTCACATGTTGGTCAGGGATGGATGTTTCACTAGATCCTGTAGGCCTTATAGACAGACATAAAAACATGACCCATTTAAATAGAGGTACATTTGTCTAGTCAGGTATTTCCCACTTTTTTAATGAAACACCACAGATACAACCAATATCGATCACTTTTGACCGTCACTGACCTTTAACTGTCTTCCCCTCTTATAACCTCCTCCCACTGCAATCTCCAAGAATCTCGCAGACTCTCCCCCAAATCTACAATCGATTTTTCAAATGCTCCCTTAAAACTTACCTTCACGTTTGCCTACCCGCCCCCCTCCTAGACCCTCATGTCCACTCCATCTACTTCCCTTACTCTTCTCCTGTCCACCGCATACACTTGTGTCTTTTTGCTCCTGCTGCCTCTCATTACCCCCTTCCTCTAGAATGTAAGCTCTCACGTGTCCTCTCTTCCACTTGTCTCATGTTTGTCCACCACGTACGTCCTTTGGGGGGTATTCAATTGTTAGCGAGACGCGATAAAATTTCGCGCTCGAAAAAAAACAAAAAACCCGCGCTCGTTTTTTCCTGTTCGAGCGCGCGTTTAAAAAAAAAAACAAAAAACCTCAATTCAATTGTTTTTTTGCATGCACCCCCTCGCGCTCTATTATTGGTCATAGCGAGTTTGAAATGGTTAAGGCACTCATTTTACTATTAAAAAATAAAAGTAAATTAATGCAATTGAGAATGGCCCCAGCACTGCAAAGGAGATTGAGCCCCTACACTGCAATCAAGAAGAGCCCCAGCACTGCACAAGAGAATGGGCCCCACACTGCAATGAAGAAGGGCCCCAGCACTGCAAGCAACAATGGCCCCCCCTGTACAGCAGAATTAAAGATTTTACAAGGAGGTACATTTTTTGAAATATACAAACATTTGAACACTGGCCAAGCATGGACATTTGTAAGGTACAAATATTAGTGGGACAGTGGGCAAGCCGGACCTTTCTTCGAAGGTAAAAATATTTGTTGGGACTTTGCGTAAATGAGTGTGTGTAAGTAAAGCATCATAAAACTGAGGATTTCGTCCATGGTGAGTATTTTGTATTTTTTTTTTTATTAAAAACTTGTGTACATGAGGGTGTTTACTGTATTTCTTGGGGTTTTATTATTTTTAATAAAGATTTGTGGTTGGAATGAGGGTGTTGTGCTTTTATTTAACATTTTGCTTTGTGGAACTTGGGGGAGCAAACGATTTTGCTTTTAAAATATAAATAAAAAAACATGATACTTTTTGGCACAACCACCCCCCCCCCCTTAAAAAAAAATAAGTTTTAAATACATGTAGCACTATGGTTATTTCTAAAGGGGGAAATTTCCAAAAATTATTAATTATTATACACTTTTTTTAGTACTTTTCTTTTTTTAGGTTACTTTTATGAACTTTTACACCTATTTTCTCAGTTTAATTTCTTTTTTATTAACTTACAAAAATTTTTTTTTTCTTTGAGCAGACCAAGGAGGTGCGAGATGAAACAGCAGATTTGCCTGTTTCACACTGAGCGTTAAAAAAACAATTGAATAGCTTTTTCCGCTAAGGGTTCGCAGCCATCCTATACTTTTACATTGACAAATGCTTGGAGTGCGATAACACCGTTTCGGTAAAAAAAAAAAAATGATTAGAATTGGGGGAGAAGTTTTTGCGGTCGAAAATAGGGAAAAATAGCAAAAAAAAGACTTAACGCGCTCGAACTTCCAAACTCTCTAACAATTGAATACCCCCCTTTATGTCTTATTCTGAGTTTGTTTTTTTTATTTCTTTTCTCACATACATGGAATTTGTACCAGTATCTGTGCTGACTGTCATTGTTAGCTCATGACTATCCATGTTTGTGTCATAATACTTAATTGTATTCATGTATATGTATGTTTATTGTATTTATATATGATATATCTGTACACGGATTGTCCGGAGCTACGGAATCTATGGTGCCCTATAAATAAACGCTGACTATGATGATGATGAATGAAACATGGGTTCCATTAATTAAAGGGGCATTACATGTGGCCTGCTGGCTTTGACAGTTCTCAGCTATAATTTCTTTAAAGAGGGACAACTGTTCAGTGCTCTAGAGGGCAGAATCAGAATGGTTGTGATCAGCTGATAGTCAAGCAGTAACTGCAGTCTACAGCACTGAACTTCCCCTCTATAAACCATTACGCCCTGATTATTTTAGTCAAAAACATGAGATAATTGTTATGTTTGGCAATATTTACATGTTAGTATGGGTAATAGTAAATGATCCTAATACAGATACCAAATAAGCAGTGAACAATACGATAGGTAAAAACAGATTGTTGTGAATGAAAGACCAACACTGACCCTAGGAAAGTCTGCACATATTGTACTACTGTATAGTGCACACAAACAATGGAAGCAAAAGAAATAAGGACTCATACCAAAATTATTGTGTTGTTTTTTTTTTTATTACACTTTGGACAACTGTCCCCCATTAAAGGGCAATTCATGAACATTGAGATGACACTAAATGGATTTGCTGTTAAAAGAAAGTACTACCAGTTTGAATCACAGTGTATTATCTTCTGTCTTTCTTAGTTTACCTTAAGTCACAAAACAACTGCACCCTTAAGAGTGGCGTAATCTCATTTTCTGGCTTACCACTCATTGATGAATCTTTTTGGTGAATATTTACATATAGTTGCTTTGTTGAATTAGCTGTACTGTTCTTCTGTCACGTGAAACGTCAAACACATGTTCCTATAAAAAGTTGGACGTATAAATGTTTTATAAAGAGGTGTATTTGACACCACATTCTTTGTGTATGTTTGACAGTAGCCCGACATTACTTTGTGCTGTTGTTAATCTTTAGATTGGCTAGATGTTCACTTAGCTCTTCTCCCACTTCAAGCTCGGCTACAGATGGACAGGCCAGAGCTGGCCGGCCTGATATATTCTGTGCTGCTGTTGCTGTACTAATGGTCTGATGGAGCACAGGTTGTTATAGCCACTCCCTCTTTTTCTCCTGCGTGTCCACGTGTCCCTATTTCTGAAGAATGACTACAATAGTCACTGTGACCAAGTCAAATGCGCCCCAAATTGATGCCTTACAGTATGGGGTATGATGGACCTCAGACAAACTGAAAGCCATAGAAACACTTTGTATTATCACAGATGGCATCTATCTACCTGGTTCTACACCACCGACTCACACTTACTGCATTCGACATCTCCCCAAATTTTGGGTTGCCCATATTTACTGTAATTCTGCTTTACCTACTATATGATCGAAAATCTAAGATCATCTTCACTAAGCAAAAGTCTTACCAAAATATTCATATTTACAGAATTATTTTCCGAGATGCTACTGGTCTTAACGGGAAAAAGTATTTTCACGGTTGCGTTGTTAGCATTGTCCATACCGCTCACCTCAGCACCGGCTTCTAAGAGAAATTCCCAAAGTTTCTTGGTCAGAACATTCTGCAATAAGAAGGGAGAACATGGCCATCTCTGGTGACAACATTGTCCCATGGCATCACCTCCGTAGCCGCAGGAAAAAGGCATGTTTACATTCTTTGCTGTCTAACGGGTAATACTTGTCATAAAAATCTAGAATGTATTCTTCAGTCTTGAATCCAAACTTCTGGTAAAGCAACATTGCAGAATTGTTTGCAGAAACGTGTAGAGTAACATCTTTCCCCATACAAGTCTGCCAGGAAGAATATATGAAAAAAACAGAAGTACTTTTAGTGATGAGAAAAGCCTGAGGCAAAAAGGAGTTGTAGAAACTGAAAAGATCAGAAACTAAAAAGAAACATAAAACTGTTGTGGTTGTTGGAACATGCAGATTTTATGAAACACCATTCTGTAAATAAATAGTGTCATAATATGTCTCACTGTAGAGTCTGACATTTTTCTAGAAGTTGTGCAATTCATTTATTTTTAAGAAATGCCAATGGTAGGAGGGACACCTTTCTGCAATGGAGGATGACTCTTAAAGCAGCAATCCCATGAAAAAAAAATCAGGTGTGTTCTTAACATAAATCACTGTCCTGCTATAAGAAGAATGTTGGTATTTACTATTTTCCTTTGTTTTTATTTTCATTTTAGGCTGCCATTAATGATTCTGGACTATCACAGCTACCATAATAACATGATGTATTGAGCAGAGTTGCTATGGAACACACCTCTGAGCTCTGTCTGTACTGTGACATGATGCTCCTTCTCCCCTTTCTGCCATTACATGTTAAGCTTAGAGCCTGCGAGTGTGTAGTACACTGTGTCTGTCAGCCATTTCTGTTTGGCAAACAGAGAGCTTTTGAAAAGGAGATAATGATTTGTAGTATAGCTTAGAAAAATCAGATGCGTGCCTAAACTTGCTATTTGAAGAAGTAAAAAAAGTAATTCTATGCAGGATTACTGCTTTAAATTGTACATGTTGCTTACTTGCAGGAGACAATATTTTGTGAGCTTTAATCAATATGTAGTCTATTCACTAGGCAGTAGTAACAGATATAATATGCTCCATTCTAATGGATACTGGTGAGGACGACCAAATGGGTGCCTCCATGTACACTTTAAAAAGAAAGCGTATTTTACAGAATAGCTTGGTCTATATAGTAAGAACTAGACATCTGTCGCTGGTTACCTGAATGAGATGGTAGATCATAAATGTAGCAATGCCGGCTCGCCTCCACTCCGGATGAACAAACAGAAATGAAATGTAAGCCTCATTGTACTTAACATCGGGCACCATGAAGCCAAAGGCAATAATGACCTTTTTGTACAGAACTACAACACTGAAATCCGGATATTGCAAACATTCAGAAACGTCGATACCTGGAAATATGAGGATGTGTGTTAAACTATTACATTGCAATACACACTTCAGTCTGTACACCATACATTCCTACTTTTGCTAACTCCCCTCCGGGAGATCCTGGAGAGGATGTTGGTGGACATCTGCGGTAGCAGGAGCGTGACGTGGTAATTAGCATTTCTGGATCACGCCCCCATAGTTTAAAGCAGTGATCACTTCATTGCGACGTAGGGCCAAAATAATAGAATCAAGAAATAAAATGTATAATCCACTCACATTATTTAGGATTCAGGATCGGCAGCGCCATCTCTGGTTTCAATTTTTGTGAATATAAAATAAGAGAATCGTTTTATTGTGGCATCTGTCCCACACACTTCTCTAGGAAGTGGGCTGGATGTGGAGGGTGGCCTGAAATTCAGCAGTCTCCCAGACATTCCGGGAGAGTAGACAAGTATGCTTTACACTACATATCTACCCATGTTCTATTAAAGGCAGCAGAAAACAAAATGTTATTGAAGGAGTGAAAGCTAACATGAGTGAACTGTGTCCTGTTTGTGTGTCTATACTACTGCTTGTGTATGAACAGGAGTGTGGGTCCCTGTAAATGTGTGCCAACTCTCCTGGTTAGGGGGAATGCAGTTTTTCCCTCAGGGTATAGTACATATAGGGCGAGGCGACTTTATGTTTGTTGATGTTTGGCGCATTGTCTACAAATTGTGTAGGACTGCATGGAGAAGAACTTCAGCTGTAGGATCTTGTTTCTTTAGAAAGAAGTTGGTGTCTGTTGTATAATGTGTCATCATGCCCCTGTGGTCAGTGTTATACACTGTATCACTCCCAGGCTGAGCTTGTTTCCCGATTGGCTCTAACTATGTCTTGTTTGCGTTCAGCAAGAAATCAGCATGTGCGGTAAGTAGATATTACAAGGTACTAATTGATATCTACATATCTATTTTTTCTTACCTGGCCAGAAGAATTCCTGGCATATTGAGTTGATTGTGGGGATGTGTCCTGGGCGGACATAGCAGTAGTCAATGGGAGCCTCTGCTTCTGGTTCCCAGTTGGTATCACTTCTATGGGCATATGCTCGGATCTGAGCCAACAGCAGCAGTCTACAAGGTCTGGTCTCATAGTCACGTCTGGCAGAGTAGAGTAGAAGAATTGGTTTCACATATATACGCTCTTTTTTAAGTCAGTAAGAACACCACATTCATTTGCAATGTATAATTATTTTTAAATAGACTAACCTAAAACACGTTTGTCTAGCATATAAATTCCCATGTACTTGGAAAAATTAAACCTAGTTTTATGTCATGCCTTAGGTTGTGCCTTCTTCTTCGCCTGATCTGTCAGTTTCAGTTCTCTCCTTTATGGACCTGGCCACACTGAAGAACACCACCTGTTTACTACTTGACAGCCCCCAATATACTATTATATTGTGAGAGGATTGTCACACTTCTATTAAGACTGACAGGAGAGTACTGCGAGGATATGTAGTGATTATGGCGAAGAGAGAAGAAATAATGGCAACTGTACTGAATGTCGAATCTGCAAGCAGACTTACTAGCACCGTTCTAGGTAAAGTTCAAGAACAAGCATTTTAAACAGCTTTCCCATATGATTTATCGAATGCACAATGATTCCTAGTATTCTCTCGGACGGTATTACATACAAGGAGAAGATCAACGGCACTGGGTAATATATCCCAAACCAGTCATTAGCCCAACCCAGTTTCCAGAAAGAGCATGCTGTGTGGTGCTCCCACTACCACCCAACACACCGCAAAGAAAGAGGGTGTTAACCCACCTCTGTGTGCATCACTCGCTTTCCGCAGAGGAAATTAAAGCATACCTCCCAACTGTCCCAATTTTGGTGGGACATCCCGATTTTCAGACTGCAAAAGGGGTGGGGCATTGACCAAAGGTGGGTGGGGTTTTATATACATATAAACATTTGTGGGTGGAGCTTGGGTGGAACAGGGCAGGGCTTATTTTGTCCTGATTTTGTGATTCTAAATGTTAGGAGGTATGTAAAAATACTTGACTTTTTTTTATCAGACATTTATTTCAAGGTGGGAGGTAGTGGAACAGAATGTACAACCAGCGACTAATCATGGCTGCTTGTGGTGTGTAAGCAAACTTACTGTCTCCCACATAACTGTCTTTATCCAATGATCCTTCAGTTATATAAAAAAGCAGGGATAAAAGTTCCTGAGTGTGACAACTGGCTTTTCCAATACTACCTGGTGGTCACTGTCACTCTGGAAATCAGTAAGCGTAACCGCTATGTGTCCGCATCCACTCTTGGTACTACTACGTATTTCACTGCAATTTTTCTTATTGTGATATGCGACCAAGCGCCTCGCAACTGAAATGTACCAATGAGCTTGTTGTGGTTAAAGAGTAAATCATCATTCACATTACTATACTAAGAAATCGCAATCCTATGGAGCTGGAGGGGCGCAGCGTCGCCAGGATTTCCTTTTATTACCCTTTGTTTTTTATCTTCTAATTATAGCAGCGGAGCTGGAATCACCGGGACCTCCCCGACTCTCACTGTTACATGACTGACAGCTGCCTGTCATGTCAGTGTGGCTGTGGGCACTTCTTACTCTGGTCACGTGAGATCAGGACTTCTACATCTCACATGACCAGAGTAAGAAGCGCCTGCGGCCTCACTGACAGGCAGCGAGCAGCAATCGCTGTCAGACTGCCTCTTATGTATAGCGCTGAAGAGAAGACTGCTGCGCCAGAACAACATGTCTGGGGGGAGCTGTGTAGGTGAGAACGCTAAAGGGGGCAGGTGAAAGGGCTAAAGGGGGCAGAAGAATGGGGCTGATGAAATTACTGAGGGGGGGTGGCTAAAGGGGGTAGATGAAATGGCTGAAAAATAAAGAGCAGCTTTGGGAGGGCATGATCTGTTTATTGTGCGACTGTTATGAGGATGCTTTCTATGGTTCTAGGGTCACTAGAATGTTAAATATTAGTCCGGTGTGGCTAATAGAGGTATGTATTTGATTATAACTCTTTGACAACAATTTTCAAAAATGCATTGCCTACATATGCCTGTGCTATGGGGTAGTTTTATCTGGCCATAACTGATCATTATGTTTGGACTAAATCATTCAGGGTTTGTTAACATTTTGCATTATAATACAACTGCTGCATATTTTCAAAACAGGATCCCAACGTTCCACAAGCCAGCTAGAAAACAACAAAGCTGCAAGAACAGGCAAGAGAGAAGAGCAAGTACAGGTAAGAAATCTGTCTAAATTTGAATGTTGGAGAATTCCTATGCACCTATATTGGGGGGGGAAGGTGGGGGGGGGGGGCTCTAATAGCTCTAGGCTATTAGAGCTACGGCTCTAATATCGGCCGGAACCCTTAAATCGGGCCATGATTACACGCCACCACAACTCACACCCACAGCTGGGATAATGCTTAACTGAGTACACCTTGATGAGTTAAAACAGCCATTAATTTGCCTTATAACGACATTTCACTTCCCCTTTTTTACTTTTTTTTTGCTAGCAGGACATTAAAAACAGACAATATTTTACACTTCCTTTCCTGCACTCACACAAAGAATGAAAGAAAGATGTTAGTAGTGTCCCTTTAAAACGGCCTTTTCAGTAGCTCGTCTACTTGTTACTGGCTGCAGTAACTAAGCTGTAGGCGCTAGGGATGAAGCGCACAACCAGTAGGGAACACACTATATGAACTACCATACAATATATATTTGTTACTCTCTCATCCATGTCACTAAAGCAACAAAAAGTGATGACATGACGAGTCACCTAAGATAAGAATATATTTAGCTGGAAGATTAAATATATACACACATGCATGTTTGGTATCAGGAGCTGATGGGGAGGGCTCATCCTCTATTGATATTTGAAGGCTCCTGAGGTACCTCTTGGTATGGTAGTCCTACATTTATAAACACATGAATCATCATCATCATTTATTTATATAGTGCCACTAATTCCGCAGCGCTGTACAGAAAACTCATTCACATCAGTCCCTGCCCAATTGGAGCTTACAGTCTAAATTCCCTAATATAGACACACACTCACACACAGACAGACACAGACAGACAGACAGGGAGACGGACAGATAGAGAGAGACTAGGGTCAATTTTGATAGCAGCCAATTAACCTACCAGTATGTTTTTGGAGTGTGGGAGGAAACCAGAGCACCCGGAGGAAACCCACGCAAACACAGGGAGAACATACAAAATGAATGGGATATATAGGGACTCTCGTTGTTTAGAGTTAGGACCACCATATTAGCAGAAGCGCCTTGACGTGGCAGGTGGCTTACCATACATTTGCAAATGTGTGTAGCCGAGAATTCTGCATTTTTATGTACAAGTAGAATAGCATCTCTTTTACTGGCTCACAACAGTGCTCTCTCTAGAACATATTTCCTATCATTCACAATACAGAATATTGCTGCTTGACAACAAAGAGTAAATATAATGTGGGTGCCAAGATTAACATGGTCTCTGTCATGGAGATAATAGACATTTTCTTAAGACAGTGGAAAACTGCAAAACTTGAGAAGCCATTCTCAACACACCACCAACTACATGTGTCAAGTTATGATCCCATAAAATGAGTCCATTGGAATCCATTATATTGTAGCACAGTTCAGAGTCATCACAGGTAGGATGGCATGTAGGTCATCAGTAGGCAAACGGTCTCAGAGTATACAACCTAAACTTAGCAGTGCTATTGTGAGACAATTACTGCAGCCGAAGTTCAGTACTCTATATAACTATACAACTTACACAAACCGGAAAGCTCTGGTGTACAAAGCTACAAGCACTAAAAACAGATTCATGTTTTTCTTGTACACAGACCATAAACTGCGTCAATACATAAGCCAATGATCTAACGTGCAGTGCAGTATACATGGACTGGTATAACCAGGCCAGACAATTTAAAAGCATTGCTTTATGTCATAAACACACCTTTAAACACTTGTGAAGAGAGATACCGAACATACTATAAATTGCTGAGAGCCAAAAATAGAACTGGAGAATGACAACAGTTTAATTTGAAGGAACAAGACCATGAAATGAACAGAAAACAATCAAACAAAAAAGCCTTATGTAATGTCCGGTATTTTTCCCCAAGCTTTAGAAACATAAAATCAGATTGTTTTATATGAGGACAGCAAACAAACGCACAGCGTATAGGTCACTTATGATTAATGTAAACTTTGGAGAAGTCACCTTTGTATCAGTTTATGACACGCTCATGAGCAATTTCAAGGGATAAAAGTAAATAAATAAAAAGTGTCAATCATAAAGGCTTTGATGCACAAGTAAATCTAAGGTTGGTAGGCAAAAGAACGGATACTACTAATCAAACAAGCAAAACCATCAGAAAAGCCTTTTCCCCTCATTTTTCATGCTTAACTCCTATCCCCCTCCATCAGAAAAGCAAGAGAGTCCCAACCTATTTTTAACTGTTCAGGTATTAATGCCTATAATATGCACAAATGTCGCTATCTATGTCAATTCTCCCAAATGGATTGTTAACGTCAACTGCGGTCCAGTGCAATTGGCTGAATATTCATCATCATCATTTATTTATATAGCGCCACAAATTCCGCAGCGCTATACAGAGAACTCACTCACATCAGTCCCTGCCCCATTGGAGCTTACAGTCGAAATTCCCTAATAGAGACACACAGACACAGAGAGGGAGAGACTAGAGTCAATTTTGATAGCAGCCAATTAACCTACTAGTATGTTTATTACGCTTCAGGAACTGTGGGATTACCAGGATGGAAAACCTACCCTTGTATCAACTGAAAAAGGGAAGTTAATATTATATTCAATAGGAAGAAATAAACAAAAATGTGATTGGTGGTTGGTTAATTGTATGCTCAGTCAGCATACTCCAAATCACTATCTTCTGTTACCTTTTTATAGCTGTGAGATTTTACAGATGTGAAGAGAAAGGAATGCAGACTATAAACACTTACCTTATGTACGGCTTTAGAACCCGAGAAGTGTAAGGACTCACTATGCTAAGATCCGCCTCCTTATCTTCTGCTGCCCCCAGACGATACAAGAAACGTACAGTAGAGTGGCGGACTCCCTTTGTGGCTGGCATGGCACTCTATTGGGCAAGACAATTCATTAAAAGTACAGCAAGTCAATACTTTTACAAATGTCTATAAATCACTGCATACAAACCAAATCATGCAAATCAAATCAATTAGACTTCACCGTCAAACCTTAGACTCATCATATACAGGCTGCCACCAAAAAATATAGATTGCTAAAAATCAAACTTGAAAAAAATAAAGTAAAAAAATTCTCTAATGGAAACCTATATTGGTATTGTGCCCAAAGGCTTGCTTTCCATCATGTAAGAAGAGTGAGCGCTTGAAATATAAACAAAACCATTTATTTATACAGCGCCAATCATATTACGCAGCGCTGTACAGAGAATATGTAATTATCCACATCAGTCCCTCTCCTACCACACACCCATTAGTCAATTAACCTAACAGTGTACCTTTGACTGTCAGAGGAAACCCACGCAAAGAGGGGGGGGGGGGGGGGGGGATTATACAAACTCCACACACACATAGGCCTCTGGTCAGAACCGAACTCAAGTACCTAGCGCTGTGAAGTAGCAATGCTAGCCAATGTGTCACCTCTGAATTTTTTTCCATCACCAGAGCAGATACTGTGTACATGGTAGAGCAAGAGTTAATTGCAACATTAAATAAAACAATATGAAAATTAGCCATCATGGCAACAGGCAAAATCAACTAGAATTAAATGATCATTTCATTCGAAATAATTATAAAGGGCCATATTTTGTGTTTTTATTTGAATGTCCCAACTAATCTCTCATGTGGCATAAATAGTAGATGCTAAAATACCCATAAATTCTCCTGTCTGTAAAGTGTTTCTGGTAAAGTTATGGTAAAATATAGAACTTCTTCAGTGGTATATGTAACACCCATGAGGGACATAGAAGTTTGATGTAGGCCTTATCAACTAACATCAAGTGATGAGCGAGACACAGCTTTGACCCTTATGACACAGTCAGTTGAACCTCTAGAACCAACACCACCGAAAGTCCTCCTTGGAGGTGCTCTGGCATCAGTTGAATCAATCCTAGTGTCCATGTTAGGCAGAAGAGACCTCAGGATTAACTGGGCCAGGATCCCCTGGACAACTTTATCAACTAGATAAGCTTAGTTTACTCATTTGGTATGTGGCCAATCACTATGGTTATATATGGTGCTCAAATCTTGGACTAATACAATTCAACAATGGGCACTTTTTTTTTTCTAATTCCTAAAGATTTTGGGAATCAACAGGTGTGCTAAAGGGGTTGGGAATGCTTCAACGATGACGAAAAATCCGACACAGAGAAGACCTACAAAAAAAAAAAAACGATTTCAGGATAGAACGACCTCCTTCTGGATGGACAGCTCTCCGGCAGTAGTGTCTGGTGCCACCTGAATGAATTTTAACTTAAAGCAGCAATGTCGGGACCCCGCAGATTACAGTTAATCTATGGGGTCCCGACATTGCCGCTTTAAATTAAAATTCATTCAGGTCGCACCGACGTCAGACACTACTGCCAGAGAGCTGTCCATCCGGAAGGAGGTCCTGTCAGCCTTCTGCTGCCATTGGATTTCTGTAGAGTCGATTTTCAGGTAAGTCTGTGTATATTGCTGGCGTTTCTTCCTGAAATCGTTTTTATTTTGTAGGTATTGTCTGTGTCGGATTTCTCATCATCGTTGAAGTGATTACCACCGTGCTAAAGATGGCAGTCACCAGGAGAAGTGAGCGAGTATTAATTCAAGTTTACACTTCTGTTTTATGTGTACACTGGTATAAAGTTTCTTGGTAACCTTCTGCATCACCTGTACTGTTTATTTTATTAGCACCTAATCTTGATATTATATCACTGTCCGGTTCCCATATGGAAGCAGCACAGATTTGATTTGCATTAGACAGTTGACCTAGAAGTCACTCACCTGATATCTGTCCAGGATTCTGAGGTCCTTGCTGGTTGTGGTATACTCTGGGCCAGAGCTTAATGGCCGAGAAACAGACCCATCCCTAACTCCATACACCCCTCCAACCAGCATTAGAGCTGCATTTACTGCCTGATCCAAGTCAAAAAGGGGCAAACCCCTTTCACGTTTGGCCTTATGGACAAGCAGTTTCTGCCTGAGTCTCCTGGCATCCGGCATTACAGCTACAGCGTTCGGACAGGCCTCAAGGCGCTTTAAAAGCAGTTTTTCTTCATACACATTTAATGCACGGTACTGAGAGTTTTTATTTTTATCTTTCTCAACGGGCTGAGACCTTCTTTTGTCACGCGCTCTCTCAACAGATGGGCCTGCATGTAATTCACCCTCCACCCGCTCCAATTTCTCCTCTTCACTCTCTATCTCCTGTTTGACATGCACAGAAGGCTTGAAGTTTTTCCGACATATAGGGGTAGAGTGTGGGGCATTTGGAGAAGGTATGTATTCAATCCCAGGATCAATGACACCATCAGCATCCATCTCCTCGTCATCTGTAATAAGAGAACATCAATAAATGGCAGGGAAAATAGGAGGACCATTCCTGCGCTCACGTTTGTATTCCACAAGAGACAGACCATAATATTATAATTGAAGTAATATTTTCAGTCAGGGAAGTACAGCTATGATAGCAGTCTGTATGCAGAGCTGATGGGCTCAGCTCACCACTGTGAAGGATGAAAACAGTATCCTTCAACTTCGCCCCCCTATTCTAATACGGACTCATCGCAGTATATTTAACAAAACATAGCTCCGTTCAGAGAACTAGGCCAAAAAGTGTTATAAACAGGACAGTATCCAACACGCGTCTTGTCTGGCGACATCCTCAGGGTAACATATAGCATATGGCCAAATCCGTTCCCCTCTCAAAATGGGTTTAAATGATGGCATCAAGGCCTGACAGCAGACAATCCTGTACGAGCCACTAACATTATCACTACATGGAAGACTCGCCAATCCCATAAGAGCCAGTAACATTACCACTACATGGAAGGCTTGCCAATCCTTTACGAGCCACTAACATTACCACTACATGGAAGGCTCGTCAATCCTGTACGAGCCACTAACATTACCACTACATGGAAGGCTCGCCAATCCAGTACAAGCCAGTAACATTACCACTACATGGAAGGCTCGCCAATCCTGTACGAGCCACTAACATTACCACTACATGGAAGGCTCGCCAATCCAATACGAGCCAGTAACATTACCACTACATGGAAGGCTCGCCAATCCAATACGAGCCAGTAACATTACCACTACATGGAAGGCTCGCCAATCCTGTACGAGCCACTAACATTACAACTACATGGAAGGCTCGCCAATCCAATACGAGCCAGTAACATTACCACTACATGGAAGGCTCGCCAATCCAATGCGAGCCAGTAATATTACCACTACATGAAAGGCTCGCCAATCCCATACGAGCCAGTAACATTACCACTACATGAAAGGCTCGCCAATCCCATACGAGCCAGTAACATTACCACTACATGGAAGGCTCGCCAATCCTGTACGAGCCACTAACATTACCACTACATGGAAGGCTCGCCAATCCAATACGAGCCAGTAACATTACCACTACATGGAAGGCTCGCCAATCCAGTACAAGCCAGTAACATTACCACTACATGGAAGGCTCGCCAATCCTGTACGAGCCACTAACATTACCACTACATGGAAGGCTCGCCAATCCAATACGAGCCAGTAACATTACCACTACATGGAAGGCTCGCCAATCCAATACGAGCCAGTAACATTACCACTACATGGAAGGCTCGCCAATCCTGTACGAGCCACTAACATTACAACTACATGGAAGGCTCGCCAATCCAATACGAGCCAGTAACATTACCACTACATGGAAGGCTCGCCAATCCAATGCGAGCCAGTAATATTACCACTACATGAAAGGCTCGCCAATCCCATACGAGCCAGTAACATTACCACTACATGAAAGGCTCGCCAATCCCATATGAGCCAGTAACATTATCACTACATGGAAGGCTCGCCAATCCTGTACGAGCCACTAACATTACCACTACATGGAAGGCTCGCCAATCCAATACGAGCCAGTAACATTACCACTACATGGAAGGCTCGCCAATCCAATACAAGCCAGTAATATTACCACTACATGAAAGGCTCGCCAATCCCATACGAGCCAGTAACATTACCACTACATGAAAGGCTCGCCAATCCCATACGAGCCAGTAACATTACCACTACATGGAAGGCTCGCCAATCCTGTACGAGCCACTAACATTACCACTACATGGAAGGCTCGCCAATCCAATACGAGCCAGTAATATTACCACTACATGAAAGGCTCGCCAATCCCATACGAGCCAGTAACATTACCACTACATGAAAGGCTCGCCAATCCCATACGAGCCAGTTACATTACCACTACATGGAAGGCTCGCCAATCCCATACGAGACAGTAACATTACCACTACATGGAAGGCTCGCCAATCCC
Source organism: Mixophyes fleayi (assembly GCF_038048845.1). NCBI lineage: Eukaryota > Metazoa > Chordata > Amphibia > Anura > Limnodynastidae > Mixophyes > Mixophyes fleayi. The sequence continues at coordinate 292,220,500 of NC_134404.1, read as the reverse complement.
ATACGAGCCAGTAACATTACCCCTACATGGAAGGCTCGCCAATCCCATACGAGACAGTAACATTACCACTACATGGAAGGCTCGCCAATCCCATACGAGCCAGTAACATTACCCCTACATGGAAGGCTCGCCAATCCCATACCACTGACATTACCACTACATGGAAGGCTTGTCAATCCCATACCACTGACATTACCACTACATGGTCCAAATTAAATAATTATATAGACCAAATAAAGGGAAGACAGCCAGTCACAACCCCTTCAGTATCCTTATATTCTGTATAAAGAGAATGACATTACATAAACCTACTGCATGTTCCTGTAACAGGCATACTTAAGTTATATAGCTAAAGAATAAAAATTATAAATAAAGAGAGCTATTAAGAAAGCTGGCAGCAATACGAACCATGAAATAAAGCTTGGGGTGGCATGACATCGGGAATGAGATCAGCCTCAGAGAGCAGACTAGGAGTTGCAGAGTGAGAAGCTGGTGTGCCAGGAGCTGAGAAATCCAAGGAAGGTGATGGAGAGGGACTGGTCATGGGTGTGCGGTCTGATGAACTCATAGACGAGAAGTCTATCACTTCCCCTTTCTCAAGCACGACATCTGGCCGGCGGTTACGGCTGCTGGAGAATTTCACAGGAGTAGAGGACGTGCTACGATCCCCGAAACCGGCTGCCTCTTTCTGGGCTCTCCTGATATCTTTTGCTTCTTGAGTGCGGGATCTCTTTTCCTTCAGCTCTATAGCGGACTCCACAGGGTTTCCTCTAGACCTCTTTCTGAGACCTTCCACTGTGATCACTGGGTCCATGTTAGACTTGGCAGGAGCTGGAGAAATTGTGAACGTTTGCATTTTTTCTATCATTAATATACATTGGCCTGAGCTTATATGAAACAACACACAAGTGAATTTAAAATATAAATATGATATTTAAATATAAACACTGATGTCGCACTTAAATTAGAGGTAAGGTTTAAGTAGAATTTATTCTAGGAAATCTATACCTTACATTTACAGAACTATGTGAAGTCTCCACAGTCTATTTTTAAGGAGGATCTCTATCATTCAAAAGTACATGGAAAAAGATCATAGCAACGCCACTTATTTTGCAGCTACCTTTTTAAATGTTTCTTCCCTCCTTGTCAATATTAGCAGCAGGGAGGAAGATTGAGAAGAAATCTAGTAGTTTAAAAAGAAAACCTATCCCTCAACCGAAGAGCAGTCAGGAAATGGAAGACATTACAATTCTGAAATAATTACCATTTTAACATTCATAAAAACAGCTTTTAGTAACTAACACCTCAAGCAAAGTCCCTTCAGTGATGAATCTTCTGTTGGGGAGCGGATGGGTTGGGGGATTCATGTTTCCTATGGAGAAATGTATAGCCGTTGTATTCACTGCTCAACCACCCTCCATAGAAAATGAAATCACACTGACGACAAAAGCCCAGAATCCTCTCTGTTCACCATACCTGAAAATGGTTTGATTCTAAAGTGGAGGTCTCATGGAAGAGACCCCTACAAATTGCTACACATGTAGGGATACTAGAAAAAAAGGGGGTTGTTTCAAAGTGGACAACATCTTTAAAGACACCAGTATGGTTTTATGTACGGAATATGTTGGCGCTATATAAATAGATGATGAATATGATGTAATAAAGGATCAACTTTCTTGATTTGTAAGAAAAGTTAATAAAAATTAGCGGCATGCATTCTAGAAATAAAAGTTATGAACGAATGAATTACAAACATACGGTTGGCCAAAGCTGCAAATTAGATACAAAAATCAGTTTAAAAAGTACCAATTTGTACAAAAAAATTGAATCTTAGGGGGAGATTGAATGTGGCGCGATGTGAGTCTGGAACGTCTGCGGAGACACCTTGCACCCATGTTATGACTGTAATTTTCGCTCATTTTTCCTTGCATCCCAGAGAGGTTCCTACCACAATTGTCCATGTCCCACATCGCCGGCAATTGAGACTCCCCCTTAATGCCTATATTGACTTAGGATATATATGCAGATATTCTCCTATGAGGCAGACCTGCTTCTGGTGAAATATTCAGCATCCATACCTTTTATCTTTTGTGAAGAAGAGGAATACTTGTCTCCCTCTGGTTTCATGGCAGGAGGTTTGTTATGTACAAGTTTCCACCACCCTGGTTCTCCAAACTCCTGAGCTCCAGACCTGAAGAACATGGGGCTGCCCACAGAGAGACATCCTGCAACAGTGCTCCACCAGGTGGAAGTCTTCTTCCTAAGGAGTACAGGACACATAACTATTGCAGGTACCGATATTAACAGCCCTCTGCTAGTAAAGCATGAGGGACAACAAACATATCAACATGTACATAATAGGCCATTCGACATAAAAAGGAAGGGGGTGGGGAGGGGTTTATGGTACTACTGTAAAATGTTTTCGTCTCATAGTATAATTGGTGACAGAGATACCATGGGTACCACTGACATAATCAGGAGGATGGAAATTTAATAAGGAACATCTCTGCCCCCTCTTGTTATCTGTCTCTGTTTTACTGTCATTCTTATCAGATGGCTCAAATGCAGCGAGTGAAAGAGTGCAAAGATAATCTCAAACCAAGACAAATACCGAATGACTTGAATAAAGACGCCAAGTCGCGTATCACCAACTGTAGTAACCTTCCCTCCTTCCTTCTTTAACTCATTTCCTCACTTTATACTCCCAATCATACCATCCATTCTTAATTTTCCCCCTTTCTACCTTTCATCCTCCAAATTTAAATCTGAGTTAAATTCTGTCTGTCTCACATGTCTTTCCACCTACTCCATTTTAAGGAACTGTTGAAAATATTAACTACCTGATTCTATTGTTTGGTTGATTTGCCCAATGTTGTTGTTTATTTTGTTACATAATAAAGCTGAACTACCACCTACATAATAGGTTACTACTAAGGTGCCCCCTCCTCAGCTGGAGACCCAGGGGGCTGCTACATGCAGCCATTTTCCATGAGGACCTTCTAGTTCTATAATACAGAACCAGCCAATCAATTTCTTTCTCCAACTTTAAATGGATGCAGAGGGATTTGGGCAATGTGAGCGCATGGACGAATTACAAACCAATGACTCTTGATAATAGCTTGCTATCAGTCCTCCCACAAAATTAAATAAAGGACCCCCCCCCCCCCCCCCCCCCGCCACGGCTGTGGCGGAACTACCATTGGTGAGACAAGTGCATGCACCAGGGCCCATGGAGATAATGGGGCCCGCTGCATGGCAGATGCAGAGGGTCAGGGGCCCCGGTTCACTCCTCCCCACACCGGGGGCCACAGCTCACCAGTTCTGCCCTCTGTCCCCCAGAAGAACACCAAGGGGTATATTTACTAAACTGCGGGTTTAAAAAAGTAGAAATGTTGCCTATAGCAACCAGATTCTAGCTATCATTTATTTAGTGTATTCTACAAAATACAGCTAGAATCTGATTGGTTGCTATAGGCAGCATGTACACTTTTTTAAACCCGCAGTTTAGTAAATATACCCCCAAGGCTTCACACCCAAGTGCCTTACCCCAGGTGCAATCAAGAAGCTAGAACAGCTGCCCCTACACAGATCATTGATATTTATCGTAAATGCAATCCTGACAAACCTAAAATAGTATATGGAGTGCCTTTTTCTGTTGAAGGATGATGCAATTATTGTGCCCCAACTAAAATTTTTCCACTACCCTGTAATCCCCTGATTGTGCAGGGTTTCAGCCAGAAGCTGGGACCAACCCGACCTCCTTCCTTCTGGTCTTTAGAGCAGAAAAGGATCAGGCAGTGACTCACGTTAGCATGGCAGATCAGCAGAACTTGGAAATAGCTGCGATTAGAGAAACCAGGTTTTTGACATAAATTATTGTAGTGAAGTGGTGAGGACACTTTAGGACGTTTCAAGGGATTTAGGTTCTTCTAGCATGTTTCAAAAGTTTGTTATATTTTCTTCACTCTGGTATGAGACTAGCCACAGCCATTTACTAGATCTCCTATTTGGATGGCTGACCACTGGTGGAGAAACAATATCTGCTTCACAAACTGGCAACTATTGTGTTCACGGATAGATTTATTTTCTACACTCACCTATTCCCCAGCAAGAAGGTCCAGTGCTTTTCTATAAATGAACAGATGTCTTCTTTCCATCTGAAGTAGCCCTGTCGACCAGATCCTTCCAGGGACAGGTTGTACATGGCCAGCATGACCACCTGAAATCGGACAAACATCGTCATCAGGACTCAGAACCAGGATTGTAATAATGTTCTGCTACAGTCACTGCTAATATTTACTGCAAATGTATATAACTACAGTTAGTAACTACACTTCCTCTGTAAGGTAAATCTGGAATTCTCCTAACCAATATTCTGCAAAAAGCAAGTTCTGTTGTCATTAGATGGAGCACGTTAGCTTACCTGCTGCCAGGTCAGCCTTAAACGTTCAAACTCCTCTTTGCCATCTTCGGAGCAGTCAGTACATGTAAACTTGAAGAAGTTGTCCCCTTTTAGGTGACTTGGTGGATCACTTCTGATCTGACCTGCAAATGGACAATGTGACATCATTAGTTAAAAAGTATGTGTATTGTTTCCCATTTCAACATTACACAACGCCTGCCTTTGAACAACGCTGTCACTTACCACCAGGTATATTTTTAAGTATTATTATTAAAGTACATTAAAATGTATATACTTCATTAGAGATCACCCTATTGAACGCACCACCCTTGCCACGACGCCCGTTTTTGCTTGCGTCCTAAAACGGCAGTATTAATTTGTAAAAATGGAAATTCAAACTTTTGGAAGTGGCATTATAACCCTGTTCAGACTGATGAGAAAAAACAATTACATCTGTGAAATCATTGCAGATTATTTTTCTCCTTGCCGGGATGTTAGCACAAATCTGAATGCTCAAAGCCTAACTGTCAAAGTTCTGATTGAATGGAAACATTTCATAATGATCAAATAATGAAATAGACTTGATTAGCTGCACTTGGCTGATATAGAAGTGCTTAGGGTGTACTTGCTTTTCACATTGGCATTATTTAATCAACAAAAATACACACAAAAAAATTGTTATGAGTTATTTGTCACATGAGTTTAGAATAAAATGTACAATTTGGTGAACACTGGATGATTGTTAATAATGTCCCGATATGTAAAACACATTTGAAAGAGAAGGTGTACTTTCATTTTCACATTATGTCTATAATAAACACTAAAAATAGAGCATAGTGAATGTGTGTTTTGTCATATTTCTTTGCTTAAGGTTATGCTAGTGCAAATACTTAATTATACTCTAACCAAATTTGTTTGTTTTTTTGCATTTGACTAATAAAACATATCTAGATGAATGCATAATGATTTGCATTTTATAGGACTTCACCAGTTTTCTATGTTGCAAATATTCTAGCAGAATTCCATTCTTTTTGTTTCCACTTCATATATGCTTCATTTCTTTCCAGACCCCACCTATCAGTCTTATTCATCCATAATACACCCCAAAGAATACAAGTAGCTTACGGTGTGTGGTCTAGTGTCAAGGGCTGGATACATAGAAACTGACTTTTTAAATGATTGGGGGGGGGGGGTGCTCATGTTACCCTTTTGACCCCCAAATGTTTGAAATCTAGCATATGATCTATGTTTGAAGTCTTTAAAAGCAGGAGTAGCGGCATGCTGCTGATACATTTCAAGCCATTAATATCACATCATCAGAAGGGAAAGTCCTTGTACCCGCACATTGAATAAAATCTAATTAGTCTATAATTACAAATCTTGAAGATAATAAATGCCTGGGGGTATATCTACTAAACTGCTGGTTTGCAAAAGTGGAGATGTTGCCTATAACAAAAAATCAAATTCTAGTTATTTATTTATTTCATTCTGCAAAGTGACAGCTAGAATCTGATTGGTGGCAACATCTCCACCTTTTCAAACCTGCAGTTTAGTAAATATACCCCCTGGAGCTGGTCTTCATTCTCGCTATTTGTATGATATAATGGTTTCCATCAATGCCACATTTAGGAAAAAACTGGGAACTCACTTTCTGTTAATATAGCATGGTAACTGCATACATAAAAAAAATACAAAACAAAAAAACACAAAGGCAAAACTTAAAAGACAGGGACAAGAATTCAACCCTTGCTTACTTGCTGGAATCCACTTTTGACATTTATCACAATGAAAAGGCATCTCCTCCATCCATGGTGGGTCTACCTCATCACCAACATCACTGTTCAATGAATCACCGCTCTGATCATGAGACAAGTCAATAGATGCCTGATCTTCGGATTCTACCAGAAGAAGAGTCTCACCCTCCACTTCCCCCTCCTCTAAACCCTCAGAGGCGGACATTCTGGTGGCATCATCGTCCGCCGGAGTGATATGTGAAGAAGTATCCATGGTCTATACACAGAAGTGGATAATACTTGGCAGGAACTAATCTACAGAGTCTATTTTATTGTATTTAAATCCGGCTCTTTAGAATAAACAGTAGGTGCCATATGGCTTTCAAATCTCTCACAATCAAACCAGATCACCCAGCAGAGACCACATTAAACATTTTCATACAAGTTATGTAACTTTTATTAGGAGTCTATGAGGTTTTCATTATGAAAGTTCCAAGTGTGATCACTGTGTAAAACAGTTGCTAAGAAGATGATGTATAGAAGGGCAACAATATTCAGAAAAAGTTCCAAATGTTAAAAATCAGGAGTCAATGTTCTAGAAGTTCCCATTCTTAAGATTTGTTGAAACCATCACTTAAAAGACCCTTTTCACGTTCAGACTCCAACTGCTTGGTCAATTCAATCTGCTCCTGCAGGACGCGCAAGTTCTCCTGTTTCCGTTTCTGCCTCTCTAAATCATGGATAACACCCTCACGCAATCTCTTAAACAAACAAAAAAGTAAAAAAAAATCATTATTACATTCATAATTATATTAATAATATACAATTTTAAATACCTAACCTGAAGTGTAGGCATAGAAAATGCTAATTATTGCAGCATGTTAGAGACTTATTGTTGAATTATCTTTGTTTTATATATTCCCAGCTACAAGTCCAAGGTGTCCCAGTGATGTATAGCTTACACACTGCTTTTTGATTCTAGGGTAGGAATTATCCTTTATTAGTTCTAAAAGTATTTTCTAAATATACAGTATAGTTACAAGACCTCCGTAACTAAGCACTGAAAGAATGAACCTAGTTCTTATAAAAACCTACAATAAGTTACAATGCAGCATTTACTTACAGGCCTATTTATCAAATAGTGTAATTTAACCGAAATATACTTACTGTCATTCCGACGCAATTTGGAGGATTACTCAAATTCATGAATGTTGCATCGCAGCAGATATCGTGGATATCTGCTGCTTTGCATTCTATTTCGTTTTATGAGCAGTCACCATAAAACAGTATGGTGACTGCTCCCGAACAAGTTCCGAAAAAGAGATTTTTTCCGAAACTTGTTATGTTAATGTACGCCAGGTGAAGCTGGGTGTACACCATCGTAAATGAAGTCTTCACTTCACTTTTCAGTTCTGACAGCGCATGTGCGGAGGGATTACGTGATCCCTCCCTGTCATATGATTTTTGTTCGTCTCACTGACTACTGGAGGGTTCCTGCGTGCAGGCCCAATAATTTCAATCGGCGCTTGCGCACAGATATTGTTAGGAGGAACGAAGAAAGGATGAAGAAATCCGGAGACGAGCGCATTACGAAGATGCCGTCTTAAGTGTTTGTTTGTTTCACAGAAACAGCAGTTTATCGAAACTGATGCTCCTGTGTTGTTGTTTTTAATAAATATGATTAATAGTTCAATCCTTATCAATGCGGAAAGGATTGAAAACTATTTTTCATTTTTTGCGTTCTTTGTTACCTATATCTGCTGTGATGCTACGTTCATAAATTTGAGGAATCCTCCAAATTGCGGCGGAATGACGGTGAGTGTAGTTTGGTTAAATTACACTTGTGTCTAAGGAGAGTGTGATAAAATATGTTTATTGTAACAGTAACAGCAATTTATGCATCAAGATCAGTACTTTCCCCATAAGCTTAACAGTATAATGCAAATAAAGCAAATGTCCCAATGTGTTCTAATGCAAATCTAACCGGTTTTATATCATTTTACAGCCCAGAAAAAGAATCGTTTCTGTCAATGAACAATAGTTTTAAACAAGTGCGAAAAATACATAACTGGCGTTACAATACAGCTGGAAAACGCGTGTTTAACAAAAAAAAAAAGCTTCTTCCTAATGCAGCAAAGTATAGCTTTATCATTGCAAGTTGAAAGTAATGATTATATAAAATCGTGATGATCACATATATTACGTGCATCTCTGCGCCCACTAGCTTACAATTTGTCAGTGCATGTCTTAGATTAGTTGTTACACTAGTTAAGCAGTGCTGGTAACACATGTGCATGACCTTCATTGATAACCTTAAGAGTATGGGCAGAAGCACAGTAAGATGTATCACACACCGACCTCTCTATCCAGGTTCTGCTTCGTATGTACCCCAACCACCGTACCCACAGTAAGGACCACCGAAAGGCCCAGGACCACTTTGGATCGGGTGGACATGCCTGCTACAGGGCCGGATGGGGCGGAACGATGGTGGAACGCACCAACAGGGAGCTGCAACGCAACGCTACAGGAACAAAGGACGCCGTTGACTAAGTTGGAGTGGGAAGCTGAGGTAGCCATGTTTGTTACTGGCGACTACCAGTGGTACTTCAGCTGTTACTGGCAGGGTAGATTGGTTTAGGCTTTAGGTAGTTCCACACCATGGTAGTTCCATAACAACAAGAGAGGCACATATGTTTATGTTTACGTCTGATATACAGTCAACAAGAGACTGGTGCAATTCTCTATTTTCTAAGGCAATTTCAATATATATTTTTTTATGATAAGTTATGTTTGATTATATTTTATAACCTCTACTTGCTAGCACTTAGTTTTTAAAGGTACAGCCCCAGGTTTTAAAAATCTGTCTCTCCAAAATGTCCATATTAAAAGTAGTGACCGACTGTACAGTTAAATACCTTCATTCTGCATTATGGTGGGTAAAAATCTCACTAAGCTCAAAACCTGGGGTATATAAGTTTTCACTGAGGCCCTGCACAATGGATGAAAGGGGGATTCAGACAGTCTTTTAATGGTCTTTCACTGATGTTTTCTTTTCGAGATACTTGGGCAGTGTACAGGAGTGTAATATAATTGTCATAATCAGAACAAGTAAAAAAGGTGTCCATTGGTAGTCCAGGATCATAAATCATTTATAGCAGCCTGAAGAAATAAAAAAATAAGAAAAAATGGTAAATACCAACATTCTTCTTATAGCCTGCCTCAGTGATTTATGTTAAAACACACCTGATTTTTTTCATGGGTTGCTGCTTTAACTTGTGATTTGATTATACTGAGATATGCATGTACATTTTATCTTATGATATTTTTATAATAAAATTAACTTTGTATTTGAATCATCAGGTTGGTATTTAACCCTTAATGCAGTATTGGTGACAGCGTAAGGGTTTCTTTACACATTTTTTTCTGGCTTGTTCAGGAGTAAAGCTGGGTACGTACACACTATAGAAAATGACTTCAGATGTGAGTTCTGTTAGATTTTAGCAACAACTGAAAGTCACGATGAGCATGCAGATTCATGCATACACACTACACGATTTACTGTCAGATCTGTGATTTTCATCTCTCATAACCATCTGCTAAAACAATCATGAATCCGTACACATTCACAGCACTGGAGTCATGAGTAGTAGGTTCATTGGCTGCTATTAAATTTCCCTTAGTCTCTCTTGATCGGTGTGTGTGTATGTTAAGGGATTGAGATTGTAAGCTCCAATGGGGCAGGGACTGATGTGAATGAGTTCTTTGTACAGCGCTGCAGAATTAGTGGCGCTATATAAATAAATAGATGATGATGAGTTTGATTCCTGACCATGGCCTTATCTGTGTGGAGTTTGTATGTTCTCCCTGTGTTTGCGTGGGGTTTTTCCGGACGCTCCAGTTTCCTCCCACACTCCCAAAACATACTAGTAGGTTAATTGACTGCTATTAAATTGCCCTTGGTCTCTCTCGGTCTGTGTGTGTGTATGTTAGGGGATTGAGATTGTAAGATCCAATGCGGCAGGGACTGATGTGAATGAGTTCTCTGTTCAGCGCTGCAGAATTGGTGGCGCCATATAAATAACTAGATGATGATAACATTCTACAGATATCTGCTGTCTTTGCAGCAATATGCAAACCTAATTTAAATAATAGGCTGCACCCCAGCGCACACAAACATATAGGAAGAGGACATAGCATCATCACCATTCATCGCGTTGTTTTGCTTTGTGTATAATGTACATTCCGTTAACTCCCTTCAGAACTGCACACAAGTTAGAATTTATTTTTATATAATGAACCGAAAATCTTGTGTTTGTTGCCATGGCGACAACGCTGCACTCAATAAACAGGAGAGAAAGGAGAAGAAAAAAATCGCAGTTATTGGAACAAGGACTGGTTGCTGATGTGAGGGTCATTTTCACATTTGCTGCTGCTGCAGGAGACTCAGGAGAAGAATCCTCATGACTTCAGGAATTTCCTGCGGATGAATGATCCTACATTCCAGGAGCTGCTTCAACTTTTAGAAAAGGTGGACACCCATTTAAGGGGGTGACAAGTTGAAGCAGCAAATGAGGGGATGAGGCAGCCCTGTAACAATCTTGGGCATGGCTCGGTGGGAACTCTGTCAAACCAGTGTACTGTGTGTGTTGCCCTCTATTGACCCTATAGAGCACCTCCATAATCAAATATTCTGCCTCTGCCCAGTTGTCACCGTCTAAACGTTAGTTTTTTCTCAATTGTCGCACACATCAAGTCACACTCGTCGTCTTCTTTTTCCACCAGCCTCTTGGGCCGAGTATGCGTTGAGTCATGTCCTTGGTGTGTTCCGTCTTTTTCTTTCCCCTCCTGCCAGATTGTTGCCCTTGTTGCTAGATGGATTCACAACTCTGCTGTTTGGGAGCAGCCGTCTCCACCGGATCCTCTGCTGCATCACAAAACCTCTCCTCAATGAAGGCAGGTGGCTATGTAATAAAAAATATAACTTAAATTAGCATTATAACAATAGATGCATGTATTGCTTTAATATTACAGCAATTTTTCTTTTTCAGTCCCCATGGTTGAGGAATGACAAGTTATTGCTGAAGAATTTGAAGAAATGTGGAATTTCCCAAACTGTGGCGGGGCTGTAGATGGGAAACATGTCAGAATTATGCCACTCTCTAAAACTGGTTCCTTTCTCTACAATTACTAGGGATTCTTCAATATTAACCTGATGGCTATAGTGGGTGCAAAATATTAACTTATCTTCGTGGACATTGTAAAAATGGCAAAGTGTGAAATGGCGGGGCGTTGGAGCAGACTCCCTTCCATGACAAACTTAAAAGCAATGGACTGAGATTGTGCACACGTACCCAAACTAAATTAAGCCTTAATTTTGTAGTTGTGACTGTGCACTAAAAGCTAATAATTTAAAACCTCACCCCCAAAAAGCACTCACACCTTAAAGGAGGTTAGTCAATTACCGATTTTCAGGAGCAAGGTGAGTAGTGGATGACATGTTATAATGTATGTAGGGCAGCACGTTGGCTAAGTGGTTCGCCTCACAGCATTGGGGTCCTGAGTTCAATTCCTGACCTTATCTGTGAGGAGTTTGTATGTTCTCCCCGTGATTGCGTGGGTTTCTTCTGGGTGCTCTGGTTTCCTCCCACACTCCAAAAACATACTGGTAGGTTATTTTGCTGCTAACAAAATTAACCCTAGTCTGTGTGTGTGTCTGTCTGTGTGTGTCTGTCCGTCTGTCTCTGTATGTGTCTGTCTGTATGTTAGGGAATTTAGACTGTAAGCCCTAATTGGGCAGGGATTGATGTGAGTGAGTTCTCTGTACAGCGCTGCGGAATTAGTGGCACTATATAAATAAATGGTAATAATAATGTACACTGACCTTTTATGTCACATCGAAGTATTAACTCTTACCAATATGTAAATAAATCTTTTAAACATTCATGATTGTTTATTTATTATGCCACTTGCCAGTATGAATTCTGTTTCCTGCGGGACATGTGAGGAACTGGACTCCCCCTGGGGCAAGTTGCCAATGGGTGGTCTGGCTATTTCTTGGTCAGCCGTGAACCTCTCTTGTCTGTTGGAATCCTTGGACTTGGTTTGCCACAAACAGGGATTTGATCTGTAGGCCTCACTAAAAGACCTACACAGTTGACATATGCTTTGGTACAGACACAGGGTCTAAACAGGTGCACTGAACCTATAGATTTGTCCATATGTTTTATACTGCCAATAATAGTCTATATAATTTAACTATATATATAATCAGGTTGTAGGACAGGCAAATGAACAATACATACAGGTAGATAAAAAAAATATAGAAATTTACACATAGCACACCAGTAAATAAATGAGACTTTATAGAGATCCTTTACCTGTACATGTGTTTACATTTCACAATCAATACACTTTTATCGACTTGACGTGCTATGGTACAGACACAGGGTCTACACAGGTGTACTAAATGTATGGACTTGTCCATATATTTTATGCTGGCCAAAACAGGTTATATAATAAGACGGTAACACAGGCAAAATAACTATGCTTACAGGTAGTTAATACAGAATTTAAGAAATGAACACATAACACATTAGTAAATTGTCACTCACCGGACCGTGAGTGCCTCTTCTCGGACATTTAGGAACCGTGGCCGTCCACCATCCTGAGGGTCTGCGCATGCGCAGCCCTTTTCTATACTTCAGTGTATACCCCTTTAACTTAATTGGCAGATCAGGCAACCTCCCTATATTAAGCACCTGTGGTCACCACCACGTTGCCTGATCTTGGAGTCTCATTCCTCATGAGTCTCTGAAGGTGTTCCTGTATTACTTGTGTATTCAGTGCTGCTGATTCCTGTGGTTTCCAAGCCACTTCTACTGCTGTGGTTCCATGCCACTTCTGCCATCAACTGTGTCATCGTGACTGTTTGCTGGTTTCTATCCGCTGCTTCCGTGCACTACAGTCTCCTGCTTGCAACTCGCCTGTGTTCAACATCGTGACTGCCAGCTGACTACTATCCGCTGCCTCTGTGCACTACAGTCTCCTGCTTGCAACTCGCCTGTGTTCAACATCGTGACTGCCAGCTGACTACTATCCGCTGCCTCTGTGCACTACAGTCTCCTGCTTGCAACTCGCCTGTGTTCAACATCGTGACTGCCAGCTGACTACTATCCGCTGCCTCTGTGCACTACAGTCTCCTGCTTGCAACTCGCCTGTGTTCAACATCGTGACTGCCAGCTGATTACTATCCGCTGCCTCCGTGCACTACACTCTCATCTCATCTTTGCTGTGACTTCCTCGAGACTGCCGCTTTTCATTACCATCTGCTACACTTCGTGATCTACAGCTCCTGCCCTGCGCTGCACTCCTGTTTCCCATCGCTGTTGGTTCCTGTGGTTGCTACTGGTTACCTCCGTGTGCCGCTGAGTCCTGCCGCTGTGGTCAGCGCTATCGTCCATCTCCTGCTGATCCACTCTCCACGCCTTCACGTGTTCCACTGGCCTCTACCCTCCTGTCAGCATTGGATTTGTATCTCTTCTACTACCCTCTGCTGGATCATCTCCATTCTCCTGGGTTTCCTATGAGTCCAGTTCCACGTGTTGCTGACTCCTGTGGATTCGTGTCCCTGTCGGTCTACTCACCTGTGCGCTGCACCTGCTAGACCGCTGCTTCTCCTATCCTGGGACTTCCTATCCAGTCGGCCTCCAGCCGCTCAGGTACCGCTGCAATCCCATCTGACTGCTACTGCTGAACCACGGTATGCATACTTTTCATTGACTGTGCTGTGTATTGCATATCTTGCTGGACTGTGTTTGGTTCTCTCTGGAGTCTGCTACCCGCTGAGTCTCTTGCCATCATTGACTGTGTTATCATTGTGCTGGACTACTTCAAGAGACTTTCTAGATTGCAGACCTGATCAGTCATTTACATATATATATACCTATATTGTGCATATTACTGTGGATCGTGTATAAGGTGCCTGTGTATATCCTGTGTTGCAGTCTTCCCCCGTGCACCTCCTCACATATATATTCAGTGGTACAACTTGCTGATGTCAGACCACTGATCCCTGTTTCCGGTATCACCTGTTCCATTATCCTCTCACATAGCAGTGGTACAACTTGCTACCGCAGACCACTGACTACCTGGATACCTCCACTTGGATTCCATTCCTTCACTCAGACAGCGGTACAACTTGCTACCCGCAGACCGCTGACTCTCATCACCTCCTTGTTTCTGTTGGACATTCCTCCTCACTATAGCAGTGGTACAACTTGCTATCGCAGACCACTGACTACCTTCACGTGTCCTTGTCCATACAGTTCCTTGTGTATCATTACCTCATTATTACCAGTGTTGCTAGTCATAGACTTTCCTGAGCATCTCATCGGCCATTATTTCATGTTCCGTGATCACCCAGCTACCAGAGTACCCTATTACCATCTACATTGCTCTGGTAAGCCTACCATCTGGTGATCCCTGGGTAAAGACTCCTAGTGCCCGTGACAGTAAGATCAGGCCATGACAGACCCAGATGTGGAACCTACCGCCAAAGAGATGCTGCAACATCTGGTTAGCCGTGTGGAGCAACAGGATGCCCGCCAACAGCTGTTACTTCAGTGTTATCAGTCATTAACCTCCCAAGGAACATCTGGACAGACTGTGACAGCTACTACTGAAGCTCCTGTGCTTTCCTCCGTTTCCCCATTGCCATCCCAGGTGTCTATAGCTTCCACGCTTCACCTGCCTACTCCGTCAAAGTACGATGGAGACCCCAAAACTTGTAGGGGTTTCCTTAACCAATGTTCAGTCCATTTTGAGCTCCAACCTCAAAATATTTCTACCCATCGTTCCAGAGTGGCCTATCTTATCTCTTTGTTTTCAGGACAAGCCCTGGCTTGGGCCTCCCCTCTGTGGGAGAGGAACGATCCAATATTACAAGATAGTGCCAAATTCATTTCTACATTCCGAAGTGTGTTCGATGAACCAGGTCGTGTGACCTCCGCTGCTTCCAGCATCCTCCGTCTGCGACAAGGATCTCATACTGTAGGCCAGTACGTCATTCAATTTAGGATCTTAGCCTCTGAACTTCAGTGGAACACTGAAGCCCTAGTTGCCGCCTTCTGGCAGGGGCTTTCCGATAAAATGAAAGATGCACTGACTACCCAAGAGCTTCCTTCGTCACTTGAAGATTTGATCTCTCTATGCCATCGTGTTGATATGAGATTTCGTGAAAGAGAGGCTGAGAAAACGACTTCTGCTAAAGCACCTTTTCGCTCTAACCCTCAATTTCGTCCAGTGTCACCCGCTGTGATTCCCATGGAGATTGGACGTTCCAAGTTATCTTCTGAGGAGAGGAAACGAAGAGTCAAGAATAGACTCTGTATCTATTGTGCTGATTCCACTCATGTCCTCAGCTCCTGCCCTAAGAGATCGGGAAATGCCAGGCCCTAACTAGTTCTGGAGAGGTGAAGTTAGGGTCCCTGGAGTCCTCTCCATCGTCTATGAAATCTAAAGTCTGCGCTTTTGATGTGACTATTTCCTTTGCTACCAAGACCTTTGAGTCACAGGCATTGATTGATTCCGGAGCAGCAGGAAATTTTATTTCCAAATCGTTAGTTAATCAATGGTCTCTACCAATGATTACCTTAAAAACTCCCATTACTGTGACGGCTATCGATGGATCACGTCTCATCAACGGTCTCATCACCCAGAGTACGTCTCCAGTAACCCTTCAGATTGGTGCTCTGCATCATGAAGAGATATCGTTTTTAATTCTTCCTGTTACGACAAGTCCGATTGTCCTAGGCCTTCCATGGCTTCAGTGTCACTCTCCCCAGATTGACTGGCGCACCCCTCAAGTCACGTCTTGGGGGCCTGAATGTCACCATCATTGCCTTTCCCAAGTCATTCCTCTCAAGGTACAGCAAGCTTCCATTTCAGCTATTTCACCGGGACTCCCTCCTCAATATGCTTCATTTACCGATGTTTTTGATAAAGCTCAGTCTGAACGTCTTCCTCCTCATCGTTCTTGGGATTGTCCGATTGATCTTCTTCCTGGCAAGACTCCTCCCAGAGGCCGGGTCTATCCACTCTCGTTACCTGAAACTCAAGCTACATCTGAATATATACGGGAGAACCTCCAGCGTGGGTTCATTCGACCTTCCACCTCGCCCGCTGGAGCTGGGTTCTTCTTTGTCAAAAAGAAGGATGGATCATTACGCCCTTGTATAGATTTTCGTGGACTCAATGCCATTACTATCAAGAACCGGTATCCCATTCCGTTGATCACTGAGCTATTTGACCGTATTAAGGGAGCCCGTATTTTTACTAAGTTGGATCTTCGTGGTGCTTACAATTTAATCAGAATCCGTTCCGGTGACGAATGGAAGACGGCGTTTAACACCAGAGACGGGCATTACGAATATCTGGTAATGCCTTTCGGGTTATGTAATGCCCCCGCTGTTTTTCAGGGCTTCATCAATGAGATTTTTCGGGACTTATTATATGTATGTGTCGTCGTCTACCTGGACGACATATTGATTTTTTCACAGGACCTGCCTTCTCACCACCAACATGTGGCAGAAGTCCTCTCCAGGCTACGGAAAAATTCATTGTTCTGTAAATTAGAAAAATGTTCATTCGAATTACCCCAGATTCCATTCTTGGGGTATATTGTTTCCGGAGTTGGTCTGAAGATGGATCCTGACAAAGTAAATGCTGTACTACATTGGCCCCAGCCAACTACTCTTCGTGCCACCCAGCGTTTTTTAGGTTTTGCCAATTACTATAGACGCTTCATTCAAGACTTTTCTTCCATTGCATCTCCTATTGTGGCCCTGACTCGTAAAGGGGCTAATCCTAAGCAATGGTCTACTGAGGCTATTCAAGCCTTTCAAACATTAAAAGAGTCCTTCTCTTCGGCTCCAATCCTTCGTCAGCCTGATGTGACACTCCCTTTTTTCCTAGAAGTAGATGCCTCTAATGTGGGCTTAGGAGCTATTCTCTCCCAACGCTCGGAACAGCAAAAATTCCACCCTTGTGCCTTCTATTCTCGGGGTCTCCTACCCGCAGAGAAGAATTATACCATCGGAGACAAGGAATTACTGGCTATCAAAGCCGCATTAGAGGAATGGAGATACTTGTTGGAGGGAGCTCGCCATCCGGTGACGATCTTCACGGATCATAAGAACTTGTCATATCTCCAGTCTGCCCAATGCTTGAACCCTCGTCAAGCAAGATGGTCTCTTTTCTTTTCCCGTTTTGAATTAATAATTACCTTCAAACCAGCTGCCAAGAACAAAAAAGCTGATGCCTTATCTAGAGCCTTTGCTACGTCCTCTGATATAGAAGAGGTTTCCAACCATACCATTCTAGACCCCAAATGTATCTCACTGGCTGCTTCATCCACCAAAACGCTACCATTTGGGAAGACCCTCGTGCCTCCTACTCTAAGGAGGAAAATCCTTTCGTGGTTCCATGCCTCTCGTTTTTCTGGACACGCCGGTGAACACAAGACTTTTGAGATCCTCTCTCGAAGTTACTGGTGGCCTTCAATGAGGAGAGACGTCAAAGAGTTCATTGCTTCCTGTGAATTATGTTCGCAATTCAAATCCTCCCGCAGAACCCCAGCAGGGTTGCTGCGACCACTACCCATTCCGTCCAAACCATGGACCCATATTAGTATGGATTTCGTTACTGACTTACCACCTAGTAAGAACCATAACACTATTTGGGTGGTAGTGGACAGATTTTCGAAGATGGCTCATTTCATCCCTCTGTCTGGTTTGCCTTCCTCGTCTATCCTGGCTGAACATTTCATTAAAGAGATCTTCCGTATCCATGGATGTCCATCTGAGATTGTGTCTGATAGAGGAGTACAATTCGTGTCCAGATTCTGGCGAGCCCTTTGTAAAACCTTGGGCATACGATTAGCACTCTCATCTTCTTACCATCCACAATCCAATGGACAAACCGAACGCGTCAATCAAGATCTTGAGACTTTTATAAGGATATTTTCATCAGCCAATCAAGACAACTGGGTAGAGTTACTCCCTTGGGCTGAGTTCGCCCATAACAACATGTACCATGAGTCATCATCCAAAACTCCATTCTTTGTGGTCTACGGTCACCATCCGTCTTTTCCGGAATTTCCTGCCCTCCCGCCCACCCAAGTTCCTGCGGTGGAGACTGTTTGTCAGACCTTTAAAAATATCTGGTCTCAGGTTAGAACCTGTTTGAAGAAGACATCTGTCAAATATAAATCTTTCGCTGATAAGAAGAGGCGGGCTATTCCACCACTAAAAATTGGAGATCGTGTCTGGTTATCCACAAAAAATATTCGTTTGAAGGTTCCATCCATGAAATTCGCCCCTCGTTTTATTGGTCCATATAGGATCATTCAAGTTATCAATCCAGTATGTGTGAAACTCCTTCTTCCTAAGAGTCTTCGGATTTCTAATGCCTTCCATGTATCTTTGCTTAAACCTCTTATTATCAACCGTTTTTCAACTCCTCCCTCAGCTCCGCAGCCAGTTCAAGTCCATCAGGAGGAGGATTTTGAGATTACCGAGGTACTAGATGCAAAAATTTCGCGAGGAGTCCTCCACTTCCTCGTTCATTGGAAGGGCTTTGGTCCTGAGGAGCGCTCTTGGATCAAAGCTGAAGATCTTAATGCTCCTGCCCTTTTGAAGAAGTTTTACTCCAAAAATCCGGACAAGCCCGGTTCCAGGCGTTCTGTGCCCACCTTTAAAAGGGGGGGTACTGTCACTCACCGGACCGTGAGTGCCTCTTCTCGGACATTTAGGAACCGTGGCCGTCCACCATCCTGAGGGTCTGCGCATGCGCAGCCCTTTTCTATACTTCAGTGTATACCCCTTTAACTTAATTGGCAGATCAGGCAACCTCCCTATATTAAGCACCTGTGGTCACCACCACGTTGCCTGATCTTGGAGTCTCATTCCTCATGAGTCTCTGAAGGTGTTCCTGTATTACTTGTGTATTCAGTGCTGCTGATTCCTGTGGTTTCCAAGCCACTTCTACTGCTGTGGTTCCATGCCACTTCTGCCATCAACTGTGTCATCGTGACTGTTTGCTGGTTTCTATCCGCTGCTTCCGTGCACTACAGTCTCCTGCTTGCAACTCGCCTGTGTTCAACATCGTGACTGCCAGCTGACTACTATCCGCTGCCTCTGTGCACTACAGTCTCCTGCTTGCAACTCTCCTGTGTTCAACATCGTGACTGCCAGCTGACTACTATCCGCTGCCTCTGTGCACTACAGTCTCCTGCTTGCAACTCGCCTGTGTTCAACATCGTGACTGCCAGCTGACTACTATCCGCTGCCTCTGTGCACTACAGTCTCCTGCTTGCAACTCGCCTGTGTTCAACATCGTGACTGCCAGCTGATTACTATCCGCTGCC
Organism: Mixophyes fleayi; assembly: GCF_038048845.1. Lineage (NCBI taxonomy): Eukaryota > Metazoa > Chordata > Amphibia > Anura > Limnodynastidae > Mixophyes > Mixophyes fleayi. The sequence continues at coordinate 292,200,942 of NC_134404.1, read as the reverse complement.
TCCGTGCACTACACTCTCATCTCATCTTTGCTGTGACTTCCTCGAGACTGCCGCTTTTCATTACCATCTGCTACACTTCGTGATCTACAGCTCCTGCCCTGTGCTGCACTCCTGTTTCCCATCGCTGTTGGTTCCTGTGGTTGCTACTGGTTACCTCCGTGTGCCGCTGAGTCCTGCCGCTGTGGTCAGCGCTATCGTCCATCTCCTGCTGATCCACTCTCCACGCCTTCACGTGTTCCACTGGCCTCTACCCTCCTGTCAGCATTGGATTTGTATCTCTTCTACTACCCTCTGCTGGATCATCTCCATTCTCCTGGGTTTCCTATGAGTCCAGTTCCACGTGTTGCTGACTCCTGTGGATTCGTGTCCCTGTCGGTCTACTCACCTGTGCGCTGCACCTGCTAGACCGCTGCTTCTCCTATCCTGGGACTTCCTATCCAGTCGGCCTCCAGCCGCTCAGGTACCGCTGCAATCCCATCTGACTGCTACTGCTGAACCACGGTATGCATACTTTTCATTGACTGTGCTGTGTATTGCATATCTTGCTGGACTGTGTTTGGTTCTCTCTGGAGTCTGCTACCCGCTGAGTCTCTTGCCATCATTGACTGTGTTATCATTGTGCTGGACTACTTCAAGAGACTTTCTAGATTGCAGACCTGATCAGTCATTTACATATATATATACCTATATTGTGCATATTACTGTGGATCGTGTATAAGGTGCCTGTGTATATCCTGTGTTGCAGTCTTCCCCCGTGCACCTCCTCACATATATATTCAGTGGTACAACTTGCTGATGTCAGACCACTGATCCCTGTTTCCGGTATCACCTGTTCCATTATCCTCTCACATAGCAGTGGTACAACTTGCTACCGCAGACCACTGACTACCTGGATACCTCCACTTGGATTCCATTCCTTCACTCAGACAGCGGTACAACTTGCTACCCGCAGACCGCTGACTCTCATCACCTCCTTGTTTCTGTTGGACATTCCTCCTCACTATAGCAGTGGTACAACTTGCTATCGCAGACCACTGACTACCTTCACGTGTCCTTGTCCATACAGTTCCTTGTGTATCATTACCTCATTATTACCAGTGTTGCTAGTCATAGACTTTCCTGAGCATCTCATCGGCCATTATTTCATGTTCCGTGATCACCCAGCTACCAGAGTACCCTATTACCATCTACATTGCTCTGGTAAGCCTACCATCTGGTGATCCCTGGGTAAAGACTCCTAGTGCCCGTGACATAAATAAATGAGACTTTATTGAGAATATGCATTTGTACTTGTGTTTACCATTCATGTTGTATACAGTTGCACACAGGAACAAATCGATGACATATAGAGCATGTAAAACATGTTTATTATTGATTCGCTGTGAAATATTGTATTTCTATGTGCTTGCATTGTACTTTTACACAGCAGAACTACAACATCATAGATTTAAATATGGACGCACACAAAAGTGTAGCTGTTGGAGGGACTATCGGAAATAATTGTTGGACAGACAGTTGTGAGTGCGTACACACTTCCAAATTTGCACAACATTGTTCCATCGTTGATTGTGATTTTGAGGAAGTTTATAAAACTAAATCGAACGATACAATAGGCTTTGGTACGATAAAACATGATCCTGGGAGTGTACACACTGTTGCAATATCTCTCCAAACGGTCATTTATGATGTGATCTGCACAATAATTGCATCAGCGTGTACCCAGCTTAAGTGCAGAGCTCCTGTTGCAAGCTGCTGATTCCTCTTATTCCTTTTATCAGTTTTAAAATTATATTAAGGTTAATGAGAGAGTACCAAGGCTTATTTTTTTTTTATACTCCAACCTCCTCCAATCCACTCATGAGTGCTTAAAAAAATATCGTTGTGAATGCAGAGCATGTGATATTTTGCAATATCTGCAAGTAAAAATATGTGACCTTTTGGTGTGATTTGTATGTAGAAAAACAAATACTTTCTTAAATTAAGTCCAGTATATGAATTTGGAAAAACATGCTGTGTGACTGAACAGAAAGCACTCTACTCTTACTTTACAACTTTAATTGTTGGTATTTAAGCATGCATTAATCTGAGCAAACCAGCAGTGCAAGTAAGCAGGAACAGTTAGAAACAGGATCCTCTTATTAATTATTTGCTCCAGTTCTCTGAAGAACTACAGATGTTCCAAAAGAGAAAGGGCCAAAGTCAATAAAAAAATGAGAGCTATTGCTGAGCAATAAATCAGATATATACACATTGAAGAAATAACTGTATTCTTCACTGCTATATAATTATTGTGCAATTCGATCTAGTAACACATTTCCTACCAATTTGAAGTTATTCTCTAGAATCTGCTGCATATAACTCACCACTGTACTATTTAAACAACATTCACAAATACCATTTTTTATTCCAGTGGGGTAGAGATATTTTGAGTGCTGGCTACATGACGAACTCAAGATGCATCCAAAATTGCAAGGAAAAATATTTTAAAACACATACATATGTTCTGAGTTTTTTGCATGCTGTGTTAGAGTGTGGAAAATGTTGGCTGCATAATTTTTCCCTGTCGTTTATGGTAATGAATAGTAAACAGTGAAAAAAAAAAAAGGTTTGTGTTTTTCACAATGCATTTCTATGGGAAGATGGAGAGTGGAGACCTACCCGAAACTAAAAACAAAAAAGAATATTCTTAAAAAGTACTGTGTTTTATCAAGGGCTTTAAAGCACATAAAAAATACTCAATACAATGACTATACAATGTAGCCATTTATGCTTGCGCCAATTCAAACATGGTCACCTTGCTTGCGTATAGTCAGAATATTTAATCTTATTTAAAGGTTGAGAATTCATCATAAATTTTTAACTTAAGAGTCGATTCGATGAGCATCTCTAGTCATATGCGCAGGATGTATTGTAAGTAACCTGTTTTCTAAATGTAATAAAACAAATTCATCCAAAATACTGACTGTTGGCAATTAAAGTTTCTGAAATTAGTTATGATAAAGGGACATTTCAAAGTAATTTATTATAAAACTAATAAACAGTATGTGAAGTGTTTTTCAGAGTAACATGTTCCTCTTTTTATTGAATAGTTGTCTTGAAGTGCCTATGTATGACAGAGCAATAGTTACTAGATTGTGACCTATAGCTAAGGATACAACAGGTACAAACATCTTCTTGGAAAGGGTGTGTCACTCACTTAAATGTTCTGTGTGCTAAGAGTGCAGATTTAAAAAAAAATGAAAATTCTTTCTCAGTAGATCAAAGATAAGATATATATATTACATATTTTTTTTATTTTTTTTCACGTATACTGTAAATATCTGAATTATCTGATCATAATCACAGTGGGATAGGTTCCAGCATTTTGTATCTAGAAGTGTTGAGTTCCCACATTATGCCATAAAACATTTTGTAGAAATAGTGCCGCTGAAACCAGTCCTCAGGAAACACCAACAGGATATACATGACTGGACAGCTTAGGGTCCTGTCAGATGAGTGTTTGAGAATTCCGAGATTTTCTGCTCAGAAAAATGCAATGTTCCATGTTCAATGTTGTAGTCCGAGTACTGAAACTTTTGGCTCAGTTGGAGTTGTGGTGCGTATAGCATTTAAAGAGGTAAAGTGCTTTTGTTTCACAAGGAATTAGAGCAATCACTCTTAACCCGGGGTCCATGCAGTGAATAGATTTCCGGGGGCCTGTGAACTTGAATGGGAAAAAAAATCTTTATTTTCACTTACCTGAATTTTAGCATTTTCTTCAATTATGAATGTAGGCAGCAAACCACATTCGTTTTAGCAGTCCCTGAGACTTTGTTACCAAAAGAAATCACAGATGTGTTCATATCTATATGGTATGGATTGGCAAGTGTACTACAAGAAGGGGTCCATATATTTCACCAGACTGCCAACGGGGTCCATCGCACAAAAAAAGGTGAACAACTCCTGGTATAGAGGTTCTGGCTCACTACAATGTTCAGTATTTGTACTAAAAAAAACATTGTTTTTCTAACTAGAAAAAATGCAGTGTTCACAGATACTTGGCTGACACCACCCTTAATTAGATTTTTTTTTTATTGATTCAATTGTCTTTCAGGAAACAGATACATATAGGGAAGGGCTAGCTAGAGGAAGGCACATCCACAAACAGATAGGGAGACCTAAAGATCGAGCAGCTAGGAGCTGTAGGTGGTGCTTTAAATAGAGGGAGCTGGGCAGGCAATCAGCCAGTGAATTTAATGAAGTGAGGCTTTAAAAGCCAGGTTCGAGCACGCGCAGAATCACAAGCAAGGTGTTGCCTGCCAGCAGGGAACGCAGTGCCAACACAGGAGAGGAGAGCGGCTGCAGAGGGGCAGGTAGGAGAGCCAGACCCTGACTGGGTGGTTAGGGGGCCCAGTGCATGACACAGAGACATTGAGGACAACCACAGCATAGAGAGACTGTAGGAAATGAGAAGAGCTACCAAATTATTGAGCCGCAAGTCTCACAGAGAAAACTGCATGTTTCACAGAGAAAGCTGCCAATATTACCGAGAAGGCTGCCAGCCTTGCTGGAGGCGCTGCCAAGATTAGTAGAGAAAGCTGCCAATATTACCGAGAAGGCTGCCAGCCTTGCTTGAAGCGCTGCCAAGATTAGTAGAGAAAGCTGCCAGCCTCACAAAGGGAATTGTCATTAGAAGAGTGGTTCTGTCATTGCAAGAGAATAAGCTGCAAGGGATCCAGAGGCACAATTATTGTCCAGGTCTAGTCTGGAGGTCCAAGGGGTGTCTAGATCCAGCCCAGATATCCAGAGGGAGTCTAGGGCCAGCCCAGAGGTCCAGGGAAAGTCCATGTTAAATCCAGAGAAAGTCTGGAATTGTTCCAGTTATTTGCAGAGTGCCCCCGTTTCATATCCATTGTTCCAGGCGCCTGCTGTTGTTGCTAATACTGTTACTGCTACTGTTACATCTAGATATCAATGTGGCATGTAATATCATTCATAGTACTAAGTACAGCTATGTAATAGTGATGTGTTAGTATAATGGTTAAATGTGAGATTACACTCAATTTAATTGACAAATTACATTACAATAAAGACATGCCATTTTCTAATGTGGTATAGATGTGTTTGCAATATATTGTGCAATGGTGGAGTAATGATCCAGGGCTGTTCCCCTGTAACCATACAATGATAGGTCAATTGATGTAAGAAAAGACATTTGAACACATACTAATGTTCTTAAAAAAAAAACCCAACTATTCATGTATCTATCTTTTATATCTATCTAGGGAGGGAAATAAGCTTTATTAAAATTATAATGTGTGACATATTAGTCCAAAGAGAACACCACCATTGCCTCTACCAACAGCAGAGCCAGATTATTGAATAGGTTGATTAGGCTGCAGCCTAGGGTACAAGGATTTGCAAGTTTTACAGCGTTCTGTATTCTCAGTAATGTAGTTTCACTATTTTATTTTACTATAACTTATTATAATTAAATATAACTTTGTAGAAAGAAGAATAAAACTTGGTGTTTGTTTCTTTAGAGCTGCACTACCACCTAGACTCTGCTAGCTGGATCCCAGGGAGCTGCTACATGTAGCCATATTTCACATGACTTCTTTGCTCCTCTTAGAGCCCCAGCCAAAAACACAGAAAAATGGCTGCATATAGGAGTGTAGCAGCTCCAGTTGTGGGGAGGGGCACTACTACCATTTATTAGATGTACTGCAGCTTTAACTATTGTTTTCCTCAGATCGTCATGTGACCACTCACTGACAGGTTTTTTTTGTTTAGAATCCAGTTGCATTATAATAGGCTTTGCTGCTCCCCTAAGTGATGATATAGTTCTGGTTGATCAACGAGAGAGGACAGACATCGTCTGACAGCTCTCCAGCATCTCTAGAGGTCAACAAAGTTATATAGGAAGTAGAGACCTGAAGCAGAGAGAAGACCTGACTTGTATTTCATTATACTGCACCTCACAACAATATGCCCCTGAAAAAAAGAGAAAATTCTTCTCTATTGATGAAGTGAACCTAAAGAAATGTAGACAAGCCTCAAGTAGTGAAGCTCGGTTTTCTAGCAAGCGATGCCTGGCTTGGTTTCATGAGTACGCAGGTCCAGATAAAATTATCGGGCCCAGAGGTATGGGAATATTCTGTGAAGAAATTGGCATTGAACCAGAAGATATAATTATGTTGGTTATGGCTTGGAAAATAGAAGATAAAAACAAAGCCTTTTCCACAAAGGAGGAATGGCTAAAAGGGATGACCTCATTACAATATGACTGCACAGAGAAGTTACAGGGTACATTTGATTATCTACACACTCAACTGAATGATGACACTGCCTTTAAGTATATTTACTAATATACTTTTAATTTTGCAAGGGACAAAGACCGGGGAGTTTTGGATATTAATACAGCACAATACATGTTGGTACTTCTGCTAAGAAGCAAGTGGCCGTTTCTGCATTTTTTCAGTTTCTGGACCAATGGGGATGGTGCTTTATGAGAAGAGACCAGTGGATTATGGTGCTAGAATTTAGCCAGACTTTCTATTATGACCTTGACAACTATGATGAAGATAACTCCAGGACCCTTATACTTGATGATTTTGTGGAGTGGAATTAATTCCATGAGGTAATAGAGCAAGATACTGAAGAAATTCAGATGCCCTAACCTGAAGTGATTGAAGAATACTTTCATTTTTGCTGAACCCGTATTCTACTTATAACTTTATTTTTTTTATGAAGCTAAAGTTTACTTGTTACATGTGAACTTGGCAATGACTTGCATTAGACTGATCGCTGATTTAAAATCTATTCACACTTGGTTTCAATTTAAAAAAGAACTTACTGGGTGTGGTAATCATTTTCTTGCTAGTTCTTCTCTTTAAACCATTAATTCACAGGATGAGTTTTGGCTTCCACCCACCGTAATTAGTTAGAAGCACTGAGAATAACTTTTTGTTTTTTTGTGTTTGCACTGGTGAGTTTCTTGGATGAAAAGAACATTTTTGGTTGGCTGACACATCTGTTTGTTCTAGATCCTAAAACACACTGAAAAGGTGCGCTTTGTTTTTGTGAGTTTTTCTTTTATTGCTGAACAGTGTTTTCCTTTTTTTTTTCTGTTGTTGGGTTCACTGGCCTGTGTGACATGTATTTTTAGGTTGTAACTTCCCAACATGTTTTTATCAACAAAACAGCAACAACAACTAAGCATTTATGTAAATGTGGGTAGAATTTTTTAATCAGAATATCTTGTAAATTCTATGGAGAGTCATTATCAACAATTGGACACAGCATTTTCTTAAAAGCTCTCTTGTGTCTAACATTCCATAGGGTAGTGTAGAGTTGGCATCTTGTGTTTTTCACAATAACAATGCAGAGGGTCCATGTCAGGTAGGGAAGTGATGTGTGACTTGGTGAGTTGGTCAAACACTGCAATTTCACATTGAGAGTTTCTGAATATTCTTAACATTTTAACTAGCAATAGTTTCTATCAAATGGATTGACGATGTGTCTCAAGCTTCTCGCTAGTTTCTTTTTCATTTGTATACACATTAAGAGTTTAATTTTTTTAAATTGTGTATCTTTATTAAACAGTTTTCCAAAACAAATACAAAGAAAAGGACCCAATCACCAGTAATGCTAGTAATACTTGATGGTATTGAGAAGGAAAAACAAAATGGGATGTTGACATATATGCGCCACACTAGTAAAATTGTATAACATTGTAAGACTATTGAAGAAGAAATGCTATGATACAGAATATATATAACATTAAGTGTGTGACAGAACGACATCATTCCAGCACAAAGCAAATTAAGATCTAGAACCCTACTGGACAACAGGAAAAGTAGGTAAGAAATCTACAGGACTGTACGCCCTAGAGGACCAAAACATCATCATTCTCTGGGAGACGGAGCACCAGTCTGGACTGATTCCAACTTCTAGAATTTATTTATGGTTCCCGTACATTTGTACGTAAATATAATACATAGGATAGCAGCCTTAGGGGAAGATTTACTAAAACTTCTAAAAATGGAAAAGGGGAGGTATTACCCATAGCAACTAATCGTTTATATAGTACATTCTAGAAATTAATAACTAGAATCTGTTTGGTTGCTATGGGCAACACCTCCACTTTTCCTTTCTTGAAGTTTTAGTAAATCTTCCCCTAAGGTTGCTCTCCTATGTATTAGATTTACACTTTTATGTACAAATGTACGTGTGACCCCAATTTCTGAAGGAAGCTCACACCAACCTCCCATCAGGAGAATTCAGTGCTTAAAGTTCTGCCACCTGTGTGGAATGTGCAAAGTTTAGAATGTTGCTATGTATAGTGACAAATATTTACTACATTCTGGTGCAGTCATATATATAGACAAATTAACCCTTGCATGAAACTCATGCATTCTAGTCAAATCAAGCTACTTAAGGTGTTAAAAAGGTTCTTGTCATGCATTTGGGCCTAGCCCAGGCCTCCTCAGGGGAAGAGCGTTACTTCCCGACGCAAGCGCCCTTTTTTAACGTGGTTTTGTCCACATGTCACCACCTCATCATTTTTCTCCATCACCTCATCCTTCATCTTCATCGCCACATCCTTCATCAAGTTACTTAAGGGGGGGTATTCAATTGTTGCTTTTAACGCGCTAAAACAAAAAAAAATGAGCGCTCGAAAAATATTACAGTTTATACGGTAATATGCGCGTAAATACCGTTATTACGGTAGTTTACTCACTGAATTTCATCTCGCAGCTGAGGGAGCTGCGAGATGAAATTTAGCGAGTAATTACCGTATTAACGCTAAGATTTTTAGAGCGCTCGTTTTTTTGGGTTTTAGCGCGTTAAAAGCAACAATTGAATACCCCCCAAGGTGTTAAAAACTCCCCACTGTCATCCCCGGCAACCACCAACCACTCCCAACTGTCACTTCTCCTTCAAGAAATATATAGGTCAGTGCATAACTCTGCCCAGCAGGTGGCGCTGCAGCTTGTTTGTTTTTTTTCCCCACACACGCCACTAGGCATTTATATAGTAGATATATCATACTTGCCAACTCTTTAAATCTGTCCTCGGAAGATTTAAATAAACGCAAATAAATAGAGAAAGGTCATCTAAATGATAAAGGCAATTAAGACCATTCTATATTTATTTCCATGTGTTAATGTATTCTGTGGATGTAAAATCAATCATACATATAGAAAGCAACAGCAGAGGAGATCCAAATAGGGGGCAAATGCTAAAAAACATAAATGTTTCTTCAACTCTCCTAGCATCCTTTCCCCCCTCCCCCCCTGTTTTCTGTAGCATCCCCCCTCCCTTGTTTTGGTTTTAATGTTGTGGCTGATCAGTGTACGAGTGTATGAATATGTGAGTGTGGAAATGTGAATAATTAGAAAAAATGTATGTAAGTGAGATATCAGTATGTCCTGTCTGTGTATATATTAATATAGATGGTGTAAGCGTGTGTGGTCAAACAAGCAGAGGTCTGGTACACAGGAGGTAAATCAGGATCAAGGAGGCTAGACACAACCCAGGAGTCAGGAGCTGGCAACAACGTTGCTCTGACACTGAGCGAGTTTCAGAGTGAAGTTACATTCCTAAGGCAGATTTGAAACTCCCGCCCCAGCCGCAGTCACGTGAGCCGCCACCCGGAAAGGCCAAGACAGCGCTGGAGCGAGGACGGGTAAGTCGTGACATAAGTGTATAAAAACACCTGTCCCCATTTATAAGAGTGATGTTCTTTTTCTTGTAGTACCCAGCAGGGATTCGGTAGATGAGTATACCTTCTTAGGAGTCCAGAGGTTTCCCAATCTTCCAGGAGTCTCTTGGTCATTCCAGGGGAGTAGACAACTATAGTTTAGCCAAATATTTCATGCAGAAATCTACCAAGCTCAAGTAGTGAGCGGAGTCAACAGCTACTGTCTATATGAATATAATATAAAGTTGTCTGAACTAAAGTGCATGGAACTATTCGAAGTCATATCCGAGTGAAATAGAGCTACGAGCCACCCTACAATTTCAGATAAAGGAAGCGCCAATCTCGAGCGAATGCAGCATCGTCAGATTTATGCTTTGGGTATTTCAATGGTCCATGTATTTTAGCCATATCTCTTGCTATTGAACAGCTAGGAATAATGGTGTATGTCATACGTTAATAGCCACATATTAGTCTTTTAAATTAAACATGTTTAGATGGAATTCTTTCATTTCTAATTTGTGACCAATGAAAGCTCCATTCTGCAATGTTACATACAGACTTCATATAGGTTTGGGAATTTTAACAACACTTTCTCTTTAACTTGCACTCAATACATACTCATAACTTACATGGGTGTCAGTACATTCTTTACAATTCTTGTAAAACAACAGAGTTTGCCAGGTTATATTGTAGTTGTCCTACCAACACCAAAGCAGTTTTCAACAATGTTTATCTTGAATCTTGTAATGCCATTATAAATTATCCAGGATACACTGTTAGGGGTATATTTACTAAACTGCGGGTTAGAAAAAGTGGAGAAGTTGCCTATAACAACCAATCAGATTCTATTTATCATTTATTTAGCACATTCTACAAAATGACAGCTAGAATCTGATTGGCCGCTATAGGCAACATCTCCACTTTATCAAACCTGCAGTTTAGTAAATCTAGCCCTTAGTCTTAAGTACATATCTACTAACATGTCATACAAGGCAATTTGCAATTGGCCTCGGCAGTTCATTGTGTTAAACAATTAGATTCAGCATGTAAAACTTTTATACATTGTGGACTTACCAAGAACACCTCATATGTACAGTATATGATATATATATGAAATATTAATTTTAGTCAAAAGGAAATCTATCCTTACTGCTTTATCTGAACAAACATATTGAACCCTGTAGGCCTAATTAATTAAGGGACGTAAATGGTGATTTTGTGTGTATAATTTGCACAGTTACGCAAGAACTGGACCATACACTACAGAACACAGCAACGTTCGGTTCATCTTCAAGCGACACTTATTACACCCTACGATTTCAGATAACGGCAGCACCAATCTCGAGCGCATGCAGCCGCGTCAAATTTATGCTTTGGGTATTTCAATGGTCCTTGTATTTTAGCCATATCTCTTGCTCCAGCTACAGGTCTAGTCTAACTGCCGATTACCAGTGATGACGGCTGTGTGTGTATGCTAGGACAAAAGTATATCATAAGTACTGTAGACATTATATCATAATAAATGTATTTGATGGAAAAAGCATTTTTGTTTTTCTTTTTTTAATATTTTGTCATTTATAACTAACATATTAACATGGAACATTAATTGTATAGCTTTTTTTTTACTTTCTGTTTGTTCTTTTGTGAGCTTATATTCCTCAAATATATTGTATGCATGCTGCAGCGTCCTGTATACTAGAGCAGAGAAGACCTACACCTATATTCTTTACCACACGTATCTTCACATCCGCTGTTTGTTGAATTCAGGTGTGTGTATATCCGATTCACGGGAGTTTTTTAAAAAACGCACATTACATTCAGGATGCATGCCTTAATGAATCAGGTCCTATATATGCAGACCCTCCAACATGACTCTTCCCACCTTGTACAAAATGCTTTGTTCTCAAACTTACTACTTGTCACGCCTAAGGATCTGCCTGTACCCAGACTGGTTTGTGTCTCTGGAGCTGCACTGGTGACTACGTGGACAAAACTGAATGGCCTAATAATGTTCCTCTGCATGTAGTGAATGGACTGGTGCGGATGGTGATTACACTAGTAGGGGAGAGCAAACAGGAACTGGATTGCTGGACCGGAATGCTGAAATGGACTGTAAACGGAATGCTGTAACAGAAATGTTGTAACCAGAATGCTGAAAGAGGATTGCTGTAACCGGAATGCTGTGACTGGAATGCTGTAACCAGAATTGAACCAGATTGCTGGAATCGGACTGGAGCAAGAATGCAGACTGCACTGTCAGAGCTGGATAGATAGCAAGACTGCAAACTGCTGGGAACCAGGTTGGCGTCTGAAATACAATGTTGCACTGGCAACAGGTAAGGGCTCCAGGAAGTCTTTTTATAGTTGTTGTTGATTCCTGATTAGAGACTGCAATCAGCTGGGCAGAAGCAGCACTCTGAGTTGCTGAGATGGATCAGGTGACTATATCCAAGATGGCAGCTCCCATTGGCTGGTTTTGGAGGGAATCTGAAATGGAGACTGTTATCACCTGATTGGCTGAGAGGAATCATGTGACTGAATCCAAGATGGCCGCGCCCATACTCTGATTCTGGAGGGATCTCTGGAGTGGAGACAGACTGGACAGCATCTTACAGAGAGGTCTGAAACCAGCAGAGCATGAGGATCGCAGGGACAACTTAGAAAGGCAGCGAAGAGTTAAGTGACAGAACCTGAGAGCCTGGTTTGTGACAGTACCCCCCCCTTTTGACCCTGGACACCTCTTGGGCTTGAAAGAGAATTTTACATGGAAGATACAGACCAAGCGTGGAGCATATACATCACTGGTTTTAATCCAGGCTCGTTCTTATGGGCTGTAACCCCTCCAATCAATATGGTATTGAAGATGTCGAATCCGTGTATCGAGTATGCTTTCCACTTCATGCTCGACTCCTTGTTGAGTTTGGATTTTAGGAGTCTTAGGGAGTGCAGAATAAAACCTATTCAGGTCCTAAGGTTTCAACAAGGATATGTGGTAGGAATTTGGATTTGTAGATATGGAGGAAATTTGAGTTTGTAAGCTACTGGGTTGATGACTCGCTCTATGGGAAATGGACCAATGTAGCGAGGGGCAAATTTCATGGAAGGTACCTTAAGCCTCAGGTTGCGAGTGGAGAGCTAGACTCTATCCCCTGGTTTGAGACCGGGTATTGATCGATGTTTGCAATAGCAAATTTTTTGTAATTGGAGGAAGGAAAGAACGGACTTCCTTCCATATTTTAGAGAACTGACGTAAGGTGTTATCAGTAGCAGGTACAATGGCAGAAGGAAGAGGCTGGAACTCAGGTATTCTGGGATGAAGACCATAGGCTGTAAAAAAGGTTGTAGATCCAGAGGAGGAGTGGTACTGATTATTAATATGGGAGAATTCTGTCCAGGGTAACAGTTCTTTCCAGTTATCTTGTAAAGATGAGATGAATATGCAAAGAAAAGTTTCTAAATCCTGATTCACCCTTTCAGTTTGGCCATTTGTTTGGGGGTGATAGGCAAACAAAAACTTGAACTTCACTTGAAGAGCTGAACACAAAGACCGGCAGAATTTGGCCACAAACTGGACCCCACAATCGGAGATTATTTCTGAAGGCAAGCCATGAAGCCTGAACATCTCCAGAATAAACAATTGAGCCAGCTTTGGAGCGGAGGGTAGTCCAGTGAGAGGGACAAAATGGGCCATCTTAGAGAATCTGTCAACTACAACCCAGATGGTGTTTAACCCATTAAAAACTGGTATATCAGTAATAAAGTCCATAGACAGATGAGTCCAGGGTTGGTGAGGAATTGACAATGGTTGAAGTTAGCCGGCAGATGTCTGGCGAGATATTTTATGTTGGGCACAGCTGGAACAGGAAGCAATGAATTCTTGGATGTCCTGCTTGAGAGTAAGCCACCAATAGGACCTTCGGAGAAATTGGAAAGTCTTTTGAACTCCAAAATGTCCAGAAAATCAGGAAGCCTGAGCCCATTGAAGCAATTTTTTGTGAAGTGCTGGAGCTACGAAAATTTTTCCCAGAGGCGGGATAGGAACAATATTGGTGGTAGAAAAGGAGACAGGATTGATGATGGGACTTTTTTGGGTGAGGCAAAGATACTCATCTTGAACTATTGAATTAGAAAGAGCATCGGCCTTGCAATTCTGGAACCCTGGATGGTAGGTTACTTTGAGGTCAAACCTGGAAAAGAAAAAGGCCCATCTAGCTTGACTTGGATTGAGACACTGAGCTGACTTTAGGTACAGAAGGTTTTTATTATCTGTGACGACAGAGATGGGATATTTGGCACCTTCCAGCAAATGTCCCCATTCTTCCAAAACCAACTTAAAGGCTAATAATTCTTGATCTCCTATACAGTAGTTTTTCTCTGCCGGCAGATATTTGCGAGAAAAATAGCCACAGGGATGAAGATATCCATCTTCAAAACATTGAGATAAAACAGCACCTACACCTACTACAGAGGCATTCACTTCCAGGATGAAAGGTCGGGATAGATCAGGCTGGTGAAGAACTGGAGAAACAAAGAGTTGTTTAACATAATGGAATGCTGCTTTAGCTTCTTCAGACCAATTGGAGGGATCAAACCCTTTTTTGGTAAGGGCTGTGATAGGAGCCACATGAGTGGAGAAATTTGTAATGAATTTTCTGTAATAGTTTGTGAAGCCCAGAAAGCATTGAACCGCCTTGAGAGTGGTTGGAAGAAGCCAGTTAAGAATCGCCTTGAGCTTTTCTGGGTCCATCTGTAAGTCAGTACCAGAAATAATGTAATCTAAGAAGGAGATGAATGGAACTTCAAAGGTGCATTTCTCCAATTCACAAAAGAGCTGGTTTGTACAGAGTCGCGAAAGAACCTCCTTGACATGGGCACGATGTGATTCCAGATTATCGGAGAAGAGAAGGATGTCGTCCAGGTAGACGACAACTGGTTTGTAGAGGAGGTCATGGAAAATTTCATTGACATAATGCTGGAATACCTCTGGGGCATTACTCATACCGAATGGCATGACTAAGTACTCGTAGTGCCCATCACGAGTGTTAAAAGTGTTCTTCCATTCGTCCCCTGCACGAAATTGAGCTAAATTGTAAGTCCCTCTTAAATCTAATTTGGTGAAGATGGTGGCTCCTCTAACACAATCAAAAAATTCCGTGATTAGGAGCAAAGGATAACGATTTGTAATGGTAATATCGTTCAAACCTGAATAGTCAATGCAGAGGCGGAGACCGCTATATTTTTTCTTCACAAAAAAGAAACCTGCTCCGGCAGGTGAGGAAGATGGACAGATAAACCCTTTCTCAAGGTTTTCCTGGATGTATTCAGAAATTGATTTAGTCTCAGGGAGAGAGAGCGGGTAGGTACGCCCCGAAGGGGGTGTCTTCCCTGGCATCAAATCGATTGGGCAATCCCACTCTCTATGTGGTGGTAAGGAGCCAGCACCAGCTTTACTGAAGACATCGGAGAAATCCCTGTAAGGTAAGAGTGGAAGCTCTTGACCAGAGGAGACTGTGGTTCGAAGAGGTATTACACGCTGGAGGCAGGAGTCCTCACAAGATATACCCCAGGATATAATCTGAGACGTAGTCCAATCAATCTGGGGGTTATGTAACCAGAGCCAAGGTAAACCTAAGGAAAGTGAAGCTTTGGGAATGATAAGAAGCTAAAGCAATTCTGAGTGCAGAACCCCCACTCTAATCTTCAGAGGATGAGTCTGGTGGGTGATAATACTATTTGAGATGCGACCTCCATCAATGCTGTGATGTAGAAAGGTTGAGGTAAGAACTCCATGGGTAACTGCAACTCTTGTACAACTGTGGCAGTAATGAAGTTTCCAGCAGCACCATAACGAAGAAGAGCTGAGAGTTTCTTGGTTCACTGAGCATGTTTAAGAGTGATTGTTAGTTCGCAATCAGATTTTTGTGGAGAAGAATTGACTACTCCTAACCTAGCTTCCCCATCACAGGTTAGGAGTGGGAGTTACCGGGACGCTTGAGGCAGGAATCAAGTAAGTGTCCTGAAGCTGCACAGTAAAGGCATAAATTCGAGAGCGGTTCACCTGCAAGGGCTTATTGTTTGTCGTTGAGGACTGCTGGGACCGAAGTTGGTGATGCGGCTTAACCCTTTCACCCCTTGCTTTCTCCAGGGCACGTTCTCAAAAGCACAAATAAACTTTAGTCCACAATGAAATTAGTTCAACACGTGTGGAAGGCAGGTCATGAGTAGATAGCTCATTCTCAATTTTATCGGACAAGCCACTCCAGAAGGCTGCCATCAGGGCCTTATCATTCCACTTCAACTCAGAAGCTAATATTTGGAACTGAACCAGGTATTGGCCCACAGGACGAGAGCCTTGTCGAAGGTGTAGACATTCTAATGATGCTGATATGGTTCTGCCAGGCTCATCAAAGATCCGACGGAAGGCTGCTGTGTATCGAGAACAAGAGGAAAGCAGGGGATCTGCTCTTTCCCACAATTGGAGATGTCCAGGCTAATGCCAGTCCCAATAGGAGGGAGATAATGTGCGCAACTTTTGCTTTCTCTGTGGGGAAATTTCTGGGCAGTAACTCAAAATGGATCTCACATTGATTTAGGAACCCCCTGCACAGTTTTGGATCACCGTCAAACTTCACAGGAGTTGGCAGATGAAGACAAAACACTGTGGCAGGAACTTGAACAGGTGGAGCTTGTACAGAATCAAAAGAGTCACCTGAACTGAGAATAGTTTGAATGCTGTCCAGGTGGGAGGACAATTCTTGAAGGAACTGCATGATTTGTCCCCGTGCGTTTTCCTGTCTCACGAGCTGATTCACCAGGCTTTGCATTGAGCCTGCTCCTTGGGGCAGATCACCAGCAGAATTCATTGGGCCAGTGCAAACTGTCACATCGGAGTTGCTGAGATGGATCAAGTGACTATATCCAAGATGGCAGCTCCCATTGGCTGGTTTTGGAGGGAATATAAAATAGAGGCTGTTATCACCTAATTGGCTGAGAGGAATCATGTGACTGAATCCAAGATGGCTGCATCCATACTTTGATTCTGGAGGGACCTCTGGAGTGGAGACAGACTGGACAGCATCTTCCAGAGAGGTCTAAAACCAGCAGAGCCTGAGGACTGCAGGGATAATTTGGAAAGACAGCGAAGAGGTAAGTGACAGAACCTGAGAGCCTGGTGTGTAACACCACTTATTTATTATTGTAGGCTCCTGTGTTGGATTCATTATTGAGGAGAATGGTGAATATGTTTTTTAACGGGGCCCAATTATCCAATAGGCTGACTGACTGAAAATATAAGAGAATAGTTGCTCTCCAAAGTAAAAAGAAAACTTTAAAGTAAACTGTAATAAGTTTTTAATCAGATTTAAATGATAAAAACAGAAGACAATGAGTCATTCTTTGGCAGGCTGTTGACTATATAGGAGTTGGAGACGCTGGCAGGGCGACAGTCCCCTTCACATCTTCACCCTTGCTTGTTCATGCCTCCATTCTGCTATACAGTTGCGATTTTAATGAAGACGAAATTAATAACAAAGATTGATGTGACCCTTTTAAAAAGCCAAGTGGAATTGAGTTTCAAAAACGAGCATATGATCCTGGAGTGGCCTGAACCCTTAATCAGGCCCTTTTTTTAACATCAACTAATTAATTCAACCTCAGTTACTGGACAGCATTTTGTACTAGGTGGACTCAAAATCACTTTAGAACCTGCGCATTCTTAGAAGCGGACCTTACGTCTGTGAACGCATTTGCATGGAGTTCATGTCCAAACGCAAATGACACTTACATCTGCTTACGACTTAAAGGGTGGAGTGGGTGTTGGAAGGGGCGGGCAGACATAGGCAATGTACAGTAAGGGTGTAGCGAGGCAGATGTGGCCAATTCAAATCAGGTTTTTCTTAGGTATGCTTGGTTTCAGACATATCGTTTGCACCAGTTACAGGGCAGGTGTACGTGCTGACTGATAGTTATGACTGGCACGCCATAGTCTTTGTTTGGAAAAGTACATGTATGAGTGCCACTAGCTAGCATAGAACATGTGTATGTAAGTAAGATAGACCATAAAATGCATTGTATGTACAGTGCACATTAAAAACATCTTGATTTATGTATTTAATTTAAAAACATTTAAAAAAAATTATTTATTTTAAACCAACCATATTTTTATTAATGATTGTATTGTTTAGAGTTGTTCATCTATTTTATAATACCAATAGCATCCAACTTATTGAGCTTTCATTTTACTTTCATTTTGTTAGTCTAATATAGAGAAAATATATGCTTGTCCATCTTCTGGTGCAGTTTGTATTATTGATTTGTCTATGGTTGACAAGCATATTATAATGTTATAATTAGAGATGCTCACTGACCCCTGTGAAGTGGTTTTGGTTTTTGTTTTAGATCTGGATTAGCTTTGTGTTTTGGTTTTTTGCAAAACTGCCCTTGTGTGTTTTGGTTTTCGTTTTGGATCTGTATTTTTCAGAAAAATTGTTAAAATATGCTAAAATCACATAATGTTGCTCTTTTTTGTTCATACATTATAATTAACCTCAATAGCAGTAATTTAAAGTCATTTGTAGTCAATTTTGACCACTTCACAGGTCACAATATTATTTTCATACACTTTCAAACAAAGACTGCAGCAGTTCTTGCCAGTGATAAGAAGAAGGACATTGTCATGCCTGGGCATAATACCAAAAAATACACCTCTTGTGTATGGAATTATTTTTACCCAAATCCTGACAACAGTTGTCTAGCCATTTGTAGTGTTTGTAAAACCACAGTCAGTAGAGGTAGGGACCTTAACCATCTAGGATCCTCATTCATGTTACGCCATTTGAAGCAAGTTCTTGGAAAGCTCTTGGGAAAATCAGAAACTTATGCTAAAAAAATAACAACAAGCAGTCCAGCATCAGCTACCTCCCTTCTTTAAGCTAGATCCCAGCACCTGCAATCTACACATCCAACACCTTCATCATCAATATCCTCACAAGTGATTGGAGTTCGTCCTGCATCCAAGTTGCTACGGCGAGATGACTCCTTCCCTATCCAGGACTCCTCAGAAGTATCCTTGAATGTTAGGGCCACTGCTGCTGCTCCTGCTGCTGGGGGTGGATCTTCAACCCAGAAGCAGACAAAGAAGAAGACTACTAGTAGTTTACAACATTTGACTGTTAAACAATCCTTAGCAAGATTGAAAGCTGTCACCCAGTCGCAAAGTGGATCACAGACGCCATGGAGACTATGCTAGTATTAGATCTGCATCCAATATCCACTATTTATGCAGCTGGTGTTAGACAATTACTTGAGGTCTTGTGTCTCCGTTACCAAATTCCATCACAACACCATTTTACTAGAAAAGCTATTCCTCATCTCTACTAGAAGGTTCGCCATTCTACCCATTCTACCCACTGTACACTTAACCACAGATATGTGGACAAGCGGAACTGGGCAAACAGCAGCAGCATGTACCCAAGTACATCACATTTTTCCGAGGCAGGTTACTCTGTGTATCATCTGCTTTGCTAAAAGGTATATTATTATTATTATTATTATTATTATTATCGTAGATTTGTAAGGCACCACAGTGCTCCACAATGCCGTACAGTAGGGAAGAAAAGGGCATACATAAAACAAGACATACGTAAAACAAGAACAGACAAGGCAGACAAAATGAATGGAGACATGAAAACAAAGCGTATGGAGGACCCTGCTCATTAGAGAGCTTACATTCTAAAGGGAAGAGGGCACAGCTGAAACAAGAGGAGCGAGTGTGGCTCAGAGTGAAGATTGGGATAGTTGTGAGGGTGCAACCCATCTCTAAAAAAGAGATGGGTTTTCAAAGAGCATCTAAAGATTTGAAGGCTGTGGGAAAGTCTGATTGAGTCTAGTAGGGAATTCCATAAGTGGGGAGCAGCACGGGAGAAGTCATGAAGGCGGGAGTGAGAGGTGGTTATCAGAGACGAGACAAGGCGCAGGTCAGAGGTAATACCACTGACAACCTGTTTGAAAAACTAACGGATGTCATTACAACATGGCTTATCATGCTTGAACTTTCCTGAGGATATGTGATTTCTGATAACGCCACCAATATTGTTAGAGCATTACAGCGATAGGAATTCCATCACATTCCCTGTTTTGCTCACACAATCAACTTGGTGGTACAGAACTTTTTAAAAAACGACAATGAGATGATGGATTGTGCAACATCATGTAGGAGAATGCAGCAGCTGCAAGAAGAATAGAATTTGAGGGGAAATGTACTTTAGTCCAGCGAAGTAGTCACCTGTGAAGAGAGTGCAGACACTGTTAGCTTGAGTCAAGTGATTGCCCTAATTAGACTTTTTGAAAAGCAGCTAGAGAAATTGAAGGAGGAAATGAAACAAAGCAAATCCGCTAACTACATTGTAATTGTAGATTAAGTACTTAATTTGCTTCGCCAGGATCCAAGAGTTATCAACATTTTGAAATTGGATCACCACATTTTGCCAACTGTACATGATCCTAGGTTTAAGAGCTATGGGCCCGATTCATCAAGGTACGGAAACGCATCCGTATTTGCGTTGCATACTTTGAGTGACACAGACACTTACGCGAGTGAAATAAGAACCTCAAACTCCCAAAACACACCCTCCTGTGGTCTAATACACTTAAGGGACGGAAATAAGAATCGCAAACTCAAAAAAACACACCCACCTGCGGATCTTTAAACAAGGTACAAGCACAAGCGACGGATCTCAAGCAATTGACGTGAAGCTACGAAATGTATATGTCACTCCCAATGTGAAAGGGCCAAACAGTTTGTATACACAGAACAAAACACAATGCCTGTGGCTTATTTTCAGGAGATAGCTCTTTACTGATTAATCAGTGGAAAATAGCAATGATGTGGTACACTGTGAACGATGGTTTTCGTTTGCTAGTAATTAGCGTAATACACACTTTTAACTTAAACACACATTGTTGAAGGCCTTTCTGTGTTTTGGATTTCAAGTCGCTTTATAGTACGCAAAATGCATGGACATGGCTACATTAAAAAGCACATAAATAATGAATCTTTACAACTGTATGTTGTATCAGAAATCCATCTGGGTTTTCAGGAAAATGCATAGCATACTCTTCCATAAAGGATACACACACACACACACATATATAACCTCCACACAGATAAAGGGTTTCTGTCTGGATTAGAACTCATGAATGACTTTATGGAAAGTGGGACAGCTACCCACTAGCACAACCTGAGATTTGAAAATACATGAAGAACACCAACAATACAGCATGCGTGCTACACAGGCAACTGACACTTAATAGTACTCTTCATTATCCACACAAATTACTGACAAAATAGCAATCTCACAGGCAGGGCCTGATTAAGGGTTCTGGCCGCCCTAGGCTAATACGGCCGCAGCCCCCCCCCCTCCTCCGAATATATAGGTGTATAGGAACACTCCTGAATATGAATGTTCAGGTGTATTCTCCAGCATTCAAATTTAGACAGATTGTGCCATTGTCTCTTACCTGTCCTTGCTCTTCTCTCTTGCAACTTTGTTATCCTCTCGCTGGCTTCTGGAAAGTTGGCGTCCTTATTTGAAAATGCAAAAATGTATTATAATGCAAACCCTGAATGATTAGGCCCTTTAGTTAAAACAAAACACTCCATTATGGCCAGCTAAAAGTACCCCATTGGACAGGCATATATAAGCAATATCTGAATATTTGTTGTCAATCAAATACAAACCTCTACCAGCCCCATCTCACTAATATTTAGTATTCTAGTGATTGCTGAGACCACCCATGTGACCACCACACAATCATGAGATTCTGCCCCCCAAAGCTGCTCTATTTTTTAAATACCCCCTGCAGCCATTTTCCTTAACCACAACCCCCCCCCCCCACAGCCATTTTCCTTAACCCCTGCTGCAGCCATTTTCTTTACCTCCCACCCTGCATCCATCCCCCTTGCAGCTATTTTCCTTACCTCCACTCTGCTAGCTAGCTATCCCCCCCCGTCACATCAAAACTCCCCCAGTCACATATATCAGACCCCCTCCTCTGCCCTCCTTCATACATATCAACATCTCTACCTCCCTATAGATTTTCATGGCAGTCCCCCCCTCCCACCCTATAGATTTGTATGACAGTCCCCCTCTCCCTCCCTATACATATGCATGACAGTCCCCCCTCTCCCTCCCTATAGATATGCAGGGTAGTCCCCCCCTCCCTATAGATATGCAGGGTAGTTACCCCCGCTCTCTATAGATATGCAGTGTAGTTCCCCCCCTCCCTATAGATATGCAAGGTAGTTCCCCCCCTCCCTATAGATATTCAGGGTAGTTTCCCCCCCCCCCTTCCTATAGATATGCAGGGCAGTTCCCCCTCCCTATAGATATGCAGGGCAGCTCTCCCCCTCCCTATAGATATGCAGGGCAGTTCCCCCCCTTCCTATAGATATGCAGGGCAGTTCCCCCCCTCCCTATAGATATGCAGGGCAGTCCCCCCCCCCTCCCTATAGATATGCAGGGCAGTTCCCCCCCTTCCTATAGATATGAAGGGCAGTTCCCCCCCCTCCCTATAGATATGAAGGGCAGTTCCCCCCCCTCCCTATAGATATGCAGGGCAGTTTCCCCCCCCTCCCTATAGATATGCAGGGCAGTTCCCCCCCCTCCCTATAGATATGCAGGGCAGTTCCCCCCTTCACTTACCTGTAGTTGTGCCAGCGTCGCTCCTCTCCTCAGATCAGCAGATAGGAAGTTAAGACGTCCTGCTTCCTGTCTGCTGCACAGCAACAGGCAGCCTGGCGATTGGCTGTGTGTTGCTAACCACTGACCACCAATGCTTTTGATCGTCGAGCCCTCCACCCCCCCCGCGGCGACCCCCCCCCCCCCCCCCCGTGGCGACACCCAGCGGCGACCCCCCCCCCCCTCCCCCCCCCCGAAAAAAAAATTAATGAAGAAAAAAAAAAAATACCCACAGTGCCGCGCCCCCCGGGACCCAGCGCCCCAGGTAGCTCAGTGGTTAGCACTTTGGACTCACAACACAGCAGCCATGAGTTCAAATGCCAAGCATACCCATATATGCCCACTAATGTGTGGACTGTAATCATTATGCTAACAAGAAATGTAGGAACTTGACACAATGGTTTTATTTTTTAATTTTGAGTTGTGCTTCACGCATGCCCTCATATTTATCCTGTATTGTAAGAAAGTCATTTTTTGGGGGAAACTTTTGAAAAGCCTCAGGGCCCACAGTTCACATGCACATTATTATGTGCATGCTGACATTTATTACTACAAATGGACTAAGAGGGGGGGGGGGTTGTAGGGGACAGTCTCCTTGGAGTTAAATGCAACATTGCCTGCAGAGCGACTTTCATCTGGATCCACGGCCTACAGGTTATGTGATGTACTCAGCTTTATCCAAACAGAACACTCACCACACTCCAGTACCATGGAGCTTTACTTCTGCCTTACACCACTTACGCCACTTCTGGGTACAGTTTCGATGTTCGCTGCAATGTGTGACTGGCTTTGCTCTGACACTTGAACGTAACCTTGGACTATCACTACAATGACACATGATTTGGGGAAATTGGTAACTAGCTAGGGCATTTGACCTCTGGGAATTTATCTTGCACACAGGGCCTACAGATGCCATACCTCTTACAGGGGTGGCTTGCTGGTGGAAGGCACATATTCCTTTTGGATGACATGCAAAGAGCAAATCAAAATCTTTTCAGCTTTCAAAATCCTCCCTAAATGTTACTCTTTTCGGATTATTATATACTTTCTCTTTTATCCTTACACCCACATGTTGGGTAATTAGATGAATAAAGATACACACACCAATGTTTTTTTTATAAACTTATATATTTTTAAAGTTATTCAATGATTTTCAACTATTTACATAGGTGGGTGTCAAAGTCAGCAAATTGGATAAAGTCATTTCAATTAAAATCGAGCAAACTTGGTTGTCTTTGTTTGAAAACGCAGCTGCAACACGTGGCAACAACAGTATTTAGTCTTTTACACACATTCGCACAAACACGCACACTTGTAAAATAGTACACATTAATGGTAGTTGCAACACATAGTCATTTATGTCAAAATATAGTAGTATTTATGTGTAATAGTATAAGTTATATGCATATCAGTAAAACATATGGTACACGTTGAAGGAATCAAGTCATGTGTAGTATCATACTAATCCCCTTCGCATTTCCCACTGTCCGGTTCACTCTGCGAAGGGATCGCAGAGTGCATACGCAAGTTATTAATGTTAAGGAATTATGGAGTATTATGATGAGAAATCTTGGTGGGAAGATCAGAACCCATCCCCTGGAGAGATGACCCCCTCCTTTGGATTCCTGATCTTAAACTAGCCTATGATCTGCAACCCCCTGGACCCTCCTGATGCCTGGACCAATAGGAGCCAGCCATATCTTTGCATTGTTTTACTGTATCTCTGTTTGCATATAAACAGCAGCTCCTCATCCAGAGTTCAGTCACCTAGACCACAGACTTCAGGACTGAATGACTGTTCACTGGATCCAGAGCGCCTGCGATAAGTAACGGCTGTACCTACTATTATTTCGCTAAGATTTATATACTGCTACTTTTTGAGAATAAATCTTTGTGCGTTGGAAACACAAATCGAGATTCGACAATCGTTATTGGATAGCGACAAAACGCTCTTAACATGGGTTTACTCTGCTACCCTACAGTGCACCATGGGGTTTTGAAACAGAAAAAATATAAGATGGATAGAGAAGCATGTAAATTAGAGAATGAAAAGGTTAATTCCATAACAAAAAAAAAATAGAATATTGATAAGGGAATTTTAAACTTCAAGTGACAGAAAAAATAGTAATATAGAAGAAAAGTAGCCCAATGAACATTATAGTAGAAATAATGGAATACAATACGAGACAAAGTAAAGAAAACTCTAAAAAAGATTACGGGTCAGGATTTCGGTGGGATAATAATAGGATGCATTAAAAATGTATTTTTTAAAGATTTATTACGGTAATAGTGCGCTTAAATACCGTTATTGCAGTAGTTTTAATGCCGGCTTTTTGCCAGCAGCTCAAAGCCAGATAAAATTAAACTAAAACTAGTACTACTGGTTTTATTTTATATTTTATATCTGAAACTTATTTGTGCAACTTATTTTGTATGTCTTGTTGTTATTATTAACTGTTTTGACCTTAAACATTGGAAAAAAATTTCATATGAAATACATTTAATCTAGCATATTCTATGTGATTCTTTGCGAATTTGCGAAGCCAAGTGTGAAACATTAATAAGTTGTTTTGGTGAATGCAAAAACTCCATAGTAAATCCTTTGCTTTGCACAAAAAAGGTGTTTTCATTGGTAAGTGACTAAGTTGACTCCAGTCACGGTCAGCTGTTCAGATTGCTGTCTCTCAGACAGGGTGGGCGTTCGTGACACTGTGCAAAACTCTGCTCCTTTTTCTGAGGAGCTGAATGCAGGTGAGGTGCTCTGTGTCTCCTATTGAAGCCACATGCAAAAATGAGAATTAGTCAGTGGCAACAGACCCACTTTTCCCATGCAAAATGGGAGGCCTTTTGCATCAACCAGGCACAATTCATGTGCTTATTTAGGCACATAAATAACAATGCAATAAAGCTTTCAAAAGAATCAATGTAATAATAACTCAATGTCACCTTACCCTTTATTTATTGAAGACAAGAATGAGGGGACAGGTGAGCACAAGGATAAAAAGATTGCAGCTTGGGATTGGACCTCCTGTTCTTCCCCCTTCCCCCAAAGGTAGTTTCCAAAATTAATTTGGTTCTGTATTTAGTTAAGTTTTAGTTAAAACAGCATTATTTACAGTTATTTCTAGATAACATGTGATTGTAAAGTAATGTTAAGTGCATCACAGCTAGTTACTTTCTAAAGTTCATGGATTCCAAAACCTTAATGCTGATTTTATAATGAATCATATTCTAGGGCCTGATTCATTAAGGATCTTAACTTAAGAAACTTCTTTATTCTGCAAATTAGTATTCTGTTTTGCACAAACGTTAAATACTGACTGTTTTTTCATGTAGCACACAAATATCAACTTTAAATTTCAAATAAGCTATCAAGTGTTTGTGTGCTACATGAAAAAACAGTCAGTATTTAACTTATGTGCAAAACAGAATACTAATTTGCACACCTTGCATTGTAACATGGGGCCTGATTCATTAAGGATCTTAAATGAAGAGGTATCTTATTTCAGTCTTCTGGACAAAACCATGCTACAATGGAAGGGGTGCAAACTAGTTTTCTGTTTTGCACATAAGTTAAATACTGGCTGTTTTTTCATGTAGCACAGAAATATCAACTTTAAATTTCAGTGTACAAATAAGATATCAAGTATTTGTGTGCTACATGAAAAAACAGCAAGTATTTAACTTATGTGCAAAACAGAAAACTAGTTTGCACCCCTTGCATTGTAACATGGTTTTGTACAGGAGACTGAAATAAGATACCTCTTCATTTAAGATCCTTAATGAATCAGGCCCCTAGTTTTGAGAATGAATGCACTGTACTTGTACAACTTGTCACAGACAATGGAGAGGCACCCAGTCCGCCTCTGGTGCAGTTCCCCTTTTGCAGGTCTCTCTAATACAGACCTTCTTACAATATGGGCACTCTTCCCCCTAAACATTAACTTTTCTCCTAGTGATGTGGAGATGGTGCCCGAGAAGCGGGCGAAGGTACCCGCCATCGCTGTGTCCCTGGAGGGACAGAAGACGTTCCTGGTGCCCGTGAAGGGGGTGAAGAGCCTCCTGGTAGCTGAGCCCTGCAAGCGGGTGAAGAAAGAAGGTTACTCACCCGTCCAGCGATCCAGCGGCGGTGAGTATGGCTTCTTCCTTGCAGGTCCCGTGCGCGGGGGAAGGATGAGCCAATCAGGAGAACCGGATCGGAAGTGGGAGTGTCCCGGTGAGTATCACGCTCGATTCCCCCTTTCGGTTAGGCCCTCACCGGCAGGTGTGTGAGGTACTTCAGGCGGGATTAGTCCTCGGACTAGTCTTGGCCTTCAGTGCCTGTAGTCCCCCGCGTCTTGGCAAGAACAAAGTGAGGAGGCGGCAAGGAGCTTGGACTGACTGTGCCCTTATTCTTTGCCGTAGTCTCGGACAGCCCTTACCTGGTAGGCACGGCCGTAATCCCTGTCTCTATCTTAGAGGGACGTGATTGGAGGTGACTGCGGCTGCGGATCTGCTGGGATTGGATCGCAGCTGGGAAATAGGAAGCGGACTGGAGGTGACCATCGTTTTCAAGGTGAGTTCTTTTGTGTTGCGTCTGTCCCCGTCTTTCCCCGCAGGGGGCGTTACATTTTGGCGTAGTCGGCAGGATAAACGATGGCTCATCGGGGGATCATTCCGCTGTACGAGGGATACAGCTGTGTCATCTCTCGTGACGAAGTGGCAGCGTTCACGAAGCAAATCCTGGAACGTTGTGAGACAAGGAAGAAGAAGAACAGAGGTACTAAACGGCAACCGGTGGAAGAAATGCTGTGCTGGAAGTGTGGGTTGCCTGGACACTTCGCATACCACTGCCCAGTTGCCGAGGAGCTCTTTGGTGAATGGGAGGACGAAGAAGTCTCCGATGAATGGGAAGACGAAGAAGTCTTCGAGTGGAAGGACGAGGAAGCCTTCCATCAATGGTCTCAAAAGAAGTCGGAGTCTGGAGGGAAGGATCAGCAGAGCCTGCTGACTGTTGGATCGCAGGTGATCGTCCCGTCCAAGCAAGATTCGCGACAGGGATACCCGCGTCAGCCGGATGCTGGAGCCGGGGTATTGGAGACGTCGGATACGTTAGACGACTTGTCCGTGGCTGTGGAAGAGTTGGTCCCTGAAGACGAAGGGAGAACTGAGCAGACCCTCCACGGGGCAACGTTGTGTCCGGAGACATGTGAAGATGTCTGCCCGGTGGTACCTGAGAGGATGGAAGCCATCAGTACCCCGGAAGAGAGAGCTGCTGAAGAAGTACTGCCTGACGAAGACTGTACTTTAGAGAGCGCAGCTGGAGAGTGGTGGATGTCGTCACCTTCTGAAGAAGCTTCCCGCACAACCGAGGAGGTATCGGACGGATGGGAGGTTCCGGCAGGCGCTGAGGAAGAGAATCCCTGGATACCGACTTCGGGCGAGGAAGTTGCCAGGATGGTGTGGATCCTGCGCGAAAGGGCCTTACCGCGAAGGATCTAATGGACGCAAGTCAGGGATGCCGGTAAGCGACCCTTGGAGGTGGACGTTGAGGAGAAGACGTCGATTGTGGGGACCACAATGGAAAAAGGCGGCGGAAATGTGGAGATGGTGCCCGAGAAGCGGGCGAAGGTACCCGCCATCGCTGTGTCCCTGGAGGAACAGAAGACGTTCCTGGTGCCCGTGAAGGGGGTGAAGAGCCTCCTGGTAGCTGAGCCCTGCAAGCGGGTGAAGAAAGAAGGTTACTCACCCATCCAGCGATCCAGCGGCGGTGAGTATGGCTTCTTCCTTGCAGGTCCCGTGCGCGGGGGAAGGATGAGCCAATCAGGGCTCATCTTTCCCCGCTGGCCAATCAGCGGCCGGATGCGCGAGCCAATCGCGGCTCGCGCCCGGCCATTCAAAAGATTGGCACCGACGCGAGCCAATCAGCGCTCGCGCCGGCTGATGACGTCACGCCGGCGACTATATAAGTCGCCGCGTGGTGCCATTTTGGCAGAAGTCCGTCGCCGGAGAAGAGGGAGGACGTCTCTGCAAGACGTCCAGCAACAGGACCAGCGGCAGCGGCGGCAGGGGGCCCTTGTAAGGGCCGTGAGCTACCCTGCCGCCCGAAGACTACAATCAAGCAGTGATCGCCGGCGGGGAGCCCTTGTCAGGGCTGAGAGCGCCCCCGCCCCAGCAGCAACAGGAGATCCAGCGCCGAAGAGGAGAAGAGGCGCCGCCGGCTGGAGGGTCTGGAAGACCCGGAGAAAGAAGCGGAAGACGGCGTGGCAAGTTGAGTATCCTGCGCAGAGCAGGTAAGTATACTCAGCGTAAATTCGGGCACTAGGCCCGTGGGCACAGTCGGGCACAAGGCCCGTGGCACCGTGAAGTAGGGGCACAAGGCCCAGGGACCTGGGCACTAGGCCCTGATAAAGTTAGTGGGCCAGTAGGCCATAGTATTGATAATAAAGGGGACAAGCCCCTATTAGTTAGACAGGGGGGCGTGAGAGCCCCAGGTACAAGGGCACAAGGGCCTTAGGTAGTTAGTGGCCTAGAGGCCATAGGAAGGCCAGAGGGCCTGGTTAGGGGCTGGTAGCCCGTAGGCTATTAAGGGCACAGGGCCCTCAGTCAGGGAGGCTACAGGCCTCAGGCAGGGGCTAGGACCCCTGGGTAGCAGGGCACAAGGCCCTAGTTAGTGGGCTCAGAGCCCTGAGTTGGAGAGGGGGCTGAGGCCCATGAAACGGAGCAGAAGGCTCTGTGTGTAGCTGGGCAGAGACCCATGGTGTGTAGGGCATAAGGCCCTGGTGGTGTGTGGTAGAGGCGTGGGAGCCTCGTGAGTGTAGGCGCGGTCCTGTGTGAGGTGAGCACACGTGGTTAGGAGGTACAGTAGAGCGGAGGCTCCTGTGATGCTGTAGCAACCTGCTGGTTGGCTACCAGCGGTGTGCTCTGGTAAGTAGCGTGCAAAGTACTGTATACGGTATTTATTCTGTCTGTGAGGCGGGTATTGTTGAATTACAGTATTTTGGGTGTGCTATGTAATTGTGTCCAGGGGCAAGACGTCAGGCCCCCATTAAAGGTAGGCTCTTGTTCCCTGTGTTTCCTGTGCTAACCCGTGTTGTGGGGACAAGTGTAGTTACCAGCATACACATAGTCAGGGGAGAACACACGTAGTTTCCCTGTCCCTTAGGTCCCCGGGGTCACACTGGTACCCAGAGGGGGTGGCTGAGTGAGTCGGTGGCAGTGCAGCACACCTTGAGGCAGCTCCAGGGGCGGCCGTGGTTCTGCTCAAGGGTCCTCAAGGCCTGTTCCGTGCAGGTGGACCTGTGGTTCCGGACGTAGGGACACGTGTGAGATACCCGAGTACAGGCAGTCGGGCGGTTCAGTTCGATCGGCTGTTCCGTGCGGCAGTCGGCCCGCGGGTTAGTGTGCTGTTCTACTGAGCCTCAGCCGGGCTTAAAGAACCGGTCCTTAGGGTCCGTGGGTGACCCCATAGCAAGAAGGCAGCTTCTTGGTACGACCTGGGTGAGGGGGTTAGGAACCGCCCTCCGGTTTCGGCTGTGAACACCGGCTGGTGTTCCCCGTAGCGTGTAAGTGAGTAGTTCCGTTAGTGCACCACACCTAGTTAGTCATAGTGGTTTGACTTAGTTGCGTTGCCGACCATTAGAACGTTGTTAGGGTCGGGTCGCTGTTGTAGTTAGTCCAGTTTTGTGGGTGCCATCTTAGTCTCACGGAGAGCGTAGAGGGAGGCTGTGTGTTCTTGTCATCCGCAGGAGTCGGGAAGGTGCAGGAGAACCGGATCGGAAGTGGGAGTGTCCCGGTGAGTATCACGCTCGATTCCCCCTTTCGGTTAGGCCCTCACCGGTAGGTGTGTGAGGTACTTCAGGCGGGATTAGTCCTCGGACTAGTCTTGGCCTTCAGTGCCTGTAGTCCCCCGCGTCTTGGCAAGAACAAAGTGAGGAGGCGGCAAGGAGCTTGGACTGACTGTGCCCTTGTTCTTTGCCGTAGTCTCGGACAGCCCTTACCTGGTAGGCACGGCCGTAATCCCTGTCTCTATCTTAGAGGGACGTGATTGGAGGTGACTGCGGCTGCGGATCTGCTGGGATTGGATCGCAGCTGGGAAATAGGAAGCGGACTGGAGGTGACCACACACACACACACACACACACACACACACACACACACACACACACACACACACACATTACCACAAGCCTCCTGTGCCATCACACACACATTACCACAAGCCCCCTGTGCCATCACACACACACTGCCACAAGCCCCCTATGCCATCACACACACACACACACACACACACACTGCCTCAAGCCCCATGTGCCATCACACACACACACATTACCACAAGCCCCCTGTGCCATCACACATACACACATCACCACAAGCCTCCTGTGCCATCACACACACACTACTGTGCCCCTACATCATTACCATGCTGTGCCTCCTTATGATCACACTGTGCCCTCCATTCTGATTTCCCCCCATCACCTGGCCCCCCTTCATCACTCTGATCCATGCAGCCCCCCACTTCATCACTTTGTGCCATGCTACTCCCCCCTCTCCTTCAACACTGTGCCATGCTGCTCCCCCCTCTCCTTCATCACTGTGCCATGTGCTCCCCCCTCTACTTCATCACTGTGCCATGCTACCCCCCCTTCATCAGACCGTGCCATGCTGCTCTCCCCTCTCCTTCATTACTGTGCCATGCTGCTCCCCACTCGCCTTCATCACTGTGCCATGCTGCTCACCCCCCTCTCCTTCATGACTGTGCCATGCTGCCCCCCTTCCTTCATCACTGGGCCATGCTGCGCCCCCTCGCCTTCATCGCTGTGCCATGCTGCTCCCCCCTCCTTCTACACTGTGCCATACTGCCCCCCTCTCCTTCATCACTGTGCCATGCTGCCCCCCTCTCCTTCCTCATTCAGTGCCTCCCCCCCCACCTCTCCTTCATAACTCAGTGCCTATTTCCCCCCCCCCCTCTCCTCTCTCCTTCTTGACTTGGTGCCTTTTTCTCTCACCCCCCCTCCCCCCCCTCTCCTTCATCACTAGGTGCCTTTCTGTTTTTTCTCCCTTTGCCTCTGTTTCTTTACTTACCCTTGTATTGGCTTCTATCATCTCTTTTGTTTTTTTTCTCTTCTGTCTTGGTCCTCTCTGCGCCACTTCTCACTGAATGTCGGGCGTGACATGATGACATCACGCCTGACATTCAGTGCGAATGAGGAAGGAAGAGGGACGCCGGTGCTGCAATCATATGATGTGAGTATTTGTACCCCGCTCCACCCATCAACGAAGGAAACAAGCCACACCCCCTACCCCACCCCCCGCCCCACTAAAAATAATAAAAGAAAAAAAAAGAAAAACTATAAAACATTAGTTTAATGAGCAGTGAGGGCCCGGGCCAGGCTCCCTGGCAGGTCCGGGCCCGGGTAAATAGTTCCTGCCCCTCCCCTCTCGGCGGCCCTGGTCTTGGCCTGTGGGGATCAGGAACATGGCCTTAAATGTCCCAATTTCTAAATTATGAATGTTGTGAGACACGTGCCTGAAATCCTGTGTTTCCTCATCTAAACCTCTGGATGCTTTAATCCCAAGTCTTCCTTGCCTTCCGGACCTTACCGACGCATAAAAACCAGCTAAAGTGAAGATTGGTTTGGGTGCACTATGGATAAAAAGAGAAATTGAAGGAGAGATGAATCAATTAACAGTAGTAACACACCCTTTTCCCACCAACACCTACAACTGTTATTAAATTACTTTTTGTTCCCCACACATCTTGGATTGTAAGCTTATTTAATCAGGGTCATTGTTTTTTTCCTCCTGTTTCATTGTATGTTATTTATGTGCATCATGATCCCTTCAATGTACAGCGCACTACAATATTTGGCTGCTTTATGAACCTTATAATAAACTTATACTAAAACCATGCGTTACTTTGTGGACCCAAACACAATTCTCTTGGTGCCCTGTTCTAAACAAAATGGCAAACACAAAAGTGTGGCTGAAATATATGCATTAAATCCAATCCTTTTCCATTATTGCTTAATATACAGAATAAGATCCAGGACTGTTTTAGAATAAGCATATAGCAGTCAGATAACCATACTCATAACAGATGGTTATACACAGTCTAGGTTGTAAGAAAAGGCAAACAGATAGCAGGGTCAATGTCCTTTAACAGATAAATACAGGATTGACATTGATTAGTTTAATTGCTTCCTAACTAGAATAGTGACTTTTAGTTTAACCTTTTAAAACATTATAAGCAATTCACTAAAATGTGAAATATTAAAATAAATAAATAAATAATAGTTAAAAAACA
Organism: Mixophyes fleayi; assembly: GCF_038048845.1. Lineage (NCBI taxonomy): Eukaryota > Metazoa > Chordata > Amphibia > Anura > Limnodynastidae > Mixophyes > Mixophyes fleayi. Next base: position 292,168,232 of record NC_134404.1, on the reverse strand, counting down.
AACACAATATTGCTTTTAATGTGTTTGTCTTTCCCCATAAGTGCCCTCTAACTCAACTACTGTTCTTCTTGGTTCTGTGTTTGAATATAACAGTAAACAGGGTAGCACCCCCCCCCCCCCCCTTACAATCTTTTGGATACTCATTATCATTCTTTCTATTACTCAAGGGGGTGCCCTTCATATAGGCTTTCTCAGGGAAAACCACATTATTTAGTCAGTGCAGTTGTATATTTTCTTTCTTCTTCCAACTAGAAAAGTGACCAGGTTATTGAACCTACATTAGTCCATATACTTGGTAGCATTCTATGAAAGCCACTAGCCAGCAGGCCTCATTAATATCAGGACCTCATAGTTTGTGGCCCACACCTCTGCTTTGAATGTTAAATAAATAGGGCCTCACACTTTGAAATGTTTCTATATGGGTGGCATAATAGCATGCTTAGTGCTGGAGCCTTGCATGGCCATTATCAGGGGGTTCAGGGTGTATAGTAGTATGGGGTCTAGCCAAATCATGGACCCCAGCCCAAACATCACAACTCCCTGCCACTCCAGGGTAGGGTCAACTGCTGCCTGTCATCCAGATTGCCCACCGTAACCCTTTACCCATTACAATGAGGCCAGGCACTGCGTCTCAGTGTTGCCCAGTTTCCTATCTGTAGGAGTGGGTTGAGAGGGGCCTCCCAAGTCTAAAGCTAGGTTGCTGCTTCTACATCTTACCGGGTAGGCCCAGAGAAGCGTTGGCATACCAGTTTGACACAACAGGGCAGGGCACTTTTCTTTAGCATTCCCTCTTTATCAGACAGCAGGAGTTGCCATATTCTTTTTCAGAAGTCTTCTTACTACAGCATGCAGCTTTGGTGCCTGGGTGGAAGAAGGTAAGTTTGGTGGGGACCCTTAATGTAATGGGTGTGGACTATTAATAAAATGGTGAGGTTAGTGTGGGGGCTATTAATTTGATAGTCGTGGCTATTTCATTTACATGTGGGAGTTGTTTAATAGTAGGGTCATGGTGGGGACTATTTAAGATGAAGTGACAGGACTATTCATTTAATACTTTGGTGATTTGGGGCGATTAATTGAATGCAGGGCTGAGTTGGGGAGAGAAGGAGGGCTGATTAATAAATGTGATTGCTATGAATTTTATATTGTACTGTTTAGGGGATAAATAGATCTATTTAATAAATGTGAATATTATTAATTTGATTTATTACATGATTATACTTTTCATTTAATGTTAGGACTGGCTGCAGTGTAACTCCTGTGGGTAACGACAACAGGCACAGAGATCTTACCTGTTCATAATGCAACCAGTGGGACATCCACAAAAGGGTTCCGGGGGGAAGGGGGGGGGGTATCATTTGTCTTGTACCAATTGTCCTTGCAGGAATTCCTCAACATCTCGCTGAATACGGATTTTCTTTTCCTTAACCGTGATCCACAATGCCCTGCAGGAAACAAAGCACAATACACACAAGAACAAATGAAGGCAAAGACAGGGACCCCTCACCAATACATTAGTTTTCTTGATCACTGTTATTCTCTCTGTCTCAGTGGCTGTGGGGGCAAACAGAACCAAAACCCACACGGCACCTTACTCAGAGAAAAACACAATGGAGCGGATAAGGGATAACAATGGTACACAGCAAACAATAACAGTGAGGCAATGCAAACACTTCACACAATACAATCATAAAATACAATAAGGACCACAAGGGACCACTACAAAATGGCCACAAGGAATTGGGGCAGGAAAATGGGGACCAAGATGGTGTAGATGAACCGAGCACAGTCTCTCTAAAACAGGCTGCACCCACAGGCCTAGTGGCTGAAATAAAGTGTCCCCTCTTCCTAGGCTCTGATCTTAGGAGAAACTACTGCACAGGCTCTTTAGACTGAATTATTATGGCCCACAGGCTAAGCCTGAACTTACTGCAGGGCAGGCTTTAAGCCTGTAATTCTTGTGTCCCCAGGCTTTTAAACTTGATAAAAATTTGTGCCTAAAATATGATACAATATAACCTGCAATTGAACTGAACTAATAGAACCCCCGAAATTTATGCCCAACTAATGCTGCACGGGCCTAGTGACCAAAATTGTGCCCACAAGCCTTGGGCCTGATATTGGTGTTAGAGGAAATGGGAAAAATAGCATGGAAACCATACCTGCTCTACACAGGAAACATACCTCCCCCACTGTGCTTAATTGAAACACTCGACAGCCATAATTAGCTGACAGTCCTGGCTATTATTTGGCTGACAGTGAATCTGTACAGCTTCGCTGTCACTGTAATTGGTGCTGTAGGGAAACAACAGAACACACCAGAAAATCTCTTCCCTACATGCTAGGTACTTACCAAATCCTGAGGGACATCTATGGGAAGACCGTACATACCTCACTTTGAGCTGCACTTTTTCAATCCCATCCTCGGGGCAGCACAATGGCTTTGTGGTTAGCACATCTGCCTCACAGCACCAGGGTCATGAGTTTGATTCCCGCCTGTGGCCTTATCTGTGTGGAGTTTGTATGTTCTCCCCGTGTTTGCATGGGTTTCTTCCACGTGCTCCAGTTTCCTCCCACATTCCAAAAACATACTGGTAGGTTAATTGTCTGCTAACAAATTGACCCTACTCTGTCTGTGTGTGTGTGTGTGTGTGTGTTAGGGAATTTAGATTGTAAGCCCCAATGGGGCAGGGACATATGTGAGTGAGTTCTCTGTACAGAGCTGCTGCTGCTGATGATGATGATGTTTGGAACTAACTGTCCTCCACAGTGCCACCAGAACCTGTTAAGTAATAAAGCTAAGAGATTATCTTGGGTACTGTAGCTTTCATTCCAATGGGGTTTGTGTGTGTCTCCCCCTCCAGACCCCACCCCATCCCCAGAGCTTGTTGTTGTGTTATGAAAGGTAAATGCCAGTGCATGCATTGTGCCATTTGGAGGTTGAGCCATATTTTCTACAGAATAGGTTAAAAATAAACATTTAGCAAGAAGTTCATTGATGTGACCACCCCAAGTATGGGATTTTTGGATACTCTCTATTTACACTTAACTTTAAAGAGCACCCACATTTTGAAACTATTGTTGTGCGATAATTGCAGCTACATTAAGTACAAGTTAAGTACCCTGCTAAATAATAAATTGCAACTTAACAGGAATTTTCACAACTCCTCTGTTCTGCATGAGTAGCCTTATCAGATCAGAAACATAAACTACACTAAGGTTAGGGTTTCTTATCCTATGGGTTACTTACAACCCCAAAATGATTTTCTGTGTATTTTTTATTAAATGTTTTTTTGCATTTTGGACAACTCTCCTTTTTGTGTAGTTGAAAACCACCCCCCCCTCCCCCACCCATGCAGCGCATAGGGTGGATAATTTTCTAAGACATTTGCCCCCTTTACCTGAACACATTACCTGCTCTGAGAAAGTGGAGAAATACCTCCAACAAAAGCTGCAACATGTTTCCATTAGTCACTTAATTTCCTGATTATAATAACACTTCATTTACAGATCTTAAGTGCCTCCCAGTGGTTCATTGGTTAGAATAGGTGTAGAATCATAGAAAGACTGTTAATAGAATATTATCTATTATAATCATGTTGAATCATGTCAATATTATCTGTTATAATAATGTTGTATGATGACTTGATGTACAGGACATAGCTGCATTTTGTTTTCACAGAATTTGTCAGTTTGCAGGTTTACATTAAATACTTTTATCTATGAGGAACAACATGAATATATCCATACTCAAGCAGTGCAATATTATTCTAAGTGTGCTTAACCTTTGATCTGGAACAAGTCACCTCACTCCTCGCAGTTCTTCTGTTTCCTTGATAAAAAAGATATCTGAGATACACTCCTTGTGTCAATGTTTTGCAAGACTCCACAGAGTCACAGCTCTTGGAGAAATGATAACTATAGCTGCATCTAATGTAAAGTACACTGGTTACACAGTTCTCTAAAGAGCAAGTACATGTGTACATACGCTATTCAACATTAATATATATCAAAATTTCACATACACACACACACACACACAATATATATATATATATATATATATATATATATATATATATATATATTTATACCGCTTCTCTTGGAAATCTAATAAGTTCCTTTGGCTTTCAGTATCATCTCTATGCGGATGATACCCAAATCTATCTATCCTCTCCTGATCTCTCGACATCTGTGTTGTCCCGTGTAACTGACTGTCTTTCTGCCATTTCATCTTGGATGTCCTCTCGTCAACTCAAACTTAATCTTTCTAAAACAGAGTTAATAATATTCCCACCCGCCAACAAGAGCATACCTGACATTTCTATCTCTGTTGATAACATGACCATAAATCCCACCCCACAAGCTCGCTGCCTAGGTGTAATCCTTGACTCACACCTATCCTTTGTTCCCCACATTGACTCTATATCTAAATCATGTTACATACATCTAAAGAACATTTCCAGAATCCGCACATATCTCACACAAGACACTGCTAAAACCTTAATTCATGCACTAATCATCTCCCGCATTGACTATTGCAATTCCCTCCTTACTGGTCTTCCCAAAAACAGACTCAAACCCCTAAAATCTATTTTGCATGCTTCGGCAAGACTGATTTTCCCTGCAAATGGCTATTCCTCTGTTGAATCACTCTGTATGTCTCTACACTGGCTGCCTGTCTTCTACCGAATCCAATATAAAATACTTTTACTAACCTACAAGGCCATCAACAAAGCTGCACCAACATACATCTCCTCTCTTGTCTCAAAATATCTCCCAACTCGGCAACTCCGTTCTGCAAAAGATCTGCGTCTCTCATCCACCCTCATTACATCCTCCCATTCCCGGTTACAGGACTTTTTTCGGGCTGCACCCACTCTATGGAACTCTCTCCGTCGCACAATAAGACTCTCCTCTGTTCTACAAACTTTCAAGCGTTCTCTGAAAACCTACCTATTCAGACAAGCTTATAATATTCCTCAACCACCATCTTAACCTCACTACCTTTAGCCTGTTACACAATTTCACAGAAGACAACTACCCCCGGACCAACATTGTTGTGTGACAGGATCATTTAGCTTATAAGTCACCTTACCTTTGCAGTCTGGCTGGGCCAAGATGCAAAATGTATACTTAACCTCATGTGTCAATCTCCCATTGTCCCATAGATTGTAAGCTTGCGAGCAGGGCCTTCTCACCTCTTTGTCTGTTTTACCCAGTTTGTTTATTAGTTTATTACGTTTGTCCCCAATTGTAAAGCGCTACGGAATATGTTGGCGCTATATAAATAAATGATGATGATGATGATGATGATGATGATATATATACATATATATGTATATATTTAAAATATATCATATATATATATAGATATATATATATATGTTCTCTAAAGATCAAGTACATGTGTACATACGCTATTCAACATTAATATACCGGTATATCAAAATTTCACACACACACACACACACACACAATAAATATATATATATATCGAGCTGCTTCAAATAGTGCCGTTCGTATGTGAATATCAGAGCTGTTGTACTATTTATGCCTGAATACCTTTGCCATCTGGTACGTGCTATTTTAATGTTTGGAATAAAACATTTTACTTGGATAATACACTATGGAAGCGCCCCTGTGTTTTTGATACTATATATATATATATATATATATATATATATATTTATTGTGGCAAGAGCCCGCTACTGCAGAAGCACACGCGAACAACTTCTTCCTTTTTATGTAGCTTTATTGTCAGGATGATAAATGTTTTGACACTGTATACTTTCACAGCAATTATGGAGACCCTAAACGCTTGCTATACATAGATCAGCTCTCTCTCAAGACCAGCCAGCTACCCAAGGGTTGGTCTCACTGAACAAATAACACAATCAAGCTTTTATACATGATGCTCCTCCCCCAGCCTTAGTTTGATGGGCAGGTGACACACCCACCTTCTCTTTAAAAGAAAACACCCATCACTGGCTCTGTTTGCACAAACAGACACACCCTGTCTGTTTGCTGAAAGGAAATCATGTAAGTTGACAAACTTTAAACTACACATATGTTTTTACCTGGTTTAATCGCAACCTAGGTGCATAACTGTGCCAATGTTATATTCTGTTTGTATACTTTCTCTGCCTCTTGTCAGAAAAATGCCTCCCTTTGTTACAATATATATATATATGTGTGTGTGTGTGTGTGTATATATATATATATATATGTGTGTGTGTGTATATACATACATATATATATATATATATATATATATATATATACATATATACACATATATATACATATATATATATGTATATATATGTATATATATGTGTATATATGTATATATATATATATATATATATATATATATATATGTGTATATATATGTATATATATGTGTATATATGTATATATGTATTTATATGTATGTATATATATATATCTATAATATAAAAGCCTAGCGGCGTGTGTTAGTCTGTGTGTGAAAAAAAAACCAACAAGCTGCAGCGCCACCTGCTGGGCGGAGTTATACACTGACCTACTAAATTCTTAGCATTATGTAATATATAAAAGTAAAAGCCTAGCGGCGTGTGTTATTGTGTGTGTGTGTGTGGAAAAAACTATTTTCTCAGAAAGAGCTCATCCAATTAACATGAAATTTGGTATACTGACATTATTTGACAAAAAAATTAGAATAGTGAAGTCAGTTAATTTCCATCATTCCCCCTTCCCCTCTGTGGGAGGGGTAGTAAAGGCTAAATTTACGAGTTGAGGGCTCAAACTCATTTTCGTGAGGTAATTTTAACTCATGAACACACATGCTGTGTTAGTGTGTGTGTGTGTGTGTGTGTGGAAAAAACTACCGGTTCACAGAGTGCTCAAGCTGCAGCGCCACCTGCTGGGCGGAGTTATATATTACACTGACCTACTAAATTCTTAGCATTATCTAATATATAAAAGCCTAGCGGTGTGTGTGTGTGGCGATGAGGATGACAAGAACATTTTTAACACCTTTTGAAAGAGATCAGGTTGTTTGCGAACTGGAGCTGTGTAGAACGCCTTCTTGAGGGTGCTAAAACAGACAGAGCCAGCTGGAGCCAATTCTTAGTATAAGCGCCTTTTTTGGTCAATGCAACAATGGGATCCCCAATAGAAGAATAACTTCAAATAAACTGTCTATAATAATTGGCGAACCCTAAGAAGCGTTGAATGGCCTTCAGGTGTAACGGAATAGGCCACTCAATGATGGCTCGCACTTTCTAAGATTCCGTACGTAAGTTGTTTCCAGAAACAATGTATCCTAAAAAAGAAGTCTCTGTGACTTCAAAGACACATTTCTTGTGCTTGCAATAGAGGTGATTGGTCCTGAGTCTTGAAAGAACCTCAGCAACATCTTGTCTGTGAGAAGGCAGATCCAGGGAGAAAATTAAAATATCGTCCAGATAGACTACTACTGAAGAGTGGAGAAGGTCTCTGAAGATCTCGTTTATAAAACTTTGAAATACCGCAGGAGCGTTACTAAGCCCAAAGGGCATGACTAGATATTCGTAATGGTCGTCTCATGTGTTAAAAGTGATTTTCCACTAATCTCCTTTTCTCATACTAATTAAATTGTATGCACCCCTCAGGTCTAACTTGGTAAAGATTCAAGCCCCTTTTATACAGTCAAACAGCTCAGTTATCAGAGGAATTGAATAATGATTTTTCTGAGTGATGGCATGAAGACCCCTATAGTCGATGCAAGGGCGTAATGAGCTGTCCTTCTTTTATATGAAAAACAAACCAGCACCGGCTGGGGAGGAGGAAAGACGAATGAAGCCCTGTTGAAGGTTTACTTTGGCGTAATCTGCCATGGCCTTCGTCTCGGGAACTGACAGAGGATAGACACAGCCCCTGGGTGGCATCTTGCCAGAAAGGAGATCAATGGGGCAGTCCCACATATGATATGGAGGTAAGACTTCAGACTTCTATTTATCAAAAACATCAGCAAACGAGGATTATTGGGAAGGAAGAACTGCTTTGGTAGATTCCTCAATAGTAGCAACAGAACGTAAGGGTTTAACATGTACCAAGCACTTGGAATGACAGGATGGACCCCAAGACAGAACTTAAGCGGATGGCCAATCAATATGAGGGGAATGCAGACAAAGCCAAGGTAAACCAAGGATAACCGGACTGGAGGTGTGCGACAGCACATAAAAAGATATTTTGCGAAATGCAGAGCCCCAACTTGGAGAGACAATGGTTCCATTCACGTCAGGATTCTCCCATAAGGAATCTGACTCCCATCAATGGCTGTGAGCATCACTGTGGTAGGTAGTAACGTGGTATGCAGTGACAAGGATTCCACTAGATCGGAAGAAATAAACTTCTCGTCTGCCCCAGAATACAGAAGAGCAGGCAGTTGTTAGATTCCCGAGGACCATAATGGGTAATGGGAATTAAACAAGCAGTCATTTTATAAAATTTTGTAGAGGACTTGAAACTCCCCAATCTGACCTCTCAATCACAGATTAAGGTTTGGCATTTCCCTGGCGTTTAGAGCATGAGACCAAGCGATCCCTGGGTTCAGCACAATCAAGACAAAGTCCACTGAAATTCACCTCCTTCTTTCTTCAGGAGAGAGCCTAGAGCACCCTAACTGCATAGGCTCCTCTGTGGCACTAGAGGGTAATATCTGGGTGAGCGTTAGCACAGGATTCTGCTGAGAAGGTTCTTTCTCTGAAGCCCTCTCTCGACATCGGATATCAACTCGGTGGCACAATGAGATCAGAGCATCTACATAAATTCCATAAGACTTAGTTCCGTTACCAGAACTCGCCAACTCTGGGGATGATTAATATGAGCTTTACCTGTCTCACTAATCCCTTATATCTCTATCCCAATCAACCACACTTTTTTCCCTTCCCCCCTACACAATACCTATTATCGAATTATAAACCTGCATCACTGTTTCTCCTTTTATTAATATATATTTATACTTCTATTACTTTAGTTAAGGATCACAGTTCTTGTAATATCTCAGTTCTTTTTGCAAAAAAGGAGTTGTTTTTTGGGGAAAATATGTTTCTGTATAAGCAATGTTTGCAATATTTGTCATATGTCTTTTTATGTAACTGGTGAGGTTCGAAATAAAAAAACACAAAACACTGACTTGCCATTTCCCATAGATCAACCCTGTCAGATATGACCCACTCTTGGCTAAACCCATTGTGTATTGTTCTCAATAAAGTAAACAAACATATTTTACTAGATTTAATTCTACATGACTTTGATTGTTAAAGTAGAACTGTTTTTAAGTGAAACTTTAAAGACCAGTTATACCGCTTTCATACTGCCGCCCCGGCAATATCCCGGGTTTTTCAAGCCGGGTTTTTGCCGGGGCTCGGAGCGTCCCAGCTCAGAAACACCATTCATACTGCACCTCGGACCCGGGAATTTCCCGGGTTGACCCCATTCATACTGCACAAGTCTGTGCCCTGGCAATTTGTGGGAGTCATCACCAGAGCAGTTTTCATTGGCTGAAAAATGAAGACTGGATGCTGCTCCAGTGTTTAAATCCTGGAAGAAAAACCTGAACTTTTACTTCCTTTCACACAACTAGTATTTCCCAGACTTTGTACCTCTGTAATGTGGGATATCAGCTACATCAGACACCCAAATAAATACACAGCACTGCACTTTAATCAGGACAAGTAACCTTTTAAAGGGAAATATACTCTATCTATTAGCATGATTTATATATATAAAAAAGTACAATAGTGATGGTATGCCTTCTCTATATATCTCCAATCATGGTATATTTATGTATGTAATAGCCATTAATAAAATTTCTGTAAACTGCCCTTCTTTTCATATACATTCTTTGTATTCTCCTGCTTTAAATCCTCCAGAGACAGGCAGACAGCCAATCATCTTGTTTTCTGTGCAACCCGGGTTGAAAAACCCGGGTTGCACCATTCATAGTGCAGGCAACCCGGGTCCGACCCGGGAATTACCCCTCGATAAATCCCGGGTTGAAGACCCGGGTTTTTAGACCCGGGATTTTTGACTTGTACCATTCATACTGCACCAAGACCCGGGTCGTTTAAGCTCGCCCCGGGAAAAACCTGGGATTTTGGTGCAGTATGAATGGGGTATTATTGGGTATATCTACACTTCCCATGTAATCTATTGCTCTATCAGTGAAATCATCATATCTCCAGCGCTTGGACCACTTAACACAAAACTAAACTTAAAATAAAAAATAATGCATTCTATTCCCCACAGTCATAAATGATCTATCCTTGTCCCATCTACCTATGAGAGTAATTGAGAGCTGCAGTCTGTAATATTCTCGTATCTTTTCAGTTAACATTGATTTAATTTTATTTAGCAGAAGACTAATTAATCCTTCATCGGATGAATGGGATTCAAATAACATCTACCAAAGAATAACTTTATGCTTTTGTGCAAACTGTGGTTGCAGAGAAACGTGTCAAGTTTATCTAACAGATATTTTTCAAAGTGCTATACTTGGCTAATTGATAGACATGACTGCTTCTGTTTGACTCAAGAATATGAATTTCTCTCATATATTTAAAAGGAATGGTGAGCTAACACTGATTGGTATGAATTTTCAAACAGAACACGCTTAGACGCCAATGGGACACTATGTTCCTTAAAGTGAAGTTCACTTAAGACCATCTAAAAAATCCCCTAATATTTGACTACTTTCACATCAACTATGAATTGAGACTGTCAGGTTTTTAAACAATGAGACTGAATAACTTATATAAAATTGTTTTTATTGTGTCACGTTATCACCTTGAGCTGTTATGCACAGACTTATTCCAGCTATATTAATTCTATATACTCACTCCTGCAAGACTTCTCCTGTGCTGCTACTCACTTATATAATTCCCTACCTGCCCAATCAGGCTTTAAAATCTTTAGATGTTCTCTAAAGTTCATCTCTTTTTTTAAAGCTTGCCATATCCCTGATGATACTATTCACGCTAATACACCCTCACAGCTGCCTCAATCTCCACTCTAAGGCTAGGTACACACCACAGGTTTTTTTAGCCAAGTATCAGGCTAAACACCTGATAAACGACCGTTCGGCCAGATATCGTATTAGTGATTATTCTTACACAATGAACAGAAGTCTTTTCAAAGTATCGATCGTCATTTCATTTAATTGCTCGTCCTGTTTAAAAATCTTGTCCCAAATGCCTTCCGATCCTGCAGTGTGTATGCACTCGCACAACTGTCTGCCCAGAGGGAGAACCCGTCACTGTGTCTGTGTTGTTAAATGTAGAGAGTGCTGTAGGTGGATTAATTCGTCCATTCGTTCTGAGACTGAATATTTCATTTCATAGTCACAGAAGCTAACGAAATTTATAATGACATTGTGGAAAATTCAAAGTTTATTTTGTGTGTTATAATTAGTGTGACATTAATTATCAACTACACTGCTCCTGGACCAAATGAAGAGCACAGATCTGAAGATAATTCATGTATTGTGTGTACACATGTATCGCCAGACTGATTAGAACTTCAGTTGTTTGTAAAATCGTTTGTAATTGGCAAATTGACAAATTGGTCAAAAGTTTTTGCAGCGTGTACCTAGTCTCTTGTTTCAGCTGTGCCCACTTCTACTTAGAATGTAAGCATTCTAATGAGCAGGATCCTCCATACCATTTGTTTTCATGTCTGCATTTATTTTGTCTGCTTTGTATGTCCTTGGTTTATGTATGTCCTGTCTTCCCTACTGTATGGCGCTGTGGAACACTGTGGCGCCAAATCTATGATAATAATATAGTGCTTTTTTAGTCATTTTAATTATATATATATATATATACAATACACACACGTCGAAATGTAAATTTAGAAGTGGCGAAAAATTTAATGGGAGTATAAGTGTATAGAATTTGATAGTTTGACAATGAAGGCAGTAGGAGAGGTGGCAGTATGGCATATCACCGTATACACCCACATTCATTGCATCTACACACTAAAATACTGTACATTAAAACAATCATCGAAATCCCACATTAAATCTAGCATTTATACCGCACATTAAAAATACCATTGATACCGCACATTAAAGCTAGCATTGATACAGCTCATTAAAATTTGTTATTTTATATATATATATATATATATACACACATATATATATATATATATACACACACACACACACACACATACACATATATATATATATATATATATATATATATATACACATACATACATACATACATACATACATATATATATATATATATATATATATATACATACAGGGCCGCCTTCAGAAAAAACTGGGCCCAGTATGGGCCCCCTGTACCCCCCCCCCATGAGCGGGCCCCCCCCATGAGCAACACATACTTACCTGGGGCCCGCCGCTGCTCTCCGCTGTTCTGTCTTCAGCCTGGCTGTCACCGTGACAGCCAGGCACCAGGATCCGATCGCAGGGGTGGAGGAATCATTCCCCCTGCGATCATGTGATCTGTCACAGGCAGAGCACATGATCACAGGGGGAATGATTCCTCCACCCCTGCGATCGGATCCTGGTGCCTGGCTGTCACGGTGACAGCCAGGCTGAAGACAGAATAGCGGAGAGCAGCGGCGGGCCCCAGGTAAGTCTGTGCTAAACTGTTGTACCGGGCCCCCTGGAGAGCCCGGGCCCGGTACAACAATACCCCCGTACCCCCCTGATGGCGGCCCTGTATACATATATATATATATATATATATATATATATATAAATAAATATCTACTCTAGAGACCGATAGAACTTTGCTCTTTGCCACATGACGGATTTATAGATTTGTCATTATATTGTCTGCCCCAAACTTGGATCATTTTAGCCTAGTTTTTGAGACATGTCATGTTTGTCTGCTTCAGCTTACAGTTACCACAGCTCACATCCATATTTAGCGAGCTAGATTATTTTAGTGTTAGTCAACACTATTACAGTGGAAATCACGCCCCTTTGATCCTGGACATTACCACTGTATGCAAGACTACAGACAATGGCATATTTAAACTACACTTTATCCTGGGCAGCGCTCAAGCAATGGGTATAATGTCCTGTCACTTACCAGGACACATACTAATGTTTACATTATATCAATGGTTTAAAACACACTACAGGCTAAATATGTAGTAAAAATGGGTGCTGATAGTCATAGAGCTCTAATACTATAAAAAATGTTTAAGGGTATACAGACTTTAAAGCAATATCATTTTGATCACAAAACATACACCATCCTATAAAGTTTGGAACTGATACAGTTCAAAGAACATTTTAAACAACCTTTGTGGATTGATGTTTCTTCAAAGTAAAAAGTAAAATGATTAGATGACGTACATACTTTAAATACTTCCCTTTCTTTGAATCCTCAGTCTATGTGTATTGCAGGTCTTCTATTGCTAGCTAAAATACTTATGCTGAGTCTGGTTTCACCCTGGTGATTAGTAAGTCATACCTTTATTAACTCTATATTGTCTGATTATTTACTCCATGTGTAGTGTTGGCTTGTTTGATACCATGTAATATTATTCCTAATGGCTGGCATTGTATCTGTAGAAATGAATAGATATACAAACCCCCACCCCCAAAAAAATCAAATAAAAAACAAAATACAGCCACCAAACTTGATCCTGTTAAAATGTCCACACACAGAATGATCTGGCCCTTTGGCTCAATCCCAAATAATAACATGTACCATCTCAATGTGAATACTTGATGATGATGTCTAATAATCTGTGTTCTTTCTGTCCAGTCTGAATCTTGCTTTCCTTAAAACCAAGACGACCACCATTTGTATAATGGAAATTTATTTGCTTCTTTGGATACATTAAAACAATCATGTACGCAGGCCATACATACACCTATATAGATGCATGAATATTACATTATCCCTGTGTCACCGAAATGTGCTCACCAATACAACTACCATCTGATGACATTGATGAGCCAAAAAGAGACTGATCTGCTGCCTATTTGAGAAGGAGTTTGGCACTCAGTGTAATAGAGTGGTCTTAATCTCCCTGAAGATGTACTGGTATGTAGTATCTGAATTCCCTTGTTTGGTCTGACTCCAGTTCTTATATATGTATATCTTTTCCTGCTTATGTCCTTTGTTCCTGCCTCAGTTCCTGACTGCATCTTTCCTGTGGCCCCTGACCATGGCTTATGTCTGACTATTCTACCTGTGTGGACCTGTCACCTATATTTCGTTTGTCAACTTGACATATTTCCCCCTGAGCTGTGGTAAGTCCCATTTTGGTAAATCCACTTCATTCCATCAGATCAATTTTCTGTTAACAGGTCAGAGACATGGATGGATTGATGGATAAAAGTGATGGAGGTTTTGTGGAGTTAAGTATTAATTGTAACAAAGTTTTGTATGAAATATGACATAAAGATATTCCAGAACTATGTTTTTGTATAAATTATAGTTCATCTCACTCTATAAACTGCTGGATGAGTAACGTTCTCATATAAAGTGAAACAAGCTGCTAAATCAAATGAACAGACATGAAGGCAAAAGGTAGTTTTCCTTGTAATCCTTCCTGGGTCATGAAATTCCCTATAAGAAGACCATACCAATAACATTCACAAACATATGTGAAAGTTTTGGGTGATTAGTAGAATGGAATATATATGAGATAAAGCTAAGGCAAATGCACTAATGTAAGGGGTGTGGCTATCATTTGAGACACTGCTAGGCTGCTCTCCAACTCTTTCTATTCCCTTCAAATACACAGGCAATGGTAGCCAACTGTAGGGCAGTAACTAGGGCTGTGCGATAGGGGTGACTGCCCAGGGCACAACGCTAAAGAGGGCTGCAGTTTATGAATATTTTAGTTCATTTGGTTAAAATTGAGGACTATGGGGTGGCATTTTGTTTCTCGACTCAGCAGCTAAAATTTTAAGTTACGGCTCTGTCTTGATTCTAGTGGAGCAGTCCCAATTTTGTGTGACTGTCTGGCTCAGACAGGACTTTGTCCGGAAAGGAAGTATAGTTGGGAGATATAGCCTGCTTAACACTGTACTGCTTAGTAATAGCTAGCTGAGTGCATCTAACAGTAGTGCATGCAACTCGCCCATTCCCAACTATCCTTGCAGACCGGACAAAGTCCCGACTGAGTTGGACAGTCACACAAAATTGGGACTGCTCCACTAGAATCAAGACAGAGCCGTAACTTAAAATTTTAGCTGCTGGGTCGACAAACAAAATGCCACCCCCTAGTCCTCAATTTTAACCAAATGAACTAAAATATTCATAAACTGCACCCCTCTTTAGTGTTGTGCCCTAGGCAGTCACCCCTATCGCACAGCTCTAGTAACTGTGACTACCCTACTAGAGTCAGGGCAGTTGGGAAAATGTGCTGCTCTCTCCTATATGTTCTTGAGGCTTTCACTACCTGTTGTTGCTGGTGTCCGAAGATCCATTGCTGCTTCCCTGGATCCTGGAATGTTGGGGCCCTGATTGAATAAAAAGGATAAGTACATGAATTGTGGAAAGCCTAGCAGTTATTGAACCATTTAGACCTCCCTCCCCCAACCAACCCCAATGGTAATTTAATAGCAGCTATGTTTATTAATTAGGTCTTTCTACCTGAAACCAGCCCAAAATTAGATTAATAGCATTCACATTTTATAAAGAGACCTGTTTCCCCCCTACCAACACCGACATTAAATTAATACCATTAGGAATTAATAAATAGAACTATTTGCCCCCAATTATACCCTGATATTAAATTAATAGTACTCACATTAAATAAATACACCTATTCCCTTCAAACTGCCTCAACGTTAAATAATTAGTATTCACATTTAATAATGAAACCTATTTCCCCCAGACTTCACCAACATAGATAATTAGTATTCATGTCTAATAAAATCTTCTCATGCTATAAAGGGTCTTCTAGGATATATATATATATATATATATATATATTTAATTTATTTTTATTTATTTATTTTTGATCAGGTATGTTTCACTTAATATACACTGAACTTAGAAAGTAACATTATACTGGTGACGCCAAATAATGCCAGATTGGCAGAGTGACGGATCCACTAACTCACTTTTCTTTGACTGCTATGAATGAATAAAATAAAACGCTAAAGATGCACCCTCGATTCTGAGACGCACCCCGGCTTTAGAGATATTAAAGCTTGAATTAGAATTTAGTATGTGTGTATATATATATATATATATATATATATATATATATATGTATATGATGTAACTACAGCTTCATTAATATAAGAAGCAGGCCCTGCTCATTACTTTAATAATGATTAATAAAATGCAGAATGCATCATATAATATGATACATACGCCCTTGTGTGTGTGTGTGTGTGTATATATATATATATATATATATATATATGTATATATATATATATATATATATATACATACATACATGCGCAAAAAGAAGAAAAAAGCGCCAAACATAGTGTGATATTGTAAACTTGTAAACAGATTTCCAAGTGTGCAAATTAGCCTCGTATGTACAGAATAATCACAATGTATCCATAAAAAGTCAAGCAAGTGCCCGTACATGAGAATAAAGGTATAACAAGCTTATCTGTCCAATGGACCCTCGGGTATCCTGGGAAGGGGTTCTCAGACCAGAACGGATAAGCAACACTCTCCACCACCAACTGGAACAGACAGGAAACACCTAGTCCTTAACGCGTTTTATCATACAATAACTTTCTCAAAAGGGGTATAGTGCCATAGCTGTAGGTTCTCCATTAAATAGTCCCCCCATCCAATCCTTGAGATTTAATCCTCCAGGCATTTTGAAACTCTCCATAATGGAGATCCTAGCTCTTTGAAAGCCATAGAGCATGTTACACTTGGCCCAAGGGGGGAAGGTGGGGGGGGATTCTTGCTGCTAAATTAGCTTGTAGAGAGATGTTTTGGATTTTTAAGTTGGGCACTCTTGCACCTTTGGGCTTTAATGAGGTTTTTGAAATAGCGCCTTTTATATGATGTGTACTAACTTTTCCCTGCCTTTTTTCCCCCCTTCTTCCGTCTCTCCTTGTATTATTACTAGATGGTTTAGATAGTGTTATCTGTCTATATTAGGCTTATATTATACATTGCGATTTCTGTATTATGTATATATCTGGATGTCAATATAGCCCTTGCCCTTATGATTAATATATGGCTATTATGTATTATTAATTTTAGCGTTAGAAGGTCTCTGCATAAATTAGGATTCTAACTTTTTTGCGGTGTGCTATATTTGTGAAGGGGCTGAGGTCAATCTTGTAGACCCATTTTTTCTGATCACTTTTAGTATATATGATGTGTATTTTGATCCAATAGCATAGCTTCACGTATAGGCTTGGTGGGGAGTCATGTCCTTTTTGGGCGCAAGTTGAGTTGTTACATGTTAGCCGCATCTGTACCTCTCTATATATATGATATTTGTATTTGTTATGTTATTAGCTGCTATACGATACCATGTCTTTTACATATTATTACATTTTGTATTTATTGTTGTTAATATTGTGTTCCACTATGGGCGGAAGTGATGTCATCCCTCCGAACGGAATTCAATTCAGTATTGACTGTATTATATTGTTACTATTCTTTAGTCCTGATTAAATAGGCGTGCATTAGGATATAACACATATTACTATTTGTGCTAATAATGATGTAGAATTTCCATCGGTCTATGGGTGGAAGTGAGTTCTCTGCCGAAACCGGAAGTGATGTCATCGAGAACGGGCAGAAGTCATTGAACGGATCTGGGGGTAAATGTATCAAAGTCCGGTTTTTTCATCTCGCGGGAGATCGGCGATTTTGCAGCTTTAATTTAAAGCGGCGATGGCTTGTAAGGGCAAGTTTGCCTTTACAAGCCATCGCCGCTACATTTACCCCCTGATGTCTGCAAACCTGCTGGGAATAATTTGCTAATGGGTATTTCTCAAGGATTGGATGGGGGGACTATTTAATGGAGAACCTACAGCTATGGCACTATACCCCTTTTGAGAAAGTCATTGTATGACGAAACTCGTTAAGGACTAGGTGTTTCCTGTCTGTTTAGTTGGTGTGGAGAGTGTTCCTTATCCGTTCTGGTCTGAGAACCCCTTCCCAGGATACCTGAGGGTCCATTGGACAGATAAGCTTGTTATACCTTTATTCTCATGTACGGGCACTTGCTTGACTTTTTATGGATACATTGTCATTAAAACCTGATTCTTTTTTATTTGGGAAATACCTGTTTTGTGTAAACACACTACACTATTTTGTTTTTTTTCTTTTTTCTGAGTCCTAGTATTGAATGTATGGGACCAATGATATAATCCATCTATGGGAGAAGATCTGGATTTCTGTGAGATAAGCTAGATTATTCTTTGCATTTGGTACGCGGCTAATTTGCACACTTGGAAATCTGTTTTCAAGTTTACAATATCACACTATGTTTGTTTGTTTTTTCTTCTTTTCGTGCATCTAGGTTATACATCTGCAATTGGATGTTAATTTGGAATCAAGCAGCCTACTGTATGTGATTATTATAATATTTATGAGCACGTTTGTTCACTTATTGTTTGCTACACTAAGCGCCGTTGCCTATTCCCTTTTTGTTTGTCATATATACATACATACATTCATACATACACGCACATATGTATACAGACATATATAGTCAAAGTTGGTGTCATGTTATCACTGTTTTGGGGCTTTATATCTTTATATGTGCGGTTTCAATGTTTGTTTTAATATGTGGTATCAATGTTAGTTTTGATGTGCGATATCAATGGTATTTTTAATGTGCGGTATCAATGGTATTTTTAATGTGCAGTATAAATGCTAGATTTAATATGGGATTTCGATGATTGATTTAATGTACAGTATTTTAGTGTGCAGAAGCAATGATTTCTCTTGTGCAGAAAAGTTAGGCGAGCCCCCTGGGAGAGCTGTAAGTATCATACTGAGGGTTGTAGGTGTCATAATGCAGGATATGTCAATGCTTACAGCCTTATACCCAATGACGTTATATTACATGCATTTTATACGTGGTAGAAGTGCGGGTGTAAACGGTGTATGCCATACCGCCACCTCTCCTACTGCCTTCATTGTAAAACTATAAAATTCTATACACTTATGCTCCCATAAAATTTTTCAAATCGCCACTTCTAAATTTACACTTCGACCACTGTGTGTGTGTGTGTGTGTGCGCATATATATATATATATATATATATATATATATATATATATTTTATATATATTAGAACTTCTGACACCGTGTAACACTGACACCAATCAGACATCTGACACAAACAGCTTGAAATCAAATGGTGCTTTATTGTTCACATCACAATTTTATTGTTCACATCACAATAACAGTATACATTCTTGTCAGGAGGACACCAGTGGGCAATATCAAGCTGCCTACACCTCCTTGTGACCCTAATGGTAACTAAAACAGTGTATCTCTCTAGCCACTGGCCAACTTGTTCAGCATCAGTCACTTTTTTCCATCAATATTTTTCCATCTCCTTTGTGAATGTCCTCACATACAAACCTACTGGCGTAAGGTTATCAGATGTATTCGAATAACTTAGCTCACCGACTACTTGTTTGTTTGGGCTCCTTTTTAAGGGTAAAGTGAATAGACCAATGCAACTTTATATTTTACATCTGATAATGATAGCTATGGTAAGCATAGCCAAGGTATCGATGGCTTCTACAAGCCCTTTGATCAAACACGGGATAGAGCTAATCAATAAAATGATAGGGGATGAAAGGTTTGTTTAAACCAGTAGGCAGGCTCTGAGGAAATATGAGAGCATATGGTGTAGATAGCTTAATTCCTCCTATGCGGTCGTCTCTATGAGACAATCAGTTCTGGATAATTGAACAGCGGGTGCCCGTGCCATTGGGAATGATATGTGTAATGCACATTATGTATTGTTGTTTCAAATAGTGTATTGACAATTGTTTAATCCTACTGTTGGAATCATATGTATATGTATTTTACAGTTACTTGTCCCGGACTGACTGTGATATATTGTTTTCCTTTCTGGACTGCTTTTGTGATGTATATTTTTGCTTACTATTAGTGGATTACTTTTGTTTTGTTTTGTTTTTTCCTTTTTCTGTTTTTGTAAATACCAATAAAAATATTTTATTTAAAAAAAAATAAAAAATGGGAGTACCACTGTGATCAAAATCCTATTAAGCAAAATCTAATAGAGCAGCAACTAAATATCAAGGTTTCCATCCTTGGCTAGTTTATTGTTGTCTATTTAAAAAAAAAAAATAGTATTTCCCCCCTTCCTGGAACTGATGGGAATGACTACCTATTCTATGTACTATTCTATGTACCCCGCTCTGTAATTACTTGTTAATATATAAACAATAGTAAAAAAATAAATAAAACAGTGTTATTTGTTCATATGTTCTCTTTAATATTTTATTTAATATGTAAAGTTCAAAAATCATCTTGAGTTATAAAAGTGTTATAGTGTAATAACAGAGGAAATCAGGATATGGGGAATACTTTTTCCTGGCATTGTTTATATGTGTATGTATAGATACATATATAATAAAACATTTTATTTTTGCACTATTGTGTTTGTATACACATTAAATAAATATTCCTTTTATGATAGAATTGGTCTGATTGTCTTTTTAATATTCACCACCTACTTGTAGCTCTCTCTCGCGTGCATGACAATATGCTCTTAATTTTAGATCTTAGGGGCCCCCTGTCTTAAGTGCCACACGCCCCCCAAAGACTTAATCGAGCTCTGTATACACACAACACTCATAACAATTTTGGAGGTACACCAAGATCAAATCAGTGATTTTTGATATCATTATAATTTTTTAGATTCTCAGCACTTTATTTTACTGTTATTTAAGTTACTATATTTAGGTTCTCATTTAATACTATTGAGGTAAAATCTTCTATCTTCCTGACCTCAATATGGTTAAAGGTAGTTACAGTTTATTTTGTTTATATGTTTTGCTTTTCAGGTTAAAAAAAGTAGAAAAAGAAGGGTTGCGCTTAAAGATAGAAATTCTATCAACACCTAGTTACTCAATTGGTATAAACACAGTCATTATCAGATTGTACATCAATGCTTACTGGGACACGGAGATGAACTGGTTCTTATCGTCCTCACCCTGTAAGGTAATGAAAAGACAAGGTATAGGTTAAATCCTCTGCTTTGATAACCACAGGCCTGAAACCTAATCTAAAAATGTTATCATGGAATGTTGAAGGACTAAACACCGACCATTAAAAGGAAAAAAGTCCTCACTCATCTACGTAAACTAAAATCCAATATTGTTTTTCTATAAGAATCATATTGGATTGAATACAGATTTTAATTGATTGAAGCAAATCAAAATTAATAATAAATCTTTTACACTCATTAACATATATGATCCAAATACTTCTAGTCATACTTACTTTCCACATATATCTTTCAACAAATACACGACTAGTCAGACTGATATTGGGAGGTGACTTCAACAATTTGGGTTGTGATGTTGGCCTCCAACAATTCTATAAATAGGCATCACACACATGCAATTAAAATACAATTTCTAAAATCTTATCTTAATATGAGACCCTTGGAGAGTTCACAATTGGAACAACAATATACTTTATTCTCACACCCACCTAATACATTCTCACTCATAGATTGCATTTTAACATCTACACCTTTACTCATAGAATAGACAAAACAAAGATTGAGAATATAGTAATCTCAGATCCTGTTCCTTTCTGGAGTAATATCTTTCTTAAGAAACCTCTTTACATTCCTAATAATTGAAGATTCCCATCAGATTTACAAAATTTGGACAATTTCGTTGATAATTTGAACAACACTGGCTAAATTATGTAGACTACAAGATCACTCACATCAAAGATATTACCTGAAAACATAAACAACAATTCTAAGCAGAACGTAACACGCAACAGTCTACCAAAGACGAAAGATACAATTCGATAATACAGTTACATATTTGGGAAACCGTTATATTTCACATAGAAGGTATCGATTTCATCAGTTTGGTAATAAGCCGGACAAACTTCTTTTCAATCTATTGAGAGGGGAACAAACTCCCATTTCCATACAAGCATTACACAATGAGGCAGGAACATTAGTTTATAAAGGGGAACAAATAGTGGAACAACTCTTACACTTTTATACTAAGTTATATGCACAAGAACCCATTGATGAGGAGAAGAAGCTAGACTTTTGGAGACATATTAACTAGAGATTTTCCCTGACCCCCGTGTTCTTGTTTTGGTTTTGATTCTGGATTAACCTTGTGTTTGGGTTTCGGTTTTGGCAAAACCGCCCTTGCGTGTTTTGGTTTTGGATCTTTTTTTTTTTTCTAAAATCGCTATTTTTTTGCTAAAATCACATAATTTTGCTTCTTTTTCCCTACATTATTATTAACCTCAATAACACTAATTTCATGTTATTTGCAGTCAATTTGGACCATCTCACAGGTCACAATATTATTTTCATACACTTTCAAACAAAGACTGCAGTGACCTGGCTGGATGCTAGGCGACAGAGCAATGACACAAACACACGGCAGTTCCTAGCACATCTAGGAAACTTTCCCACACAGTAGTGTCAGTAAAGAAAAGTGGTGCAAGATGGAATTGTCCTTGGATCATGAAATCTGTTGTGGTTCATTTAATCGCTCCACCCGTTCCTTGGACAACTGTGGTAATTCTACAGCTAATACATGGCAACGAGTGCTACCCCCCCCCCCCCCCCCGGATGTGTGCTTTTATCAGACCCAGACCAATCCAGGGTGCCAGACAATGCACTAAAAAGAGCCATTGTAATTCACAGCAAAAAGCAAGTTCATCACTGAGCTTCGAATCAGCCCCAATTAAAAATAATATAGAATATAGTTAGGTACCTTTGACGTAAAGTGCAGATTACAAACACTTTGTGCAATACAGATGAAACAGCAGAAAAGTTGAAGGTAATACATATACACGTCTATTTAGACATCCATGCTTACATTACTTCTGCAAGCAACATTGTTCTTTGTTAATAAAACTGTTGTCTTTATACTGTTAATTTTTTTTTTTAAATAATCCTCCACCATTCTTTGGATGTTGATAGTTGATAGTAGGATCAGGTGGAGTTACAGCAGAGGTGTCACTAATTCTGGTCAATTCTTTTACAGTAGACAAGACCAGATGTCAAAATGTTGTGCTGAGACATCTGCATCATCAATGGGTGTCTAAGATTTTTGCAAAGCACACAACAGTATAAAACACATGTAGGTAACACAGCGATAGCTGAAAGGAAAAGTGATGCAAGATGTAATTTTCCTTGGGCCCTCCCACCCACCTTTATGTTGGATCTTAAAAATGACATGCACACTAACAAACCAAGCACTTTAGCGACAAGGAGTGCCAATTTTGAGGCTGATGTGCTTGGTTTGTTTAGTCCCCCACAAAACAAGCTAACAATGGGCTTAAGGCACCTAAGGTAACAGTCATGTTAATGAACTCTACTGTGGAAAGATATTGTTGTCATCATCATCAGCCTCATCTTCACCCTCATCAGTTTGTACATCATCCTCACACATTATTAATTCATCACCGCTGGAATCCACCATCACAGAAGTCTTAGTATTTTGATGTAATTTGTGGGAAAGGCCTTTCTCGTGGAAATTGAAGTTCATTTTTATGAACATCATCTTTTCCACATTTTGAGGAAGTAGCCTCCTACGTCGATCGCTGACAAGGTTCCCAGCTGTGCTGAAAATTCTTTCTGAGTACACACTGGAGGTTGGGCAGTAGTGCAAAGTGTGTTGGTACATGGGTCTCCAAATTGTCTTTTTTTTCTCCCATCCTGTCACGTAACACTTGAGCTGTCATCTTGCTCACCAGGAGCTCCTTACATCTCTTCAGATCTGGGTCAGTTGGAAACAAAGAGAAGACATAGGTCTTAAACGGAGGATCGAACACAGTTGCCAAAATGTAGTGATCCAATTTCAAGATTTTGATAACTCTTAGATCTTGGCGAAGTGAATACAGTACTTGATCTACAAGTCTGACATACTTAGCGTAATTGCTTTGTTTAATCTCCTCCTTCAGTTTCTCAAGCTGCTTTTCCAAAAGTCTAATTAAGGGAATCACTTGACTTAAGCAAGCAGTGTGTGAGCTCACTTCACAGGTGACTACTTCAAATGGTTTCAGCACCTTGCACAACATGGAAAGTATTCTCCAGTGCGATTGAGTAAAAAACATCCCTCCTCCTTTCCCAATGTCATGGTTTGTGGAGTAAGCGTGGATGGCTTTTCGCTGTTCCTCCATATACAGGGTGGAATTCCACCTTGTCACCATCTCTTGCTTCAGTTGGTGGCAGGGCAAATTAAATTGCTCTTGTAACTGTTGCAATCTCCTACATGCTGTTGCCGAATGCCGGAAATGTGCAGATATTTTAAGGGCCACAGACAGCATCTCCTGCATGTCCCTGTTATTTTTTAAAAAGCTCTACACCACCAAGTTTATTGTGTGAGCAAAACAGGGAATGTGATGGAATTCACCCAGCTGTAAAGCTCTCACAATATTGGTGGTGTTATCAGAAATGACATATCCTGAGGAGAGTCCAAGCGGGATAAGCCATGTTGCAATGACATCCCTTAGTTTTTGTAACAGATTGTCAGCTGTATGCCTCTTAGTAAAGCCGATGATACACATAGTAGTCTGCCTCAGAAAAATGTGACATACTTGGGTACATGCTGCTGCTGTTCCTCCTGGTGATGGTGAATCACCAACCCAGTGGGCTGTCACAGTCATATAATCTTTAGTGTACCCAGTTCCGCTTGTCCACATATTTGTGGTTAAGTGTACAGTGGGTAGAATGGCATTTTATAGCCCAATAATTATATTTTTACGAACCTTCTGGTAGAGGTGAGGAATAGCTTTTCTAGTAAAATGGTGTCGCAATGGAATTTGGTAATGGGGACACAAGACCTCAAGAAACCAGAAACCTCTAAAACCAGCTGCATTAACTGTGGATATTGGACGCAGATCTAATACTGGTATGACTCTGCCTATGTTTTGTATGTGGCAGCAGTACCTTTAATCCACCAGAGGTGCTGCTGTTCTGCTCCTGAGCTTTGCACTATGCCTGTAGAGGTTAACCTCCTTGCCTAATTAGAACTGCACCTGTGTCTCAGCTTCCAATACCTGCCTCAACCTGCGCTCAGTGCAGTTCATCTTTAATCCCTTAATGCTGCTGGTTCCTCCCTGTTCCAGTGTTTGTGCTTCTGCTGTTGATCTCCCGTTGTGACCCTCTGCCTGATTCCTGGACCCTGCTTGTTTGCCTGTTGCCCCGACCTCTGCCTGGCTATTGGATTTTGCTTTACCTGATCTCTGCTTGATCACTGGATTCAGTTTGTCTGCTTCCCTGGACAGCCTTGTGCTTCCTGGACTGGGGTAACTCATAATACTTGTCCCTGATATTTATCTGTATCAGTCATTACCTGGAACCTGTTGCTCTGTGGACTTTTTCTGCCATTTGATCTCACCTGTTCATATCTGTGGATTTGAGTTATATCTGTTTATACCACAACCTGGAAATCTGCATATCCCACGTACTGAATCCTTGTTTATGTATTTTGCCTGAAAAAAGACATTTGCTTTATGATACTTCACTTGCTGCTTCCTGAATGCACTAGGAATCCTAACAAATACTAGCATAGTCGCGATGGTGTCTGTGATCCACTTTGCGACTGGGTGAAAGCTTTCATACTTGCTTCCTCTTGCAAAGGATTGATAAACAGTCAATTGTTAACTACTAGCAGTTGTCTTCTTGGTCTGCTTCTGGGATGAAGATTCACCACCAGCAGCACCAGCAGCAGCAGTGGGACTAACTCAAGAATTCTTCTGAGGAATCCAGGATAGTGAAGGAGTCATCTAGACTTACTAACTTGGATGCATGACTAACACCGATCGCTACTGAGGAAATTGATGAGGACGGTGTTGTGGGTGTAGATTGCAGGTGTCGGGATCTAGCTGAGAGAAGGGGCCTAGCTGATGATGGACTTCTTGTAGTTATTTTTTTAGCATAAGTTTTTGATTTTCCCAACAGCTTGCCATGAACTCGCTTCAAATGGCGTAATATGGATGAGGTTCCTAGAAGGTAAAAGGTCTCTACCTCTACTGACTGTGGCTTTACAAACGCTACAAACGGCTAGACAACTTTTGTCAGGATTTGGGTAAAAATAATTCCACACATAAGAGGTGGATTTTTTTGTTCTTATACCCAGGCATGACAATGGCCTTCTTCTTATCACGTGCAAGAACTGCTTCCACTGGTGCAGGACCTACACAAACAACATCATCCTCATCAACATCCTCATTAGCACCCTCGTCAGCTACACAAACATCCCTCTCATCCTGTTGTAATTCCAAAGTGGCATCCTCAATTTGTGTATCACCGGATAAACTTGGGCTGTTCATGCACACAGCTGCAGAATTGGTGAAAGGAGCCTTCTTTATGGGTACACTATCAGGCAGGTCACGATTAAACATAACACTCGTGGATAGACTCTAAGGAATTTGCGTCATTTCTGAATCTGAACATACATTTTCCTCTAATGCCTTACTGTTTTCTTCCAGCTTGGTTTTTACATGTAAAAGTATTTGAACACCACTTTTGGAGTCCGAATGACAAGGTCTTGCTAGGTCATGACTGACCTTACAAGAAGACGCCTCAGTGACAGGTTCAGAACTAGCACTCATAGAGAAAGGCGATGGCCTCATTTTTTCCTTGCCCCTGCGTGTGTAGAATGGAATGTCGTCAATTTCATTTTCCTCTGCAGATAATGTTGCCTGGAATAAAGGTCTTTTTTTCTTGACCAAGGTAAAAGGTGTTTTCTTACATTTTTGTTTCCCTGACTTAAAAACACCATGCACTAAAACATAGGCTTTTGCAGATGACGTAGAGGGATAACTATCATCATGACTGGTGCCAGCAGCTGCTTGGTGCTCCTGGTCTTCTGTGTACTACTGTGAATCCATTTTGATAACACAGTACATTGTGACTGCAGATTACGAACAACACTGCCAGCTCTATTATTTCCATTTCAGCAATGTAAACTAGCAATGGAGCAATGAAGCTCTCGTCTTTGTGTTTTACCTATATAACACA
The DNA here is from genome assembly GCF_038048845.1 of Mixophyes fleayi. NCBI lineage: Eukaryota > Metazoa > Chordata > Amphibia > Anura > Limnodynastidae > Mixophyes > Mixophyes fleayi. The sequence continues at coordinate 292,141,034 of NC_134404.1, read as the reverse complement.
GAACAATGTTCTTGCAGATTTAGAAGACTAAGCCTGCCAGCCCTATTATTTCTATTTCAGCATAGACAATTAGCAATGGAGCGCTCCTCTTTGTGTTTTACCTATATAACACAGTACAATGTGAAAGCAGATTTAGAAGACTAAGCCTGCCAGTCCTATTATTTCTATTTCAGCTATGACAATTACCAATGGAGAAATGGAGCTCTCTTCTTTGTGTTTTACCTATATAACACAGTACAATGTGACTGCAGATTTAGAAGACCAAGCCTGCCATCCCTATTATTTCTATTTCAGCAATGACAATTAGCAAATGAGCAATGGAGCTCTCTTCTTTGTGTTTTACCTATATAAGACTGTACAATATGACTGCAGATTTAGAAGACCAAGCCTGCCATCCCTATTATTTCTATTTCAGCAATGACAATTAGCAAATGAGCAATGGAGCTCTCCTCTTTGTGTTTTACCTATACAACACTGTACAATGTGACTGCAGATTTAGAAGACCAAGCCTGCCAGACCTATTTGTATTTTAGCAATGACTATTAGCAATGGAGCTCTCCTCTTTGTGTTTTACCTATATAACACAGTACAATGTGACTGCAGATTTAGAAAACCAAGTCTGCCAGCCCTATTATTTATATTTCAGCAATGACAATTAGCAAGGGAGCAATGGACCTCTCCTCTTTGTGTTTTACCTATATAACCACAGTACAATGTGACTTCAGATTTAGAAAACCAAGTCTGCCAGCCCTATTATTTATATTTCAGCAATGACAATTAGCAATGGAGCTCTCCTCTTTGTGTTTTACCTATATAACACAGTACAATGTGACTGCAGATTTAGATGACCAAGCCTGCCAAACCTATTGTTTGTATTTCAGTAATGACAATTAGCGACGGAGCAATGGAGCTCTTCTCTTTCTGTTTTACCCATATAACACAGTACAATGTGACTGCAGATTTAGAAGACCAAGCCTGCCAAACCTATTGTTTGTATTTCAGCAATGACAATTAGCGACGGAGCAATGGAGCTCTTCTCTTTCTGTTTTACCTATATAACACAGTACAATGTGACTGCAGATTTAGAAAACCAAGTCTGCCAGCCCTATTATTTATATTTCAGCAATGACAATTAGCAAGGGAGCAATGGACCTCTCCTCTTTGTGTTTTACCTATATAACCACAGTACAATGTGACTTCAGATTTAGAAAACCAAGTCTGCCAGCCCTATTATTTATATTTCAGCAATGACAATTAGCAATGGAGCTCTCCTCTTTGTGTTTTACCTATATAACACAGTACAATGTGACTGCAGATTTAGATGACCAAGCCTGCCAAACCTATTGTTTGTATTTCAGCAATGACAATTAGCGACGGAGCAATGGAGCTCTTCTCTTTCTGTTTTACCCATATAACACAGTACAATGTGACTGCAGATTTAGAAGACCAAGCCTGCCAAACCTATTGTTTGTATTTCAGCAATGACAATTAGCGACGGAGCAATGGAGCTCTTCTCTTTCTGTTTTACCTATATAACACAGTACAATGTGACTGCAGATTTAGAAGACTAAGCCTGCCAGCCCTATTATTTCTATTTCAGCAAAGACAATTAGCAATGGAGCGCTCCTATTTGTGTTTTACCTATATAACACAGTACAATGTGACTGCAGATTTAGAAAACCAAGCCTGCCAGCCCTATTATTTCTATTTCAGCAATGACAATTAGCAATGGAGCAATGGAGCTCTCCTCTTTGTCTTTTGCCTATATAAGACTGTACAATATGACTGCAGGTTTAGAAGACCAAGCCTGCCAGCCCTATTATTTCTATTTCAGCAATGACAATTAGCAATGAAGCAATAGAGCTCTACTCTTTGTGTTTTACCTATATAACACAGTACAATGTGACAGCAGATTTAAAAGACCAAGCCTGCTAGACCTATTATTTCTATTTCAGCAATGACAATTAGCAATACAAATGTAAAGTGGCAATGTGGCCTTAAGTATTTAAACACTTAACCTTAGGGGTCCCCACATTGTCACTTTAAATTTGTATTGACAGACGCCATGATGACTTCAGGCTGCACTGCCGGTCAGTTCTTCTATCGGAATGACTTGCTTTAATTATGGTGCTTACTTTACTGATCTCCAGCGTCGTGTTGAAGTTAAGTCTGATTATTTTCACTTCGCTTTTTTAATATTTCGTCTTTTTTTTGTAGGGATTGCCCATGTCGGAATTGTGGTAATAGTTAAACCGTACCCAACCCCTATGGTGGCCTAGAAGTACCTAGCATTGGATAATGCAACATCATCGTATAGCAATGCTATAGATTGGATTTGACAGTAACACATATCTAGCAACGTCACAATTGAGACAGCATTAATCCCCAGAGCATATTTAAAATGAAAAAACCACAAGCATCATATCATCATCATCATCATCAGTTATTAATATAGCGCCACTAATTCCGCAGCGCTGTACGGAGATATCTTCCCATGTTTTCAGTAAAATGGTATCTCTGTAAATCTGGACTGTTGAAATCCCTAAGATGACCTCATAAACCTTCACCTTCCAGTGGAACAATTTACTCAATCACCAGAACAACGACAGATGGAATGACTAAGTGGCTACACCACCTTTCAATGCAAATTTTAGTAAACTTTATTCAAGTTATTCTCCTTTCAAATGAAAAATTGGGTTCCAGTAACTGTCATGAAAAACTTATAGAAAATAATTCTCACTAATGGAAATTATATATGATGATATATGTTTTACATACGTTTTAATGTTGGAATGAGTTTTTATTAACAAGTTGATTAATTGTAATATCAACAAAATTATTATTGTAAAAATGAATCTATCTACTTATGTCTCAAATATTTGTACTTCTATATATTGTGCACTCCAGTAAAAATGTTTTACAACAAAAAGAAGAAGCCAGCTTGTTATTAGGGTGCACCTAGCCTGCACTCAGGTGTGGTTGCCATTTGTGTGCCGGGCCAATCCTTATAAGATTGGAGCCTACAAATTTATTGGGCACTAGTAACATTGCTGGAAGGAAAAGTGGTGGCCTACACCAGGTGCTTGGTGGTGTCTGGTTACTAGAGTCTTATTCCGCTAGTGGATCTGGCCCATTTAGTAGGGTGTCTGTCTCCAATGTGTAGGCAACAGGTCAACTTTAATAATTCACAGTCTGATACTACAATGTACTTCAAGAACTGTGCTAATTCACAATTATAAATATCATCACAATAGGTAAACTTAACATGGCAAAATAACCTCATATTAAAAAGGATTGGCTTATAATATAACATTTCTTATTACACAGAAAGTAAATATACACAGACTTCTATATAAAATGTGTATATATAAAAGATATGTAGAAAAAGTATCGAGGCAAATCATGGAGGGGAGACACATTAAATGTCTCTAGCAAATACAGAATTAAAACAGCTTTGTTATAATCCAAGTCTCTTAGAAAAGAAGAGCCAATTTAGGAACCACTTAGTCACGATGTGCATTCATCAGGCTCAAAGTTGCAAGAAAAAAATATTATCCTTAGGATCAGAGACTCAACCAATTCTGCAGACAAAAATTTCTAGCTATGCTTCCCAAGCCTGGGGCAAAACGTCACCACATAGTACCTTACTGTAGACAGGTGTCCACCGGTAAAATATAGATACATCAGATAAAGCACTCCCAGCTAAAGTCAGTGGTTCGGGCAAAAAAATACAGTTGATATCCAAAACATGCAATCCTCACCTATTGTTAGTTCCTCCTTCAGACTCAAAAGAGTGAGGATCATCATCATCATTTATTTATATAGGGCCACTAATTCCGCAGCGCTGTAGAGAGAACTCATTCACATCAGTCCCTGCCCCATTGGAGCTTACTGTCTAAATTCCCTAATATAGACACACACTCACACAGACAGACAGACAGACAGACAGAGAGGGAGAGACTAGGGTCAATTTTGATAGCAGCCAATTAACCTACCAGTATGTTTTTGGAGTGTGGGAGGAAACCGCAGCACACAGAGGAAACCCACGCAAACACAGGAAGAACATACAAACTCCACACAGATAAGGCCATGGTCGAGAATGGAACTCATGACCCCAGTGCTGTGAGGCAGAAGTGCTAGACACTAGGCCACTGTGCTGCCCATAGGATGTACCCATGTTATGAAATTGTTAGTATAGGTGTCCATTTGAATGAGGTCACTATGTCTCAGTAGATGAGCATTCACAGTTTTATCAAAACTGTGAATGCCTTGGGCCAGATTCATTAAGGAAGCAAGGCAAAAAAATGAATATGTTTTCTCCTAGACAAAACTATGCGTTACAATGCAAGGGGTGGGTATTAGTTTATTATTTTGTACAAAAGTTAAATACTGGCTGTTTTCTCATGTAGCACACAAATACTTGATATATTTATTTTACACTGAAATTGACAGTTGATCTAGGACATGCCCTTCCCCAACTGTAAATCTGTCCCCACATTTTAAATTTAGCTCCCCCTCTAATGCAACATGGTTTTGCCAAGGTGCAAAGTTACTCATTTTTTTTGCTTTACTTTTCTTAATTAATCAAGACCCTTGTGTTTAATCTAGATATTATTTGTATATTGGAATTACAGAGTCTAATATACAAATGTTTGTAGCTGTGATTAGAATGGCTTTAGTGTATAAAGTGTTCTCCTACATTCTTGTCCTGTATGTGTAAAGTTAGTCACAGAGGTGCCTTACATTTGACAAATTTGGGTTCCCCCCTTTATTTTTCTACCATTAGTTAAACTTACATTTCTCTAAAAATAAGACTCATAACTCTGTTATGAAAAATAGTTATCTAGAATATCTAGAGTGGTTCATAACCATAAGCACCTTCTAGCATAAATATACAAAATGGTCCTTGTGACAATTAACTAAACCATCCTAACCCGTCAATCAAATACCCCATTCAACCAATCCTAATGCTTTTCCGGTCGTTTTCAGTGATTTATTCTATTGAATACTAAAGTCAGGGCCACCTTAACAACAGTATGGGCCCCCGGGCACAGCAGTGCACCGGGGCCCCTATATTATATATACTTACCGTTCAATCGCGATGCGTTGAATCCTCTTCTGTACCTTGTCGCTGTGCTCCTCCATTCTGTGCTCGCAGTGAATGTCGGGCGTGATGACGTCATCACGCCCGACATTCACTGCGAGCACATCACGGAAGAGAGGACCAGGGAGTAAGTTTCTTTTTTTTTTTTTTTTCTTTACAGGATTTTTTCTACAGCAGACCTGCCAGGGTCCCCTTTCCCCCTGGGCCCCCAGGCACCTGCCCATCGTGCCCAATGGGAAAGATGGCCCTGACTAAAGTATCCAACTCTAAGGTGTGACCATCTAGAAAAGAAGACAGAAAAAATATTGGAATAGTTGGTGGACTGACATTCATAGGTGAACAGTGAATAAAGGCCCATCCAAATTCAATCAAACCCATTGAAATCTATAGATTCAGTGAGGCCTTCTCGATGAAAAGGCTGGAGTCTATTCAGTCTTTAACATCCAGAAGACCTCCATGACACACAGTCTTCTGAATTTAGTCTTTCTAATTTATTACACATGAATTCAACAAATGTGATTGTGAAAACCAGTAAATTACCTTTGTGTAAAAAATGTCTAGATATGCTCTATGTGATAAGTTGAATAATAATGTTAAATCTGTGCTACCTAAACCATACCTTAAGAGATCTCGTCTCCCTATGTACTGCAGATTACAAGAACAGATTACATTTGTAAATTTGCATTGATGTAGTCAATTATATTAAATCTTGGTTTATTCCATGAGGAAACAACTTCAGAGACCTATTATTAGTAAATGCACAGGTCACACAAGTGGAATGACAGTAGCAAAATCACTCTGGGTGTCACGAAGGTAACAACAATTTGCATTAAGAACACAGGTCTTCAAAATACTGGGAGCTGAGACACTCTTTAGAATTTTATTCTTTTTTAGATATTATGTTTGGTTTATCCATAACTAACTCATTTAATATTGAGTGCTATTTCAGTATTTGAAAATTCTGATATATTTTAATTTCAGACTTATTAAAAAATAATAAACAAGTCAACAATGTAACAACCATAGACCACCAGGTTCAACCCAAATCGGCCATCCCACAAGAACTCTTGCCCAAACCTCTCCATGTACAAGTTCACAAAACTTGTGAGTCTCATCTGATGCCCATGGCCATCCCCAGTATCTGTAAATAGAAATGAGAATCAAATAAAAAAAGTTAATTGGAATGAAAAAGGAACTCACATTGCCTGTCTGAGATCCCCATATGGACACACAAATAGCTATTAACTACATCCTCTCCAGCCATATGCGGAATATATATATGTATATATATATATATATATATATATATATATATATATATATATACACAAATCCTGCAGATGGTGAACTCAGCACCAGTACCCTATTTAAACAGCTGATGTTTGTTTACATTTTTATTAAGGGTTAAATACTCCCTCCTGTCATCTTTTTTTTAGATCCGGTGCCTGAACACATTTTTGTGTTAATAGGTGTAAATCTAAAAACTGCTACTAATAAATATTTCCTTTTTCTGTCAAAAGAAGTAGTAGTAACAATACTAAATTTAAATGAAATGGATAATAATGCATCTTTGCTTACAGAACTGTTACTTTTGTACACAGCTATAACAACTTCCTGTCTCTTAAGATGTACATTTTACTTTACAGTAAATTTTTAGTGCATTTTTGAACACTATTGTTGTTATTATTATAATTACTATTATTATTATTATTATATTATTATTATTATTATTATTATTAATAATAATAATAATAATAATAAAAATAATAATAGAAAGCTGGTAGCGTGGGGTAAAATAAGTGTCTATGGAATTAGCACACAGCAGTGTATAAGATAATAATGTAACCCAAAGAATGAGGATATCGCATTAGCATGTGACTTTTGAATCACTTAAGGGGGAATTGAATAAGGCTAGGTACACACTGCAGGAAAACAATTAGCGATTTACCAATGACAGGAAAGACAAAAAAAAGTCCCAATCAGCATACCAATTTTCATGTGTACATACTATACACGATTTCCTTCAGATCAGTGTTCTTCCTCTGTCATAACCATCGGCTGTAACTAGATAGACCAGGCAAGGGAATGTGACAGCTGTCATGGATTTAGGTATATAAAGAAATGGAAGTTGCTCAAATCAATTTATAGGCTATATCAGATGCATGAAAGGGTGGGGTTATCCTAAAAGGAACAAACACAGAGAGATCCCCCAGCACACTGCTATAGCCAGCAACATATCTGCCATTCTTACTGTAGATAAAAATGCAAAAGTCTTAGTTGCACACATTTGCAAATGTATGTTAAGTCACCCGCCACTCCACGGCGCTTTTGCTAATAGGGTGGTCCTAACTCTAAACCATGAGAGTCCCATATATTTGGGCCATACATATGTGTTTTTAAATTGAGAGCTAACTTACCAAAGAGGTAACCCAGAAGCCTCCAAATAGCAATTCAGTGTCAGCACTCCCCCTCAGCTACTGACACCAACATGCCTCTCAGACAAATAAATAAATGGAAGTTGCTCAAATCAATTTATAGACTATAGCAGGTGCATGAAAAGGTGGGGTTATCCTAAAAGGAACAAACACAGAGAGATCCCCCAGCACACTGCTATAGCCAGCAACATATCTGTCTAGATTTAGGTATTTCACCCAGGATAGAGGGCGGATGATCCTGCAAGAGGGCGCACTTAATATACAGGTTATTTAACTTTTAGCCTTGTAGAGGCTTACAGAGAGATGGAGCTGTGTCTCTTGTCACTCTGATGCTGGTCATGTGATCAGTGTTGCCAGGAAACAGTCTCTGGGTCACCGCCATCCTGCAGCCGATGATAATTGCACTGTACCCCCAGACACACCCAGACTCCACTGGTAAGTGCACTGGTCCCCCCCCCCCCCCCCCCCATACACCAGCTAATTGTTGTTCCAATTCTGTAGAGAGCAAACACACTGCAGAATTGGAACGGCATTGTCCCAGAGTTGAACGAGATTTTCAGTTCAGTCAATCTGGTTCAACGATATTATGTGCTTTGGTGTAATAATCGTTCATTGTTGAAGGGTACACACTACTATGATATCGTGTCTATCAGCTGTTTATCGTCTGATTGCCCCGATAATCTTCTGAAAACACTGAAGTGTGTACCCATCCCTAAAAAGCAATAACTGTCAAAAATGTAAAACGCAACCTGACTAAGACAGCTTGTAATAATATCAGATAATAATAAAGTGCTCTAAAAACACATATAGTACAGTAGTTGTGCCAATAAATGTACGAATTTACATGATTCTACCAGTTTTCAGGTTTATACAACATGCTGTGTGACTTCCCTGCTCCGGTCCTGCCGTGGATCAGGAAAACGCCATCCCAGCAAGCATAATGTATGACCTGCTGCACTAAGACACTACACACTACAGAATGTAACTCTATAATGGGGTGTTGTTAAGGGATTTATTGTCATAGAATATTGTTCAACTACATGTTTTCATTTATCATAAATTAAGCAGCCGCAGAGGTACTAGCCACACGTAATCCATTGGAGACTTTGTATAAGACATTCGTATAATTAACAACTTCTTTATCTTCCAGATGTACTGTATTTTAAAGTAATAGAGGACGCCAACTGAGCTTAGTATATATATATATATATATATATATATATATATATATATATATATATATATATATATAAACATTTACATTTAATAGATCTTTGAGAAGTCAGGATAGCCAAGAAGTGTCAGCATCCGTGATAATTGAAACTAGTAATCTGCTGGTACCAATATTGATTGGAAATATTTTATCAACTAGGTAATATTATTACAAATTGACTGTTTTCAAATAATTTATTGAGTTTTTATTATACATTTTTGCTATTATGTTTATGTTTATTTATATAGTGCCAGCATACTCTGCAGCTCTTTACATGTCAGAACAAACACAGTACCAAACAAGACTGGGTTTCATCAAACAGACAACGAGGTGAGAGGGCCTTGCGCACAAACCTGCAATCTATAACAAATACATTGTTTCTCATAACATCATTGTTTATTTATAAGGAGCCACAGGTTCCATAGCACCAACCAATCATCTTACAGATATAACAAACATGAGCACAATAAATATAATGACATATACAGATAATAACAATGACATGAATATAATTAAGCATAATAACACCTCCATGGATGGTCATGAGCTAGCAATAATAGCATAAGGTAGAAGAGGATTCAGCTTAAGACATGACAACAAGGTTGTAACTAGGGAGACAGACATGATTCATAAGGAGGGGAGGACCCTGCCAGTGACAGCTTCATTCTAGAATAGAGTCCTAAAGAGATGGATGGTGTTGATATCTTGTTTATATATGAATATAACATTATAACATTTGATTTACATTGTTCCGTGCTGAAGTTTTGTTCTCTGTATTTAAAAGTATATCTGTTACCAAAACAAAAGACATTTTCTGCTTCAATAGTACACAAAACAACATAGAATAATAACTATTTATTTTAGAAATATTTTAGGTATTTGCCCACTTTTCATGTAATTGAAGCCCCTCCTTAATGCCAGAGGCATTAAAACATTCCAGTAGTTTAACAAGAGATCCTGACAAAATGAATGAAAAGGTAACGGCGAAACAGACCTGCAATATAATACACCTAACAGATTAGGTACTTTTACAATGAAATGTTATATACTGTGTTCACTTCAACTCCAGTACTGCGCAGCACAGTGAAATACAGAACAATATAAACAAATCTGGCAGTATGTAAAAATATCTAGACACATCTAATACACACAAATCATGTAAAACGTGAATATCTAATGTGCCAGGTTACGTGAGGTTTGGTCCGCACCACCCTAGCAAACAGTTGCTTTAAATAATAGCATAGCTACCAATGGCATGCACTGTTCTGTACTAGTGTATTGTACAGAATCCTATTCTGAAGCTGGCTGTACACAGCACAGTTTCAGAGCCAGAGGGCATTGCGTGCAGTATGATGTAACTGATAGGCTACTGTTGGTGAGAAAAAGGTGAGAAATTGGAAAACCAATCATACTCCCCTGGATGTCATACAAATAGAAAATCTACAATAATACTTATTTTACAGTGGGTTATATTCAACTTTTTGTATCCCATCTGTAACATAAGAGTAAAGGTGGACTTGTTTTTGTGAGAAAGAGGGCTGTGCCCTAATTCTACCTAAGCCAGTATGTCAGTGATTCAGAGAATGGGTGTGCCTGAAATTCTCCCTCTTAGGGTGGGAGTCTTCTAAAAACCCTTTTAACAGACTGAGTGAAGATATTGTTTTGAATCACTGCTAATTTAACACATTTAGTGCTGCAATGGACAGTAATGTACGGCTTATAATAGGTTTACTAACTTTTGTTTGCATGTTTACAGAAATGTATTGAAGTCTAACAACTTGAAACATTAGATTTATGTTTTTCTGCCATTTAAGTGCATGGCTCTGATTTGTACCTGTGTTTGTTTGAATCTTGTAAAGAGATATAAAAAAAAGTAAATCATCCTATACAGTTTTTCTATGTTTTGAGGATATGTCACAAAAGAACTGATGGGGGTAACATCCAGAGCTGTAACTTAACATTCTAGTACCTGGGAAGAGAAGTAAAACTGCCACCCCACTAGCACTCAGTTTAAACCAAATGAACATAAAATATTCATAAATTGTACCCCCCTTCAGCACTGCACCCTGGGCAGTTGCCCCTCTAGCACAGCGCTAGTTACAGCCCTGGTAACGTCCTTCCTTTCACTAACACATCAGTGTTAATTGACACATATGACCACTACATGGGGACAAGATTCTTCCAGTGAAGGGATATATGAAAAGTGGTTCTACATTCCCCAGTGCTGTAATGCTCTGTGCTGCATTTACCAGATGGTGATCACAATGGGCTTTATTTAGTCGGACGAAATGTGCGCCGAAGACTTACATGAAAGAGTAGGAGTGGGAGTGTGCCGCAGCTTGGTAGGGTATTGTGAGTGGCGTGCAACCCCAGTTGCGTCCCACTTGTAATATCCTACCAAGCTGCATCCAGTTCCTGCAGCTAGATAACTACTTGCGCCACCTAATTCCTGTCGCACTTTTTCAGTCTTGCTTGACGTGTGTTCTGCCTTTGTCTTGGGTAATTTTTGCAGGTAGACGCCCATATTATCTGAATTATTCACAGTCACGCCTACATAACTCTGTGTTCCATCCTTTCCCTCGTACTGAGACGCAAGCTGTCGCAGTGTACACTTGCATTTGAAAAGCAAACGGAACTGCAGGGAACTGTTGCTTACTGTGCATGCCCCATCAGTGGAAATGTGCAGGATGCGCCTGAAATGGACTTTGCGTACGACTCTAAATGAGGGCAAGTGTGAATAGACCACACAACAGTTATTAATAGATTAGTATGAGGACGGCACTGGTGGTAGTATTAGACATTGACTTCACATGACAAACAATTCCAGGGGGTAAATGTATGAACATGCGGGTTCTTCAACACCCGCGTGTTCAGCGTGTTCGGCGATTAAATTTCAAGCGGCGCTGCATTGTAAAGGGAAGTTTCCCTTTACAATGCAGCGCCGCTTGAAATTTAATCGCCGAACACGCTGAACACGCGGGTGTTGAAGAACCCGCATGTTCATACATTTACCCCCAGGTTACATCTTGATACATTTCCAGCCCATCCAGTATTATTATTGTTGTTTATTTATATAGCAGCACCAATTATGCCGAACTGTACAGAGAATATTTGTGATTCTCCGCAGTCTCTTCCCATTGGAGCTTACAGTCTAAATTACACACACAAACACAAACTAGGGTTAATTTTTTCAGCAGCCACTTATTGTACTAGTATGTTTTTGGAGTGTGAGAGCAAACCCTACACAAACGCAGAGAACATTCAAACTCCACACAGGTAGGGCCCTGGTCGGAAAACAAACTCAAGACAGTGCTGTGAGGAAGAAATGCTAATCGAGCCGTTCAACATTATTCCCTATAAGATAAATTTGTTCTGTGTATTTGTAATTCTGGGCAACTATCGATGGATTTACAATGGCTTATAAGTTCCCTAACACAGTTTCTTCAACAATATAAAGTATGTATTCCACTTAGCCTCTATAGAAGCCAAATCCATTAGCAGCCAGCCTACCAAACCTTAGTTTTTGCCTCGGGCCATCTATGCTGCTATGCCCCATAACAGTATCTCCAATAGCTGCCTGTGACTATAGTTTCACCTATTCTTATGAATTCACATTTCTTTCAAGTTTGTTTTTGTTAAAAACCATTTGCCTACAAGGATAAAGTAGATACACAGAGGCTACAATACAGTTGTTTACAAATATGGGGAGCACTGCGGTACAATGGGTAGCATTGCTGAGTCACAGCACTGGGGATAGGTGTTCAATTAGGACCAGGATCCTATGTTTGTGGAGTATATATGTTCTCCCCATGTTTGTGTGGGGTGTTGTCCTACCATAATTACACTGTAAGTTCCAATGGGACAGGGATTTCACATTATGGACCTCATTTAGAGTTGAACGCAAAGTCTGTTTTAGGCGCATCCAACAAAAAAACACTATCACGCATGTGCAGAAAGCACCAAATCCGCGCATCTTGGACAGGGGCGGATCTAGACATTTGTCCTACCGGGGGCGATTTTAGGGGGGGGGGGGGGGGGGGGGCATTTAGGCCCCACCCCCTTTCTGATGTCTAAGGCTGCCGGCGGCTGCACAGTATGTGCAGGTCCGTTCAGCAGTGGCAGTGTGCTGTCCCGCTGCTCTGATTGTGCTTAAAACACAATCAGAGCAGCCGGGCAGCACACTGTCACTGCTGAACGGACCTGCATAGTGTGCAGCTGTCGGCAGCAAGCCCCTGCTAGGGGGGGCGATTGCCCTTGGACGCAAATAACACTTGCGACAGCTTGCAACTCACTACGAGAGAATGGGAGGAACACGGAATTGTGAAGGCGTGACCATGTAAATAAATCCTAGTCGCAGTGAGGCACAGACGCAACACACATCAAAACAGGGCTAAAGCTGCGCGGCAGGAATTAGGTGTCGCAAGCGGTTAGCTAGCTGAAGGAACTGCTCGCAGCTCGATAGAGTATTAAGAGTGGGACGAAAGTGGGGTTGCTTGCCATTCGTAATACCCTACCAAGCTGCGGCACACTCCCACTCCTACACTTCTTAAACGGACTTTGCGTCCGACTCTAAATGAGGTCCTATCTGTATAACACTGTGTAATATGATTTGCGCTATATAAATAAATGATGATGATAATAATAATTCAGGTAGCAACAATAAATGTGAATAAATCCAGTGACATTATTAAAATAATTAAAAAAAACAATAATAAAATACTGCAATAAACATTGCACAACAGCTATTGGGACTAGGGTAGAATTTAAGTTGTATGTTGATTAGTCTGAAGTTTGAGGAGGGTCCAAAAGAGATATGTTTTATGTGCCGTGAAAGAGAAAGCCTGTCACAGATATTGTTTCTGTAGTGAAAAATAAAAAGCAATTACATAGCACCATACTTTTAATATTGCCAAGGATACGTTAAGCACTGTAATAATCTTAGTTCACTGGGAAGGTATAGAGAGTATATAAGGAGAAAATCTAAGCTAACATAAAAAATAAAACATAACTTTATTACGTCAATGTCCTAACTCATTTGAATATTGATAGAGGATGAATATTAATATAAATAAAAAAGGACACTGTCACTGTAGCCAAGACCGTATTTTCTTTGGGCCCTGTGCCAAGCATTGTGATATTTGCATCACATGTGCTGGTGTCCGTCAATCCTCCCCCACACAGCTCAATTGTTTTTTTCTTTCACACAAAATAATAGACGTTTGGGAAAGATCAAATACACTGGAAAAAATAACAAACCTAAAAGATTTATTTATGCTGCTCCCTTAAACAATGCTGCCTTAGGCATCTGCCTAGTGTGTCTCTGCAGGATATACATCCCTGAAATTAATAAGCAATTACAGACAGCCCCTTTCACATGACAACAGAACCATATGTAGATTTAGGTGTGAGTATCAGCTGAAATAAACATGATTGTTTTATGCTTTAGTAGCATAAGTTTATCACAAACTGATGGCTCCTATTTTAGAAAACTGATGTTTAAATGGTCAGACAATAGCGGACACTTGGTTGTAGACTCTTGATTTACATTTGTATTACAAACAAATCCACATTTAAACTATAAATATCAGTATTTGAGTTTTTTCAATGCCTATGCAAAATAATGTACTGTATTTGTTGAGAAATGGAGATCTTATGGGCACAAGCAGGTCGTGAAAGAATGCCTGTATTGTGTAAATGGCTTTGCTATCACCAGAAAATCAGTAGTGTTCCAAAGTGGAGAAAGAACGATCCGTTAAGCGCTCAGCTTCCAAAGGTCACCCCTGAGGTCGGTGACTATTGCTTTGCATGTTTGCTGGGACTCTTGATTCCTTTAGCTGCTCACATTTCACCAGGTGAGGTGTCAGATTAGTAAGCGGTTAACTCCCAATGCTGGAGGCATGTTCACAAGACAGAGACTCGCCTGGGAGAAGACAGAGAAGCACTGTGTCTATGGCATGCACTCTGTAGCACGCTTAGGCCACTAGTGTCTCTGCAGCTTTGGTGGAACGACAAGTCCCAGCATGCTCTGATAGTTCCACCAGAGCTGGAAATCCGCTTGTCTATCTCTGCATGTACCAACAGCCCAGAAGAAGAAAAACTTTTGATCAAAGCACAAGATACCGTTCACAGCTACAGTGGTGCACAGATCATATTTATTCTCAATATATTAAATATTATTCCCATGCAAATCAGTCATATAAAAAGTGACAGTCACCTGCGGGTATATAAAATAAAAAGATACATTATCATAATACAACCAACGAGAAACAGTGTATTTTATCACAATATGCAGTATAGTGCCAATAAAATTGCGCCAATGTTATTTTCTTTACTTATGAGGATAAAATGAATGTGAAGCAGAAATCTTTTGTTAAAATAGAAGAACGGTACCCCGGGAATTAATAACATAGAAGAAGCGTCACTTTAACAGCAAATTATGTGCACACAGATCACTGCTTTGTTGTTTGATATTTTTGCAGTTAAATACAGTCAGGTAACGTGTTTTTCTGGATTAACATGACATAGAACAAATACAGCTCCATACTTTAAACATTGTAAAGAAAACAGGAAGAAACCTCCTCCAACCACTGGGCCAATAGCTGCTCCGCGTTATATACAGAAAACAAAGTATCTAAGATGAATCATAATAAAAAGTAACGTTTGTGTAAAACTTCCCCATCAGCACTGACCAAATAATTGTCATTAGTTATGCTAACTTCAGTGAGTGTCTCAGATATCATCATGTAGATCTCCTTCTATAATGTCTTCCTTGCACTATACACATGTGAAGGTTTCTTGAAGCTACAAGTTCTAGCCTAGCTCTAACCCCTGGTAGGGTGAACTGGACTGGAACCTATCATAACATAAAGTCTTGCAGATCTGAGATGGCACTGCTTGCCAATGTAGGCCCTCAGGAACTGTGGGCATTTACCCCATGCTTGTACCATAGTATACTGCCCAGATTCACAGCTACAGACCTATAATGCCATAGGTCATACGGTGACTATATGATGTTATACTGCAGCTGAGGGGAAAGAATAAGAGAAGGACGACAATAACGTTTGCACAAGGTCATAATTCTTTTTGCTGCATTTAGAATAGACTTCTGTAACTTTTAGCCATACAAGAAAGCATGGGCTGGTGTATACAGAATGAGAGACATTCATCTGTTTAATTTAGTGTTGTCCAATCCTGTTCTATAGAGGAAGAAAGTGCCTGTTACTGTATTATCCAAACCGTTATTACAGAGTCACTCACGCAGATAATAGGAGTACTGATACTTTCCCACTTTGACCTCTCATAAATCACATAAATGAAATGGCATAGTATTGGTGCACCTCTGTCAGGGATAAAGTAAGCACATGGAGCTACTATAGTATAGATGGATTATTAGATCATCATGGGAGTAAAATATACAGTGAAAAAAATGGTGTTCCCAGTGACTGTCTCTTTGTTCCCTGCTGCAGGAGATGGTTGGTGTACAACTAAACATTATCTTTATTCTGCACAGAGGTGTTTAGCGTGAAGTCCTCAAACAATGGCTTAAAAGACCCAACATTGTAAGTGTCCCAGCATGAGATAATAATACTATTAGTGACTGCAAAAGTAATAAAACTATTAACACAGACGATCCGATTTATTAAATTACCATCACTGATACTTCACGTACATTTAATCTCGTTTAAAGGTTCTTTTGATATTACATTGTGACGTTTTATGTTATTGCAAACTACATATTGTATATACATTGCAAAATCAATGGTCATCATGATAACGGTCCTTCACCAAAGAGTATTAGTGTATACATATATATATTTGTATACATGTTTTTACATTTTAATAGTCAAATAGCATAAATTATAAGTATCTTATTTAATACATACTTAATTCTTACCTATATTTAATATATACTTATTAGACGCATGATATAGTAAATCGTTTTTACATTGTGTATTTATAAAGTATAGATTTGTGTTTTAAATTATCTATATTAATAAAATATGGATATAGATCAGACTGGGGAAGTTTCTGGTATGGGTAAAACGGTAGGGTATGAAGAAATAAACTCTGAATTATCTCCAGATATTGTTAGTTACAAAACTATAGTTCACATATATATATCTTTTATAAAACTGTATTTGCTACCAATCGAACTTTGTTTTACCTGACACCATTACTTTCATTGTGATAATAAGCACATCACTCAGTAATTACTATTTTAGGGAGGGTGGGCTTACTGAAGTATATGCCTTGGGCCAATGAATGGGCTATTGGTGGCTGTGCTTTGTCTGCTCTCAGACGTTGCATTCTTCTGCAAACACTCAGCTACATGAGGAAGGGCAGGGACTGAGCTGCACTAACCGGTCGGACAGGTAAAGAGAGCTTGTTGACACCGTTATATTTGCAGCGCGCATGCTCACTCCGCCAGTTCCTGGTGCATTTCTCTATTCCACCTTTCTCGGAAGTTTTTGGTAAAGCTCCTGTGTGGATATTTCTAGCGGAGCAGCCACTGGGTCTGTTATTCTTCATACATCTGCTGCTTTGGACTTCGCCTCCTAGAAGGATTTCTAACTGGAGCTATTACACCTGGGAGTAAAGCATAGAGATTTGGAGGGAGCTGGAAGGTGAAGGAGAAAAGTTTCCTGGAAACTCTCTTTAATCCTTTGGATCATCATGCCCAGAGCTTTCTTGGTGAAGAGAAGGACCCCACCACCGGCTATCCGCAGCTGGGATGAACTCCCGGACGAGGAGAGAGCGGACACCTATATTCCAGGTGAGTTAGACCGGGCACTCAAGCACGCCTCTGCCCTGCTATAACGCGCACTCATCCGCTGAGTCACTGCAACTGCTAGCTCAGGTAACGCAGTACATATTGTAGGTATATTATAGCTGTAGGTATGCTGAGACTTGTAGTTCCACAACAACTGGATAGCTATAAATTGCCTAATCGAGAAAGTGACTTTCTTTGTTTTATTTGCTCTACTTTTTATTATTTTATATTTTACTATATATTTCTTCTATATTAATATTTAATTTTATAATCTGTGGTAGTGGTGTACATTCGATTGCTTTCATCTAATATATTATTTGTATGATCTTCTGAATGTTTAATATTCGTTTTAGTTACTATGTGTTTGTTGTCGACTGTTTATGACTGTGACATAATTATTGCATGACAATTACTCATATGTAACAGACAAGGCATTATTATACGCTGTTGGGAGCAGGGTGACATAGTGAAAAAAGTTTCCAGGACTTTTCATGTTTGTATAACTGGTGCAGGTGCCATGCTAGGTGATCTTGTGTTTGTCTTTGAAACAATGGGTTCTATTTAGGAGAGGTCTGGCGTGTATAATGTTTTAAACCACAAAGCTGACTTGTTTAGGGATAAAGGGGTGAGCCTCGGCAGGTTTGGGGGTCGGGCATGTAGTAGGCTTTGTTATCTGTGCTGTGTTTGCACATCAGGCTTTCTTCTCTCCCGATCTAACGGAAAACTCCACGCCATCACTCCAACTCCAAACCACGTCCTAGCTGTTTGCTTTATGCCATTGACTTGTTAATAAGAGACTTACACTGTGGTTACACCCTCAGTTCAAACACAGCAATGGGAGGAAAAAGAAAACCTGCACCTGCCTCCTCCACCCCTCCCTCTCGAGTGATTGTTGCTCCTGGGGAAAAAGGGATCAGCTTTACATATTTGCCTTTCATTTAAGAAAAAAAAAAAACACACTTTGCCTAACTGTTCCCTGCAGGTGATGCTCTCTCTCTTTGTGTAGCTTATCTGTTCTTTGCTCACCTCCTCCTCCCCTGTGTTTGTCTCCAGACAGTATTGACTGCATCCTAAAGTATGTGACAGAAGACAGTCTGAGTAACAGCAGCATTGGTGACCCTGCAGGGGACAGTCCTGAGAGGGTCAGTAGTGACTCCAGCATATGTAATGCTACGACCCCCAAAAGTAATGACCAATGTGAAGATGTGGGGTCTCCTGAAGCAGAAGACAATAGTCAAGAGAATGCACAAGAACAACCTCTGGACCTTAAGCGATCATCCGTCAGATCCAAAATTAAGGTATTTGCAAATATGTGTGCAAGGGCAGATTGCCAAAGTATTCAAGCTTCCTCTGCAATTATGACGAAAATAATATAATGTTAGCTTTTATTGCCCAGAAGCTTCTTTGGAGCTAGACAGGCGTTCTGTAGCATTTGCACTGTTCATAGTTGGTCTTACAATAAAACCCCCTCAATCTGTTTAGCCCCAATCTCACTCCTGTGCTAACAGGAACATTTTGTAAACCTATAGATTGACTCATGTTTGTAGGTTTGGGTATTGAAACAACCAATTACAAACGAAAACCGTTTAGTTGGAAATTTGTATCCATAAAAATGAGAACCATTGTATGAAAACGATTAATGTAATTTGGAAATATAAATTTACATGATTTTCCAAAACAAATGTTTTCTTTATAATATTTCTGTACAATAAATACAAATCTACCAGAAAATAAAAATAAACACTTTAGCACAAGCTATTGTTGCAAGATTTTCTGTCACTTTTAAATAGTATTAGTTTGTTGTTTTATTTTTTATATCAATGTTTATGTTCGAATACTAGGAAAAGTTTGACAGTTTTTGTGATTTAGGAAACACAATTTAGCCAATAATTGCAGCTTCGGTTCTGTTCTAGTCAACATTAGAAATGAATAAAGTTTAGTTACAAAGTATAGAAAACGTTATGTAAACAGACACAAGTTCTCTCGTCACAAACCAGCTAGCACATCTCTTCAGGGGAATTGCAGCTTGTAGTTTAACATTGATCCAACACCAGAGTCTTTGATCACTGTGGCAGCTCATTTTTTTTCTTTAATTAAAGATGAGGGAGCAGGTAAATGAAAGAGGAAACGTTACATGGTAATTTTGAGAGTTCCCAGTGATGTTCCGTGCTATTTCCCAAGAGATGAATACGGCTGAAAAATGCCTGGGCTAGAGGCATCTAAATAACAATACAATTAGAATTCAATACATTTGTTTTCCGTGCACCAAAACTCCCTTTACATTTGTATTGTGAGGAGGTAAATCCGATCCATGTATGTATATGTCTAATAACAAAAAACGAGCCTACAGTGATAATATCAGACTGAATTATTTTTGCCTTAATAAATGTCCAGATCGGTTATTGTAAATATACACTGTGCAGTAAAAATAAATAAATCCTATTTTAATATTCATATCGAGTTCAGTCTAACTAAAAATAGAACATTTGTGTCCATATCTTACATCCCACATATGGACGTTTTTCCTTATTAATATTTCGTTTTTAGCTTTCTTGTTTTTTTTTTGTTTTTTTTATAAAAGCATAGCATGCAAAATAATGCATTAATACAGTTTCTAACATTAGAGAGAGAGAGAGAGAGAGAGAGAGAGAACGAACTGTGGCATTACATCGCTGTATATATGTATGTGTGAAATCTGACTTTAAATCGCTGTTTTGGAGAGGTCTGGGGAAGTGATTGACATCTCACCGCATAGGTTTATTCTCTGCATGACCGCATTGTTTTGTTACAGACTTCTGTATGCGTTCTAACATTGACACGTATTGTGCATTGTCCTAGGTCACCACTGGAACACTCAGCGAGGAGATTTATAGCTGTGACATCTGTGGTAAAGGGTTCCGCTTGCAGCGCATGCTCAATCGTCACCTCAAGTGTCATAACCAGGTGAAACGGCACCTCTGCACCTTCTGTGGCAAAGGATTCAATGACACATTTGATCTGAAGAGACATGTGAGGACTCACACAGGTAGGCAGGTTCTTTCTCTATAACTGTTTCTTTGCTGACCTCTGCAGGTGGAAGAGGTGGTTGTTGTTTTTTTCCTTCTTTCTTTCTTTAAATTCAACATTTCTTTATTTGTGAATCAGGGTTGTTGTTGAACTACCAGTTCAAGCACTCCCTTGCGGTCACAGCATTCTGAGACCTGTAGTTCCTCAAGAATTGGACAGCAACTTGATGTGTGTATTTTCAGAATTAATTTTGTTGCAATTTAAATTCAGACCATTGATACAGATAACTAAATATTAGGACTGAATCATCATCTATTTATTTATATAGCGGCACTAATTCCGCAGCTCTGTACAGAGAACTCATTCACATCAGTCCCTGCCCCATTGGCAGGGGCAGGCTGGCAAGTTTCAGCCCGGGGGGGCGCACAGGTGGCCACATCACATGACATGCGATGCGGCCGCATCAACAATGATGCGGCCGCATCACATGACACGCGATGCGCCGCGTCATCAATGACGCGGCCGCATGGAGTGTCGTGACGCGGCCGCATGGAGTGTCGTGATGCGGCCACCTGTGCGCCGTTGGTAATATTAAGTTTATACGGACGGCACCACTTGCAACCACGGGGGAGGGCGGTCGGCCCAAACAGCAGTTAGATTGAGTGGCCCAGGGGGCAGATGCCCCCTGGCCCAGCCCGCCCCTGCCCATTGGAGCTTAAAATCTAAATCCCCTAATTTACACACACAGACAAAGAGAGACTAAGGGCAATTTAATAGCAGGCAATTAACCTTCCCTTTTTTTTTTTTTTTGGAATGTGGGAGGAAACCGGAGCACGCAGAGGAAACCCACGCAAACACGGGGAGAAAATACAAACCCCACACAGATAATGCCATGAATAAACCCAAGTTGTATTTTTATTACATTAAATTTTAAATTTCTGAATTCACAGCAACATATTTTCTTTGTAATGAAAAGTCACTGAGCTAAGGCAAGTAAAGACTTAGTCCATTCTCATCCAGAGAAGACTACAATATCTTTCATATTTGATAATTAATAATTTATTACATAAATCTACAAAAATATCAACAGCAAATATTAAACCTTGGCACACAGGACAGTAGTAGTTAAATGGTTAAAGTGACCAAACAACACAACTGCCTTGTATGAGGAAGGGCAACCCTTGCCCTCCTTTATCTGCTATTCCTTGCAGCTCAAGGTGTGTATTAAATGCTCAAGGTCTGAATACACTGCCTTGGTTGGCTCATGGTGCTGATAGTATAGTATATTATCAAACATGCATTTCAAAGGTTACTTTAGCTTACAGCCGCCACAGTTAATTAGCCATCACTAAGTGCAAATAATTCTCCAATTGACTGATAAAATTAGGATTCATCTTCATGCCACTGTTTATTGTATATACTGTATCAGCTATTTGCATTTTATTCCTGACTTTAATTAAAACAAAATCTTTTAAACAAAATTTAAGAGCCTGTTCACATGTGTAATGTGTATTTACAATAAATGTGCATTGTAAAATATACGCATTAGTTATAACTATCAACACTATAATTAATGTGAATCTGGCAATGCAATCCAGGAAGCTGGTTTATCAACTCATGCCCTTATGAAAGTAGGATTATAGCACTTTCTGATCGTGAATATTGCTTTAAAGATGTGCATTAGACCTTTTCAAGTGTGAAATGACTTTAATATAAGAACAATAAATGTATTAATATTGCTTGGGACTAATTTATTTTGAGACCAAATAAAATCACAGTAGTACAATATGGACACTATGGACCTCATTTAGAGTCGGACGCAAATTCCGATTTAGGCGCATCTAACCAAAAAAACACTACCACGCATGTGCAGAAAGCTCCAAATCCGCCTGCATCTTGGACGCAAATAACACTTGCGACAGCTTGCAGCTCACTACAAAAGAATGGGAGGAACGCAGAATTGTGAAGGCGTGACCATGTAAATACATCCTAGTCGCAGTGAGGCGCAGACGCAACACACGTCAAAACAGGGCTAAAGCTGTGCGGCAGGAATTAGGTGGCGCAAGCGTTAGCTAGCTGCAGGAACTGCTCGCAGCTCAATAGGGTATTAAGAGTGGGATGCAACTGGGGTTTGCTTGCAACTCATAATACCCTACCAAGCTGCGGCACACTCCCACTTCTACACTCCTTACACGGACTTTGAGTCCGACTCTAAATGAGGTCCTATATGACATAACTTAAAGTTAAAACAAGATTTATTATCCTTTAAGAAACAATAGTTTTTCTTTAAAATGAAGGTCATGTGAATAGAACATAGATTTTACAATTGTTCCTTTGTTTGCAGGAATCCGGCCGTACAAATGTGAAATCTGCAACAAAGCATTTACCCAGCGCTGTTCCCTAGAATCTCATCTCAAAAAAATTCATGGGGTGCAGCAAGGCTACGCGTACAAACAGAGGAGAGACAAGTTATTTGTCTGTGAGGAATGTGGGTACACGGGACCCTCCCAGGAGGATTTATACTTACATGTTTACAATGGCCATCCAGGCAGCGCCTTTCTTAAGAAAACCACAAAAAAACTGGCAGCTCTTTTACAAAACAAAATTACATCTGTACTCCAAGGGAGCCCCGAACCAGAAGACGAGTTGGAATGAGAAGAGATGGGGCCTTTTGTACAGAGTTTACATGGTGTATGAACTTTCTATATTTGTATTGCTTATTTTATTACTTTTACAAAGGCAGAGGGATTTATACATTTTAATAAAATGGACTTTTAGTAGATGCGTTTATTGGTCATACAGAAAGCTACTGATTTTAAGCTATAAAACAAAAGGCTAAATTCTACTGTGGAATAATTTCAATGTTCCTGAGTCGTTTGGGCCAGATACTGGTACAATTGTATATATTATTATTATTATTATTATTATTATATAAAATAGATTTATAGCCAATGTATTTGCCTCTGTAAA
Organism: Mixophyes fleayi; assembly: GCF_038048845.1. Taxonomy (NCBI): domain Eukaryota; kingdom Metazoa; phylum Chordata; class Amphibia; order Anura; family Limnodynastidae; genus Mixophyes; species Mixophyes fleayi. Next base: position 292,117,536 of record NC_134404.1, on the reverse strand, counting down.
AACTATTGTGAAAAGACATTATATACTTTGTATACTACAAAGTTTTTTTTATTCTTTTATGTTTTTATATATATAGAATGGGTGCCGGTACCTTTTTAATAAATGTAATATTTACGTTTTGTCTTTTTTTTTTTTAAATACGTTTCTATTTTCTTCCATTAATTAACAAACATTTACATTTCTGAATATAATTTTACAATAGACTCATTTGGATTTCAGCAATATTGTTCTTAAAGTAGAGTGATTAGTAGAGTTTGAAACATCATGTGAAACATATATATTTTGAATACTATGGGCCTGATGTAGTGTTGGACGCAAGTCCAACTCATCAGTGCAAATAGCACTTTTAGTCAAGGATCCGTCTCACTTTGCACTCCAGACTGAGACAGATCTCCTCCTTGCACCTCTCTGCGCTTAGAGAGGTGGGACTGCGAAGTTAGTGAGCGAGCCTAGCAATGTAAAGGCGTGTTCACGGATTTTACATGTTATGCTGAGTTGAAAGCAGCCTCAGATAGGTCTATAGGAGACATGTCTTTTGCAGCTGATATCTTCTGGTGCAAAAGACCTTGCTGTATTGAAAAAAAGTAAAAAAAAAATAAAAATTTAAAAATCATTATTTGATGGTGGCCAATTTGCTGATCCCAAGAGTAAGATCTTCTCAAATTGGAAGGATTTTGATTTCGGATCATGCGCCTCTTTCGTTAATGTTGAACTTGCATTTTGGTATTTCTACTCGCCAAATTTGGAGGTTTCCATCGTATTTGGCTCAATCAGATGATTTTGTAGAATATTTCAATCACAAATGGATGTAATTTGTAGAGGAGAAACTAGGTCATTATGTCTAAATATCATATCATTGCGTATTTAGCTAAGCAGAAAAGAGATTATCCAGCCTATGACCTTCTTCATGAAGCTGTAAATGGGGCATTTGAGGCGTATACTTGGTGTCCATCAGCTTCTTCTTTTGTTTTTTTATATGGAGAGACAGCTTTTGGAAGATCTATTGGCTGCAAATGCAAAATCTAGGTTTAAATATTCTAAAAATAGATACTATAGATGGGGCAATAAAGTAGGGAAGGTTTTTAGCAAATATGAATAAATTACAATGTAAAAAGCAATATGTAGAGCAATTAAGAACCCAGCTTCAGGAAATAGGTATGTTACACCTTCTGAAATTGCTTCTCAGTTTCGGTCTTTTTATTAAACGCTTTATACTGCCGATACGAATGATCTACCTCATCATCATTTACTTTTATAGTTTGCTAAATTGCCTAAACTTACTGACTTTCAACGGAATGTTCTGAATTCGGAAATAACGGAACAAGAAATTGATAGGGTTATTACATTTTTGCCTTGTAACAAATCGCCTGGGCCAGATGGCTTAAGCAGGGAGTATTATAATATCTTACATTCTAACATATTATTGCTACTGTGTATGGTAAAATACATATTCCGTTTTTATAATTTTAATGAAGCTTACACATTTTATATCCTTCAGCCTAAAAAAGACTCAGTAGCAATATCTTCCTATTGTCCTATTACGCTCTTAAACTAAGATTTTAAAATTTGGCGCCAAAGTAATGGCGAACAGGTTTCAAAGTATCCTTTCTGATTTGCATAGTTTCCACCAGTTGGGGCGTACCCGGGGGAAGATATTATGTACGAGGGGTACAGACGCCTATTGCTGTTATAGTTCAATCTATGCTTTCATGTAAATGGATGGATGATATTTTCTTAAGCTTAAATGCTGAAAAAGCTTTTGATAAAGTTTCATGGATGCATTTACAACTTCTATTTGAATACCGGGAGTTTGGTAGGGAATTTATTTAGTTTATTAAACATAAATACAATAATCCAACTACTTATTTATCCATTAATGATATTTATAGTGATCTAATAACTATGACTCAGTGCACGAGACAGGTGTGTCCATTGTCCCATCTACTTTTCAACTTGGCTTTTGACCCCCTCCCACGTACCCTGACGATGAAGCCCGACTTGGTATTTATTTGGAGTCTGATGAGATAAAATTGGTGGCTTTTGCCGATGATCTCTTGTTTCTCTCAGGTCCACATCTCTCTTTGCCGTTAATATTAGATAAGATTGCAGAGTTTGGAAAAATTTGTGGCAATGGTGTTAGGTACAGCTACAAAACCAACATGAGATAGAGCTTACCTGGGCGGCTCGTTCACTTACCTATTTTGGTATCCAGCTTCCTGAAAACATATGTAACTTCTATTCTTTGAATATTAGTTCCATTATTAAAGAAGTTACTACTCAACTCCGGGGATGGAGTCATCTCCTTTCATATTTAGGGTGAGCAAACTTAATAAAAATTACTATCTTTCCAAAATTTATATACCCATTACAATTATTGCCAGTGCTACTTACTGTGGCCGACGAAAAGCTGATAAATCGGAAATTTGTTGTATTATTTGGCAAACTAAAAGGTCTAGGATTGGATTATCTAAGTTACAACAGCCTCTCTCTAGAGGTGGAATTAATTTTCCGGATGTGAGATTGTATAATTATGCTGGGATCCTCAGGTATGTTCGTGAATAGCTTCATGCCCAAGATGTCTATGTCAATCTAGAGGCTGATAACTCTTTTGTGTGTTCCGGTAACTTGATTTCTTTTCTGCATTTACCTAGACGAGATCTTTTGGAGAAAAGGATTAATAACCCTTTGTAATTTACTCCATGGAAAGTTTGGAGGGCAATTTGCATCAAATATAATTTAAATTGTGCTTTTTATACTTGCCATTTTTGAATATTCCATGTTTTCAAGATGGGAGAGCTGTATATTCATTTAATTTATGGCAGAGGAAAGGTATTCATAACATTGGATCTCTAGTGGACCTACAGGCTAGGAAACCAATTAGTGTAGCCCAGGTTATTACCAAATCTGAGGTACCTTATACTCATATTTTTGCTGTATACCAGGATAAACATTCTGTTTCCTGCAATTGTAAGCATATTTCTCCACAAGACTGGTGTAGTGATTTAGATATGTTAGTCTCTAAGCGTATGCTAGGTCGTGGGGCAACTACTGTTCATTATAAACTTTTAGAAACAAGGCTAAATTCTATGCAGAAATTCAGGTCTGTCTTACTGGACCTACTTTTTCCCACAGGTAACTGGAGAAATTATCTCAACTGCTTCTCTATCAAGACCTTACCCCCTAGTATTTAAAGGGAAATGTTTTATATGAATTTGGTTAGGAGCTATCTATCCACACATCATTGGTATATTATGGGTTTATCCGATTCTTGTTTGTGTCTAAAATTTTATGGTCCTGAAGCTTCATTTTTTCATTGGATGTGGAAATATTCCTATATTAGGCGGTTTTGGGAGTAGGTCCACCAATTTACATCTATGCATCTTCTGAATTATGTACCCATAACACCTGAATGGGCTGTATTGGGTATTATCATGGTGCCTTCTCGTTTTACAAGGTGTAAAAGAAAGTTAATTTTTATAATATCTGCCGCTCCTAGGAAAACTATACTGCAAATGTGGACACAAGATCAACCACCATCTTTAGATATTTTTAATGCAAAATTATTTCATGTATTTAAAATGGGCTGGATTAAATAAGTTCTTTGAAGTATGGTAAAGTTTTATTGACTCGTTGCTGGAATATTAAAATCTCAATTTTTTTTCATGCTTTAAGTCTACAAGTTGGTAGGAGACTAGAATGGCTTTAAATTAATGATTCTCCTGTTAATGTATTTAAGAGTGGGAATTTTGTATGGGGATCTGTTCCTTAGAGATGTAGACCCTTTTTTCTCAAATATGGAAATTAAATGAATTGGACATATGACCGTACCTGGAATGTGAATATAAACTATGAAGGTAACTGTATTATTGATACAATTATGATGTATTAATTTTGTTTTGTTTTTTATCGCTACAGTGATTCGGTTGTGTGACGGTATGTACTTTGTGGGTATCGCCTCCCAAACAGCTTTACCAGCCTTGTACTGTCTGGGTGGAAGGGGGCATTCATTTTTTATTATTAAAATGTATTCATTTATCTGCTTTACAAGGCCGATGTGACTGATACAATTAAGTGTGTCACACACACCAGCCCATACAGCAGATAAAGAGGTGTGTTTGTGCAATTTGCATAATATTCTAAGAGATCCATGTGACTTGGAATACTGTGTAAATTCCTGGATGCAATATACACTTTCCATTTCAGTGTAATTTACACAGTATTCCAAGTATATGATTTATAGAGCTACTCTTGATGAATATGAAAAAGTGATATATCAGATAGGTGATCTGTTCAAAAGTTATTGAAAACAAGTAACGCTGACACATACGTGCAAACTGGCCAGCAAACAACCAGATCTCTTGCCAACTTGGAAATACTCAGGAAAGCAATTGTCATAAATCAAGGGGCACAATATATCCTGTTGGATGGTGACTGTACATACAGAGCCTGTTCGTGTCATCAGTCAATATGATTGTCGGCCTGGAACACTCAAAATTATACATGAATGATCATTTTGGACCAACATACCCAGCAAACTTGGTTTTAAAAGACCAAAGTGACACACTCAACTGCTATTGTCTGGCCAGATTAAGCAATGCCCCTTTTCCATGACAGCAATCACTGAGCTGGTGGTGTACCACTGGGCTGATTCTGCCGTTTGTGCTGAAGCAAGAAACAGTATAACCTGCACCTTAGGCCAGGGACAGTGTTTCAAAAAAGAACTAGGGCCTGGCTCCACCATCAAGTTCAGAAGTGACACTTCTGTTTATGACAGTTTTCACTGGGGGTTAAGTCACTGAATGCATCCATGTTATGAAATATGTATTGTCTACTCTGTATGCATAATGTATTACATTGTCTGAAAGTGTCACTATGGCACCACCTAAATTTAAATTAACTTCCAGCCTGTACTTTATGGCCTGATGTAGAGTCGAACGCAATTTACACTTACAAGTTAAGTGTAAATTGCATCTCGTAATTAACACAGTATTTCAATTCAAACAGATCTTTAGATCTGTGCAACTCAGAATACTATGCAAATAGAACAAACTCACCTCTTTATCTGCTTTATGGGCCGGTGTGCATGATACACTTAAGTGGACGCGGTGCACTGATGGCGAGTGATGTGTTTTTTAACTGCATGGTTTAATTGTTCCTAGCCATGCTCCATGTATACGCATTAGCAATATCTTTGGTAGTACTTGTGCCTTTCTTACTCCCCTCCATCCCCTTTCCCATTGATATAACGCATAAAACAGAGGAGACATCTTGTATATTAATATTCTTATGTTTAATATGATGTTTGTATTCTTTCAGCAGTTTCCTCTTTAAATAGTTTAAAAAATAAACACTTAAGAAAAATTTGATAAGAAAAATAAACATAACATATTCAATGAAATTAGCAAGTACAATGGTGGGAATGTACAACAAAGCATCATTACTAAGCAGTATAAACCTTTAAAATCAACAGTATACATCAGTAGATGGGGAGTGTTGAATAGACACACTATTGAATTGATAAGTACACAACTTGTGAGTAGCCCATAATTGGACATTCACATTACTATTACAAATAGTGCAATTTTCTTAATATGATATTATTAGAAAGCAAAGAAACATATTTCACCACTGGGTATTTAAACTACTATAAATAATCATTGATTACAATCATGGCTTAACCCCTGCATAATTTTGCGGAGCTTGAACTATACATTTCATTATGATTTGCAAGCTACAAGTGCATTTTGCAAACAGGACAGATGATAGATCTGGTCGTATGATGACCACATCTGATCTTGTATGTGCTCTTGGTATTTCACACATGTTTATGTACGTGGATGGTCAAACCTGCACAAGATTTGGCTGCTCAACTCTTGGATTGCCAGTGCATAGCCAGCTTCAGCCTCCAAGACAATTCAAAGTACACATGTACAGTAATTTATTACAAACCACCCCTATTTGCACTACATGAATCAAAGCTAATTGTTGTTTGATTGGTATGGGATTCACCCCTGTGCACTTTGTTAGTGAGAAAGCCAGTAAGTGTATCTGTCTTGTAAATATCGCAAAACAACATTCATTACACTGCAGGAAACACAGTGTTCTCAAATTCTCAGTCATTTAAATTTTGCATCACTCTGGGGCAGTGCAGAAAGCAACCCTGTGGGATCGATTTGCATTTTTCGAACACACACATAGGAGCATAACCAATCATGTCACAGAAACAACATCATGTGTACAATGAAATCACAGGGTAGACACAGAGATGTGGCTAAACTCCATCATGACTGTGTCTAATACAAGACGATACGAGGCACTGACTTTCGTGGTGGGCCTGGCAGCTTGTTTAGGTGTTAAAATTTACAAGTGCTGTGTATTTAACCAGTGCTAAACTGATGACCTACAGTAATGAACAGACCAAATAAAATACAAAAATTATTACATGCTAAAATATATGTGCAAAGTGCAAAAACTGTTAATCATAAATATTGCCAAGGTCTTATTATAAAAAGATTAAAAACATGTTACATATCAAAGCTTTAATAATGGTTACTGAAAACCTTTGTTTATTAAAGATAATCTTGCACATATCATGAAATTTAAAAAAAGTGGGACAAGAATGCTTGAAACTTACTACAGCGAGAGAGAGCTCATCATTACATCTAAGGAAGAATATGATCAAATCATAGCGGAAACTGAACATTTCAAAACTAAGGGGCATATTCAATAACGATGCGCGGATCCCCGGGTCCCGGTACCGCAACATCGTGGATTTCTGTGTGCACCCCATCTGCGATATTGCGCTTCCGTAATGACGCTTTATACACGCAGCCACGCGTAATTGCGGCCACTAATTGCAAATGAATATGCCCCTAAGAGTCTGCTAATAAATGGAAAAAAAGAGAGACAGAGATATCAGACTATGGAATAACATGTGTCACAAAGGTCAGGATATTGATTACTAAACTTTGCAAAGAAATTAATTGGATAATATTCCTTCAGAAGAAGTCACATACTCAAAGCCGTTTTAGCGCAATGCGATACAACTGCTTTTCACAGGACTTCCCAGATGAAGAACAGTAAATGAATGTCAGCAGTAGAGGAGTGAGCTCCAGCCCCTGATGACGTAGACAAGCAAAGATGAGAGAAGCTGGCTCAAGAGCCCAGAGGAGCACCAATGAGAATAAAGTTCTTGTCAAATGGATACTGAGGGACTAAATTTGATCATTGGAGGTAGGGCGCAAAGGGCCTCCTTTAAAGTCAAATCAAGAATCTAGCGCAGCATTGCAGACGCTGCAAAGGTTATTGGTGTCACAGCCAGATGTGTAGAAACTTCCATGAATAGGTTCCAGAGCTGTAAATCTACCACAAAGTTGAAGACGGCAAATGTTGAAACACTCTTACCCTTCTCCTAAGTGCAACCCCTTTGACAACTTACCTTTTCGACGCTGTAGGTAAAGGCCGTCCCCCATGCCCCCCTACTCCACCCCTTCTTGTGGGAGTGTCCATCTTGCCACAAAGATGTTTTTTAATATGCATATAGTGTAGAAATCACCAAATAAGACTCCTCAATCCAGGCTTCTTAAGCAGTAGCTGTTTTATTTCAGCATAAAACAGCATAACAAACAGTACAGATTCCACGGGTTTCTGACAAGCTAACTATGGGCACAATCCCTGCGTATTGTCCGGCAGCTTGTCGGCATCAGAAGCCCCGCCCACCAGTTCCCACAATACTTTTATACACATATACACACCACAACAATCAGACCCATGTTGTGCACCTGTGTGCTGTGGGAAAGACTAAGAGGAAATTTAACCCTGTCTGCAGGCTGTACCCGCAAACTCTCTGGGATTTTACCTTTCCCTATGCAGGAAAGGTGTGACAAATAACCCTCTTTGCCACAATAGGATAAAAAGAAAAAGTGGCTAACTTTTTCCGTAGTGCCTTCCTTCCATGGTTCCAAGCGCCACCCAGGCTGTAGGTAAATCCTGAAAGTAAAAAACATTCCACCTTTGGTTGTATGCTGCCTGGTACCTTTTTTTCGGTGGCAACAACAGGCATAGGCAGTGAAGTTAGCAGTCAGGAACAGCTTACATATCAAGCATTGCCTAAAGGAAAAACAAATACATTTAGTTCATGGAAAAATAATGAACTTAAATATATATATATATATATATATATATATATATATATATATTATATTTATTTATTTAAACATGTTATATTCTAATTTGTATGCAAGCTAAATAATACTGAAATGCAATCATATAATTTTAAAATCAAATAAATTTACACCTCCAAATAATTTTTAAATGAATATAATTTGATCGTAAGTTTATGGGGTGAATTGATGCGCATATACTTGTTGAGGTTAGCCATGACCGTATGATGATCCTATTGGTTGTATAAAAAGGCTTATAATTATAAATATTTGTGGTAGTTTAACCTTTTCATCGAGTCTGGAGAGAGCCTTCATGGTGAATTCAGGCATTTCTTAGAGGATTGATAGCCGTTGTGCTATAACATTGCTGAGGAGAGAACAAAGTTATTTTAGATGCTACCTAATGGCAGTTGCTGGATAAAATACTGTACCTGCATAGGTAGTGTTCTGTAACATTTTATCAATTGTCCTAAAAGTTCTTAAAATTCCTGGGTCAAAACTCTTGCGTGCTACTCTCTTCTGTGATCTATGCTTCTCCTAGTGGAGCTGGGAAATGCTGCAGGGTAAAGTAGTTATCTTATGCTGACCTTATCCTATGAGCTGCGGAGCTGGGCACTCATCTGGTCTCAGTGCGTGGGGTCTGTATTAACAGTTTTCGGAGCCTGCCGCTGAGTGTGGCTGTTTGATGGTGGTTCTGTAGTCAATATATCAGGAGCCACAGGTAGCCTGGAAAAGAGATCCACTACACCCATTTATCTGAAGTACAATCACACACACTGGGGGATATGGGATACACCATGATCCTTACTATGTGCATTCGTTCATATAAATGAATGCATTATAGTCAAATTAATTGTAATAATTTTGTAATAACAATTTTGACATGTTTACGGCAGATAATGAGAACTTTACTAATAATGTTTTTTAGTGCCGCCTACACTTTACTATAGTAGAAAAAAAATATTGTGCGAGGTTTAAACTTCTATCACGCAATTCCCCTTTTCTTAAACAAACCCCCCCCCCCCAAAAAAAAAACGCATATTAAAAGTCTGAAAATTAAAGTAGGAGTGAAAAACTCGCACCTAACTGAATCATCCCTCCAAATGTCTTAATAAACTACCCACTGCTACTGAACTGGATTCAAACATATTGACTGCAATATTTTGTAAAGAGTAAACGGTTATCACTGTAAATCTTTGATTCATAATTACTATCTTCTTAAAAGTCAGTATATATTTTTTTACGTATGACAGTTGCCAAGGATTACAAAACTAATACAATAAGTAAAAGAATCAATTACATTTTAAAAACCATTTCAGAAAGAAACATAATTAACCTCATTTTATTAAAAATATTGTAATACAAAAACAGAGATTTGGACAATTCAAAGTGAAACAATTAGAAACATTTAGCATTTTTTTTTGCAATATTCTAACATATTTTAAAACACTCCAATTACTGGAAATTGTTAATTAATAAACATAGAATATTCTTGAAAAGACCAAAAACAAAAGACAAACAAACAAAACAAACAACGAAAAACTTTAGTGACTGTAGTTAAAGACGAATTTCAAAATTTTAAAAGAAAACTAAATCAGAAATTTTTATCTAATAGAAAGAATAGTACATTTCCTTATTTATCTTATTGTTGCTGTAATTAATTATCCAATATTATCTTATTTGGCACCTAAAAAGAGGTACAAGATTTCTACACAATAATATAAATATTATATTTCTTCTGAACTGGTGGCTAGTGGTTTGGGATATGTTGGCCAAATGCATCTAAAATGAAAGAACAAATACCATAATAGGAACTAAAATCATAATGTATTTGACTCTAATCAGAAACTTTTATAGCAACATTTTTTTTATTAAAGCCATACACAATATAAAACAATTACAATGGCATATATTACAATCAGTTTTCCTTCCTCCAAGAGGTAGTCATTTAAATAAATTGCTTCTTCACTGTGGAGCAACAAATGTGTTGAGAAATTAGGAATGCCTTTTTCAAAGGGATGAAACAGAAATCTAGATCTCAGTTCATTTTTATTAACACCATTTTAATATTTGTGTGTATTCTGGAACAATTATAAAATCTGTGATTATGACAATGTTTTTAGTCTGTACAATAAAATTATTTAGTAATATTTATTTCAGCAAGTGTTTGCACTCCACACAAGTATTGCAACATTGAGTGGTAATCATGCTGGATTTAATTTTTTATCAATTTACCGCTGGTTAAAAAGACATCTCTAACTTGCAATTGGTAACACCTGAAGAGGGAGTCAGGCCAACCCCAAAATTTAATGTCTTATCCTCCTGGATTGGACACACTCTAATGAAGTTTACCAATTTCTCTACTCCCACCTCCTGATTTCTTCATGTACAGTATCACTCAAGGTTTCTTGGAGGTGATCCTTGCACTTCCATGAATGTACACATACACTACACCCTGTCAGTCAATGTCTCAGCTGTGTGTTTGTGTGATGGGGCACCATCTATAGGACAGGTCAAGTGATGCCATGGAAACAGATCAAGACGATACTAGCTTGAACCATGAAGAATATAATTGGTGTGGGTGATGTTCTAGAAAGAAGCAGGCTTCTTATACAATCAGGTCAATAACAATTCAGAAAATATTTAAGAGAAACGTTTTCAAAACCATACCTAATAAATACAGAAGTAACACTTGCTGTGACTTGGGAACATTTAAGATATTTTAAATAAATTTTTCCTCTGTACTGACAACTTTATCATTTTAATTATATCTTGTGGTCTCCTCCAATATTCCACTGGGAATCCCTTTTCTAGAGGAAGTAAGAGGTGGATTGGAAAGGTCCCACTCTCTCTCTCCATAACAGAGCAGATTACATTTCAAAGGGCCTGATCTTGAGACCGTTTCATCCACATATGTGAATGTGACAAATAATTTTTCCATATGGATATGTTGCATGTAGCCATGTTATCACTATTGTTTTTCCTCCTTTTTCTCTTTATATTCTTCCAGACGTAGCAGCCACTTGTCCCAGTAATGTAAACACAATTTGGAGTCCATAACATGTGCATGTGCTGGGGTCCCATCTTTATAGACCACCACTATGAGTCCACAATCAACCTGAAAGATAGAGAGGTTAACTTTAATTCATTCTGGCTACAACAGCTACATTAAACTGAAATTGTCAAACCTATCAGAACTGCAAACTGGAACCATTCATGTAGGCACAATTCTGCTATAGCCAAATGCCTGCCCCACCAAGCTGCAACAGTGCCCCAACACTCCCCATACCCCAAAGCCCATATATTACAGTTCTCCCCACTCATTCAAATAACGGCCAACTCCAGAGTAATCCTTGCCTCACTCCCCCTGTGTTCATTCTCCTACGCTATAGACCCCACATTTATAGTTAATCATGGTTATGGGGCAGCACAGTGGCCTAGTGGTTAGCACTTCTGCCTCAAAGCACTGGGGTCATGAGTTCGATTCCTGACCATGGCCTTATCTGTGTGGAGTTTGTATGTTCTCCCTGTGTTTGCGTGGGTTTCCTCCGGGTGCTCCGGTTTCTTTCCACACTCCAAAAACATACTGGTAGGTTAACTGGCTGCTATCAAAAATAGTCTCTCTCTCCGTGTGTGTATGTTAGGGAATTTAGACTGTAAGCTCCAATGGGGCAGGGACTGATGTGAATGAGATCTCTGTACAGTGCTGTGGAATTAGTGGCGCTATATAAATAACTGATGATGATGATGTTTTCCGCTACAGTATTATTATCCTTTATATATAAAACTACAATCTTATCTGTAGAAATCTTAAGACAGATGGGCGGGCTGGGAGCCTGCAGCGGATTAAGAATCAGCTGCGGGCAACCATGACTGCCCATCATCATGCATCTTAAATGAAACTCATTCCTATTCTGGTTCTGGAGAAGGCTTTCTCTTTTGTGCTGCTTGAGCACTCTCGTGGTTAGGGCTGTGTGCCCAGTATTTTTCTTTGGCATCATGCTTGCTCCTGGACACTTGTTTACCTCGTTCATATAGACGTAGTGGCGGCAGCTGCTGCGCCCAAGGAGACTGCTGAGACAACCACAGGAGGAACAGAGACTGTAACAGCAACAGTTGAACTCACTGGGTCCAGCAGCTGAACTGAGAAGTATCCAGAGGTTCTTAGAAACAACCCTCGTTAATGTGATGACACTCCTCAGTACTATTCTGTAATCTACCACGGCCTACACACATTTTTAAAGGTTTAACCTTTTTGAAAAGATGATTAGGGGGTGGTAGGACACCGACCATCTCTAACCGCTGTCTGTAGGCCAGATAATGCATAAGATAATTATCTAGCAAACCTAGCAGCCCACACTATGCTTAGCACTCCATCCTTTCCACTAGCACTATCCCAACACGCCAAGCATAATACTTATCAACTTCTTTTTATGTCCTGCCATCTTTACACAAGACCTACAGGATCCCTCAGATTAATTTCTCTACCATCTCAAGAATCCCAACAAAACAAGTTTTCCTTGTGAGATCAATAGAAGTCAAGCCGATCAGAAGCATTCCTCCATGCATTATTAGAAATAGTTGAAATATGACTGGCAGTTTAAGAGTGGTTTGTCATTCTCTGCCCAAATCAAATCGATTCATTTTTACAACCACTTCCCACAAAGTCCTCTACAGTGCCCCACAGGCTTATTTACACAAGAAACCAGGAATAAATACATGTGACATTTCACTGGCCAATTTAAACCAAATCAGAAACAAAAATTAACGTGCGGTTCCACTGACCACCAAAAATGTCCAGGAACGAGTAAAACCCATCTTGATTTTAAGTATTCCCAGTCAGCTGGTGACTGTAATCATTATATATGTTCCGTCAGTGGCCAACACCACTAATGGGATCCCATGGAATCATGAGATGAACATCCAGATCTTAATGTGCGTTACCAGCATTATCTATCTGTGAGTCCTTAATATTAAACCCATGTCCTTCTAGAGGTTTAATTCCCCTTCCTGGCATTTGTCCAGCAACTGTCCCTTTCTATTCTTAATACCAAAATTAAACAATGTGCAGGTTTTGTCTATGAACTCACATTTTCTGCAGTCTTCACTCACCTGAAAGTTATAATTACAGTCATGATTTATTGCTCCTATATATGCTGCAACCTGTAGTGGGTTGTCAAATGTGTTCTGCAAATGTGGTTTCTGTTTTTCAGAGGTTTTCCAGTCTATCACACAGAGCTTATCCCTGAAAGGAATGTCAAGACATTTTATTATATGAAAATAAATTAATCAAGACTGTGACAAGCAACAGCCATTTCTGATCACATATCTTTAGCTGAACAGTAACTTGACAACTACCTTTTTTTATACATGTCTCCTGTATAACTGTCTTTAATACACACATCATCCTCCTTAGTGGTCCTTCACATCATATAAGCTTCCTGATCTGTTTACCAACTATATTCCTGATTAAACACACAGGACCCCCCAAAATGGAACTCTCAAGTCATTTCAGATTTAGTGAAAATTCAAACGTGTTTGATCACTACTTCAACATTTTGATCCACTAATGGACCCTTGTCAAGACAATAAAATTGTGGTGTTATATATTCTAATAAGTAAAGACAATCATAATAATCATGGCACTACTCTCACATGTGTGGCTTAGGGGTTAGCACTTCTGCTAAGACACAAGTAGGTATATGTTTGCTAAACCAAAGCAGAATAAAGGTGCTGTGGTTCACCAAAGATATAACAATCCCTACAATCAACTTTTGCTATACGCATTTTTTTTCTGTTATTTTAGTACCAAGATATATTGGTGGAATGTTCTAAAATGATAGGATGACAGATAAATGACTTACATAAACAAAAAAAACTGCTCATATTTTTTTTTATCTGCTTTAAGTAGTTTTCCAAAATTATACTATGCAATATGTTTTTTACTACAAAAAAAACCAAACAACCTTAAAACATTTTTTAAACACTTTCAACTGTGATTTTTTTTTTTAGGGATTATCATTTTAGATCTCGTTCTTCTCCCCCACTTCTTTTCAAAATGACTGATGAGTTTTTAGTATTACCATAAAGATTTTAGCTCATCAACATACATTTTAAATTTCATAACATATTTTAGCCATAAGTCACAAACTATAAAACATTAGACCGTTTTAATTACATAATTTTCAATGTTTTACTCCACTTAGTCACTTTTACAGAAAGTAAACAATTGTTACTCTTCCCAGTAGTGGTCAGCCAACAAAAATAAATCTCTCCAAGCTTGGCATACCATATTCTGGTAGGGCATAATAAAATAAATACTTTTATGATTTAGAGACAGGTGGAAGAAACGTGTTTGATGTCATTAAGGGTTTTTTTAAAAAAAAAAAATTGTAACCAACATTGCTCAAAGGTGCAAATCTGTACAACATCCATAGCAACCAATAAGATGTTTGCTAATTCTACAAAGATTTGGGTTGGTGCTGTTAAAGATGTGCCAGTAGGTAGGACATCTAAAAGGTTAACATACGTTTTGTAAAAAAGGCAGTTTATGTTTGAATGTGTTCAGATTCTCTAACTATTGTTAGGACTAAGATAAGATCAAGGCCGTCTTAACAACATTATAGGCCCCCGGGCAAAGTAGTGCACTGCGCACTGGGGCCCTAACTACACAACCAGTCACCCACTGATGTACAATTAGTATATGTACGTTGTTTTCATCAAGGTTAAGATATGTATTCGCAACAGTAAGATCACATGTACAGATAACAGCTGATACTAAGGCGATTAGGATTAGAACACCTAAACATTTTAATAAAGAGGGTTTGAAAGTTCTGAATAAATTTCCCGGAATAATATGCTGAAAAGTTGGCAAGCCTATGCGGCCCCTATGCTCGTGGGGCCCCCAGGCAACTGCCCAGCATGCCCATCCATTAAGACAGCCCTGGATAAGATCCGATTTTAAGGAAAATTAATACAACTATACAGAAAATTCTAAAGGATTCATAAATGTTCCATGTATTTTAGCTGCCTTTGATTAGGGTCAGAGCAACTTTTTGTCATCATTCTTCATCTATTGCAGGGTTTTTCATCCTGAAGGTAATCAGATCATCAGAATTCTCACAGCAGTACATGGTATTTCAGGAGATGAGGGAGGGAGGCAGGGACCTGTCCACTTGTGTGATTATGATAGCGAGGACAAGACTGCATGTGCCAGGGGTAGTGTCATAATATGTGGAGGCAAGCAGGAAGTCACAGACTAAGGGCTAGATTTACTAAACTGCGGGTTTGAAAAAGTGGGGATGTTGCCTATAGCAACCAATCAGATTGTAGCTGTCATTTTGTAGAATATGCTAAATAAATAACTAGAATCTGATTGGTTGCTATAGGCAACATCTCCACTTTTTCAAAACCGCAGTTTAATAAATATACCCCTAATTATTAAATCTAAAGAAAGCAACAGGGTACCCAACAGCACACAGTAGTAATGAGAGGATACTATAAAATGGATGAGGAACATTGAAAAGACTGTGATGTCAAGCAGACCTCTACATAAAAATTATGTTCAAAGAGTTACATTTCGCTGTCTCCCACACATCAGGTTCTTTGGATTATATATAAAAATGAGTTCTTATTTCTTACCGATATTGAGCTACGCAATCTACAAAGCCCAAGTAATTCAACTCAGAGTGAACAACAGCACTTTCGAGAGTCTTTATTCCTGCAACATCGGACAGGACATGTTCCACACTGGCCAGATATCCAGATAGCTCTTCAGTCTTTTCTTGCTTCGGGGTAAAATCGTCTCCAGACAAAAGAAGATCCTCCAGCCTTGCATGAAACCGTTTTCCCTGAGAGAAAATAGCTTGAAAAGAAGTGGACAGATGTTACAAATATTATCGCTCAATGTGTGCATATGCATTATACATAGATATATTACACAAAATAGTTTATTGGTGGGAGGATTTATTACATCACCTCCAAAATATTATTCATTAAAAGTAGAGTAATATGCAATGCCTAGCAGGGAATGCTAGATTTCACATATTTCAACTGTTATCAGAAGTTTGCCGACTGCCTGCAGTTTACGTCAACAGGTATTTCTATACCTGGGGTTTTTGTTACTATATCCTGTAGGGATGATATTTTATTGTAGTCTCTCTATCATGCTATCTCTCCTTCTGCCTTGGAGCAAGCTATGCTTTCTACTACAACTTAAATTAACCTACGGCAAAATTTCCATATGGAAAATAGCAAAAAAGAAGCAAATATGTTTATTTTTAAAAGAAAACACTACAAGAAGAAAGCTACTTTACTATATGTACTGGTAAAATAAAAAACCTTTTGGACAAAAAAAACAAAAAAAGTTTTGAATTATAAATATTCCAAGCACCAAAAGCATAAAAATGTTTATAGTTAATCAGCAGAAAGAGCCTTACAATACCTAACTATACTATATTCAAGAGATTTATTTTCTTCCAGAAAGGTGATTATTTCCCGCTTAACAAATTAAGCAGTAGTCTTCAGACCACAAGGGAAGGGAATGGATTTTGATAAATTAAAATATATTAACATACCTGCTGTGTACGCTATAAACCCTTCTTCCCCCAGTTCCATTATCATTCTCTGTTTCCACCTTTCCAAGTAAAACGCCTGCTCCATAGGCATGGTCTTCTGGAGGATTCGAGTGACACTTGGCAGTCTGTCGTTCGTCATTTGACTTCTGGCCGGCAAGCTAATTTGCACTGGAATGCTGGGATCTGTGTTCTCGACAGACAATAGAACTTTGTTGGGGTTGCTCAGTGAGACACGATTCTGGGGGATCTTGGGTTCGGTTTCCTGAGATGGAAGGTTTGACTTCACCACTTTGCCATACAAGAAATGGTCTTCTTCAAATAACCTATCAGGTGTCTGAGAACTGGTCTTGGAAGTTGTAACCATCCTCACCAAATTTGCATACTTCTCCTGGTCAACATCTCCATAACCATTTAGTTTTTTCTTCCTGCTGAGAGTGCGGCAGGATGTAGACAAGAAAACTGGAATGTGCCCTTGTTGGAATAGGATATTTCCTAGTCTTTTGAAGTTTCTGTTTATTAGCTGAAGAGGTTTCATTGCTGACAACATCAATAAAAAAAGATGTCCACACCGAGACAAGACAATCACCTTTTGAAAAAAAATAAAAATAATATTGTAGAACACCATTTACTACTTGCTGATACTACTGGCAAGCATATTACATGTAGATATAAGTACAATTGAAATGAAGGTAATAACAATAAGGTTAATCTAGCTCAAAGCTCAAACTGGATAATCATGCTAACGGGACATAAGACTAGCCCACATCTTTGGAAAGATATGACAAAAGAGATATCTATCACATGTAGATTCTACACACTCAACTATTTTTTTTTCTCACAATGCACTCACATTATTGTCAGTACATGTGTAATATACAAATCACTTTAACTGAAAAGTTTGCAGACGTTAGAACATTTTGATTGTCCAGTACTTTAAAGCAGTTGTATAGTTATGTGCGTGAGCAGAATGAAAGATCAAAATTAACATTGGCCAAACACTGTGATATCACAGCATGTATGATTTGAAAACAACCGCAATATCTGTTAATGCTCCTATCGAAATTCAGAAGGATCATTATCAGGTATATTTGTGAATGCGTTTGGAAGATGATCGCAAATGACCCCTATCAGACTGTGCATGCTGTCCTCTTCCAAACTGGTCATTCCTCATCATCATACTAATTGTATACTAATAAACCCCAACATCGCTTGATCTGGGAGGCTTTTTCTATTGATCGCTCCGCCTCCGTTAATACTACAAAATAATTCAAATCTCTGAGAACACAGGTATTCAGGTAGTGCACTTGAGGGAAAACATGTTGTAAGTGAATGGAATTATTCAAGGGGACATCCAAGCAATTGCTTTCATTTAAATGCACACAGGTAGGATATTACCCTTAAATCACATTCAGGATCACGGAAAATCAGGCAGTCCTCATTTGTACCTGACGTATTCTAAAAAAACAAAACAAAACCTGATGTTAAATGAACATTTTTTGATAATAATAAAAAAAAAAAAAAAAAAAAGTGGAGGGGCATTTGAAGAGCTCTAAAAAAAAAAAAGAAAAAAAAGGCCATTGGAAAATACACAAAGCTAAAGTTTCAAATTCATATTTTTCGAAAAAAAGAGTGGCCTTAGTGTAAATCTTTCGAGACACATTAACGTTTAGTGTTACTCATCACCTCCGCACCACGCATTATCCGCTTGCACGCTTGACTACAGTCTGTGGAATTTTCCCGGTCACATAAACTTCTAAACTTTCAACTGTTCTCTGAAAATTAACATCTTCATTCAAATGTATCAAATTCCCAAACTTAATTGTCCTAGACTATTCTACCTGATTACCTATTTATCCCCCTTTTTTTTCACCCCACTTGTTTTAGTGTGACACGTTTTGGTGTTTGGTAGCAGGCTGAACCGTTATGGACCCCTCAACCTTGTCCGAGGGAGGAGTGTGTTCCCTCCTTCCCTCCTCCCGAAGGTTTTTTGTCTCTGATGCGTTTCAGATCCCTAAGAAAAAATTATGTGGAACCCATAGATAAAGGGGCCTTTCCTAGACGTACGGCAAAGAGAGTCCCGAAGATCCTTGCCCACTAAGGAACCTTCTGGTCTTGGGGTCAGGGATTAAACAGGCTTTTCTCCTTTTGGAGAGGACCAGATGACCTGCTGACCCCTATAGTACTGCACTTTTTGTAGAGTAGTTTGGCCACAAGTCACAAATTTGGCATGATGAGCACCACACCTTTGACTCACAAAAGAGAAAAAGCAAACAAACAAAAAACAAAGTAAAGCATAACCCCACAAAATAATTTTCTCCCTTGCAATCTGTCTTAGCCAATATGCAACATGAGGAACATAACCTTATGTGTCAAACTCCTAATTTCCTATAGATTGTAAGCTTGCTAAGAAGGCCCTCCTACCCATATGTCTATCTGTCTAGGTTCCCATTTGTAAAGTGCTGGAGTTATATACATAAATATGAATAATTAAATTTACACACAACTGTGCTAATCCTGCATTTCCTCCACTTCCCTTTTCTTCTGCATTTTATTTGTGCTAATTCCTATCATCTTTGTAAATGTCTTTTGAAAAAAAAAAAATACTTTATGCAGAATATTTTGTTCATGCATTTTTTCTTTTGTAAAGTTGGAACTATTTACTTTTATTTTTTATGCGTGCAGTTGATAAATACACGTATACAAAATTAATACAATACAGAAATGAAGAAAACCGATAAACTGAGTCGTATATTATGATTCATTATTTCAAATAAATATCAGCGTGGTAGAATGACTCTGAACAGGTAATTTAGTTCAGATTGCGAACTATCTAGGGAGTAGATATACATTACTACCCATAATACACATTATAATAATACACATTATAGTCCAGAGAGGCACTGAGCCAGCTATAAGCACCCTAATGCTCTCCATCTGTGGAGGAACTGGGACTCCAGCAAGTCCTGTCAGCTCAGCCTGCTGATATTTTAATCCCACATTTGTTGGTGAACCTCGTAAAACTCTGCCACCTACCCCGTTATCCCCTCGCTGTGATGCTAAGGTTCAGCTATAACACACATGGCAGATGGCACCAACTTACGGCAATGGCTGGATCCCCATCATCTAAAGGACCTTCTGACGTCACCGGGTCATGTGACTTCAGCAGTCACATGACACACGGGGGAGGCGTCTTCTGTCTGTGTTCTTGTGCAGCTTCTGAAAGTGATAATGAATCAGGTAGAGCAGTGTTGTAGCAGCAGCAATAGTTCTACTGAATGCAGATGGGAAACTAGTTTTACCTGTCAGGTTTATTCAGATGTGAGGCGCTTTTCAGGCATTCATCCCAGAGAAGAGTTTTAAAAACAGGACACCTTGAAGGTCATTAGCTGGTTTACATGTCAGTAATTGTAAATTTCCAATATTGTGAATGAGTATTTCGAAAGTTGCATTGCACGTTCTATGTTTTCAGTGCTAACATTAAATCAGATATACTTAGTAATGGAGAGTGATTGATCCGAATTGTGCTTTGGCTTTTGCTGTATTCCTTTTTATGACTCCCATAGTGAGTTCCAGAGTAGGTACTGTCCCAGCAATGGAGGGAGGCAAATTTACTTACTGCTTTCAGATTTAACAAATTTAACAAGTGCTTTCTGAGAGCTTTGAGCAGGGCTGTCTTTCTGACTGGGTACGATGGGCAGGGGCCCAGGGGAAAGGGGACCCAAGGCAGGACACAATGAAAATAAAGAAATCCTGCAAAAACAAAAAAAAATCCCAAAACCTTACTTAAGCCTCCAAATAGCAATCCAATGTCAGCACTCCCCCTCAGCTACTGACACCAACATGCCTCTCAGACACTGTGCTTGATCCAAGGTTTAAGACCTACATTGAGTCTTTACTTGTAAATGAGCGAGATGTTAACTTTTGCAAGGAGCTATTGCTCAGCAAGTTGGCCGCTGAACTGGGCCTCGGCTTGACGACGTGTCCTCCTTCACTTTCTCAAGCTGCTGCTGCTTGTAATAAATTAAATTTCCCAAAAAGAAGCAGGGAAGACGCAGGGGGCAGACCAGAACAATTTAACATCTGGGCTGGTTTGAAGGATTTTTCAAAAAAATGTGTCACCTTGCCCATAACTCCATCCAATACGAGTATAAACATGCAAAGGATGGTGGAGGATTATTTTCAAGAGGTAATTGATATGGAAATGTGAGACGGTCCCTTTCCTTACTGGGAGGAAAAGCAGGCCATTTGGAAACACATGTACAAACTTGCTTTGCAATACGTAATGTCACTCACCGGACCGTGAGTGCCTCTTCTCCTGTTATTAGGAACCGTGGCCGTCCGCCATCCTGATGGTCTGCGCATGCGCAGCCTCTATGAACCCTTCAGACCTGTTGCTTTTAGTTAATTGGCTGATTAGGTAACACTCCCTATTTAAAGCACCTGTGGTCATTACCTCGTTGCCTGATCTTGGAGTCTCATGCCCTGTGAGTCTCTGAAGGTGTTCCTGTGTTTCTCCTCGTGTCTTCAGTCCCAGCTGATTCTTGACTATTGCATTGCCGGTTTCCAGACCGCTTCAACTCACCTGTGTTTCATCGTGTCTTCAGTCCCAGCTGATTCTTGACTTTTGCATTGCCGGTTTCCAGACCGCCTCAACTCTCCTGTGTTTCATCGTGTCTTCAGTCCCAGCTGATTCTTGACTTTTGCATTGCCGGTTTCCAGACCGCCTCAACTCTCCTGTGTTTCATCGTGTCTTCAGTCCCAGCTGATTCCTGACTATTGCATTGCCGGTTTCCAGACCGCTTCAACTCTCCTGTGTTTCATTGTGTCTTCAGTTCCAGCTGATTCCTGACTACTGCATTGCCGGTTTCCAGACCGCCTCAACTCTCCTGTGTTTAATCATGTCTTCAGTCCCAGCTGATTCTTGACTATTGCATTGCCGGTTTCCAGACCGCTTCAACTCTCCTGTGTTTCATCGTGTCTTCAGTCCCAGCTGATTCTTGACTTTTGCATTGCCGGTTTCCAGACCGCTTCAACTCTCCTGTGTTTCATTGTGTCTTCAGTCCCAGCTGATTCTTGACTTTTGCATTGCCGGTTTCCAGACCGCCTCAACTCTCCTGTGTTTCATCGTGTCTACAGTTCCTGCAGATTTCTGCATAAATTATCATTGCTCCACTCGTGTCAAGTTCTCTGCCTGTGTGCTACACAGACACGGATTACCGCTACCACTCTCCTGTGGCCTCTACTCGTGTCGGCGTTCAGCCGCTCAGCTATCCCTGTGTTTCTCTCGTGACAGCCTGCTCAACTGAATCGTGGTATGCTTACCTTCTATTGTCTTTACTAGTTTAATGCATATCCGCTTGGACTGTGTCCTGCTCATCTACGGAGTCCTCTATCTTCAGAAGATATAGATGCTATTGACTTTGTCTCATTTGACCTGGATCCCACTAGTGACTTTGTATCTCTCAAGCAGCACTTGTCATTTGCTATTGTATCGTGTATACCATTTGGGATCAAGTTCCTTGTGCTCTCCGTGTTACCTTCTATGTTCCACTCATCTACACTAGTGCCTATCCTCACCTATAGCAGTGGTATAACTTGCTAAACGCAGACCACTGACTCCCAGTTTCCTATTGGCACCAGTTACAAGTTTCCTCACTATAAGCAGTGGTACAACTTGCTGTACACAGACCACTGACTTCCCCGTTACCTACTTGCACCTGGAACCAGTCCCATCACTACAAGCAGTGGTACAACTTGCTGTACGCAGACCACTGACTTCACTACCTCCTATCTACTCCTGGACAATTCCTCTCACTATAGCAGTGGTACAACTTGCTGTACGCAGACCACTGACTTTCCTCACGTCTTCACGTCCATCAAGATTCTCGTGTTCATATTGTCTAATCCATAACCAGTTGCTGCTAGTCATAGACTTTCCTTTAGCATCCTCTCACCATCTGCTGATTCTCCTGTTCCGCTAGTCACCCTGCTATCAGAGGACCACTGTGTGTATACATGACTCTGGTAAGACTACATCTGGTGATATCCTGGGCAAAGACTCCTAGTGCCCGTGACACCTAAGCTGCCCACCCTCCAGTGTGTACTCTGAACGAGTGTTCAGCACAGCAGGGAACTTAGTCAGTAATCGCCATAGAAGGTTACTTCCCAAAAATGTGGAGAAAATGATGTTTAGAAAAATGAACTACATCTTCCACGAGGAAGGCCTTCACCATCCAAAACATCCAAGCACTGACTGTTCTCTAATAGCGGATTTAAGCGGCGATGAATTGATAGTCTGTGATGGTGACGTACACACTAATGAGGGTGAGGAAGAAGATCCAGATGATGACGATAACATCCTTTTAAAACTTTCTATTTAAGTCTAGGGTGCAATCTACCCCCAAAGAGGAAAGGGACTTGAGGCATTTCCATATCAGGTACCGTCTTGAAAGGCTGCTGTTTGGCCAATTTATCCTTAAGGGTAGGGTGTCATACACACAGTGACCCCAAAATGGCTTTCTCCATTTCAATTAATATTGTACAGTCTATAACGGCTGAATTTTTTGGTATTTTCGACAAGTGGAGGGGGGCCTATAGAGACAGAAAGCATACTGCCTTTTTCCATTTCTTTACATATTTAACTATAAGTGTAGGGTGTAATATACATCCAAAGACGATGGCTGCATTGCCAATATGCATAAATAGAAAGGAAGACAATTTGTTTTGTGTGTAGAATTAATGAAGGCCTACCTACCAGGAATTAAACTGTTTTTTTGATAATTTAATAGCTTTACAATTAGATTACTTATCCAAGAAACAGGTGGAGCACTAAATTTTGTTATTTTAGCCCCAAAAACATTGATTTTGCAACAACCAAACAAAACCAAACCCAAAACACGCAATGGCGGTTTTGCAAAACCAAAACCAAAACACGACGGTAATCCAGATCCAAAACCGCATACAAAACCAAAACACGGGGGTCAGTGACCATCTCTAGTCTAAATAGTTGCATAACCACCCATAGGGACAGGAGCTAAGCATCCTGCTTAGAATTCCTGACAAGAACATTTTATTTTTATCAGGTCTACAAATAGCTGAAATCATGCAATGAATAGTTCTGTAGATCAAGTTTACCTTTGTACCTTCAATAAAATTTTCCAGGTCTTTCCCTTCTGTGTCCAGGCTTGTACACCTTTGGGGAGTGGCACAAGTTACCAGCTTCTGTTTCACTGTATAAGTTGTGGTTTTTGTTACCTAGGACTCCAGCCCATTGCGGCCTTCAAGAAGAGATTGGACTCTTAGAGACAGAGATGGCCTTGAGCATTCCTGGAAGACGCCTTCACCCACTTATCAGCGCAGCTCAGGAACATATGAGCGCCCTATATCTGGGAGCTTGGCAAACAGGAGTAGGATTGTAAGGATTCTACTAGGATCACTTCAATTCTAATCCAGTAAATGCTAAACATGGATTAAAAACAAACGTAACATTATAAAATAGTTTAATAATCACTGTGAAATGTTTATATAAAAAATAGTGCAGCGCTTACTGGCTGTCTAATGTGTTTTCTCTAGTGTGTTTTATATACCCATTTATCGTCTATTTGTTGTCTCTTGTCCTGTGTCCTGGCCCTGCAAGTGAACTGATGTAACCTTACATTCAGGAGCACACTGGATGATGTCACAATGCACTGACTACAACAATGCTGGCTGGGCTAGCTGCTCGGTCATAGTTTACACAGCTAGAGGTGTTCATGCAGCAGCCATTTATTTTCTGTCTAAAATTTAACTTTTTCTAAAGACACTTATTCACAGTTTATCTATCTTCTCCAGTCCACCACATCATCGTCTTAACCATCTTGGTAAGATCCATTGGAGAGATCTCAAAGCACTTATTCTGGATTGCAGAGTCAGCAACAAGTTTGGGATTCCAAGAGGCCAGAGCTGTCTTATTTTGGTTGTACTCCTCTGCCTGGTGTAAAAAGTACCAGTTCCAGCTGCAGTGCTACTACAGGTATGCTGACCCCTTCCCGCTTGTTCCTCCCTAGATCTAAAATTCACTTCTGGTCTGGTGTAGAGTCCTTTGGACTTGGTTGTGATGGAAGGTACATCTTCCCTAGCCAAACATTAGTCCATTGACTAATGTTTGGCTAGAACTCCCTATTACTTGACTACTACCCCTAACCCCAATGTGCAGAAGATGTTTGTGTAGCCTTTAAATAAGAATAAACGCCATGTTCCGGATCATGCGGTAGAACCTAAGATGACCCTACCAAATTATGCCACTGTTTGGAAAGTCCCTGGTTAGGTATGTGTAGATATTACTGTGCTTGACGAGACTACGATAATATATGTTAATGAGAGTTTTATGTATCTTGACAAGGGGCCTGGAAGTATGTGGGTCAGCCCAAAGCTCCAATCCTTTTTTTTCTATATGTTCCAGTGAAATGTGGGGAACTTGTTCAAGGATTTCTCTTCCACTTCTGTTATGGAAAAATACAAGGACAAAGTCATATCAGAATATACTGATTTATTTTATACACACAGTACAGACCATTAAAATAAAAATGAGCAATGGCTATTAATTATACACCTTTTATAGCCTAAAACTACAATATAATTATGTTGATAACTACGTCATATAGGCTTTTTTTTTTTTACCAATAATATCACCCCATCGCCTGTAGCAAAATAGGCCTTACCACAACCTTACTTTTCTCCCATCATGAGGGGATACATTTTATTAGATAAGTGGAGATATAATACCATATCATATGTCAGCATATTAAGTATTGAGTAACTTCTGCCAAATAAAAAATTTGATTTATTAACTAATATACTATTAACCCTTATGTATCTTAAGTATAACATGTTTTAACTTCCATTTTTATCTGCATTGTTAAACAATGACTCTAGGGTCAGGAAGTAAGTTTATTATATATTTTCATGAAGTGGTTAATTGTTAACTGTTGGATTTCTCTTGATCAACACAATTAATAACTCTAGGCCCATAAGGATTGATAGAGCAGCTAGAGTATAATATTTGGCTAAGATGGAGGTGTGATTTTATGAACTGTGAAATGCACAATTCAGTTTCTAGGATGGCTGAGGTATGTCCTAAAGTGGATACTGCAGGGAAATTTTTTATTTTCCTTTCACTAACATTACTAGTCAAAGATAGCGATAGTTTTCAGTTTAAGCTACTCGGCAGGGGCATAACTGGAGAACTAATATGTTAATGGAACTTTTACAGGTTTCTAACATTCTGGAGATCTAGTGTGTACTTTACATATTGACATGGAAAAGCCTGATCTCCATAATCTGCTAACACTTAATTGTTGTCTCCAGATGCATCAAGCAGGTATGGGCGGTTTCCTAGGACCTCTTCAGTGGTGTTTCATTCTGATCTGACAATGGAGCATGAGAGAGAGAGGAGAACTGACTCCTCTATACATGGAATTCTAGATCATGAACATGGAAATAGTGATAATACACCTTCATGTAAGTATTTTGAATGATATGTTATATATTCTTGCAAAGTTTGTGTACACGTACATTTATGTTTTTGTTTTAAATTGTTGTAATAAAAATAGATCCCACATCATTCTTGATTTCTATCTCACAGATAATATTAGATTTTCTTTCACTTAACAATTCCCCTTCAAATGGCACCAAAATAAGACAAAATATTTAGGTATTTACATATCTAAACAATATAGTCAGCTTTTCCAAGCTAACTACCCAATACTACTATCTGAAATTAAATCTGATTTAGAGACCTGGAGTAAAAATCTCATCTCCTGGATAGGACGTATTAATTCAGTTAAAATGAACATTTTGCCCAGATTACTATATCGTTTTCAAGCCCTTCCCATATGCATCCCCCCTTATGTTTTCAAATTTTTGCAACATTATACCTCACAATTTATATGGGGCAGAAAGCGTCCAAGAGTCCGGCTCCTCGTCCTACAGAGATCAACGCGGGATGGGGGTTTTGGGGGTCCCCAATTTTAAAAACTATTTCTTGGCAGCGCAACTTGCCCAATGTATTTTTTTGGAATTCTTTGGGTTCCTCCAGAGTTTGGGTCTCTATTGAAGCCGAAAGCTTGGGTATTTGTTCCGCTTCCTCTCTCTTGTGGCTCCCTCGCACTAAACGCCCTCAGTCCGCTCTTTGTCACCCAGTTGTGTCACATTCGCTCTCTCTCTGGGATTGAGCAAACACAAAATTTAATCTCGCCCCAGCTCCTAGTCTAATCGTTCCTCTCTTTGATAACCCTGATTTTCCACCAGGTCGTATAATCTCGTTCTTTGATTATTTGAAAAAGAACGATGTTTATTATCTTAATGATGTCACAAAAGATACTTCTTTTCCCTCATTCGAAGACCTAAAAACTAAGTTCAATATCCCCAACACTTTTTTTCCCCAATATTTACAACTAAGAAATTTTCACTCCACCACTAAATTATCTTTAACAATCAGGCCGTTGAGTCACTTTTCCTCCGGCGATTTTCTACCAATGGCCTTATATCTTTGCTATACGGGGAGATGAGGGTCCCTGACTCAGACACCCAAGATTCCCATGAGCGAGCCTGGGCGGAGGATCTTGGAGATCCCTTAGATAGAGAGGATTGGGATGAAATAAAATCAAACACTGCCTCTAGCTCAGTCTGTGTGAAACTGAAAGAAAATGCCTATAAGCTTCTTTATCGATGGTACTTGGTCCCAACCAAATTACAAAAAATATATCCGGACTCATCCAACTCATGTTGGAGAGGATGTTCATTGAAAGGGTCCTTCCTCCATATCTGGTGGCAATGCCCCAAGCTTGTCCCATTTTGGTTGGAACTACGGAACTTTGCGTCTCAGATTCTACAGGTTGACATCCCGGTCTCTCCCAGATTTTTCCTTCTCCCACTTGGAATTCATCCGCTACCAAACAAAAATGTCCCGTCACATAGTTTCTGCTGCATTGTGTCAAATTGCCACTAATTGGAAACAACCCCCCCGCGCCTACTATGCAGACAATTATTAATAGGGTTTGGCACTTATACAAAATGGAGTGTATGACATGCATATTCCGTAATACTTCTAATTCATTTAATAAAGTCTGGTTGCCGTGGATATAATTTTTTCAAATTCAAACTCCTTTTGTCCTATGATTTCTCTACAACAATCCACTTGATACCCCTTCTTAACCCTTTACCTCTTTCATCCCTACCTCACCCTTCCCTCTTCGATCTTTTATCCTGCTTTTTCCTTCTTTTCTTCTATTGATGGCTTCCCGCACCGCCCCCTATTCTATCCTGTCCACCTTCTGCGGACTAACTTCTCTTTTCTGTTTCTTCTTCTTTCTATCTTCAAAGTAAAATTTGGTCAATGCCTTGATTCGTCTCTTTATGATATATACTGAATGTATTAGTCCCTGAATACGCATAACTTGACTGTATCATAACATGTCTTGGACTGATGCTTATTGTTGACCTTTGCAAAAATAAAATCTATAAAAAAAAAAAAAAATAGATCCCACATCACCATAGCTGTGAGCCAGGCAGCGGTGACTCCTGGTCAATTGATGGGGTGTAATGACATGAATATTCAGTCCACAGAATGTGTGCACAGATTTCTGTATCTTACCCCCACCATCACACATCTTCAGTCTGTCTGCTTCCATTGCAGAAGTCTTTCACCAGGCTCTTGACTGTGGGTCAAGTGGACCTTTTGGCTATCTAGGGTGAGGAGGGGCTTCACACTGCTGTGCCCCATCACTGATCCTCCTGTCAGTCACTAGTGTCCTAAGCAGGGAGGATTGAGTTACACTGTCTGACCCCCTTCATGTTTATCTTCCTAAATCAAGGCTGCCTAATCCTTTGTGGTGCTACTTCTGAAAGATTTTTCATCTCTTAAGCACAAAAATACTTTGGTCTTGAACATTCAATGGCTGCCTGAAGCTACGGCAGTCTGCTCTGTCAGGATCCTAACATCCCCATATTGGGAGTCCATGTGCAGTTCTCAGCTTTTCTTTCCAGGAAGCTTGGCAGTTTTGGCTACTCTTCAGGTCTTCATAAGTCATGGCAGCTGTTCTGTGTTGGCTTTTGGTTGTCTAAGCAATATCCACTTGTCTCCAGTTGACAGTCAAGCTCCTGGACTTGCATGGCTAGATTATTAAAAGGGCTAAGTCATCACGGAGGCCCAGGACAAGTGTAGAGGTTTATGGGATCAGTTTTCTAAGTCATAAGTCATTGATGCATCTTTCCTGGAAAATTATCTTCTATAGAAAATTCAGCTATTAGCTGTGCTTAAAGTGGTGACATGTAGTACAAAAAGCACAGCATAATCAGTTTAAATCTATTAAACAAACATTAATTCACTGAATATATATATATATATTTTTTT
The DNA here is from genome assembly GCF_038048845.1 of Mixophyes fleayi. Lineage (NCBI taxonomy): Eukaryota > Metazoa > Chordata > Amphibia > Anura > Limnodynastidae > Mixophyes > Mixophyes fleayi. Next base: position 292,088,407 of record NC_134404.1, on the reverse strand, counting down.
TATCCTTGCCATGCTGCTGGTAAACTATGGGGACTATGAACAACACTTGTTCTGTGGAGTAACACAGCATAACTGCAGTAACAACTTGTGTTTAACATGATGACTTAATGAAGGAAGCCATTGGGATATTCTGTCTTAAAGGTCTCTGAGTAGTGCATGTTGGTTCAACTTTCCCAGTCAGAGAAACCTTCCTTTTGTAGCAGTCCCATTGGTAACTGGTTACTATACATATTATCTCTTGGGATTTTGCGATTGTAACAGAATTGTGGTGACATTGCACATTTCACATCCTGACTCTGCTTTATATAAATTTCCCTTACTCTAAAAAGTGTTAAAATAGAAGTTATTCTTGTCCTAGGACAGCAATGCATTTGTGGCCACGGAGTCTTACTATAGCTAGCTGGCTTCCCAGGGCCGGTGCTAGGGTCATTGGCGCCCTAGGCGCACTGTCAAAATCGGTGCCGTGACACTGTCAGGCCGTGATGATGATGTCACGCCTGACAGTCAGTGAGTGGAGGAGAGGAGAAGGAGCTGAGAGGCAGCAGTGTTGATCAATAACCCCTTCCCCCCCTCCCCGTGGATTTATCTGAACGCTGTGCGACGGCCGTGGAAGGTATGGTCAGCGGTCGCCGCACAGTTTTAAAGTTATTTTATTTCTAAGGCGCCCTCCAGAGCCCGGCGCCCTATGCAACTGCCTAATGGGAGCCTGTGGCTTCCACTAGAACAGTATCTCATGCCTCTGTGGTCGGCTTATTTCAGGGTTTCTTTTTCAGTGTAAGGTCAGGGAATGGATGTGTATGAATAGATCCTCAGAAATCTTGTAATAACCTTCTGCACATAATATAAATTCACTGCATGTATGTCCTGTATCTGATTACATGCTAATGTTCCCAAATCTATTTTACTGCTCAACTTTATGTGAAGTACATAAGGTGCAATAAGTAACATGCTCCCTCTTTATACAAGCTGTGAATTTGCACCTATTGTGACACACCCATTGTATGTATCACTTTCTGTGCAGGTTTATACCTCCTGTTTGCCAGAGATATTTAATATAGTTGCCCTTTCGTTCCATAAATGACATGTAGAACTGCAAGCATTTAATGCTGTAGCCTAGGTGAAAAGGAGTTGAGTCAAAATACACCCCAGTATATTGCTCACACTACTCCTTTTTGACCCAAACAAGTGTGTCCTCTGGCTTGCCTTGTTTATTACTTGCCAGGGATCAGATGAGAAGCTGGTACATATTTTACTAGGTTATCATTGCAGCAATTCTTTGAGGTTCTCCTTTACCCTAAAACACAACCCTCTTATGTAGTCGGGAATGAAGGTGGTTAGGCTAAACCCTTTGTTCTCATGGGTAGACTCGGTTGCCAATAAGAATGCCCTCTGCAATTCCTTTTGTCTAAGGTATTTTTGGCCTGTACATTAATCAGAAACTGTTTCCTTCTGTGTCCGTATCCCAGACACACAGGATTCGAGAGCTTTGTGTTTTTTTGTGCATCTGGGTAACCTTAATGAGTCGTTGCCCAAAAAGTGTAATCCAATGTGCCTGCCACTTGTTTTGAGTTTAACCAAATCATTTTTGTCATATGCGATGTGGATGATCCAGGGCTTATTTACACTGGGTGCTCTGTTTCTTCCCACTTCCAAAAACATACTAGTAGGCTAATTGGCTGCTGACAAAATTAACCCAATGAGGCGGAGACTGATGTGGGACAAATATTTTCTGTATAGCGCTGTGGAATTGGTGTCGCTATATAAATGATGATGAAATGTTGATATCAGTTGTGGCCACCTACATTTGAGGCTAAACTTGATGGGTCCTGTTGTTTGTGTTGAGTTGTAGGAACTGTCAGTGTTTAGCAATGTTTTTGAGCTGGCAAACGGTCTGTACCCCAATATGTTTTGTGCTATGTTCACCACTTGGCCAGCACAACAAGCATGGTCGTAGGCTTCATTACCTGTTTACCATATACATTTTGTATGTGTTTAGCATTTAAGTTTCTAGTTTACCTGGTCATCTGGACCTGAACAATCTTAAACCTTCCTGTTGTTAGCATTTGTTTCAAATTTGTATGCTAAAGTTCTGCTTGTAACTTAATATACTTAACTGTAAAATATTTTTTGAAAATGCAGATCTTCAGGACAGAGTTTCTTCATGTGCACAGGGCGCACGACCAAAAGAAAACTGTCTAAGCACAGTTCAACTTAACACATCTATCAACCACCAGTTGCCTTCTCAGGGTTCCTCATTCAGAGATTCAAGCAGGAGTTTAAGACCAGTAGCTTCTACAGATTTGCGTTCTCCACAAAGGGACAACTCATTAGACTTTCGCAGTGCTACAAGTAGAAATGAAGCAGCTACAAGGATTACATCAGGAAGAATATCGTCTGTTCAGCAAAGACCTGCTAGTGACAATACAACCAATACTGAAGGCAGACGTACAACAAGGCATTTACTGTCTCGCCTTGCATCTAGCATGTCTTCCACCTTTTTCTCCAGGCGATCCAGCCAGGATTCCATAAACAGAAGGTCACCAGATGCAGAAGTAGCACACTCAAGTCTATGTAAAGCTTCTCCTCAGCCAAGCCCTGCCACACCTGGTAACATGGATACACCAGAAAATAGGCCTTCTGAACGATCTCGGGGATTTACATTTCTTAGGAGGCGGAGAAGGGGTCTGTCAACGGTGTCTCCAAATCAAAGTTCTGAATCAGAAGCTGAAAGCTACAGGTCAGAAGACTCTGAAATGAGGACTCCGGCATCATGGTTGCCTTCATCTCTTAGGAATAGGTGGACACGTCTCATTTCTAGGAGAAGACGGGAGGGAAGACATGAAACTGCCAGAGCATCATCTACCTCTGACTCAGGTAGGATACACAGTCCTTTAAGGAGGACAACTCAAACCTCAACATTAGGTGAAGCACAAACTGTTCCTCAACTAGCTGCAGCTTATGCCAACTTTACACCATTGTCTGCAGACTCCCCTAGTGGCGCTGCAAATACTGCTTCTATAGCAGATGCCATCTTCAGCAGGAGAAATTCAGGAATTTCAGACATGCTTCCCAGCTCCTTCTTACACTTCTCAGTGCCGGCTGCTCTAGGGAACTCCTTATCGGATAATGTCATGATAACTGTAGACCTTGTTCCCTCAGGTAGGACAAGTGATGGACAAGAAAGTGAAAAGTCTGAAAACTCAAGGGACCCTGAAAAACTTAAGAAAGCTCAAGAAAGGCAAGTTTTTATTTGTGGTTGCGGTGATTAAAGGACTTTCTCTTAAGCCAGACAGGACGAATAGGTCCTGGCCAGCACCATACAGTTTAAGAAAAGTTTCTCCAGGCCATTGACTATGGGCCTGATTCATTAAGGATCTTAAATGAAGAGGATTCTTATTTCAGTCTCCTGGACAAAACCATGTTACATTGCAAGGGGTGCAAATGAGTGTTCTGTTTTGCACATAAGTTAAATACTGACTGTTTTTTCATGTAGCACACAAATACTTGATAGCTTATTTGTACACTGAAATTTAAAGTTGATATGTGTGTGCTACATGAAAAAACAGTCAGTATTTAACTTATGTGCAAAACAGAATTCTAATTTGCACCCCTTGCAATGTAACATGATTTTGTCCAGGAGACTGAAATAAGAATCCTCTTCATTTAAGATCCTTAATGAATCAGGCCCTATAACCTTAAATGTTCTTATCTGTGTTCTTGCACAGGGGAATGTATCTTAGTCAGTTTTATGCTATCTGCATGTGGTGGCTATAAGCACAGTTGTCTACCTCTTTGCCCACACTTGTCATTTAGTCTTTATGATGCCTGGCCATGTTCTCCAGTAATGATGATCTAGGAGACTGCAAGCAATTAGACTAATGTTTACTCTTAAATTCCCAAAAGCCTCACATGTTAAACCTTGACTATATACTGATCTAAGAGGATATTTGAGCTTTGTTTCCTATAAAAATGTTGCATGCCTCTGTTGCCCTTTTTAGACATTTGTTCCCAACTCTGTATGGTCCTTTGTCCATGTGCTGCTCAAAAACCAGGAGACTCGTACACTACCAGACTAAAAGCAAGAGCCTAACACACTAGTGTAAAATGTCAAAAACACTATTTGAGAGCTTAATGTATTTCTCTGATTAGGTCCTGGTGGTGGGGTGGTTTATGTATGTGTTTGCATAAATATTGGCAAGTTGTGTATTACAACATAGATAGATTTGATTTTTTTTTTTAGCCTCCATCTGAAGGACTGGGAAGAGGAGGAAGGTGACTTGTGTAAATTCTGCCTGACTGGAATGTCCACTCCAACAGATCCCTTTCTTGAGCCATGTAAATGCTCTGGGAGTCTGCAATATATACACCAAGACTGTATGAAGAAATGGTTACATACTAAGATCAGTTCTGGTAAGTGCTGGATTGTTGCCTCTGACTTGCTTGCATACACTAAAATCTGGAATTGATCCCCCCCAGAATAAAGATATTGATAGTTTTAAGTCTTCTGTATCGTCCAAAATATATTCTACCCATATGCCCCTTTCTTAAGTAAGACACTGAACAATTGTCAGATGTGGTTTCTAAATGGCTTGGAAAAACTAAACTGTTTCTTCTGATTTAATCTAAATGTCTACTTCTGAGCAATAAATCATTCAGATTAGCATGTGCCATACTATACCATATGTTCTATCTAATGTAAAACTGTCAGGGCCGACTTCTCAGCCAAGCTGCCTTCAAGATCCAGACTCCAGATGACATCTATTTATCTTAAATGATAAAAGCTTAAGCCCCAATGTTGGGTCTGTCACAAATGTTAGACATGGCCAGTTCCTAACACAAGCCAGTCCAGGGCTGAGAGTGTGGGAGTTGAAGGACTTGGTGGCTGTGGACTAGGTTTGCTAGAAGTCCTGTTTTTCTTACAAATGTTTCCTGCTTGGATGTAAAGTGTAAATCTGGTTCATTTCTCTGCATTCACTGAAATTGCCAATTTAGTATAGAAAATTGGAAGGAGGAAATTAGCCTGGTCAAAATGGCTTGACTAATGAGCAGTATGCTCTTTAGCCCAGGTTATTACTGACAAATAACGTGTGAGTGACTTTCTGGTTTTTGTTTGATCTATTTCAGGTTCTAGTCTAGAAACTATAACTACATGCGAATTGTGTAAGGAGAAGCTGGAGCTGAACCTGGAGGATTTTGACATTAAAAAACTTTACCGGGCGCCCGCAAATGAGAGAGTAAGTAACTCCTGGATGCAACGCTGCCTTGTCCTCATCAGGAGAATGTTCAATAGACGTCATTGAACGTATTAGATAAGGAACAAATAAAAGTTCTTTTTATGCTCTTAATTATTTATTTTTTTTTATTTTTTTTTAATAAACTTTTCATTCACCTCCTTTAAATGTTTGTCTGGTAATGACTTTCCATGTTCTCAGAGTGATACATACCATATAATCCATTCATGTTGTGATATTCAGAAAACCCACTCATTTCATTACCCTTCTAGCTGCGCCTTATTCCAAATCTCTGTTTTTTTATCTATAATTTTGGGAATTCTAGTGGGTATTTCCAAGAGAATCGGGCTGCATTCCCCACCCTTTCCCCCATCCTATATGAGCGCAGGAAGGACACCTACTTTATGATACATAAAATAGGCTGCAAATGGTATTATGTTATGTGTCGGAGAGCAGCCTCTGCTATCTTCCAGATCTGACAACTTATCAAATAATCAAACCGGCAAACAGTAGTTTACTGTAATGGACACCCAGGATTCCAGCCTAAATCTTGCGCTCACCGATCCCTTAGTTTAAAATCAACTCGTGCCTTCCCCAAAACAGGCACACACTTCCACACCTCTTCCCAACTGCCACCATGTATGTATAAGGCTCATAACAAACCTCTGACATAATTACCCAATTGCACACACTCTGCGCTCTGATAGGTAAGAGTTTACATTCCCCACATTGGAATTTAAAGGGTTAACACAGCCATGCAGTCAACCTCTTCTAAACAGGCAGGGAATTTGTTTAGAGCAATAAGGATAGTACTTAAATTTAACATATAAAATAGGTACAATGCTTACAGGTTATAAAAACAATTAATAAAAGATTATATAACATAAGCAAAACATGTAAAATAAAAGGATAGTTTGAGTATAAACTTGCATACGAGTTGTATAATCTGCCCCAAGGGAAATTGGCTTGGAAAATGGACAGCTTGTCAATGTTGATTTCCCAAAAGTTTGACCATATCTTCTAAGTGGTTTCCTTTTTTTGTGCCGGTAAGAAAAAACAGGACGGTTTCTCAGACCTCAGGAGGAGTAGCTTTATCAAAGGGATTATCATAAACAGAAGTATTTGATACGAACGAGTCAACCTACAGGAGGGGGTAGTATTGGGGACATCAATGGTGTAACCAAGGGGCCCAGATTTGATAAAACTTATCGTCTTTATTGCGGAGGTGGAAAAGTGATTTTTTCCATGCTAGCAATGAACTAGACATAAGACTTTAGAGAAGAGACGCGGGGAGGTGCTGCACTTTTCCAGGATTTGGCTATCAGGCACCTAGCGGCCGCCAAAACGTGCAAAGCCAATTTTGCAGAGGGGACATCAGCATCTTGTATAGGGTAGCAAAGGAGGAAGGACCAAGGATCCTTCTGGATAGGGAATTGAAGAAGGGAGGAAAGGAGAGAAGCTACTCTATCCCAGAAGGAGGAGATGACAAGGCAAGACCACCAGATGTGAAAGAAGGTACCTCTATGGCTGCAATCCCGCCAACAGGCCGGGGAGGTAGTTGGGTACATTTTAACTAGTCTGTCGGGCGTAAGGTACCATCTGTAGAGAATCTTGTATGCATTCTCCTTAACTAGACTGGAGATGGAACTAGAGGCTACATTCGATCTGATGGTCTCCCAGCAGTCCTCCTCCGGGAAGGGACCCAAATCTCTCTCCCACTTCCTCTCGTGACTACTCCCGGAGACCAACAATTTGTCTAGAAGCAGATTATAGATTGAGGAGATCATGCCTCTCCGAAGCGGTGAGGAGAGACAGAGGGACTCAAAGGATGATATCAATGGAGGTGAGTTGCCCGACAGGAGAGAGAGAACGAAATGCCTGATTTGAAAGTATTGGTAGAATGGCGGGTTTAGTGTGGGAAATTTGGAGCGGAGGGCATCAAAGGTTATAATACCTCCTTGATCTAGGAGGTCCCCGGCAAATCGAATACCCGCGCCGGTCCATGATAGAAAGAAGGACCGAATTCCACCTGGGGCATGATATTCAATGAAGTTGAGGACACAGAGAGATGGCTTTTACAGGTCTCCCAGAGCCGGGCAGCAAATAGAAGGGTAGGGAATCTCTTGATCCGTGCAAGCCTAGACTGCTTAGGCAGGCCCCAGATACTAGATAGGTTTGGTAGGGAGAGGTAAGCTGCTTCTATATCCGCCCATGCGTGAGAGGCCGGAGGAGCAAAGGAGGTGACAATGGAACTAAGGTGGGCTGCCCAGCAATATGCTTTCAGATCCGGAAAGCCCCTACCTCCGCATTTTGTAGGTTTCTTAAGCTGGGTTAGTCGGACCCTGGGAGCCCTACCCCGCCAGACAAATTTAACTAAGTGTCGCTGCATAGCAATTAATTCAGAGATGGGGACCCTAACGGGGAGTGTCTGGAATAGATAGAGGAGTGGGGGGAGAACAGACATTTTAACGGCGATGATCCTGCCCAGCCACGAGATAATTAGGGGTCTCCAGGAGAAGATGTCAGATTTAAGTTTGAGGAATAGAGCCGGGTAATTCTCCTGGTAGAGGGACTCATAGGTGGTGTGGTTTCCTTTTTTAAAGACACTTTCCACCTTTTCCCTTCTACTGGGATGTTGTCTCTAGGGGAGGCCTGTGAGTTTTACAACCACAATTTATATCTTCCCTGTTTAATCTCCAATGCTAAAATGTAACACTTTCCTGGGGACTGTCACACAGACCCATTCTTATGATTTGTAAATTTGTATTGGATTTATTAATCTACGGATACCAAACAAAGGTTAAGTGTATTATTTGAGTTGATACTCATTTTCTGTCATTCCCTGCAAGACATAGCATTATTACGTATGGTATGCCCTTCCTCATCCTATTGTCACATTTCAATGCAGAAAATCACAGCTAAGAAGCCCGGAATATGGTGAAATACACAATATTTCTTTTGCACATACAGTTAGGGGACACTGCTCACCATGGGTTATAGAGAGAGCTGTGTGGAGTTAGGCACTAAAAAGACCTCTTTGGCCTGCTCCTTTCCCCTTTATGCCCCCTCTCACCAGAGATATCCGTTTTTATTTTAGTGCCACTGGAGTAGGCACGTATTGCTTTCACTTAGATTTTATTTTATTTAATTTTTTTTTCTTTCTGACTGCAGTGTTCGTGAACACTGCAGCAGGGAGGGAGAGCGCAGACAGAGCTTAAAGCCATAGTTTCCCCTCCAACTTACGCTGAACACTAAAATAGGCTGCCGGGCAGAAGTGATTACTCTGTCACTTAGACAGTGACCAGGGACACAAACGCTGGACCAGGACAGCATGTCAGACCGCACCAGGAGCCTCGGCAGCAGCTCCAGTATCCCATTTCCAGGTGGGATGAGATGGAGCTGACGGCAGACTCTGCCTACACCTGCGCACCACAGCAATGTTGAGGACAGACAGCAGGGGATGCCAGGTACCAAGTTGTGGGGAGTTCACTGGCAGGGAGCTCTGGGCATACAGATACAACCAGTTTTTCTGTGACTGATACAGGCGCCGTTTTGTAAACGTGAGGAGGTGTTTTTAGTAGAGATGAGCGCACTCGGATTTCGTGAATCCGAGCCCACCCGAACGTTTCCGATCCGAGCCGGATCCGAGACAGATCCGGGTATTGGCGCCAAATGAAAACCTGAAACCGAGGCTCGGAGTCATAATCCCGCTGTCAGATCTCGCGATACTCGGATCCTATAAATTCCCCGCTAGTCGCCGCCATCTTCACTCTGGCATTGATCAGGGTAGAGGTAGGGTGTGTTAGGTGGTCCTCTGTCCTGGTAGATGTCGTGCTGTGCTGTTTAGTTCTGTGCTGTGCTGTGTGCTGTGCTCTGTCAATTTTGAGTTCAGTGGTGCTGCTGGGTCCTGTGCTGTGTCCTGTTCAGTCCAGTGGTGCTGTGTCCTGTGCTCTGTCCTTCTAAGGGCATAGTTAATTCCCCATTATTCCCCATTTTTCAAAAAATAAAAAAAAAGTTATAAAAAAATATGCAAAAAAGTAATTAAAAAAAAAATTAATTACAACAAAATTTGCAAAACCAATCCTGCAGTATAAGTCCATTGGTACTGCAATATTACCAAGTTCACACATTCAGCAGTAAAAGTCCAGTGGTACTGCAATATTACCAAGTTCACACATTCTGCAGTATCTTGTGCTACATATAATGGAGACCAAAAATTTGGAGGATAAAGTAGGGAAAGATCAAGACCCACTTCCTCCTAATGCTGAAGCTGCTGCCACTAGTCATGACATAGACGATGAAATGCCATCAACGTCGTCTTCCAAGCCCGATGCCCAATCTCCTAGTACAGGGCATGTAAAATCCAAAAAGCCCAAGTTAAGTAAAAGTAGCAAAAAGAGAAACTTAAAATCATCTGCGGAGAACCGTAAAGTTGCCAATATGCCATTTAAGACACGCAGTGGCAAGGAACGGATTAGCCCCTGGCCCGTGTTCATGACTAGTGGTTCAGCTTCACCCAAGGAACTAAGCCCTCCTCCTCCGCCCCCTACAAAAAATTTAAGAGAGTTATGCTGTCAGCAACAACACAGCAAACAACTCTGCCTTCTAAAGAGACATTATCACAAATCCCCAAGGCGAGTCCAAGGGTGTTGGTGGTTGTCAAGCCTGACCTTCCCATCACTGTACGGGAGAGGTGGCTCAGGAGGAGGCTATTGATGTAGCTGGCGGTGTGGAGGAACTTGATGATGCTGATGTGGTTATTGTAAATGAGGCAGCAGTGGGGGAAACAGCTGATGTCCATGGAATTAAAAAGCCCATTGTCATGCCGGGTCAGAAGACCAAAAAATGCACCTCTTCGGTCTGGAGTTATTTCTATCCCAATCCGGACAACAATTGTATTGCCATATGTAGCTTATGTAAAGCTCAAATAAGCAGGGGTAAGGATCTTGCCCACCTAGGGACATCCTCCCTTATACGTCACCTGAATAACCTTCATAGTTCTGTGGTTAGTTCAGGAACTGGGGCTAGGACCGTCATCGGTACAGGGACACCTAAATCCTGTGGTCCAGTTGGATACACACCAGCAACACCCTTATCGTCAACTTCCTCCACGATCTCCATCAGATTCAGTCCTGCAGCCCAAGTCAGCAGCCAGACTGAGTCCTCTTCAATACGGGATTCATCCGAGGAATCCTGCAGCGGTACGCCTACTACTGCCACTGCTGCTGTTGTTAGTCGGTCATCTTCCCAGAGGGGAAGTCGTAAGACCGCTAAGTCTTTCACAAAACAATTGACCACCCAACAGTCGTTTGCCATGACCACAAAATACGATAGTAGTCACCCTATTGCAAAGCGTATAACTGCGGCTGTAACTGCTATGTTGGTGTTAGACGTGCTCCCGGTGTAGGCCATCAGTGGAGTGGGATTTAGAGGGTTGATGGAGGTATTGTGTCCCCGGTACCAAATCCCGTCGAGATTCCACTTCACTAGGCAGGCTATACCAAAAATGTACAGAGAAGTACGATCAAGTGTCCTCAGTGCTCTAAAAAATGCGGTTGTACCCACTGTCCACTTAACCAAGGACATGTGGACAAGTGGTTCTGGGCAAACGAAGGACTATATGACTGTGACAGCCCACTGGGTAGATGCATCCCCTTCCGCAGCAACAGCAACATCAGTAGCAGCATCTACAAAACGGCTCCTAGTGCAAAGGCAGGCAACATTGTGTATTACAGGCTTTAATAAAAGGCACAGCGCTGACAACATATTAGAGAAACTGAGGGAAATTATCTCCCAGTGGCTTACCCCACTTAGACTCTCATGGGGATTTGTGGTGTCAGACAATGTCAGTAACATTGTGCGGGCATTAAATATGGGCAATTTCCAGCACGTCCCATGTTTTGCCCACACCGTTAATTTGGTGGTGCAGCATTACCTCAAGAGTGACAGGGGTGTGCAGGAGATGCTTGCGGTGGCGCGCAAAATTGCTGGACACTTTCGGCATTCAGCCAGTGCCTACCACAGACTAGAGGCACATCAAAAACCATAAACCTGCCCTGCCATCACCTCAAACAAGAGGTTGTGACGCGCTGGGACTCCACCCTCTATATGCTGCAGAGGATGGAGGAGCAGCAAAAGGCCATTCAGGCCTACACAGCCACCTACGACATAGGCAAAGGAGTGGGGATGCGCCTGAGTCAAGCGCAGTGGAGACTGATTTCCGTGTTGTGCAAGGTTCTCCAGCCATTTGACACAAGTCTACTGCGGTGCAAAGACCTGCTGGTCAGGAGATTGTCCTCTGAAGAGGACGGTGAAATGCCAACAGCTCCACCCTCATTTACTTCCACATCTATGGCTGCGAGGAAAAAGCTCAGTTTTCCTAAAAGACCCGCTGGTGGGGATGCTGATAACATCTGGTCCGGACTGAAGGACCTGCCAACCATTGCAGACATGTCTACTGTCGCTGCATTGGGTGCTGTCACAATTGAAAAAATGGTGGAGGATTATTTTGCTGACACCATCCAAATAGACATGTCAGACAGTCCATATTGTTACTGGCAGGAAAAAAAGGCAATTTGGAAGCTCCTGTACAAACTGGCTCTATTTTACCTGAGTTGTCCCCCCTCCAGTGTGTACTCGGAAAGAGTTTTTAGTGCAGCGGGGAACCTGGTCAGTGAGCGGCGAAGGAGGTTGCTTCCTCACAACATTGAAAAAATGATGTTTATAAAAATGAATAATCAATTCCTCAATGAAGTACAGCACTGCCCTCCAGATAGTACAGAGTGACCTGTGGTTGTGGAGTCCAGCGGGGACGAATTGATAATGTGTGAGGAGGAGGAAGTACACACTGTAGGGGGAGAGGAATCAGAGGTTGAGGATGAGGACGACATCTTTCCTCAGTAGAGCCTGTTTAGTTAGTACAGGGAGAGATGAATTGTTTTTTTGGTGTGGGGGCCCAAACAAACCAATCATTTCAGCCACAGTTGTTTGGTAGGCCCTGTCGCTGAGATGATTGGTTTGTTAAAGTGTGCATGTCCTATTTCAACAACATAAGGGTGGGTGGGAGGGCCCAAGGACAATTCCATCTTGCAACTCTTTTTTTGGCATTATGTGACCATTCAACAGTCGTTTGCCATGTTCAAAAAGTAAAACAAAATGTGAACAAATTCAAAAAATTAAACCAAAAGTAAAATGCCCTGTCATAATTTAAAACAAGAGGTATTGACGTGCTAGAACTACTGTAGTGTTTATATGTTATAAACACTACACTTGGAAGTTGGAGGAGGTATTGTGGCCCCGGTACCAAATTTAGTACCGGGGCCACTCCACTACGCAGTCCATAAACTTTTTTGGTTGAATTCAGACCCGTGGAGGGTTTTTTAATTATATTGTGGCCCCGGTAAAAAATTGTGTACCGGGGCCACCCCACTACGCAGTCCATAAACTTTTTTGGTTGAATTCAGACCCGTGGAGGGTTTTTTAATTATACTGTGGCCCCGGTAAAAAATTGTGTACCGGGGCCACTCAACTACGCAGTCCATAAACTTTTTTGGTTGAATTCAGACTCGTGGAGGGTTTTTTAATTATATTGTGGCCCCGGTAAAAAATTGTGTACCAGGGCCACCCCACTATGCAGTTCATAAACTTTTTTGGTGGAATTCAGACCCGTGGAGGGTTTTTTAATTATATTGTGGTGACCACTCCTCTACGCAGTCCAGGTACAATTTTTGGTGTAATTAAGACCAGTTGATGGTTTTCTTATTATATTGTAGGGACCACTCCTCTACGCAGTCCAGATACAATTTTTGGTGTAATTAAGACCAGTTGATGCCGGTTTTCTTATTATATTGTGGGGACCACTCCTCTACGCAGTCCAGGTACAATTTTTGGTGTAATTAAGACCAGTTGATACCAGTTTTCTTATTATATTGTGGGGACCACTCCTCTACGCAGTCCAGGTACAATTTTTGGTGGGATTCAGACCATTTGAGGGCTTTTAAATTATATTGTGGTGACCACTCCTCTACGCAGTCCAGGTAGTTTTTGGCGTAATTAAGACCAGTTGATGGTTTTCTTATTATATTGTGGGGACCACTCCACTACGCAGTCCAGAAATATACCTCGTTGCAACATTTTGGACTAATAACAATATTGTGAGGTGTTCAGAATACACTGTAAATTAGTGGAAATGATTGTTATTGAATGTTATTGAGGTTAATAATAGCGTAGGAGTGAAAATAAGCCCAAAAACTTGATTTTTGAACTTTTTATGCTTTTTTAAAAAAAAAAATTGAATCCAAAACCTTTCGGCAGGTGTTTTGCAAAACAAATCCGAACCCAAAACCTCAAGCAAATCCGAATCCAAAACACAAAACACGAGACACCAAAAGTCGCCGGTGAACCTGACATTCTCCGACAGCTTGCTGATAGGCAACTTGCCTACTTTACCCATATTTGTACCAGTGTACATACCTTGACAAACTTTGGGACAGACTGGATTAAATTGCATTCTATGGAGGGCAATCCAACTCCCAACTTAAACACCAATATAAACACAAGTTGTTTATTAAAATAGGCAAAATGGTCACTGCTGTTTTCAAACCCAGGACCACTAAGGGTCAGAATGTAAATTGTAAAGCGCTACGGAATTTGCTGGCGCTATATAAATAAATGTTGATGATGATGAATGGTTTCTCCAGTTACCTATTCAGTAACAAAATACCAACTTCAATTCCGAATCGATGAAGGAACCGGCTAAAGAAGACAGAACAGCCTCAGCCTCGCACCTTGGCTGTGGTGTTGCCAATAAAGTTGTTAGGTAAAACTATATCGCAGCAGGCGTGGCTGGAGCTGAGCTGCCAGCGAGCAGGGTGGAGAAGCCTCCACGAGTGACTGACTACGAGCTTAATAACACGTGACTACGCGGTAGCGAAGCGTTTGACAGAACTGCCACTTGGAGGCGTGGCTGTACGCCAGCGAAGTGCCTGCAATGGCTTCTGTTGGGGGCGTGGTCACATAGAATCCGGGCGTGGCTCTGAGGAATTGTGGGCGGGGTTTTCGCGCTGTTGTGAGCCGGTGAAGTTCAGCCGCAGCTTGTCAGCAAACGTTCCAGGTTTCAGCGAACTCTCCCGGGGTCTTACATCCAGCAGTGCAAGGACAGCATGGCCTCTCTGACAGCAGAGGAGAGCGGCACCTACAAGGTACAGACACCCTGCTGCACATTATAGGCTCACACACCTTCCCAATGAGCAATGGGGTGCTGGATATTGTACACTTCCTGGTTCAAGCCCTAGGCAATTCCAGTGTGATAATAATACATCTTCTTATTTATGTTCTGGAGTTTGGTCACTCACATAGGAAGGTCCAGTATTTGTTATTCAGCTATATTTATATGGTGCTGTGTGTTGCTGCAGGATGTTATTGAAAAGTATATTTTGTCTTTATTTGCTACAGGATTGTTTTACTTTTAAGTTTATAATTACAATTGAATTCCCATGAACAATGAGTGTTCTATGCTGTTTATATAATTTGATATGTTAGTACATTTGTTTAAAGGCAAAGCTTTGCTTCTGCTTCAGAAGTAAAATGGAAAACTTAGCTTCTGCATTTTCTGACCTGCACTGGAGTTTCAGATAAGTCCTATGTCTAGCAGAGCACTGTATACCTAAAGAGTTGATAAAGTCCCTGTATATAAGGCACCAATATATTCCATATGATCGTGTGTGTTATTCAGACATGAAAATACATTTAACAGGCAATACAGAAATAGTAGCATATGCTTGCACATTAATTTTGTTTTAGCTAAATTCCAAGCTAAGTTCCAAGTTCTTGTACAGAAAGTTGCAGTTTGTCTTGAAATTGTGACACAGAATTAGAAATCTAAAACCTTCATGCTTCCTTTCTTTCTTTATTTTCATTATTTGTATTACAATAGAAAATTTGAAAGTCGAGTTGTTGGTTTGTTTTTTTTCCTAAAGCCTCAGTGGGCAAAGGTCAACAGCTAAACTAAATTAAAGTGGTTTAGGTTAGGTGCATATTGGGAAATGGCTCTCATTACCTAGCGGGTTGGTATATTCTCTTGCAAGAGAGAAAACTATACTGTACCTGTTTGTGACACAGAAGTGCTAATGTTTTCAGCTCTGGTCTTCTGATGGAATATCAACTTTGATATATTTGACACATTATCAAATAGATTATATTTTTAAAAATACTGTTTAGTTGTAGCATGATGGGTCTTCCTCAGGTATGTCACTGCTTATGTGAAAGTATACAGGATCTAGGTGCGCTCTGCTCTGACAGACACAATACACTGCAGGATACGACCAATACATTTGTGGAATGTAAAGTTCCAAAAGAATGCACAGAAAAAAAGTATTCAATCATTGTCACTAGTTAATAAAAGTCATTAATGATAAAACATTAAAAAATAATTTTTAGTTTCCCACCCCCATGAAATGTGTACATCATGTTAATGTCTACTGTACATAATAAAATGCATTTTTACAGTTGCTCCTGATTGAAAATGCATGTTCTAGCATGGGGTTTGGTACGTATTGCCAATGATGGTAATAACGACAAGAATGACACGACATACAAATCACGATGACAGTGAATAAATATCTACGTACCATTATTTAGATGTACTGTATCTCCGGCACCAGTTATACCCACCACCTGTAAATTGCGAATATAGAAAATCCAGCGACTGCTAAGCTCGTCATTTACAGTGATCACCGGCAATAGGTGGACCCGACGCCTCTAATGTATTCTAGCTCCGGGTCCACCCATTACTGCCTTAAAAACATGCATACACATCTGTCATAACTATCAATGAGCGCTTACACCTGACCTGTAGCTGGTGCAAGTGATATGATAGAAAAACACGTACCTCTTGAGATGCCCAAAGCTTGAATTGGACACTACTGCGTGCTCTCGACTGGTTGGCACGCTCATACTGTACATTGACTACGTGCATACGCTCATTCTACTTCGACCATATTGAACATACATTAGATGCTTGGCACTCTGCATCATGGATGGCAATCTTGAGTTGGGGTGGTTAAAGTTTGGGGATGTTTAAAATCAAATAACTTCCTAGTAAGAAGTAGCTAACTGCAATGTTTCACTGAACAGTAGATCCTCACTGTAGCTCTTCAGGGTTGAGTTCTCATATGAGTGCATTTTTAATTTGATACTTTGCAGGTTGCTTGGCTTTGAGGGATCATTGTTGCTTTTTAGTGTGGTTGACATCACTAAGCTAATTTGCTCAGGACTGGAAAAAAAAACCAGTGAGACCCAGGTACACCCATCTACTGCTAGGAGAAGTCTGTCCAGAAGTGGTCTTCATGGAACAGTGGTGGCCAAAAAGCCAACCTTGGGTGTGGGAACTAGGCCACTTGACTCAACTATGCACGAAACATAGGAACTGGAGTGAAGAAAAATGGCAGCAGGTGCTCTGGACTGATGAGCCAACATTTTAAATATTTGGCTGTCACAGAAGGCAGTTTGTTCCCCGAAGGCCTGGAGAGCGGTACAATAATGAGTGTCTGCAGGCAACCGTGAAGCATGGTGGAGGTTTCTTGCAAGTTTGGGGCTGCATTTCAGCAAATGGAGTTAGGGATTAATAGTGTCCTCAATGCTGAGAAATAC
The DNA here is from genome assembly GCF_038048845.1 of Mixophyes fleayi. Lineage (NCBI taxonomy): Eukaryota > Metazoa > Chordata > Amphibia > Anura > Limnodynastidae > Mixophyes > Mixophyes fleayi. Next base: position 292,071,527 of record NC_134404.1, on the reverse strand, counting down.
AGACAGGTACTTATCTATTATGCAATACCATCAGGTAGGCGTTTGATTTATTCTGGAGCAGGACAAGGACCACAAACATATGGCCAATGTCACAAAGAACTATCTTCATCGTAAATAAAGACACATTCTGGGGGTAAATATATCAAACTGCGAGTTTACGGTGGGTTTGAAAAGTGGAGATGTTGCCTATAGTAACCAATCAGATTCTAGCTATCATTTTTTAGAATGTACTAAATAAATAATAGCTAGAATATTGATTGCTTACTATAGGCAACATCTCCACTTTTCAAACCCGACTGAAACTCGCAGCTTGATAAATTTACCCCCTGGAAGTGGTGATATGGCCCCCCACAGTGCCTTGATCTCAACATTATGGAGTCTGTCTGGGATTACAGAAGGAGATAGAAGGATTTGAGCAAGCCTACATCCACAGAAGATCTGTGATTGGTTCTCCAATATGTTTGGAACAACCTCCCTGCCGAGTTCCTTCAAAAACTGTGTGCAAGTGTACCTGGAAAAATTGATGCTGTTTTGAAGGCAAAGGGTGGTCACACCAAATATTAATTTGATTTAGATTTCTCTTCTGTTCATGCACTTTGCGTTTGTTAATTGATAAAAATAAACTATTAACACTTCTATTTTTGAAAGCATTCTTTGCAGCATTTTTTCCATATCTGCCTAAAACTTTTGCAAAGTACTGTGTGTGCGTGTGTACCAAGGAATAGGTCAATGTGGAAGTTTCGTCCCAGGGGAGTCCTATGATATTGGGTTGAATCTTGCACTAAAGAGAGAAGTCACAAAGAAAATATTAGTGGTAATACAATGGGCATACTGATGTATTAAACGGGTAACATTGCTACTTGGAAGTGATACTGGCTATAGCAAATGTCTTTTTCTATTCATATCATGCATAATTATGCTTATACATCCAAGAGTGCACCTTCTGTCCGCAGCACACATACAAAATCTTTATTTTAGTTTAGATTTTTTTTTTATTATTTTTTTTTTGTCCTGCGTAAAGATTAAATAGAGCAATTCCTCTAACATATGCATTGATTTGTTATTGGTGATGAAAGCATATTTGTTTCAAATTGTTGGACCCATTACGAAAATTGATTGTAAATGAACAAGTACGGTATTCTGCAGAGAAAGCTGATTTGTCTTGGATCTACAAGGCCTGACCCTCCATGTTCATATACGTGTTGATCTTGTTATTTCACTTGTGTTGCTGCCGTGCACCACTGCTCTCAACCCCTATAAACCTTTTTCTTGTCTCTGCGAAAATCTGTGCTGCTGCCCAAGTTCTTTTAAACGTATAACATGTCTGTAACTGACTGGTCTCAATGCAATGTTTTAAGGAAATGCATGTGTACATATAAAATTAACTTAACCCACTTTGCAAATATGACTAGCTCTTATTTACACAGTGGCTTCACTGAATTACATGCAAAATACAAACCAAAACAGAATATAGAGGAACCTGCTGATGGGGGCGTAATTCATCATTTTGTTTGTATATTGGATCACTTACAAACTTTATTTTTATTTACTTTTATTTATCTTTTCATATGAAACATTGAACTGCATCTACCAACTTATTCTCAGAGTAGTCAATTTCTGATCTCATACATACCCTTTGTTATGTCATCACTTTAGTCCTTCATGGATAGAACTTTCACTGCATGATTTTTTTGGAAAATGTAATTATGTATAAGCAAAATATACATGAACAGTGATTGGACAGCTAGATATGCAACTAAAGGACTGATTGCACAAGTTTAAAAAAAAAAACTAAACAGGAACAGTAGCCCTAACAATAACCTTAAGACTGTCGGGAAACTCAAAGTTAACAATTTAGTAGGGATGAGCGCGCTCGGATTTCTGAAATCCGAGCCCACCCGAACGTTGCGGATCCGAGTCGGATCCGAGACAGATCCGGGTATTGGCGCCAAATTCAAAAGTGAAACTGAGGCTCTGACTCATAATCCCGTTGTCGGATCTCGCGATACTCGGATCCTATAAATTCCCCGCTAGTCGCCGCCATCTTCACTCGGGCATTGATCAGGGTAGAGGGAGGGTGTGTTAGGTGGTCCTCTGTGCTGTTTAGTTCTGTGCTGTTTAGTGCTGTGCTGTTTAGTGCTGTGCTGTGCTGTGTTCTGCAGTATCAGTCCAGTGGTGCTGTGTGCTGTGCTCTGTCCTTCTGAGGTCAGTGGTGCTGCTGGGTCCTGTGCTGTGTCCTGTTCAGTCCAGTGGTGCTGTGTCCTGTGCTCTGTGCTTCTAAGGGCATAGTTATTTCCCCAATATTCCCCTGTGTTTAAAAAAATAAAAAAAAGTTTTTTTTATAAAATACCAAAAACTACTTTAATATTTTTTAATTACCACAAAATTTTCACAACCAATCCTGCAGTATAAGCCCATTGGTACTGCAATATTACCAAGTTCACACATTCAGCAGTAAAAGTCCAGTGGTACTGCAATATTACAAAGTTTACACATTCTGCAGTATCAGTCCAGTGGTGCTGTGTCCTGTGCTCTGTCCTGCTGAGTTCCGTAGTGCTGCTGGGTCCTGTGCCGTGTCCTGTTCAGTCCAGTGGTGCTGTGTCCTGTGCTCTGTGCTTCTAAGGGCATAGTTATTTCCCCATTATTCCCAAGTTTGTAAAAAATAAAAAAAAAGTAAAAAAAAATAAAAAATTAAAAAAAAAAAAAAATATATAATAATTATAACCAAATTTGCAAAACCAATCCAGCATTATAAGTCCATTGGTACTGCAATATTACCAAGTTCACACATTCTGCAGTATCTTGTGCTACATATAATGGAGAGCAAAAATTTGGAGGATAAAGTAGGGAAAGATCAAGACCCACTTCCTCCTAATGCTGAAGCTGCTGCCACTAGTCATGACATAGACGATGAAATGCCATCAACGTCGTCTGGCAAGCACGATGCCCAATCTCCTAGTACAGGGCATGTAAAATCCAAAAAGCCCAAGTTCTCAAAAAACAGCAAAAAAAGAAACTTAAAATCATCTGAGGAGAAACGTAAAGTTGGCAATATGCCAATTACGACAAGTAGTGGCAAGGAACGGCTTAGGCCCTGTCCCTTGTTCATGACTAGTGGTCCAACTTCACCCAAGGATCAAAGCCCTCCTCCCCCCCCTACAAAAAATTTAAGAGAGTTATGCTGTCAGCAACAACAACAAAACAGCAAAGAACTCTGCCTTCTAAACAGATGACATCACAAATCCCCAAGGCGAGTCCAAGGGTGTTGTTGGTTGTGAACCCTGACCTTCCCATCACTGTACGGGAAGAGGTGACTCCATCCAGCATTTGCAGCACGCCCTCTGCATATGCTGGAAGGATCACCCACAGTCCAGTTACAGATTTGGCTAATGAAGGTGTGAATGTTGTGCACTGGGAGGAGGATATTGATGTAGCTGGCGCTGAGGAGGATGTTGATGATTATGATGCAGACAGATACCAAATTGCATTTCTCAATTTCTATTTATATTCTAGATTATATAACGGCTGAAAAGTTTTCTGTTTTACTCCTAGTGGAGAGGGGATCTGATGCAGACAGATACCAAACTGCCTTTGTCCATTTCTTTGTATATTTGAATTGCTAGTTCTACAGTCTATGCAGGCTGCTTTATTTATATTCAACTACAAGTGTAGGGCCGGGGGGGGGGGCATAGATAGCCACCAAAGTAACGTGGTCCATTTAATTTCACTTTCTAGCTCCACAGTCTGTGCAGCCTGCTTTTTTTTATCTTCAAAGTATTTATATTTACAAGCCTTGCAATCTAAATTAACTAGAGGTAGTGACGTGGTAGAACTCCAAAAGGCAGTTTGGAAGCCCCTGTACAAACTGGATCTATTTTTTAACTGAGTTGTCCCCCCTCCAGTGTGTACTCGGAAAGAGTTTTTAGTGCAGCGGGGAACCTGGTCAGTGAGCGGCGAAGGAGGTTGCTTCCTCACAACGTTGAAAAAATGATGTTTATAAAAATGAATAATCAATTCCTCAATGAAGTACAGCACTGCCCTCCAGACAGTACAGAGGGACTGTGGTTGTGGAGTCCAGCGGGGACGAATTGATAATGTGTGAGGAGGAGGAAGTACACACTGTAGGGGGAGAGGAATCAGAGGTTGAGGATAAGGACGACATCTTTCCTCAGTAGAGCCTGTTTAGTTTGTACAGGGAGAGATGAATTGTTTTATTGGTGTGGGGGCCCAAACAAACCAATCATTTCAGCCACAGTTGTTTGGTAGGCCCTGTCGCTGAAATGATTGGTTTGTTAAAGTGTGCATGTCCTATTTCAACAACATAAGGGTGGGTGGGAGGGCCCAAGGACAATTCCATCTTGCACCTTTTTTTTTGGCATTATGTGACCATTCAACAGTCGTTTGCCATGTTCAAAAAGTAAAAGAAAATGCCAACAAATTCAATAAATTAAATCAAAAGTTAAATGCCCTGTCATTATTTAAAACAAGAGGTTTTGACGTGCTAGAATTAGTGTAGTGTTAAGATGTTATAAACACTACACTTGGAAATTGGAGGAGGTAATGTGGCCCCGGTATCAAATTGGGTACCGGGGCCACCCCACTATGCAGTCCAGATACTTGTTTGGTGGAATTCCGACACGTGGAGGGTTTTTAAATTATATTGTGGCCTCGGTACCAAATTGTGTACCGGGGCCACCACACTACGCAGTCAAGATACTTGTTTGGTGGAATTCAGACCAGTTGAGGGTTTTATTATTATATTGTGTGGACCACTCTATCTATACCACACTACAACTCTATACCACTCTATTTCCTACTTTAATTCTATTTAATTCTATTTCCTACTTTAATTCTATTACTAATTAATTACCATAAAGAGGAACAAAAAAAAACAATTTTACCAAAAGTATAATATGACTTAGACTTACAAACACTACACTTGAAAGATCGTGCCTTTAAATGAAAAAGTCAGTCTTCATTGCACGACTATGTGCAAGTGCAACAGGGACATTTTTTTGGGTTTACAAAGTCAAACAATAACACTACGACCCTGTCTGTCTGGGGTCTGTCAATGACGAATTGTCTGGAGCATGTTTTGAGGAGGTATTGTGGCCCCGGTATCAAATTGGGTACCGGGGCCACCCCACTATGCAGTCCAGATACTTGTTTGGTGGAATTCCGACACGTGGAGGGTTTTTAAATTATATTGTGGCCTCGGTACCAAATTGTGTACCGGGGCCACCACACTACGCAGTCAAGATACTTGTTTGGTGGAATTCAGACCAGTTGAGGGTTTTATTATTATATTGTGTGGACCACTCTATCTATACCACACTACAACTCTATACCACTCTATTTCCTACTTTAATTCTATTTAATTCTATTTCCTACTTTAATTCTATTACTAATTAATTAACATAAAGAGGAACAAAAAAAACCAATTTTACCAAAAGTATAATATGACTTAGACTTACAAACACTACACTTGAAAGATCGTGCCTTTAAATGAAAAAGTAAGTCTTCATTGCACGACTATGTGCAACAGGGACAGTTTTTTTCTTTACAAAGTCAACTAATAACACTTGGACCCTGTCTGTCTTTAACATACTTAATGGGATCTCAATGACGAATTGTCTGTAGCATGTTTGGAGGAGGTATTGTGGCCCCGGTATCAAGTTGGGTACCGGGGCCACCCCACTACGCAGTCCAGATACTTGTTTGGTGGAATTCTGACACGTGGAGGGTGTATTTATTTTATTGTGGCCCCGGTATCAAGTTGGGTACCGGGGCCACCCCACTACGCAGTCCAGATACTTGTTTGGTGGAATTCTGACACGTGGAGGGTGTATTTATTTTATTGTGGCCCCGGTATCAAGTTGGGTACCGGGGCCACCCCACTACGCAGTCCAGATACTTGTTTGGTGGAATTCTGACACGTGGAGGGTGTATTTATTTTATTGTGGCCCCGGTACCAAATTGTGTACCGGGGCCACCACACTACGCAGTCAAGATAGATAGATGCGTATCATAGATAAAGTACATTCAGTGGTGTGGGGCAAATTGAAAAATATTCAAAATGCACTGACATTATCAAAAACAAGAGGTTGTCACACGCTAAAACTCCAACATGTATATGATGGAGAGGATGGAGGAGCAGCCGTATGTGTAGTGTAATGCAGACCTGTTGAAGGTTTTTTATATATTTTATTGTGGTGCCCAGTGCCCACTCCTCTACGCAGTCCAGGTACATTTATTGGTGCGAATCAAACAAGTTGATGGTTTTCTTATTATATATATTGTGGTGACCCACTCCTCTACGCAGTCCAGGTACATTTATTGGTGCGAATCAAACAAGTTGATGGTTTTCTTATTATATATATTGTGGTGACCCACTCCTCTACGCAGTCCAGGTACATTTATTGGTGCGATTCATAAAAGTTCAGGGTTTTTAAGATATTGTGGTGACCCACTCCTCTACGCAGTCCAGGTACATTTATTGGTGCGATTCATAAAAGTTCAGGGTTTTTAATATATTGTGGTGACCCACTCCTCTACGCAGTCCAGGTACATTTATTGGTGCGAATCAAACAAGTTGATGGTTTTCTTATTATATATATTGTGGTGACCCACTCCTCTACGCAGTCCAGGTACATTTATTGGTGCGATTCATAAAAGTTCAGGGTTTTTAATATATTGTGGTGACCCACTCCTCTACGCAGTCCAGGTACATTTATTGGTGCGATTCATAAAAGTTCAGGGTTTTTAATATATTGTGGTGACCCACTCCTCTACGCAGTCCAGGTACATTTATTGGTGCGAATCAAACAAGTTGATGGTTTTCTTATTATATATATTGTGGTGACCCACTCCTCTACGCAGTCCAGGTACATTTATTGGTGCGATTCATAAAAGTTCAGGGTTTTTAATATATATTGTGGTGACCCACTCCTCTACGCAGTCCAGAAAGATACCTTGTTGCAACGTTTTGGACTAATAACTATATTGTGAGGTGTTCAGATTCAGAATACACTGTAAATTAGTGGAAATGCTTGTTATTGAATGTTATTGAGGTTAATAATAGCCTAGGAGTGAAAATAAGCCCAAAAACTTGATTTTTAAACTTTTTATGTTTTTTTCAAAAAAAATCCGAATCCAATACCTTAAATCCGAACCGAGACCTTTCGTCAAGTGTTTTGCGAGACAAATCCGAACCTCAAAAATAACGAAAATCCGGATCCAAAACACGAGACCTCAAAAGTCGCCGGTGCACATCCCTACAATTTAGTGGTGTTCACGATTATATAACAAAAATACAAATACTGCCCCTCAGTGCAGCGGTACCCTGATCTGGTGGGGTCCATCCATATAAAGGCAACAAGGATCCAGTGATGCACTCCTTTCTTTAACTACCATTTGCCTGATTCAACCAGGCACCTGTGTTCATTCATGCACAGGCGCGGGCTGGGAGGTACCAGCCCGGGGGCTGCACAGGCGGCCGCATCACGTGACACGCGATGTGGCCGCATCGGATGCGGCAGCCGGTAACTTAAGTCAAATTATTACATCCACGGCGGGGAAACGGGGGGAGGCGGCCGGGCCGAACAGCCGCTAGACTGAGCGGCGCGGGTGCCCGCTGCCCCCCGGTCCAGCCCGCCCCTGTTCATGCACAAGGGAAGTAAAGGGGAAGGAGCATCGACAACACTACTGTGCAGTTGAAAAAAACCAACTACCTTTTTTCATTTTTAAACAGGAACATGCCTAATATGTAAAGAAGTTTGAAACCATAAACTTTCTATATTTACTTTTTCACCACTGCGCATGCATTGGCTACCTCTTTCCAGACAATAAGGATATATGTTATAACCCTATTTTAATCCATATATTACAGGTGACTGGTGCAATTTAATATGTGTTGGGACTGTTGTATTATGTTCAGAATATGTATGTGTTCAAAAGATGTAAAATACCCTCCACCTCCCCGTACTCTGCATTCTACTAGTGTTATAGCAGTGTCAAAACAGAACATTGAAGGACTTTTCTGAGCTCTGTTCTGTTCTTCTTGGTCTTATAACTTTCTACTATCTACACCAGGGGTCAGGAAAATTTTTCTTACCTTTTACCCCCAAATATATTTAGATACACCGACGTTACCCCCTTGATTTGAAAGGAAGGAAATCATATATTATTAATTATTGGAATTCAAAATTTTATTGAATCTATTCAAAATTTCTTTGAAAGCTTCAACTTCAAAACTTCAGGTTTTGGAGAAATGATGTTGCTTCATTTTTGTTACGAGAGCATCAATATTGGGGCATTTTGATGTCAGAGCAATTTGGATACAGTCTTCAGCGTCCAATCGATTTCTCTGCTTTGTTTTTATATTTGTTAGAGTGGAAAATCCTTGTTCGCAAATGTAGGTTGTTGCAAAAGGCAGCAACTTTTTGACTGCCTCCTCATATGCAATTTTGAATGCCTTTACAGCTGTTGACATCCAAAAATATGACAGATCTGCTATGTTTTCAAATGCAATACATGCTTCATTATTGCATCGAAGCTCAAGAAATGCCTCTGCCAAGCCTTGAGGCTTTTCTGGTACAACAGCAATTTCACTTTTAAAGGGGTCTACAATCCAACTGACAGCATGTGAATCGGCAGCAATACCCCAGGAATTTAATTTTTACCCCATTTGTGGTAATTTACCTCTGTTCCCTGACCACTGATCTACACCTCCTCTTTTGGCTTAAGCAAGATCTGGATTAAGGGTTTCCTGGAGTGAATGGAGAGAGGTATGGTCTCCATCTATTAGGCCCATTTCAGGTCTTCTGACCTGCCAATCGGTAGGCGATTTCTTGGTTGCACTTGCAAGGTGTAGCTTAAAATGCTGTCCGTTTGCTCAGTCATATTCTCTTATTACCTGTGGAAAGAGACTGAGTTCCTCATTAGGGAGGGAGAAAACTTCTATTTGTTTGTAAGTGAATCATCTGGTTGTTTGTGAGTTGGACATTATGTCCTTCCACACTTAAAGGGGAATTGTTCTTTAGAACAACATGGGGTGCGCAATATTACCGTTGGTACGGTAATTTTAACACAGATTTCTGATCATAACTTGGGGACCTGCGAGCAAAAATCGGCGTTGAAATTACTGTACTAACGGTAATAATGTGCGTCAATTACCATAGTAACAGTAGCGATGCGCTCCCTGCGTTGTTCTAAAGAACAACGCATGGAATTAAATTTTCCCATTAGAGAGGGATTCTCTTATGTATTAGTTGGAGCTGGACATGTTTTATTTTTCAGCTGAAGATAGTTGAATCAGAACATTAGACTGCTGTGGCTTTTCTTAACTCCTGTGTGATAAACACCATGTCTACCCCAGGAGACGGCGTCTGCACCACTATCTTGTGACTACACTAAATATATATATATATATATATATATATATATAATTTTATATTTACACTTTTTTTTCAAATAATTCCAATTTTCCTATAAACATAATTTAACCTTAACATCATTATTTGGTCTCCACAGTTCTTTCTCTGTTACTATACAGAACCTTTGTAATTTATTGTCAGAAATTGTCAGAATTGACAACCTAGGCTTAATATTTGCAGATATTTGACCAAAGGCTGTTGCACCAATCACCTGTTTCCTGTAGCCAAGGAGGAGCTTCCTGCACCTCTCTAGTGGCAGTTTGGTCTAATTGTCTTCTGCAAACTGCTCCATTTCTCCCAGATTAGAATGGTACATCTCCCAACTGCAGTATTCAGATCTGTTCACAGGTGTTCTATGGGATTTAGATCTGGACTCATTGCTGGCCACTTCAGAACAGTCCAGAATATTGTCGTCCACTATTACTGTGTTCTTTTGGAAGTGTATTTGAGGTCATTGTCCTGCTGGAAGGCCCATCACCTTTGAAGACCCAGCATTTTGACACAGGATTCAACATTGTACTCCAAAATGGTCTGGTAATCTCCAGATTTCATGATGCCATGCACACGTTCAAGACATTCAGTGCCAGATGCAGCACAACAACCCCAAAATATCACTAAACCTTCTCCATGTTTGACTGTAGTGAAGGTGTTAATTTTTGTTTTGCATTCTGTAAACATAGGGATGATGTGCTTTACCAGAAAGCTCTAATAACACAGGACATTCTCCCAGAAGAAATTTGGCTTGTTCAAATGTATTGTGGCAATTTCCAGTTAGCTTTATTATGTCTCTTTCAACAATGGGGCCCTCCTAGGCCTCCTACCACATAACCCCTTTTCATTGAATTGGTGATGGGTGGTGTGAGTTGAAAGTGTCGTACCTTGTTGTTTGAAGGTCAGGTGAAATATTTGGCAGTTGATTGAGGTGCTTTCTCCACCACTCGAACAGTTCTACTCTGTAATCTTAGATCGAGATCAGTTTACAGTACCTTTTGACCTTTAAACTTCCTAATAACATTACATATGTTAGAAACGGTAACATCAAGGTTTCTGGAGATTGATTCATAGCCTTGAGATTGCAGCCAGTCATGGACAATCTGCTGTCTGACAATTCTCTGACTTTATTTCTTTTCTCCATGCTCCTTGCAGTACAGTCATGGCCAAAAGTTTTGAGAATGACACAAATAATATTTTTCACAAAGTCTGCTGCCTCAGGTTTTATGATGCCAATTTGCATATTCTCCAGAATGTCATGAAGAGCGATCACATGAATTGCAATTAATTCCAAAGTCCCTCTCTGCCATGGCATTGAAGTGTTATCTCAAAAACCATTTCACTGCATTTCAGCCCTACCACAAAAGGACCTGCTGACATCAGATCAGTGATTCTCCCCTTAAAACAGGTGAGAGTGTTGACAAGGACAAGGCTGGAGATCACTCTGTCATTCTGATTGATTTGGCACAACAGACTGGAAGCTTTAAAAGGGGGGTGGTGCTTGAAATCATTGTTATTCCTCTGTTAACCATGATTACCTGCAAGGAAACACGTGCAGTTATCATTGCTTTGCACAAAAAGGACTTCACAGGCAAGGATCATCATCATCATTTATTTATATAGCACCATTAATTCTGCAGAGCTGTACAGAGAACTCATTCACATCAGTCCCTGCCCCATTGGAGCTTACAATCTAAATTCCCAAATATAGACACAAACTCACACACAGACAGACAAAGCGGGAGACAGACAGAGACTAGGGTCAATTTTGATAGCGGCCAATTGACCTACCAGTATGTTTTTGGAGTGTGGGAGGAAACCTACGAAAAAACACAGGGAGAACATACAAACTCCACACAGATAAGGCCATGGTCGGGAATCAAACTCATGACCCCAGTGCTGTGCGGCAGAAGTGCTAACCACTAGGCCACTGTGCTAGTAATATTGCACCTAAATCAACCATTTTTCTGATCATCAAGAACTTCAAGGAGAGAGGTTCAATAGTTGTGAAGAAGGCTTCAGGGTACCCAAGAACGTCCAGCAAGCGACAGGACTGTATTCTAAATTTTTTTTTTTTAATTGCAACAAATTTGTGGAATAAATGGTGCATTTTAGAACCAGTGCAAGGGTGTCAACTGTGTGTATGTATATAAAATATCTGTATAATATGTACGTATCTGTGTGTATTACCGGAGAGGCTGAAAGTTTGCTACTGTTAGTGAGGCCATAGCACAATGGTATCTATAGACACTTGACTGGCTGCCGAATGTACAGCAATCACAGGACTTGTGAAAATTATTTACAGAACTATCAAGCGTTTCGTTCTATCAACATTTCGCTCAAATTTACATTTGACCAAAATATCAATTGTTTTCTGACTACATTTTACTTTATAATCAAAATGTATGTAAATGTGAAATATGTCTAGGCTTGTTCATTACAATACATATTTTCTCTTCTGTAGCTGATGTAAACTGCCCGTTAAAATTGGAAACTTGCAGAAAACACAACCTATTTTTCCAGCATAATAAGGGTGGCATCCCAACAGGCACTTAAAACAATAGAAGCTGCCCTATTTAAGAAATGTTTAAAGAAAATGAATGACCATGTTTCAACACTCAAAAACTTTCAATGTATCTTGTTATTAAGCAAAAAAAAGCTATATAGGCACATTGAGCAGCTCCTGGTTCTGGCAGATAAACTGTAAATTGAATGATATGAAAAGCACCAGAGATGTAAGGAATTTTTATCGCACATTGCATCTGCACCTTGTTTCTGAGTTTGCTGCTGGCTGGGGTGGAGGAACTAATATTATACAGGGGATACGCAAAGGAAAGTTAAGCAATGTAGGTGTGTATTTCTGTCCGCTGTCCCTCTCAAAGATGCCACTTCCTTGTAAATGGGTACATCATATCCACTGAGCTTTGCAAACTCTGGTTCTGTTTCACACTCTGCCCAACTGAGAAACACCTTGAATAGGAACACGTTTTAAAACAAATGGTCTAGTGTAGAATATACTATAATATTTTTGTCTGTGTTGCACAGACTGTATTTGAGCATCTTTGAGGCAGTAAATGAGTCTCTTCCATTATTGATATTGATGAAGAAGCTCTACAAACTTTACTAATACTCTGTGAAAAGAAGCAAAAAACTTTCTTCAAAGTCAACTGATTAAATGACCATATATTCACATAACAATCTTTACGAACAAAATTTATGAAGTGCACTGCAAAACGTCTTTGTTTTGCAGTGTTGTGACTGTATGGTCCACACAGCACACTGTATGGTGCACACCTACTTTGACCTCTTGGGAGGCACCTCTGCAAACTAGACGTGCCTCTACATTTGCAGGGAGTTGGAAGAGTCCAAAGAGACGCACTGTGCAAAAGTAGCAATCTTTTTTTTTTTTTTCTAATTTACTTAGTGTTGCAAATTTTAAATGTCTTTTTGCATACAGGGATTTTTTTTATTTAATAATGTGCCTCTACTTAATCTGGAGTATTATAAGAGGTAACCTCCTTCATCCTACCAGAGGATAGAATATGTCTTGTAGCAAAGTAGTTAGATATCTTCCATATTGGCATAAAATTGTTAGGAACCCCTCTAGCTGGTACAGCACAACCCGGAGTCTGCTCTGCCAGTCAGGTGTTCACTGGAGCCCCTAGTGGTGGGGACAGACTTGGCCGCAGACTAGCAGAGGGTCGCGAAGTGCGTACCGACTAGGGAGAACCCAGGAAAGCGGAGTAAAGTCCAGGCAGGGGTCGAGGGCCGGCAGCAGGCAGGGAATCCAATACACAAGCCGGGGTCAAGGGTCACAGGCACGGTAGCTAGGTCCAGTTCAGGCAAGAAGGTCAGGGTCACGAGAAACACGAGCAAGGTCCAAATCCAGGCAAGGGGTCATACACGAGCAATCCAACACGATATCCAAAGGACAGAGCAAGGCAGGGAGCAGGTCAGCACACTGGCAACAGGAACTATAACCGGCAGTGAGGCTGCAGACCTCACTGCCTTAAATACAGACATAGACCAATCAGGGCTTGCCCCTGGGAAATACACACCTGCAGGCTAATTGCCTGCTATACCAACAGGCCAATCAGGGCTTATCCCTGAGGTATACAGTTGCAGGCTAATGCCTGTAATTCAATATCAGCTGCAGCTAATTGCTGGCCTCCCAAATGCGCCACGCTGCAGAGGCGTCCGGCCGTTGCCTTGGCAACGGTCGGGAGTTGGGCGGAAGTGATGTCCCGGTCATCATGGTGACGGCCGGGACGCCGGGGAGCATAGGAAGCGAGCCGCGGCGGCTGTGAGTACCGCCGCGGCTCGTGACAAAAATAAAGAACATTTCTAGTATTCCTGTAAATATGCAGATTAGTTGATAGGATTCTGTTTTTGTGTGTGTATGTATAAGTAAGGTAGGTACACACTGGAGCGTTTTAGTCCAATAATCGGGCACATCAGCTGACATATGACCGTTCGGTCGGAAGTCGGGTTAGTATGTATAGTGATCAAAAGTCATTCCAAAGTGTCGCTTGTCAGCTCGTTTGGTCGGAAAATATTAATCAGTACGACCAACCAATCGCCAACCGATCATGTAGTGTGATGCACTCATGCTCACGATCTCCATAGAGTTTACAGAGTCGGGCGCTTTTCAGCCATGGTTCGCAATGAATGTCCCTGTGAATAAATGTAGAGTGCTGTAGAAGAAATAATTCATTTGTTCGTTCTGAGAATGAATATTTTGTTTCAGAGCCACAAAAGCTAATGAAATTCGTTAGGACATGTGGATAGCTATAACAAGGCAGTTTAATCAGTGTGACAATGTGACATGAATGAATGAATGAATATTGTGCTGTCACTCTCTGAAGACTAGAGGACCAGATGAAGAGCACAGATCTAAAGGTAAATCGTGTCAGTGTGTACGCATGAATCGTCAGACTGATCGGACTTTCAGTCGCAGGTACAATCGTTTGAAATAACACGTCGCTTGCAAAATTCTTCAGTGTGTATCTGGCCAAACACTGGGACTTGTTAAATATGGTGTAATCTGTGCATAGCAATCAGATCAGTCCTATAAACGGTTGTAGAAATATGTCTGTATTATATTATTAAATAAGCTCATATGTATGTAAGGATGTTCTTTTATTATATTTTCACTAAGTGAAAAGAATTTCGGACTTTCAGGGGCTTATTCAATAAAATCATGTTATGTGTATCTAAATGTTGTAACTCATTGCAACCAGTTAAATACTTGCTTTCATTTTCTAAAGTGCTGTTGAAAGCTGACATTTAGGGGATTCAATTAGTCGCATGGTGCCGCCACACATCGCCAGCTAATACAGTACAGAAATCTCTGCTCATTTTCCCTTGGATTTCTATGGGACATGAGGGAAAATGAGCAGAGATTTTAGTAAAAACTCTGATGCGATGTATCTCCGCAGACTGTTCCAGTAACACATTTTGTCACCTTGCGGCTAATTGAATGTGCTCCTTGAAGTCTTGTTATGGGATACAGCACACATAGGACAATGATATTCAATATCTGTTTTAGCGTGCTGCGCGTTAATTTGTTTTCATTTCATTAAGCAGTATGATTACACTGCACACGTATCTTCAGAGGAGCTGTTAAATGTATTGGGGTAACAATATTTTTACATCACGGGTGTACTATTCTAATGTAGTGAAGGGCTTCACTGTTGATAAGGTAGGGAGCAGTGATTTATGAAGGAGGACAATTTTGTTCGTAAAATATTTTCCTCGGTGGTAGTGCAGTTTGAAGCCTCACTACGCGTGTCCACAGCTTAGCCAGTGATTTGGGGGCTACTACATGCAGCTTTTATTCCTGAGGTTCTGCTGTTTCTGTAACTGAACTATCAAATGCATCATCTTTAAATGTGCTGGACGGGGTGTGGACCAATTAATTACAAGTCACAATCTCCTACTGTCACGCTCATATATCCAGTGGTGCTCATGTGTTTTATAGCCACTTTAGCTATTTCATAGTATACACTGCTCTGTAACTAAACATTGTGTTTTGGAAGCAATCTTTTATTATCTTGCTACCCAACTAACCCAAAGTATAACATGAGAACTTGACTTTCGACTAGTAGTATACTGTACCTTTAAGTAAATCCATGGATTGCTCTCATTTCAGTCTGTTTCCTGACATTTATCTAATAGGATGTTGATGTTCTCAACTTATCTCCTTATTCCCCATATTCAGCAGTTCCTAGTTTGTTTGTTTTACATCCAGTCATTGTTGAAATAGGAAAGTGATATTCAATGAACCTAATGTGAGCTGATCAGTTCTGCAGCCTTTACAATATCCACTGTGTTAAACAAGAAATATGTATTTTGCTTGTTTTCTTTTAATTTCTCCACTTAAGACTTTTATGCTACTGATATCTGCTGATCCATACTGGAGCCCACACTGTGTGTGATGAAGAACTTTTAGCTGTGTAGTAAATCAATAAACTCTTTAACCAAAGGGTAGTAAGCACTTTATATGGTGCTGCTCTTTTCTGACTAGGACATTGTATTTTAGACTGTGTATTATGAAAGTTAATGAGGGACATTATTCCCCTGTCACACTATAGTGATTCCATTGTCAAAACTATACACAGAATGTTAATATTAACCGATTCTATAACAAGGACATAATCCGCCAAGTACAAAGTACTGTTTTCTCCACTTCTGTTCCTATTGCAGGGACCTGTGCTGGATGAAGCCATGTTACAAAAAGTCTTCTTGCTGAATAAATGAGCAAATGCTAAGGATCATTTCTCCATGCTCTTCCTCATGAACCTCTCTGCTGCTTCCAACACTGTTTATCATCCTCTGCTCCTGCACACCCTACATGCCATTGGCCTTTGTGACATCATTTTTTCCTAGTTCGCTTCCTACATACAGCTCCTTTCAGTGTCTACCACTGGTACATCCCCCTTCACTTTTATCATCTGTTGGGTTCCCACAAGACTCTGTTCTTGGCCTCTGCTTTTCTCATTGTACACTTCTTCTCTTGAGGCAGAATTAAGAAATTAGTTCCCCAAGTATGCTGAACACACCCAAATCTACCTCTCCCCTTCTGTACTATCTTATGTAACCAGCGGTGTGTCTGCTATCTCCACATGGATCCCCCAATGCTATCAAATGCTCTAATTGTTCAAAACAGAGCTCATCATCTTCCCTCCTCCCAGAGTCACCAGCCCCTCTTAAAATCTCCCTCACCATCAGTAACGCCACAGTTTTCTCAGTCTCCCAAGCCTGCTGCCTTGGTGTCACACTTGACACTACCTGCTGTTTTATTCCTCACATTCAATCTCACTCCCACCTGGTTACCTCCACCTTAGAGATATTGCCAGAATGTGCTTTTTTCCTATCCATGGTGCTACCAAAATGCTTAGCGACTCTCTTATCTCTATCTTGATTACTGCAACCTCCTGCTATCTGACATTCCCCTTACCCATCTATCCCACTTTAATCTATCTTAAATGCCACAGCAAGACTGATCTTCCTTTCTTGGACATGGACATTGCAAATCTCATATCAAAATAATCTAATTATTTTGTAAACTCACTCATTAGCATGTCCCTCCCTACTCTTTGTTTTCATGTCTGCATTTATTTTGTCTACCTCATACTTACCTACTTTTAGTTTCAGCTGTCCGGGAGGGGGTCCATCGCGGGGGCGTGGCCAGTTGTGGTGTGCCGTTAGGCTTTGCCCCCTGGCAATCTTAGGCCATTCTAGCCAATCGCAGCAGGGGGCGGGGCTAAACCGCGGCATCGTGGCCCTCTAAAACAGTGGCGGCAACTGATTCCGGGATTTTTGCCTGCTCTCTCGGGAGTCCCAAAAATTCGGGAGTCTCCCGTACATTCCGGGAGAGTAGGCAACTATGGTCTAACTTCTATGTTTTGTTTTCCCCCCTGTCCTGCGCTGTGGAGCACTGTAGCTTCTTACAAATCTGTGCTTATGATTATGGTGATAATTGTGTCTGTCTGCTCTTTTACTATCTTTGGTTCAGGGGCATCCATATATGACACTATAAAATTTAAATGCACATCCTTGGGCTCCTCAACTATTCCACTAACAACAACAGCATTGTAATGCCAAATTGACTGCTATTGCCTTTAACTAGCTGGGCTTTTAACAAATGCTATGATGTACATCAGTGGATGTTTAAACTTCCTGGTGCTGTCCAAAGCAAGCAGGGAGAGCATTTGAAAAGTAGCTACCCGTTGGACTGAATGAACACCTACTGAGCATTTTTAATGTGTAAAGTTCCCACATATTAGAAAGGGTTTAATTAGTTCTTTGAAACGTTTTTTTTCTCTTAGTGTTTATTGTAGATACTGTAGTAGGAAATCTGTGTCTAGGAAATCTGTATCTTGGATGTTCTCAATCCT
Organism: Mixophyes fleayi; assembly: GCF_038048845.1. Taxonomy (NCBI): domain Eukaryota; kingdom Metazoa; phylum Chordata; class Amphibia; order Anura; family Limnodynastidae; genus Mixophyes; species Mixophyes fleayi. The sequence continues at coordinate 292,053,703 of NC_134404.1, read as the reverse complement.
AATAATAGCAAGACAAATGCCTTATATTTTACTAATAACAAATCTCATTAATTAATCAAACATAATGATATTTGCGACTTATCCACTAATTTTGTCACTTCAAAATTACCTACAAAACCCGTGCCCTCTCAGATGTTCTCAAGAGACACCTTTTTTGTTATACAGCGTTTCGAAACATTCACTTTCTACCACTACAACCATAGACAAAGTCCCAGCTGTGATGCTAAAGCTTGTAAACTCAGAATCCGTGAGAGCTACTGGCACAACTCCTTTGTTTGACCAAGTTCTATACTGCTCAAGTATCTCATAGTTATAAATTATAGAGAAAACACTCCTTTCTCTGTTATCAGAATCACATAGACAAACATAGGAGACAATTTACTTTACAGAGATAACTCCTAGATCTTTTATTGGGTACCTATAATCCTTACCTAAATTACATTATAGTTTACCAGGGAAACCATTAAAGGATATTTTATTCCATATCTTATTGAATCTCTGGGTTTGGGAGGCCTATGAAACTGAAGTTTGTGTAAAATTTTTGAAATGCACATTAAGCTTAATAAACTGCTGAATGTTTTCTGGATAAAACCAATTTAGACATGTACGAGATATAATATAATTGATACTGTGTTGTGTAACAATAAGGAATAAAGTTCATTGTTAAACCTCAGTTATTGTGACCCAAGTACACCTATATAAATCAATGAATTCCATGACAGCTCGATATTATATTATTTAAGCTGGCAGTGAGTCCGTGGTTTTCTGCTTTGATGCGATGTTGGTATATAATGTTTCCTGTGCCTACTGAACGCAGATTCATGCATCTACAACCCAGTCTGCAGGAAATGCTGTCAAGTATCCCTAGCACTGTTAATAATTTATGTAGTAGATTATCTTAGCCCTTGATGATTTGTTCCACATAACTTCTGCTATACTCTACATTCAAAGATATAAAGGCAAAGTCTGCAGCCACAACACATGCAGTCATTTGTAGAAAATCAAGACTGAACATGCTATGGAATAAGTTTATTATGTGTTTTGCTGAATTCGCTGGTTAGGAATTCAGGGACATTGTAATACCGCATGAAAACTCTGGGTATGATACAGTGGTTTCAATAGTAAAGTTATTTAGTAATTAAAATGTAGTTTATCATCCCTCAAATTTTCCTTTTTTACTTTTTATAGCCTCTCTAAGTTATTGTGACACATCCAGCCTGCTGATTGTAAGTCACTGCACTTGAGACTAGGGTGTAACTATAATTAAGCATTCACTCTAATCTGATTAAAGACTGGAAGAAATGTCCATAAAAGTATTTAAATACGATGACCTATTTTTCAGAATGGTTGGTCCTCCTGTTATGATAGTAACTTAATGCTATGTTAAAGGGTTGTTCAGACTAAAACATAACCATTGTTTGTCTTGTAAGCTTACCTGTACGTGGTATCCTTTGCACGCTATTTGAATTTTTCAACAGGCTCAAATTTTTAGAATTTTTATGGGCATTTCTCTAGCATTTGCCTGCTGATGGTAGATTTCTTCTCACTTGTTCCTCACTCCACTCGCCTAGCATAGTGGCTGTATACACTCACAGCAGTTTCAGCGATTCCTAGACTTGATCAGAACTATCTATTGTAAGTAAACCTTGTAGCCTTAGCCACATTGTTTTGTGCAACTGCATATGGGATTCTGAGGAAACCGTACTTATACAGGTTATTTCAGTATGGCAATATATCTTTTTAGGCATCTTTTTCAGGCTTGCAGAAGAAGACTACTTTTAAAAATTTTCTGTGGGCCCAGTAACTTATAATTCCTCTTAACCTAAAAGCCACTGTATATGTTCTCAGTTGCGGACTGGGTCTAAAAATATTGTTTGCCACAAGACAAAGGGGGCCCATCCACAACTATAAGGCTATCATTTATATATTTTTTTTTTTATAAGAAATAAATACTATTTTCAAAAAATGCATAAATGGAAAAGGGGTACAATTTTGTTTGCAAAATAAATATATTTAAATATATTTTTTAGTAATAAGTGTACCTATATTGTATATATTTCTTGCAATATACAGTAGATACTAAATGTAAATTCAGATTGTTAAAATAGATTTTTTTATTTTTATGTTAAAGAAATGGATATTTTTAAATAGTTTGCTTGTACTGAACATTTTAAAAGCATGTTTCATGCAATCCGTTATATTAAGAGCAATTGTTTGAATTCACTAGATTGTGCGAATCTGTCAATAATTGCTTCTGCATCCAATTCTTCTAACAATTCTCCTCAGACAGTGGATTTCTTAGCCTTGTCTTTATGATCTTTTGCTTTGAAAATGTCTTCTCACATTGGACTTGAGTAACTGATAGTGTGCAGATGACTATTAAATTCATAAAGGTTATCACATGCCTTGTCATAAAGTCTATTGGATGCCAGAATTTTAAGTACACACGATGGGCAAGTGCTACAATTTTTTACACTTGTTGCAACTGGAATCCATATCCTCACCATCATTAAACAATGGCTTTAATATATCAAAGTTCAAAACTAAAGAAATCAATTCCAATATTACTTGATCTTTGCTGATTAGTGGGGACAGCTTCATAATACCTTCCAATGCTTCATCTTCAAAGCCCTTCTCTGCAATAGTTTTAAACTTTGCTGGGTCCAAGCAGGATAAATCTTTATACAACTTATTGCATTGTACAAAGTGTGAATCTAGTGACTGAACAATGAGGTCCATTATTAGGTTAAAACACATTTACTTGAAAATCAGCTAGAGAATCTGAGGAATTTCCTTCATCTATAAGCTCATCTGCCAGTCTATTCTTCTTCCTCTGCCTCTTAACTGGCAATGTTGTTTAAAAAGAGTCAATTTCCAATGTTCGTTTTTCATCCATATTCAACTGTGAAGTTTTGACATCACATTTATTTACAAAACCCAATGCCTTTTATGTGAACGTTATCAAATGTTCTTATCTGTTCCTTCAACTTTATTGTAGCTGAATCTACTAAACTCCAAGCAGTAAACATATCTACACCACTTGTCTGTAAACATCTTGATAACGGTGCTGTAGTTTCAAATATTTACAAGTAACTAAATGCTTTCTTCAAGACTTTGAAGAAAAGCATTTTCTTATTTTTATTTTGCATCAAACTTTTCTGAATCTTGTATCACTGATACAGTGATTCTTGCCCTAGATGTTTTCCAACAACTTCTATCCATACACCCATTTTCTTGTATGATGTTTTCACAAACGTTGCTTAATTCTGGAGAAACTTGAAAAAAGAAATTGCAGACACACAACATTTTTTTTTTTTTTTTTTGAGTTATCAACAAATTGAAGACATGGGCATAGCATCATATATGAACATTCTGATCAGCCACATCATCCATTTTATTTTGTAAACCATTATACTGGCCATGGTAGCTTGAAGCTCTGTATGTACTATCAGATAAACATTTTTTGGGGTCAATTTTAAGATGCTGTAATGTTTCAGTCAATGGGGTTTTAGCTTTTAGGTCCATGATTGTGCGTGTAAAGTGACAATACGGTACCGCAACATCGCAGTTTTCCCTTCACATCCCTATGGAGTGCACACAGAAATCTGCGATGTTGCGGTATCGAGACTCGTGCAGCATAATCACGTATAATTGAATATCCCCCAATATATCAAGAAGTCCCTGTCCTGTACCATCGTTACTTGGCACAACTGAAAGTAGTCGCTCACAAATAACACCTTTTAAGCACATACTGAATAATAATGCTATCCTGATTTATGCTTTTTTTTTCTTTTCCATGATGGTAGGGGTAATATTCCTGAAATTAAAACTTAATTTTTCCCAGCGTGGAGTATTTCTAATTAACATCTACAGTTAAATGTTGAATCCAGTTTTTGCCATAAGTTGGCTATTTGTAGTTTTTGCATTTGATAATAAATGTAGTTATTGTGTTGCTGTATTCTGCATTTTGTTTGTAAAACTGTTGTCGCGTATTGTAACAAATTTCTAAAGTACAGTAGCATGGTCCATTATGTATTTCTGCTAGAAATACATAATTGACCTCGCTGGAAGAACACGTCGATGGGCATTTATTATTTAACAACAATTTTAACAATCGCAGTAATTTTAACTACAGAGTAAATACAAGGCACCCTTATTTATTGAACTTGCATTATGTGTATATATTATTATTTGAGACTGCAGCTTAATTATATATACTACCTAGTATTTTTTTGCACTAATTTTATACTATGAAAGAAAATACATTATATTTAATTTAAAGGGCATATGGCCACAGTATATTTAAAATATATTAATTAAATACATATCTTTTATAAAACACATCAAATACAGCAAGCACGGGGTGAATCGCTGACGAAATGCACTCAAACTGAGGCCGACGCAATGCAAAATATTTGCTGTCTTTGCAGTAGCTCGTTATAAAGTTTAATCCGTGTGCACGTCATGATCCCAGGCTGGGATTTCCAGCTAAGCTGCATTGCGCAGTCGCAATAGTAAAGATCCAAGCCTATCCAACGTATGCGTCGGCCTCACATAACATGAATCAGAATTATTTTTTTTAGAGTTACTTTATATTTAAGAATATAGTAAATATCCTCAAAAAATGACTTTATTTAAAATAGTAATCCAACATAAATTTTAGCTGCATACAGTAATAATATTGGAAGTTCTATTATATTTTCAAGCTACTAAAAGGTCATTAACATTTTTAACATATTGTCTAATGTTTAAGGGGGCCCACTGCATCAGGGGCCCACAAGGCCCACTTGCCATCGGGCAAGCTGACACCCTGACCAGTCCGCCACTGTATGTTCTTATTCTTCATGGAAGAGTGGCTGTAATCAACCTAGTAGCAGTTGCACAATGTAAAGCTGCTTGTATAATATTTCTCTCGAGCTGCTGCCCACTATTATTTTGTGTGAGCACACAAGTATCACTATGAAATTCTTGCATACTGCTGACTGAGATGAAGACTACAGTATGTGGGGGCAAAAGCTGGAAGGTCATTTCATCCTTTGTCATATGTAGAAATATGTGCTGCAATCTTCTCCATGCTTCTTTAGCTGGAGAAATGTGTACAGTACAAACGGGTATCACTTTCAGGTGATTTATTTTATCGATGTGATTTTATATTTGTGCCCCCTCCTGCTTAGTTTGAATATAAAATTAGAATTTGAATTTATTTGTATTCATCTGAATCCTAAAATTTGAATTTGGTGCCTCGCTATTAAAACACTTAAGAGTTACTGTAATTCTCCAGCAATGTTAATTAGTTCACAACCTTATTCAACAAGGTTTAAATATAAGCAAGTATTGACTTGAGATCTTTAGGGTGGAATACTGGCTTTCTGTCACGCCTCTGTTACACTCTGTTACTGATATTGTGTCTATGTTATAATCCACTGCTTTTCTACTCTCAGGTGCGATCGGTATCTGTCGATCTGAACACTGACCCATCTCTGCAGATTGATATTCCAGATGCCCTAAGTGAGAGAGACAAAGTCAAATTCACTGTACATACAAAGGTGAGATGGTTGTGACCTGCAAAATGGTCTTTGGGTGCAGCAATTATCAAGTGCTTGTCATTATATAGCTGTAAATTATGATCTTGAGATTGCTTAATTGTGTATATTAAAGTTCTGGGTTATGCTGCAGGTAGGGCTTTATAGAGTGAGTAAATTAATCGTCAGTCCGAGTTTTTTATGGGGTTCCATATTTAAAGGTTATTACAATGTGTTTATAACTGTTTTTCAGACCACACTGAGCACGTTTCAGAGCCCAGAGTTCTCAGTGACACGTCAGCATGAAGACTTCATCTGGTTACATGATGCTCTTGCCGAGACTGAGGAGTATGCGGGTATCATTGTGAGTCCTCTACATAAGCAGGATATACGTTTCCCAAACTGCTACCACTATCAAATGATCTCTGACTTTTAATAGTCATAAAAAACTCAGTAGAACAACGTGTTCAGTAAATACAGAAAACATTATTGTTGCACATTGTACAGGATATAGTTAAAGCTGCAGTGCAGGTTGACCTGTTGAGTGTAATTTTCTATCCTGTAAAATCACACATTTAGTACTGGGCACACAACCAGCATCATTAATGGTTGTTGGTGTTTAATCCAGTAGCACTTCATTTTATAAATTGACTTTTACAGGTGTAGCTAGTTTTGGTGCTAGAGGATTGAGCGTTGCTTTAAATATACTTGCTAAGGATGCATCAAAACCAGGATTTGGTATGGGGTTCAGCTTCATCTAAGGAGTTTGGTGAGCTTTGTTCTTAGCTCACTGTTTCAGGGGCTTTGATTCTCCCACAGCCCGAGACCTGGCTGCAGTGTGGGTGTCCTTCTCTACGCCGGATGCACCTTCCAGGTTATTCCTCCTGGGCTCTCTTTCCTTCGCCTTTTAAGATTCACTCCATTCGCCTCTTCCACCAAGCTCACCTTCAAATCAGTCATCTACCATCCCCCTATCCACATGTTTTAATCCCTTGATATGTTTGCCGCCTGGTTCACCCACTTTCTCTCCACTTTCCCTTCCTTCCTCATCCTGGGTGAATTTAACAGCCCAATTGACTATCCCACTTATGCTGCAGCTTCCAAACTTTTCCTCTTGTCCTCATTCCGTCTCTCACAATCATCATCATCATCACCATTTATTTATATAGCGCCACTGATTCCGCAGCGCTGTACAGAGAACTCGCTCACATCAGTCCCTGCCCCATTGGAGCTTACAGTCTAAATTCCCTAACATACACACACAGACAGAGAGAGACTAGGGTAAATTTTGATAGCAGCCAATTAACCTACCAGTATGTTTTTGGAGTGTGGGAGGAAACCGGAGCACCCGGAGGTAACCCACGCAAACACAGGGAGAACATACAAACTCCACACAGATAAGGCCATGGTCGGGAATTTAACTCATGACCCCGGCGCTGTGAGGCAGAAGTGCTAACCACTTAGCCACCGTGCTGCCCATGGATGTCTTCTACCTCCCACAGGCATTTGAAACTGAGCTGCTACCTACGAAAATGATCTCGCACAGCCAAGCATCACTGGAGGAAATCTCTCACTCTCACTGGCTTTCTCCAATTCATTCCTGCAATTCTTCCATTTCTCTCTGATCAGTTCTATTTCAAATCTCTCATTTCCTCCCACTCCTCCAGATCCCATTGCCTCTTTTCCACCTTCAACTCCCCCTCTGCCTTCCCCTCACTTCCTTCCTCTCTGCCATTGACATCGCCACCCACTTCACCTCCAAAATAGAGTCCTCTCCCCAGCATCTCCAGCATCAGACCCTTTCCTCACTAAGGATGCTACCAGAACTCTCATCCACTCTCTTGTTATTTCTTGCCTCAACTGTTGCATCCTCCTCCTTACTGGCTTCCCTCTCTCTGACCTCTCTCCTCTTTAATCCATCCTCACCACCTCCAGTCCTAATATTCTCCTCTCTCATCACTTGCAGGTTCCATTTCATCATACTTGCATCTGTTTCCTTTGATTTCCCCCTTTATGCGATTTCCTGTGTGTGTGTATGTATGTATGTATGTATGTATGTATATATATGTATGTGTGTGTATATATCTATACATAGAGAGAGATGGAGATATATAGATATAGATTATATATATATATATGTATATCTATATAGATATATCTATATATATATATAGATATATATGTATATAGATAGAGATATAGAGGTATATAAATAATTATATTATATTCCAAAATCACTCCTAAAAGCAAGAGGCCAGCGCACAACAAAGAATTGAAAAAAGCTATCCTTTATTCAAACTAGATCCATAGACGGCAGAAAACATCTAACATTTTCCGACAACCATCTCTTTAATTCCAGACACCGCAGCAGCCGTATCAATCTGCTGTGACGTGGGGAGGTACTGTGCAGCTGTAACCAGGTGACGCCAAACTATGCGTGCGCGTCAAGACGCAGTGCACGCTGGACATAGTAACCATAGTTATTATCCACCAATCTAATGTCACAATGCTGCAGTGTACACTGGTATCTGTTATCGTGCTAGCGACTAACAACATGACAATAATAGTAATAGCGGGGGGGATAACTATAAGCTAGACTAATCTTAGAGCTAACGACAAATATAATACTAATTAGATCAAATCAATATTAGACATACAAAGTAGTACTAGGCTAAAGGAAATGAACCTATCAACTGTATTGTGGTATAAAAACACTCACTGCCTTTATGTAGCCAATATAAAAATATCTAGTATAATAAGAAAATTAATATTTTGGTCTAAATGCCAGTAAAAATGGTGCTGACAAAGTGGGACACACCCCTCCCCCCTACTATCCACAAGATTATTAATAAAATACATTTTAGTTTTGAAATAGACATCTGATGCCCCCTATGTTATGGCAGCCCCTTGCCCTATAGTTAAATGGTTTGCTAACGGCGATGGTTCTCTGCTCCTACGTCCACCAGATTCTTTGGACCCTTCTATTTCTAGCTTAACTGAATGGTTTTATTACTCCTCCCTGTATATTTTGCAACGCTATTAGTTTTGATGTGCTCATGTGATGATATCTGTGATGTCAAATTACATCTTTGGTATACTCTGTATTGTCTGCTCCCCACTATCCCCCCCCCCCCCCCCTCTCCTTCCCTATTTCTTTTTCTGTATCCCTTCCTCATAAAACATTTCTAAAAAGTGAGAACAAAGGACAACCCTTTATTTAAAACAGATAATTCATACACACACAGACAGGTGTCCCCTGTGTCCTGGCATTTTTGGAAGTGCCTTCTGTCCTCATGTATAGTTGGTTTAAGGGTATTTTTTGCTTTCCCTTGGTTAAACAGTCTCTTTAATGCATTGTTCTTTTATTATATCTTCCGGGTTGGTCTTTTCTGGGGTCTGGTTATCACCTTGAAAAGGGGTTTGGATTCCTTTTTTTTTTATATTGTTTTGTTTTATTTGGTTTTATAATTTATTTTTGCCTGCACTTTTATATGGGTTTTTCTATTTGCTTTTCTGATTCAATTCCTTTTTGCTTTCATAGTATGTATTTACTTTTATATATTTTCTTTATGATTATTTTTATTTATATTTTTTTAATTGTAGATTCCGCCAGCACCTGCAAAACCTGACTTCGATGGACCCAGAGACAAAATGCAGAAGTTGGGTGACGGAGAGGGCTCCATGACAAAGGATGAATTTGCCAAAATGAAACAGGAGTTAGAAGCGTGCGTATCTGAGATAACTTCTTTGTTTTCTATCTGAGAAGATTGTTATGCTGATTTTCAGCCCAGAAGGTCTACAGTAGGCATGGATTAGATAACCATTTTATCCCTTAACTAGTGTCTTTGATGTTAGTAATATTAAAGCAGACCCCAATCTAAGTGAGCCCTTGATATACAAAGCAGCAACTAGTTATAGCTAGATGCCCTTTGTATTCCAGTGTGGCACTTGCTGTAGTATTTGAAATATACTTTTTTGTTTCTTTTTCTTTACTAGCTAGTTAGCCATTGTTTAATTATCATAGTGTCAATGCGAGGAAAGCAAGATTCCTAGCACACATAATAAAGGCTACTTTGCTGGGTAATTGGTAGTCCCATCTGCATTGTGTATTGTTTATAATTAGCGCACTGCTTGGTTATTGTGCCCATCCTATTAGGTTAAAGTTAGACTTGTAAATATGTCCATCATAGGTTATATGTAAGTGTTTCTTTGTTGCTGTTGTGCCCAGTTGGCAAAAGTGTTTAAATAGCGCCAGGTGTGTGTGTTAATGAATATAGTTAAGTATAGTATATTATTGGGGAGTTAGAAGAATTCCATGAGAGCCACGTGGACATGTCCAGCTGAGTAGTTAGTAGCTTCAGTGTTCTATCCGGGGCAGAGCTATATTGGACAGGTAAGGGAAGTAAAAACCATTGGTTTGTCTGTTAATCTCTTGCCACTGTTGCATTGGCAATAAAATAAAGTTTGTATCTGCCTCCGAGGTTGGATGAGTGATTGAAATATACCCACATGTCCTCACATTTGGTTGCAGCGACGACTGAATAGAGAGAGTCCAGAGATGGAGCCAAAAAGCCAGAAATGGCGTATAAAGCAGTTTAAAAAGGCTAACATTAAGAAGATGTGTCGGTTGCCCCCCCGCAAGCAGCAGAGACCCATGTAATATTATTCTGGATACTGGTCCAATGGCACCTAGAGAACTGGCGGAAGGAGGATTAGGACTCCCAAGTATGGGTAGGATGAAGAAGGGCCCAGCCAGGTAACAACTGAGAAAAGGAGACCAGTCGCTACGTCGGCCGCTGGTAGCTGGCACAGCTACTTGAGTTTCTGGTGGAACTGGGGTAGGGAGCACCAATGCATGAGAGCCGCAGTACTGAAGTCTGTGTTGAGTGCCGGTGTACCTTCCATCATCAGTAGCCCTAGTGTCATCCATACAGAGACTGGGATATCTGGATGTGCCAACTTTCATAGAAACTACCATGGACATAGATGCACATTTACTCGTGTTTTAGTCAATGATGGTGCTTCATCAAGTTAAGGAAGAAAAGTAGGAACATTACCCATCCTCACAGGAAAAGTACTAGATGCTGAGACCTGAAGAAGGATCTCATTATGGTGCTATTAAATGCATGCGTTAGGACTCCGGGGTAACAGCGTACCATTCTTTCGTGTTAAGGTCAGATGAATGATGCACAGAGAGGACTCTTCGCCCGCAAGAGGATTGTGGAGGAACTGCAATCAATGGCTGGCAGGCCAACAAGGTATCACAGTCTTGCAGATAAAAGACCTGTTCGTACTAGAAGAATTGCTGAATCGTGTGGCCCCAGAGATTAACAAGTGGATCTGAGTTCCCCAGAGCAAGCAGCTCAGTGCATGAATTCCTGGCTAAGCTGCCTGGGTGGAAGAGTTCAATTTGGGTGAATCAAAGTTGATTAAGTTACTCTCCTAAAACGCGCCACTTAAATATAAAAAAATTCTCCATTTTATTTCTTCTTTCTGTCTTGGTCAGTCATTGTCCAAATGGAAAGACCGCCAGCGGACCACAAGCAATTTCCCATGATAGCAGCTATATGGTAGGCTCGCGATTAAGGGGTGTCCCAAGGAATCCCAGTTATGGGTTATTTTGTAGTAGTTTGGTTTTTTATTGCAAAGTGCAACATCTGTTGTTTGATATGTGGTAAGTGTCAATCATTTGCAGTTCTCCACTATTCATGAGTGTGTTGTTTGTTTTTTCCTGCCGATTCATTAATTTAAGCTGGAACCTGAACATAGCAATTTGGTTCACAAACCACAGTATGCATGTGCTGCGTACATTTCATTCATCTAACATACATTGTATGATTCTCTACAGTACAATCTGGTGTCAGATGTGTTGCAGGGTATTTCAATAATACACTTTGCGAAATGCACATGATGCAATGTGCTGCCATTAAAGCAGCATGCAGAAACATTTCCTGCCACTAAAAAACAATTTGCCAGATGCTACATTTCTAGGCAACCTCTAATTTCAAATTGTGGCTCTTGCTGCTTGCAGAAAACAGAAATATGTAGCTTAGAACTGTGCCATCATTTTAAGTGTTTTTGAAATCCCATTCTTTTACTGACTTACATCTATCTTTGTTGGCTGGTTAATTTAAAATATTTGTTTTATGATTCCAAAAAAGGATTAGGAAAATGTTCTCTCACACCAGCCTACTTGTAAAAACTGAGCATCTTGTCCAACAAAAATTGGCAAGCACATGATGTGTTTGAAGATACCGGCAATGAGTCACCATGGACCCAATTTATAATATGTTCTATCTTATAGTCATGAGTAGTGGCTGGGTCAGTGACTATAAGTGACATTCTTCCAGCTAGTGCATTGAAATGAATTTTAGGGATTTTTATGACCTCTTTCCTGCTTTCGTGACCTCTAAATTAGAGGTTCTAAGTTGTGACACGATTATTAATTCATACAGGAACTTGGGACTATGGTACTTAAATCAAATTAATTCACTGGACCAGGTAAGATATATCAAGGAGTTTGCAAAAAAGTGATGTGTTTCCTATAACATTATGCTAGCAATGCCATCCTCATAAACACTGCTATCTTCTTTTGATAATGTTAAATTATAGGCAATATAGTGAATCCATCTAGCCCTCCTCTGATATACTGTCCAGTCTCCCTCATTGAGCAAGAGGAATAATATTATCTTTGTTTTAAAGGACAGTTTATCAGCAGCAGTTCTGAGCCATATTCTTTCTAAGCGCTTTAGTGTTTTATTTCTGACTCAGATTTCGACTATATTAGAATAAGTCTATATCAGAGATACAGATTATATGTCATCAAACCCATTTTATATGAGGGATAATTAAGCTATACTTACAATAACTTATAAGGGTTTTTTCTATCAGAATTTTAAATAACCTGTTATGCCTGTAATACAAAGATACATTTTCAAAGGTATAAAATAGTTTTCCTTCTAGAAATATAGGTGACCGGTGTTTTGGCCCAGAAGTTGCAAACTTTTAGCCAATGTGCTAAATATTTTTAGTATTTAGTAGCTGTCATGCTTTTGTGTGAGATAAAGGGTTATTATGTCAGGTTTAGATGACCTACAAGCAAACGAGTTTGTGCAAACCCACATGTAATGCTTAAATGAGTAATAGACCTTAATTACCAGCTAAACGACGTGTGTGTGTATGTATATGTGTGTGTGTGTATATGTATATATATATGTGTGTATATATGTGTGTGTGTGTGTGTGTGTGTGTTTATCGAGCAAAAGACTGTTTGGCTAATGTAAGACAGCAGCTGTGATTTATTGGCAGGAACAAGGAGTGTTATGTTTTGTTTTTTTGTACAGCTTTACATTAGTTTGCTGAATTTCATTTTTAATCCTCCTACTTTTAGAACTGTATCCAGGTTTTCTGTTGCATAAAGTTAATCACTTGGGATTGAGGTTTCTTGGGCATGCAGTGTGGCTTTCATGGCTGGCGCACCAGATGTGTTCAGCATGACAATGCAGTAAAAAAAATGTTATTTGCTGTATAAATAACAGACATAGACTAAAAAGTTTGATTGGTATAATCAGCTGCCAAAATGTATTGTGCACATTGTAATTGACACTCTGTTGTCTGACTTTCTTTTACTTTTCTTGACAGGGAATATCTGGCAGTGTTTAAGAAGACTGTATCGGTCCATGAAGTCTTTCTCCAGAGACTTTCCTCTCACCCTATCTTGAGCAAAGACCACAACTTCCATATATTCCTGGAATACGACCAAGATGTAAGCACCCTTCCTTCCTGTGTAGAAAGTGAGGCCTGGGATGTTGTGACAGCTGTTTTATTTGCTGACATCTTCATTTACAGTTCTTGCTAAATTCTTGCATAGCAAAATCATGGGATCAGGATTAGTAACAATCTTGCTGCTTTTATCTGTTTATTTAGTAGAAATCCTTTGATTTATTATTTCATGGTATTGTATTTTTTTTTTTTTACTTTAGCTTTGAATCTTACCTGAGATATAATTTGCTATAAGAAAAACAAAATGCTTTTGTCATTTGAACATAATGTGTTGTTTGTTTATCCAGCGATTCACCTAATTCACCACAAATTAATGTGTGTGATGATGGATGTGATTATATTTGACCTGAATGTGCTCCCATATTGTTCAAAATTACCTCAGTCATTGGTTTTAATGGTTTTTATCTGCAAAGTTACAAAGAAAGTACTTTAGGGGGGGTATTCAATTGTTGCTCCGGACCGCAAAAAAACGAGCACGTTAAAACTATTACCGTTTGTACGGTAAACTTGCTCGTAAAAACCGGTGTTTTTGGAAACTTCCACATTACTTCTATGATCAGAAGTAATCCAGGAATGTTCTACCATTGGAGGTTCTTACAAAGGAGAAAAAATACCCTCAATTTCTTCATTAAAAAATAAATAGGTTCCGTTTCATAAAAATATTAACTACAAATAAAACAGTAATGCTGTACTATATAAGCAACAATGTCTGCTCTAGTGGGTGTTTTATGAATGTACCAAAGCTACAGTGTCACCGTAATTGAGCAATCGGAGTACGATTGGTCATACATTTTAAGTTTTAGGGATTTTAGCCACATATCTTTGAACATATAACCTACAAACAAACTAACTTTACCTTCCTTAGACAAGCAATACAGTGGGATTCTTGGACAAGATGCAGTTTGCTGTATATGTATTTCAGGCACCTTTTTTGGTCCAACGATTTTTAAAATGGCTTGAAGGCTGGGGTCACTAATTGGATGGCCAGGGAACCCAGAACTTCCTCAAGCTCACATAAAACTTTTTTCATGGTTGTGTTTCACTCCCTAGATACCTGACTTACATATTACAATCTAGTGGCCCATAACACTTTTCAACCACATTTACATACATCCTATGCATTTGTGGAGGGTGTTGGAGATCAGTTCATGTGTACTTCTCTAGAGATCCTGCTCTGGATTGCAAAATCCCCCAACATTGTGGTCCCCACCCCCACCTCAAGTCGTAGCTCACAGGATTGTCCAGGACGTCCCCGCGAGCATATTGATCCCAGGATTGACTACCAGGTTGCTCGTAATTCAGCGTCGTGCTGACTAGTTATCTGGGTTGACAAGTCTCCCCTACTTCTTCTACAACCCTTACTGAACCTCCTCCCTATCTTCCCCTTCTTCTCATTCTACCTTACCCTGGCTCTATCCCTATCCCTCTCCATTCTCTGTCTCATCCTTTACTCTGTCCTATCCCACTTTCTGTCTGCGTTGTTTCCCTCAGAATTGCCCACTGCCATGCCGTCATGGACAATTTCCTTTGTGCCTTATGAAACTCCTCCAACACTATGTACTTCCAACTAGCTGATTATTCCCCACTTCTCTCTCCACATTACCCCATACCCTGTCCATATTTCCCAAACTAAACGTTCCCACTGAATCACACTGTCTCTATTCTCCACCTGTAGAATAAGTCTGACTGACAGGTTCCTTTCTACTGTGTTTCGTGTGTTCTTTATCCGTCTACCTTGTATGTTCCCTGTTATGTCTGTTGTTGCATATTATATGCATGCCATGTGATTTGTTCTGTTATTTGCATCCTTATATTTATTATTCTGCTCAGTTATGCCCACATACATACATACATACATACATACATACCTGTTATATGCTTTTTGTTTTCATGTATGTCACATATCAAGTGCTACAGAATCTGTGGTGCCATATAAATAAACGATTACATGTAATGCTGCAACTTAAATATTTATGCAAGTCAAAGAAATGAGTTACATTCTTTCACTGAAAATGCTAAATTTTTAAAAGAAGAAAACAAGTCTGTTGTAATACAGCTTGTAAAATGTTCCTGCATTTCTAAAATATTACACTTGCATATCACTGGGATTATAATTCCGCAACAGCATTAAATAGAGGTTTTGAGGGCTCTCTTTTCTGGCTAACCAAAAAATGAGACCTCTAGTACATTGGATTCATTATGCTTTTCATACACCCCTGGGAGTTTTGAATGTGTAGGCACACTTCAACTATACTCGATTTTTCACAAGTGGTTCCAAAATGTCCTGTTTCTTTTCTTTAACGTATCCGATAAATTGCTGAAAGAAAAGCCAAATGTTGTTGTTATATTTAGATTACAAATTTAGTTTGCACAAAGTAATATTGCAATTATTTTCCCCTAGGCTTAGTTTGAACCAATGCAATCTCTAGTATCTCTGTCCTTTTGTAAGTTTTGTATTTATGTGGAGGGTAATAGTACAGATGGGACTAATTTACTAACAAATTGAAAATGTGAAAAAGACCCATAGTATCCAACCTGACGTTTGCTTTCTAGATTAATTTATTAGATCAATTACAGGTCTTTGGATGCTATGGAATTACTTGCACATTTGTACTTTTTGCTTAAAAAAAATAAAAATAAACACAATATACAGGTTACATTTGAATATGCGAATATATGTAAATAATTGTAAACATTGTGCTTTGTTTTGTTAACACTTAATTGTTAAAGGGCACCAGTCACTTACACACAGTGGGGACTGCCATTCTGTGGGTTTAACAAATATTCATGGGAAGCAACCTATCCAGTTTATCCTTAAAATGTTGGGAATGCATTATACCATATCTCCTAAAATATGTTAGTATCAACAGGGATAAACTACTTCAGGTCTAACTGTTAATTTCTTTGTATAATCTTTATTTAGTTAAGCGTAAGAAGGAAAAATACCAAAGAGATGTTTGGCGGGTTTTTCCGTAGCATGGTGAAAAGTGCAGATGAAGTTCTCCTTTCTGGAGTTAAGGTAAGATGAGTCCTTTTCATACCTCATACCTTTCTAAACTGGATAATGAATCTCCTAACCGTAACTGTATAAAATAAAACATTCCTTTTGTGCTAATAATAATAATATTTATTATTATTATTATTATTATTATTATTATTATTATTTCCCCAGCTCCCCCTCTCCCATTTACTTTTAGGAGATTTTTCTTTTTGCTTGTTTTCACACAGTTTATGAACTGGTGATGTGTTATGGAGTCCTGTTGCAGAATGAATTCTATCCAAACATGAGTTGTGCTGGCCTTATATGCTACGATATCGGACAATTGGCCCAATATTGCAGTTTGTGTGAAATGAAAATAACCACAATCGCTGATTTAATAATGCAGTGGACTGGGTCATTATCGGGCATGGTGGTAAATGTGGTCAGAAGATCATGGCTGTCAGCTTGTTTGGCATCTTCGGACTACAATAATGAGCCACAGTAATACCCACGTGATCAGGTGTGACGGCCTTACTGTGTGGATATAATGGACCCTGTTGCTTAATGCTCGCATGAGTCATGGCTCTATACAGCGGGGTGCACTT
This sequence comes from Mixophyes fleayi, assembly GCF_038048845.1. Classification (NCBI taxonomy): domain Eukaryota; kingdom Metazoa; phylum Chordata; class Amphibia; order Anura; family Limnodynastidae; genus Mixophyes; species Mixophyes fleayi. The sequence continues at coordinate 292,036,814 of NC_134404.1, read as the reverse complement.
CAGGTTTTGTTTATACAGTGCATGTCTGCTGTATAACGTATGCTGATAGATAGAGGAGCTGTGATTTGGGTAGGTAGCCCATTGTCTGCATTTCAAATAACAAATAGAGGGTAGATAGAGGAGGAAACACTGCAAATGTTACCCAAAGTGACTATAGGCCAATTACATTCTTGGTTAGATTTTGTGACGCCTCTCAAAATATGTTTCATTGTAATTTAGATTTATAGTAACAGATTTTCAGTGCCCACTAATTATGTAATCTCTTATCTTTTCCTGTGCATAGGAAGTTGATGAATTCTTTGAGCAAGAAAAAATGTTTCTTGTCAATTACCACACTAGGATCAAGGACTCCTGTACCAAGGCTGACAAAATGACAAGATCCCACAAAAGTATGTATTGTTTGCTGAATTGGTCTATTTTACATCTATCGTTCATTTAATGAATTACAAGTAGCTGAAAATCTGCTCTTAAAAGTAGGAATCTGCGTTTAATGATTTTGTTCAGTATTTGCAGTAAAAGACTTTTCAGATGGCTTGGGCTTAAGGAGTCCTTATATGTTTCTCTATTCCTGGTTCCTATAATGGATCAACTCTGATCAATATGTGTCTACTGAGAGGTTGTTGGAACAGGGCAAAAATCTGATCGCTACAGAGATTAATGGAGTTATAATCTGCAAGTTATTTGGACAAATGAAGGCGATGCTCTTATATGGTTCTGTGTGATATAAATTTACTGGTAGAAAAGTTTAGTATATTTAAGAAAGAGGAAAAAAAGTAATTTTCATGTCTGGTTATTATTGGCCTTTTTATAGTGGGGGTGGGAGCAAATTGAACATTTAATGATTAACAAATACAATAACAAACAATGAAACAGAAGGTCAGATACATAATGTAGGATGCTTGGTTTTAAACAGCGGGCGAGACATGTATGATTCAAAAGATGAACTGTTTGATAAATAATGCTGTATGAGCAAGTCTTCATGTACTCCTCATTCTGTACTCCTCTCAGGCATTGTCTACGATAATAATAATAATTTTCTAGTGTTTAGAGCCCAGTCATAGGCACCCTGATTTGCCTAAGGGCTGCGGGGACATCCCTCTAACCTTCAAAGGGCTGCACATTACCATCCATCTCAGTAATACGTTAAACAATACATATACAGTCATGGCCAAAAGTTTTGAGAATGACACAAATATTATTTTTCAGTCTGCTGTCTCAGTTTTTATGATGGCAATTTGCACATACTCCAGAATGTCATGAAGAGTGATCAGATGAATTGCAATTAATTTCAAAGTCTCTATTTGTCATGACAATGAACTTTATCCAAAAAACATTTCCACTGTATTTCAGCCCTGCCACAAAAGGACCAGCTGACATCAGGTCATTGATTCTCTCGTTAACACTGGTGAGAGTGTTGATGAGGACAAGGCTGGAGACCACTCTGTCATGCTGATTGAGTTAGAATAACAGACTGGAAGCTTTAACAGAAGGGGGATGCTTGAAATCATTGTTCTTCCTCTGTTAAGCATGGTTAACGGGAAACACGCAAGGAAAAACGCGCAGTCATCATTGCTTTGCACATAAAGGGCTTCACAGGCAACAGTATTGCTGCTAGTAATATTGCACCTAAATCAACCATTTATCCGGTCATCAAGAACTTCAAGGAGAGAGATTCAATAATTGTGAAGAAGGCTTTAGGGTGCCCAAGAGCTTACAGCAAGCACCAGGACCATCTCCTAAAGTTGATTCAGCTGCGGGAACAGGGCATCACCAGTGCAGAGCTTTCTCAGGAATCGCAGCAGGCAGGTGTGAGTGCCTCTGCACGCACAGTGAGGTGAAGACCTTTGTAGGATAGCCTGATGTCAAGAAGGGCCAGCAAAGAAGTAACTTCTCTCCAGGAAAAACATCAATGACAGACTGATATTCTGCAAAAAGTACAGGGATTGGACTGCTGAGGACTGGGTTAAAGCCATTTTCTCTGATGAATCCCCTTTTAGATTGTTTGGGGCGTCTGGAAAAACGCTTGTCCAGAGAAGGAAAGGTGAGTGCTACCATCAGTCCTGCGTCATGCCAACAGTAAAGCATCTAGAGACCATTCATGTATAGGTTTGCTTCTCAGCTAAGAGAGTAGGCTCACTCACAATTTTGCCTAAGAACACAGCCATGAATAAAGAATGATACCAAAACATCCTCCAAGAGCAACTTCTCCCAATCATCCAAGAACAGTTTGGTGCCGAACAATGCCTTTTCCAGCATGATGGAGCACCTTGTCATAAGGAAAAAGTGATAACGAAGTGACTTGTGGATCAAAGCATCGAAATGTTGGGTCCATGGAAACTGGACAGGCAAATGGCCAGGAAACTCCCCAGACCTTAATCCCATTGAGAACTTGTGGTCAGTCCTCAAGAGGAGAGTGGACAAGCAAAAATTCACAAATTCTGACAAACTCCAAGCATTGATTAGACAAGAATGGGCATCCATCAAGTCAGTATGTGGCCCAGAAGTTGATTGATAACATGACAGGGCGAATTGCAGAGGTCTTCAAAAAGAAGGGTCAACACTGCAAATATTGAATCTTTGCATAAACGTAATGTAATTGTCAATAAAAGTCTTTGACACTTATGAAATACTTGTAATTTTACTTTAGTATACTATAGCAACATCTGGCAAAAAGGTCTAAAAACACTGAAGCAGCAAACTTTGTGAAAACAAATACTTGTGTCCTTTTCAAAACTTTTGGCCATGACTGTAATCAAATAAAAAGGATCCCTATCTGTAATATCATATTAGCAGACATTTTAAACAAGTATTATATGCTGTTTTTTTATCATTTTCGAGCAGGTTAACTTTACCCGCAATTCAATTCCATTTTTAACACTCAGTTTTTTTTCATAAAACGGTCCTCTCACGCTCCAGTAGAAGGTCTATTGAAAGTATAGGGTGTGCGAGCGGCAGTCGCATTAAAAGCTATTCAATTGTTTAATGCGGCGCGTTATGCAGGAAAATATGCTGTTTTATCTCGCACCTCTTTGGGGGTGTGTTAAAAAATAAAAAAACTGAAAAGTATTTGAAAGCATGTAATAATGTGGAAAAAAAAGTTAATAAATAAATCACTAATTATACTTATGTATGTTTTTGGTAAAAATATGAACGTAGTAATGTGTTTTGACATGGTATAGATGATTTATGTGGTAAAAAATATTTCAATTAAAAAATATGCTAAAGAAAGTACTGTAATGTAGATATTATACATGTGTAATGCAATCTAGTGTATGCAAAACTTTTTTTTGTGTTTAAAACTCCCCTTCACTCCCCTAAAAACTCACAAACATAATGTTTAACGCGCGGGGGCAGCGGTCCCTCTTTTTTAATTGAATGGCACAAGTTTTCCTACTGCGCTAGCACAAAATGGTCGCTATTGCCGTCAAAAACCAGCAGGAGATTTTATTTTTATTTATTTTTTTCTGTTTGAACGCTGCGGGGAAAAAAAACAAATTCGCTGACAATTAAATACCCCCCTTAAGCTCTTATGAACTTGCAGACTTTTGTATTACTACATATATTACAGTTGCTGCTTTCTGTGGTCTTTGCAGATGTTGCTGATGATTACATTCATATTTCTGCTGCACTGACTTCTCTAGCTGATGAGGAGAACACTCCAGTTAGAAAGTAAGTGTTATTGTCAGCTGTAGGCGATAAAGAATTTGGAGTAGGAAGTCATTTTTATGACTTCCCTGTTGTTGAGTAAACGCATTCCATTCAGCAGAGGCCCTTACATTCTCACAATACCACACTACTTGCAAACTGCATGTGCACAATATTAAGCAGAGAACAGGAAGGTATTTGTATCATCTTAGATACACCACAGGAGGGCGACATTGCTTTAGTTTTTTTTTCCTTTTAAATTTAAATACTTATCTACATCTCTTGTGTGGGTATGTTTATGCATCTTTGAAGTTATATAGAACACACTTTCCAGTCGCCTTTGTGTCAGAACAAATACTGTTTTACATTAAAGTGCATTAATGACAATTAACAATATTATTGAAGAGATGGAAAGAAATTCAGTCAGAAATCATACTGGTAAATGTGTACGTGATAAAGAAAAGATGGTAGTCCAGTTCAAATCACTGCTGTCCACATTTTTTCAGGGGGGTGGAACCATATGTGTTGTATATAAATACTCAGTGCTATCATAATTAAAACAGATGTCATACTTATTAGACAATCAAGGGTGAGCTCCACATAAAAGTACTTTTGAGGGCTGTATCTGGACTGCTGGCTGCCATTTGTACACACACTTAAGCCCTATGATAACAGCTAGATGGGTATTATTACAATACATTTATTTGTAATGACTATGCATTATTAGTGTTGAACATATATATATATATATATAGATATATAATGTTAACCCGTGCATGATACTCATGCAGTCTAGTCAAATCAAGCTACTTAAGGTGTTAAAAAGGTTCTTGTCATGCATTTGGGCCATAGCCCAGGCCTCAACCACTCCCCACTGTCACCCCCGGCAACCACCAACCACTCCCCACTGTCACCCCCGGCAACCACCAACCACTCCCAACTGTCACCCCCGGCAACCACCAACCACTCCCAACTGTCACTTCTCCTTCAAGAAATATATATATTTTTTTTTTAAATCTTTATAAACACTTTTAACAATTAACAAGTTAAATTAACAAATTAAAAACATCTTAGTATACCAAATTTCAGCCCTTTCTGAATTTTTTTTTTTCCCACACACACTAAATTTAGTAGGTCGGTGTATAACTCCGCCCAGCAGGTGGCGCTGCAGCTTGCTTTTATTTTTTCCACAAGCAGACAGATAGACTAACACACGCCACTAGACATTTATATATTCGATATATATATATTTATTTATTTTCAGTGTCTGCCTTAATGCTTGGTCCACATCATTATATCAGTGTTTGATTATTATATTATTTATTCCTTAATTGTTCCTTAAATATATTTGTTTATCCCTTAATTCCCCAAACATGTTGATGCTTTTAGATGATGTAGCATATTTTTCACATCTTGCACGTGATTGGCGCACACAGCATGCTCACGCTTGGCGCACACAGCATGCACATGTTTGGCACTTGCGGTAAAGGACTTGTACACTGTATGGGATAATTTCACTGTGTTGATCTTTCTAATCTCTGAACTTTTCTGTTTGTCCCGAGTGTCATTTGCCCCATATAACCTTTGTGTCTGGGCTCTGCCCGGTTACTGGACATTGAAGTCTAAAATACATCCCTCGACTTGTTTAACATTAGCAAAGTTAATATCTTTATAATTGAAAATAACGTATCGCCTCATCCCCTACATGAAAGTAATATTCCTGCTTTATTACACCATTAGTTTTTACTCCATTTATATGTCGTCTTTTAACAAACATTTCTATTATCATGATCAACATCCTTTTTCATATCCTTAGCCAAAGTGTTTCTGCCTTTACCAGTTAAGCTGGCCACACATATAGGTTACTTGTATGTTGGAAAAGAACCACAAACACAGATAGAACAATCAGAGTCTCTTCCATTTACCATATTGATTTCTGAATGAGTATATTGGAAAAGTTAACAGTTTGTTTTAGACACATGTAAATACACTTTGTGTGTAAATTTAAAAGAAATACTGAATCCTGTTTGATCAGCAATATGAAAATACAAAGTCCAGTGCAGAGCAAATAGACTAGTGCAGAAATGTCCATATCTGCACAGTTCCTGTAAAAGTGTAACTCAGTAGACTGAAATATAAATGATCCTGTGTATACCAAATAGCAATGCCATAAAAATCACAAAAATAACATTTGCTGGCTGCTCTCATATTCATTTCTTCCAATTTTTTGATTAGAGTCCTTTCAAAAGAAATTCTTAACAGGTAAACTGTTGAGATAAATATGTTCTAGTCTCCAATTTAAATTGAGCAGCATCACAAAGATGTAGATTGTAAAGACAGGATTATGTGACATTGAACAATGCACACATTCCATAAATCCAATTCAGAAAATCAGTTTTTGGTTAACTTACATTAATGCAATTAATCCTTCTTCTTTTTTTCCATTTAAACATCTGTTAAGTGTGCTTTTGCTTTGGTTGTTTTTTTTTTTTTTCCAGATACTTACTAAAACTAGCAGAGTTATTTGAAAAACTCCGGGTAAGCTGTCTTTGTTTTTCTTTTTATCTTTTTTTCTTTTGGTTTATTGAAATGTGTTTTATTCATTGGCTTTTATGTTCTTGGCATAACCTCTCTTCAGAAAGTAGAAGCCAGAGTTGCCTCAGATGAAGACTTAAAACTTTCGGAGCTGTTAAGATACTACATGCTTAACATCGAGGCGGCCAAGGTAAATACATTTTTTTTTTATTTGTATCCCACAAGTGGGGAAAAAACATATCCTCAGTAAATTATTTGAATATCTATTATGTTTCACCCCAAATACAGGACCTGTTACACAGAAGGACAAAGAGCCTGGGCGAATATGAGAATTCAAACAAAGCTCTTGACAAAGCGAGGTTGAAAAGCAAAGATGTGAAACAGGCGGAGTTGCATCAGCAAGAGTGCTGCCAGAGGTTTGAGAAGCTCTCGGAATCCGGGAAACAAGGTAGGGAAACAAAACTAACAAATTAAAAGAAGAAAGAACAGTCTGAATGGTTCTTCTCTGCTATGAAATTCTGTGTTTCTGTTTTCAAGATCTTAAAGAGATCAGTGTGCTTTTACTATAGTTGAGTTTGCTGATTCACAAATTCACATTACTTTCTTGTATGGTGCTTATGTTAAACACCTTTTGCGCATAGGTAAGCCAAGCTGATAATCTGCATTAAACCTCACTAATGTTCTCTTGGGGATAGCATGTTATTGTGGAACCTAACATTATAGAGTGATCTCCTTAGTGTCTACGGGAGGTAGAAAAGTTACATAGAAAAACAGGTCTTCAGATCTGCCAAATTGTTTCCATGAAGGTTGAGAGCAAGAAGATAGGATGTGTCTGCACAGTGCTGGAATTTCCTGTTGGATATGTATAAATTATGGGGGAGGAGTCAGAAACAAGGAGAATATGAATTATTATTTTGACTGGGAATTCCTTTTAAAACAATATATTAACAATTGTGTGAATACCCAATTATTGTTATATTTGTCTGCAGTACCATACATTGGGGATGAACAGTGTATGCATTTAAGAGTATGACACAATGCACAGACAGCTATGAATAATTGAGAATTACATAATGCAATGACCACTCGACAACAAATTAACAGAGCACAATCAGAATACATAGGACTGTGGATCCAGCTACTGACAAGACATTGAGCATAAGTGATAAGTAGCACCTGTGTGAATTAGGTTGGTGAAAATGGGCTCGAGAAACAGGGCTGGGCAGACAGGCCTAGAGGTGCAATAGTAGGATGGAAACCTTGACTTGAGGGGGATCTGTAATGGGTAGGGACGAGTTAGGTGGATTGTTCAGTAATTGCTTCCATGCAAAGGAATCCTAAGCGGTTGTCCTCAAAGCAGCTACCTACTTCCAGGCTCCCTTCTCTGTGTGTCTTTTATCCTTGCAATTTACACAAAAGCTACATTTATGCCATATGTAAATTTCATTAAAGCCTTGCATTAATATTGTTTGTTTTGCAGAACTGACTAGCTTCAAACGAAGGAGAGTATCTGCCTTTCGAAAAAACCTTGTGGAGATGACCGAATTGGAAATCAAGCATGCCAAGGTTTGTGCCACTACCACTCCAGATACGGCCTCGATGACCATAAACTGTACTTTGTGCCCTGTCTAGTACTTCTATTTTCAAATATAAAGGTTGAGGACCAGATTAAGTATTGATGCCCCAAGACTTGACTGTATGCATTAAGTTGGTAAACTACAGCTATAAAAATGGGAAAATATTGTTTTTTACTCTCTGCATAGTAATTCTGTACTTTACGTTGCAAAGAAAGTCTAAGTAACTCATAAGACTTCAGTGCATACAACAGAATTGAATGAATAGACCATCCTGTTCCTCCTTTCTCTGAAACTTGTCTATCCAGTCAATGAATACAGTTGCATCCGGATGGAAGCCGCTAAATGTTTAGTCTCGCTCTGTAAGAGACTCATCATACAGCTGTATATGCGAGATCACGGCACTTCAATCAAATGAATCTAGAAGATCTTGTCAGAACTGAATATATTTTAGATAAAGTGGTGATTGAGGGAAGCATTTTTCTTGCACATACCAGGCTACCTGTCTGTAAGCCTGTTGAGAGACACTGCAGGGAATTTGCTTTCACCCTAAATAGATCCACAGTTTGCACCTTGTGATATTTGTATGTTTAATGAAGTGTCAAATATCTCAAGTTTTGCAGCATACAGTGTAGACGTCCACTCTGTACTGAACCAATATTTATGAGGCTATGGGGGGTATTCAATTGTTAGCGGTAACGCTAACAAACAAGCGCTCAAAAAATCTTACCGTTAATACGGTAATTACTCGCGGAATTTCAGCTCGCCGCGAGCGGCGAGCTGGAATTCCGCGAGTAAACTACCGTATTTACCCTTTTCGCATGCAATATTACCGTCTAAACGGTAATATTTTTTTGAGCGCTCGTTTTTCAGCGTTACCGCTAACAATTGAATACCCCCCTATATTTCATAAATTTAAGTTCATGCATTCAACTTCTGTATATATGTATAAGTCAATGTAAAAATATTTGTTATCATTTTCATTATTGTGCTATGCATTTATTATTTAATTTGTGGTGAATGGGACTTGGTAGCTTTTGCTGTCATTCAGCTTTGCAGTGATGAAGGGTGGATGCTTGTAGGGGGAGCAAAAAATTAAATCTGAGCCTGGTATCAGAGGTACTGTGTGTGTTTCATGTCACTGATTTGTAGTGTATTGGTTATCTGCCATCTCATGAATAGTTGTACAGCCCACAAAATAACTGCCTACCCTGTGTGTACTGCATGTGACTAGTTAGTCCATTAAAACATAGGCTTTGCTATATCGATAGTGATATAGCAAGATAAGGTAAGTTTACCAGTGGTGAACTGCAGTGTTGCTGTAGTGAAGTAAACAGTATGAAGAGCAATTTGATGCCCTAGTTCCACCTAATGTGGTGGCTTCAGAGATGACCCTTTATATTTCCTACACTGGCAGCATGTTAAATTAAGGAATTGAAATCCTTAAACGGGTTGTGTACTTTTGCACAATCCATTTTCATAATTTGCAAAAGAACTGGGGTTGTCATTGGAAAAAGCAAAAACACATATGGTATTACTGTTCATCCCCACACATCCCCAGTTGTTGTCCCAAATTTTCTTTTTCAAAAGCCTCAGCTGTCTATCCTCATTGCAAATAATACTATATTTTTCTGCAATCCCTGCAAGTTTGCTCACCCTTAGGCTCTCAGTCTCTTTTCTGTTTCTCTCTCTAAAGAATTAATCGGACACCATCACAGCAACGTATAGATTTCATAACCTCCCCTCTATAACCTTTTTTTCACTTTTATTTTTGCCACCACTGTATTGTGAAAATATTTTACTAGTATCAGTTGATATTGTTAAAGTGTGTACAAACTTTCTACATGTAATTAAGGCTATTCTCTCTCTGTTCTTACAGAATAACATCTCCTTATTACAAAGCTGCATTGACCTCTTTAAGAGCAGTTAAACGGAGTGAGATGATGACATCAAGAAGCAATAATTGCACTTCCGAAGTCCGCCATCTTGACCAGAGCAGCTGCATCTTTACATGTGATCTTAACTTTGTGTCTTAGAGGATTACCATTATATAAGTTTACTCGTATATGTTTTGTAAAGATGAAAAAAAAATCAAAAATTACTTCTAAAGATTACATATTTTCTTTAATCTTTTCGTAAAAAGTTTATGCTGATGTTTTCAAAATATTTTTTCATTTGAAGCATTTTTTCAGCTAAATAAATTTTCTTCCTTGTATATATTAATATAAATATATACACTAGTTTCTAAATTGTATGAATTTGTTTTGAAAATACTGCTTTACCTTGTGATAAATTAGTAGAAATTAAAGAAAAGAAACTGTTCCCCAGTAACCCTTTTGCCCAGGAGAGAGCATTACATTCTCTTGCATGGCCTTGTTTAGATCACTCTGGTTCGGCTGCGAGTTATAGAGGAAGTTGACCTGGGAGCGAGCTCTCTACACGGACATATTTGCTTACATTAGACCGTACTATGCTCGCTTCCAAGTGTTGAAGGACAGGTTAAAGTTTCTTGATCAAAACCATAAGAATTAAAAGTTAAGCAATACAAATACCCTGTAGTAAAAAGTAATAGATCAGCCAGAATACCTTGAAGCTATCCCATTAAATATAAAGTATCATTTCTATAGAAAAGAATCCGCAAATTCAATTCCTGTAGAAGACGCCCTTAGTTCTTTGCTTCCATCCTTCTTCAAGCCAGAGGTTTAAAAATGAAAGAAACGGCAATCAAGAAACAATTAGAAGAAACTTCAACGTAGTGACATATTTTCAATGGCAGAATCAGGTGCCTAAGTTATAAGAGAGGTGAGCTGGCGCCTTGTAAATTTACCACTCTAGTGCTGGGTGTTCCTACTCCCAGAGATGTGCTTAGCTGCTTCTTAGTGCAGTGGTGGGTGGCACTAGCTCTTAGCCTAGACCTTGTTTCATAAAGCCAAGCAGGGTGTGTGAAAGCATGATCAGTTAGCCTTTGACCGTCTCTAGAGCAAATCTTTTTGGACCACAGCCTAGTTCTTTGAGATCTTTCTGTGTCTTCATGCTGTGGTAAGGATCAAAGCTAGATTAATACTAACTAAGACTTGTATACAAGGAGGACCCTGGAGGTGAAATGCAATACTACTGAGTGACAGTGACGCTGACCAAAATGAATGAATATATGTAATATATAGTGCACCTGTTAATCATTAGTAATTTAATGGGAAATTCGTTTTTTAGGGTTGTGTGTAACTTAGACTTAGTATTTGAGGTACAATACTTGATGGAAAGGTTTTAACATTTATTTCTATACATTACTGATCACTAACAGCGCACATCACTGATGACAATTACACCAGAAATTACAAATAAAGCAATTAAGAGGTTTTAATTGAAAAATGAGTTATTATTCTAAGGTATTACATTTTATTAGCACCTAGTTGTACAGTAATAGGTGTTTTTTAATGCAGGATAACTGATAATAAATATACCAGTCCTGTGCTGAGTAGCTTGTGATCTGGTTAACATATGAGGAGGCACCATGCTGATTTCTGCTGTTGTAGTGATAATTAGCCTAGGCTGGTTATAGCCCCCTTATAAGGGGAGGAGAGTATAACCAGCACTAGCCAGCATTGTGTGGTCTGATATTATGCTGATAAACTGCTCCCAGGGTGGTCAGTGCAGGGCTGGTGTCTTTGTTCAAGGTTTTCATTCCTGCTGTGAAAACTGATTGGGCTCTTCCAGATGCCCATGGATTGATTGTGAGTGTCTAGGTAATAAATCACTGCGACCCATGAAGTAGCAGCTGTTCCAGCTCTGAGGTCTTCATGAGGAACAAGGATCCGTAAGACTTCTCTCCATTATACTGTTAAAGCGCATTATAAATAAACCCATACATCTTAAGCCAGTCACGCAAGGCAAGATTCTGTAAGCCGAGTAATAGAATCAGAGTTGAACTTGAACACATATGCAAGTGGCCAAACTGGAGTAGATCAGTAATCTCGGTGCTTGGACCAAGCAGTTAGAACTCCAGTGCCATAGAGGTTGTTTTGGAACCACAGACATTGTCATATTGCAGTATGTGTGGCTAACATTAATTAAAATACACACACTCCTCTCTCCCTCAATCACATGATATCATTTTTAAAGAAAATAAGTTGTCTACAGCAAAGACAAGATGTGGCTATCATGTTATTGTTGATCTACAAGGGAGTGTCACTAGGTTCAATGTTCTGGGACTTACACAATTCTGGTGTAGACAGTCTGAACTACAGGGTTTTAGTTCATACTATCTATACCTCTTGTTTCCAATGGACAGTTCCAGCAAAGCTGTGATATAGGGTAGACACCAGGTTTTATTCTAATTGCTTACAGTTCTATACAATCAATGAACAGATTATATGTATGTGTGTGTATATATATATAATATATATAAGCCTAGTGATGTGTGTTAGTCTGTGTGTGTGTGAAAAAAAAAACCAAGCTGCAGCGCCACCTGCTGGGCGGAGTTATACACTGACCTACTAAATTCTTAGTGTGTGTGGAAAAAAAAAATCAGAAAGGGCTGAAATTTGGTATACTAAGATGTTTTTAATTTGTTAATTTAATTTGTTAATTGTTAAAAGTGTTTATAAAGATTTTAAAAAAATATATATATATTTCTTGAAGGAGAAGTGACAGTTGGGAGTGGTTGGTGGTTGCCGGGGGTGACAGAGCGAGAGGAGGGTGATACTCGGGACCGCTGAGAGAGATCCCTGTGTCTGGATAGACATCTGGATAGATGTGGCGATAAAGATGAAGGATGAGGTGATGGAGAAAAATGATGAGGTGGTGACATGTGGACAAAACCACGTTAAAAAAGGGTGCTTGCATCGGGAAGTAACGCTCTTCCCCTGAGGAGGCCTGGCCTAGCCCCAAATGCATGACAAGAACCTTTTTAACACCTTAAGTAGCTTGATTTGACTAGAATGCATGAGTATCATGCACAGGTTAACTTGTGTGTGTGTGTGTATGTGTGTATATATATATATATATATATATATATATATATATATATATATATATATATATATATATATTTATTTATATATATTTATTTATTTATACAAATGCTAGTTTCTGTCCAGGGTATGCAAGGGCTTGTTATTCCACAGCAAATAGAGTGCCAGCCACAGGTTACCAAAGGCAGGTATAGTCCTTCCATGTCACTACAGAACCATGCCCAGACATCATTCATCCCGTCTTCCAGCCCAATTAAAGCAAATTTAATTTTCTCCTTCACGTAGCTTTTTTTTTTCTTCCCTTCATGCGTGATCAGTGGTATCTCCACATTCCCTGATCACAAGTGCATGCCGCTTCAGCCACAAGCTCTGTATCTTATTGACTGTAGGGGCATTTTGTGATGTAAGGAAAAACCATAGAGAGGAATCTTGGCAACAGTAGCCAATAAAATTATAGGCCTTCCATCCAATCACAATTGTGAGTTTATGTGTAGAGAAGGCACAGTGGTTTCTCGGTTGGTTAAACATAAACCGCATCTTCCCAAAAATTCAACTCTTTGCTGCTATAACAGGACTGAGTGCGGTATATGCTGATAGCTAAAAAAAAGTGTGTGATGACAATTGTTCTGAAAGCGTTATATGTAATCAGGTACGGAAGGTTAAAAAAAATAAAAAAATCTAATTTCTGAACTGCAAGCGTAAAACTGCGGTGCACTACACAGAGAATTTCATAGATTTGCAGGGAAAAATGCCAGTGTCTGCGTAGATGCAGCGTTCAATCAGCCAATGTGTAAAGTTTGGAGGATCAAAGGCGTTCTTTGCTAGGTGTAGATTATTCTATGTATGCAGTGGAAAGAACAATTAAAAATGCAACATTAAAATGCATCTAAAGCATGCCTTAGTTTTCATGCATTTTTACCCATTTTCCCAGCGCATATGCAAAAATGAGCATTGAACGTACATATGGCAGATGTTCCATCCCTTTAAAGAAGAGATTATCTACTAAGAATTTAAAGGAAACATTTTAGCAGCAGTCTTCTCAGCAATTTGCGGTAACGGCTCACTTTCCATACACTGCAAAGTGCTTCCAGAGTTATAGAGGAAATGTACCATGGATATATTTTTAACAAATGTATGATCGTCCGAGGAAAGAGTAAAAAAAAAACAAAACAAAAAAAAAAACAGAGTCAACATACCATACGTGTCTGATGCTTTCTAATGTGAGCCAGATGTTCAAAGTTGAAACTCTAGCATAGAAAAGAAACTGCTTTAACAATTTTAAAACTGCAGTACATTAATTGGAGCTTCTTGATACATGAATGTATGCCACATTTTCACTGTGCAATAAATTCTAATTTTAGGAAATTTTGTATTCTATTTGATCATCTTATACACTGTTTAAGGTAAAACACAGTTCATGAGATATCATTTATTTTAGGCTTTTTGGAATGGGTTAAAAGGATAATAAAAAATGATGAGGTTTTCCAATTTTGGACAATCCCTCCTTAACATAAAATGCTCCCATCACCATTTAGCAAATAGAGATTCCCCCAGGAAAACCCTCCCACCTGAATCTGGAAGCTGAATACTGCTACAGCCTGCTCAATTGTGAATTCTACAAAATGTCCGTAGCTGTATGGACATATAGGGGCTGATTCAATTAGCCACGAGGTGCTATAGTAGCATCATGCGTTGTGTATTCACATAAAGTTTGCTCTTTTATCGCTCGCAACTCTGAAAAATGAGTAAAGTTTTAATTACCGTAATTGACTTTTTTGTGCGCATAAACACAATGCATGATGCTTCTATGGCACGTCTCGGCTAATTCAATTAGCTACATAGGGGCATATTCCATTAGGTCTAAAGATCGCAGAGACGCGCTCCCACTGACAACACGTTACAACAACATCGCTTATATCTGTGCGTGGCCCATAGGGTTGCGAAGGGAAATCCACAATATTGTGGTACCGTATTGTCACTTTACATGCGCAGCCGCACGTAATCGTCATCACCGAACCTAATTGAATATGCCCAATAGAGTTCTCCAAGCACTGTACCTAGATAACAGGGTGATTTCCCTGTGGGTGGTAAATTTTATTAAGGAGAAGTTGTCCAAAATTTATTTTTCTTAATTGTACAAGTTTTAAGAGACTTGGTAACACCTTTATAGAAGTTAGGAAAATTCTTACAGCAATACCATTATTATACAATATTTTCTTAATGCTATCTTTACACAAATACAATGGCATAAGATCAGGTTAGTGAGCCATTAATTAATTATTAATTAATATATTTAGATGTTAGCAATGTTTCTTTGCGCATATTGCTATGTTTGTGGGGGGAGGTACAAGAGGCACAAAAATTTCCAAACACACAAATATAGATGTGTAAAAATGAGATTCAGCCTTATCACTGTTGCAATAAAATGAATCTGCAAAATACTTGAATGTCTATGTTTGTATACTTACATTTTTCTATGGAAATCTCACTGTAACAGATCAGCGGTGATAGTATATGCAGTAGTATCATATATGTACAATAAGTATATTCCAGAGTTATCCCATAGAGATGATAACGATCAACACTAACCTCCATGTGTGAGTGTCTAAACAAGGACCTCAAAATGTTTTATCTTTTGAGGTTAGGATTCAAGTTTGGAGTAATTTATATCTAACATTTGGGATACTGTTAGTGCTATTTAAAGGTTAAGACTGAAAGTGGAAAAAAAGGGCAAAAAACAGGCCCAGAGGGTAGGAAATAATGATAAAGTATTACAAAATAACTCAAAATTAATAATTAATTACAAAAGGGAAAAAAACCTTAATAAAGACGGGGATTTAAAAACATAAAAAACACCCACAACGTTAGACAAAACCAGAGATAGTGGGCTAGGCTGCTGCCAAAACAGGATTGCCAGACCTCTTAGAAGAAACTAAAATACCACTAGGTTTTAATCAGTGTTTTAAAACCCTCTCTATAAGAAAATGAGTCATACACAAAGGGAGAGCAATTAACGACAAGCTGCAGGAGTAACAATAAATATGATTTAATGACATGAAAAAAGGTATAAAGAAATAAGATAAAAAGTAAAAATAAAATAAGATTAAAATTACATTGTGACCTGCTGATATTGCTAAAATTCAAGTTATGATAACAATAATATCATATGAGAGCTAGTAAATAGTAGAAAATTGTATGTGATTGGGATAGAAGAATTGGAGACTATCACAAACCACAAATATCAGACATTCCTTTGAATCTAGCATCTCGCCTTAGTCTGAGTCCCACTTAGCTCGATCTGAATTTTGAGCAGCAATTGAAGTAGGCTGGAGTGCAATTTAGTGCAGTGATATAAGACTCTTGGGGGGGAAATTTAATTACCCCCAGATTAGCCCCACAATAACTCTTATTACCATTTGTGAGTCAAATAATTGAATGAAGTAAACTAAATAGATTAATATTGTTTTACCATGCGATTACAATTAGTACGCCACGTGTAGTGACGCAATCGCATGGATTAATAACACACATTTACATTCGCGCTTACACTTGTAAATAGCACATATTAAGGTTCCAATCCACATTTATTTATTGGTAAAGATTATTTATACATAAATGGTATTATATTGAAGGTATAGACTCAGGATATAGGAAATGTATCATGTTTAGTGTCATTTTGATCTGCACATTACCATCAGGAATCCACTACTATCACTATCGGCGAAGCGATTCCTTCCTGTGATCGCTAGTTATGGAAGATAAAGGATTAATGCTCAAAATGATATTGTGTTTGGAATGCAAATAGGTTGGTTTAAACTGGATTAGGTCAGTTCCCTTTGGCACAACATGTCCTCAGCTGTTGGAGTGAGCTGGCCCCACCTTATCAGAGGAATCCATTGAACTGACATATGATTTGCAATATACTGGACTGACCTGACCCCTGAAGAAAGACCTTAGTTTATCTTTGTGTACATTGTCTCATCATTACTGTTATTTTGTTAACTGAAACTGCATATAAGCAAGCTCCTGGGCCATTGTTAAAATGTCTATCTTCCTGACGACAAACTACATGGACCTGGGCCCAGGACGCGCTAGTGAAACTGTATGTAATGTATTTGGTTCTTTTACTTTCCTGTTTATTGTTACATCATTTATGCTCCAGCATTGCTTGCTGTAAATCCTACTATATTTTTCAATTAAATCTCTTTGTGTGTTGGAACCACAATAATCGCATTCGACAATGTTTATTGGTAGCGAACATAACACGTTATTATGGTAAAATAAGCCCGGCTTTCTGCTCAGGGAGCCAGCATTGAAAATACCATAATAACGGTATTTAAGTGCACTATTACCATAATAATGATAATAGTGCACAGGCCGCATTTTTACAGTAACGCGGCCAATTTAGTCCCGGTCTGGCCCTCTTGGGTACTAAGCTTTTCTGCTGGACCAAATAAATTGCATTACCTGTTTTTGATGGGAGGAGAAGACTGTGTTGGGGACTATGATAGGTAATGTTTTAAAGGGATACAGCAGGCTTGGTAATATATACATCATAATGGAGGGGAAACAAACAATCCAGGAGATGATAATATTATTCCAGGCAGTCAAATCTTTCTTAATGCAGGCTAGCAATGGGGGATTGTTTGCTTGGCAGAGAATGTCCACTCTCCTAGTTAAGAAAATTCTTAGGTACTCAATCTTACTGACCTGCCATTTGAAGGGAAAGTTGATCTATAACAGCATTTTTGCTTGCGGTGGCATGAAATTTCCTTGCATTTATTTTAACATTTTATATAGTTCAAAAGGAACAATGAATGTAAAAAGTTAATCAGACACACAAGAATAAAATAAAACTGATAATAAAAATGTTTGTAAATTAAGGATACAGCTAAAATAATATGAGCACAGCTAGTAATGGTAAGTAAATGGTTTAGCAAGTAGATGGTACTGCAAACCTAAATTATAGAATGTGCAACAGAAGGAGAGAAATAATTGCATTGAATATAAACTGGCTCACTTACAAAACAACAAACATGATTTAAAAACATAAATTAATATAACCTATCTGTGTGCACACATTATATCATGTTATTTAAAATACAATCATAAATAAAGGTAAATTATTATTGTTTATTTAAAAAGCATCACCATATTACACAGTATATCAACAGACTTATGTAACACTAGCTCAAATAGTATGAAATTGCTTAAATTTTAGATGTAAAGGAACATATATAGAATCCCAGATGGTATGCTCCTTTTAAGTCAGAAGTTATGAAACAACATTGGAAACTCTGTGTCTTAGGTCATTGACGGCCAATTCCAGGGTTAACTGAGAGTATCCATTATAAATGTCTCAATGACACACTGAAGAATAGGCTCATACAAAGTATATTCAGTCAATAGGAACTGGGTTGCGCTCAATTAGCCAGTGCTTCAATAGTTATAATCAAGCACTGACTGATGATCAAAACAGAGATCTAATCACACTGTTTTACATATACACATTCTCACACGAGATCAATTGATTGACTATACCAAGTTCACGTTCAATTTCCTCAGCACAATGAAGCAAACTGTTGCAAATGGGCAGAGATGGATACACGAGTAAAGCAATGGCTGTACATAAAAAGTGTACTAAAAAAACATTAAGTCATAAAAATTGAAAAAGAGTAACAAGTATACCTGTAACATGTAGCGATTAAGGGGCTGATGCAGAGTGGAACATATACTAGTTTGTGTAACATGTTGCATGTGAAATGCTCGGTGTATGCCCAAAAAGTGGGCACAAGCACATACACTTATACAGACTTGTGCAATTCTGCCACTGATGCCTGCCTGTGCCAGGACAGGCAGGAAGGGGAGGGAAGCGGAGTTCTGACGTACAGTGAAGGCATGTGTACGTGTAAAAGGGTGATCCTAGGGGTATGGGGTTCTAATCTCCCTAATAGTCTGGCAAATGAATGGATGACCATTTAATAACATTGCTTATGACTATTACCGTCAACCCTCTCCTCGCAAAGGTAATTCTAATTTAACCTAAGAAATATAATTCTTATTTTCCCTTATGTCCACAGGACCAAAGTGTGATACACCGCTCTCCGGGTATCTCCACCCGAGCCTCAATATACTGACTCTCACTTTAATTCCATTCATTGTGCAGGCTGTCATCTACGGTTTGCACCTGTGCTTACTTCACCTGTGTTTGGCCTGTGCAGCCATTGGTCAGTCCTCCTTTATAAGGCTCCTCCTTTCACCTTTTCATTGCTGGTTCTTCAAGTCTACACCTGGCCTGTTTCAGCTTCCTCTCTCCGTTGTGATCAACGCCCGCCATTTACTCTGCTGATTCGTTCCACATGCCTGTGGTAAATTGTGGCTCATCATTTGCTGCATACCTGGATACCTCTGATCTCTGCTCATCTGTTCCACTCATTCGTGGTAATCATTGTGATCAATGCCCGCTCCTTACTCTGCACGCACCGCTGACTAGTGCTGATTCGTTCCACATCCCTGTGGTAAGCTATGCATCATCAGCTGCTCATACCTGGATACCACTGATCTCTGTTCATCTGGTCCACTCGTTACTGGTAACTGCTGTGATTATCTCTCACTATCTACTCTGCCTACATCGCTGCCCTCCGTTAATTCCTTCCTCAGCCATGTGGTGATAGTTGTGACTCATCGTCTGCTGTATGCTTTATGCTTCATGCTTCATTGAATGCTGCATAAGATGTTCCACTCTCTAGTGGTATTTGCTGGGATCATCGCTCACTATGTATTCTGCCTGCACCGCTGAACTCCGCTGACTGTTTCTACTCTCCAGTATAACAGCCATGGTCCATCATCTGCAGTATAATCTGTACTCCATTGAACTTTGTATTTATGTTCCACCCTTCAGTGGTAATTGCTATGAACTGTATCTCTCTGAATGCTTCTTAAACTAATTATCTGTCTCATTGGGAACTTCTGTGGAGGGCCACGACCTGTAGGGTGGATGCTAGCTGAAGCCCAAATTCCCTTGCGGGAATCCCTGGTGAATACCTTCCATTCTGTTAGACTCCGCACCTCTAGGGAAGTCTAGCCAATACCAGTGGAGACAGCAGGATCTCACTCATAATTTGTGTACAAACCTGACAGTAAGAACCAGCCATGACAGATCCTGAAAGAGAACCCTCTGCTAAAGATTTACTCCAAATGTGTTGTATAATTAATTAACATTCTAATTGTAAAACTTATGCATATTATAAAACAGAATAAAAGTGTTTACTTTTCTAACATAGGGGGTATAGCAAGGATTTTCGTACAATACATTACATTCATTGCCTGTTTTATAAATATACAAGTCATTGTGTGTGTGCTTTGACTAACTATTGTGTAGTGTATCAGATAGTGTATAGCTATCGGTGTATGAGCTTCACCTATTGTCTAAAGGTGCGCGACTATTGTGTGTGTGTGTGGGGAAGGATGGGAGGGGGGACCTGTGGGGGGAACACACAGGCTAGTCTCCATTTTAAAACCTACTTTTCAAACATACATTCCACAAACAAATCTTCTCACACTATAAACTCCATTAATCTCACATATAAACATCTATCATTTATTCTTCTATTATTTCATTTCACTTATCTCAGACAAAGTCCAAAATATGTAGTGTAAAGTTCTTCATGCTTTACAACAGCCATTATTCACTATCCAAATTCCATTCACATGGAAGTTACAAGATGGCAGCCATCTTACAAGCATGGTAGCCTCAAGATCACCCCAATTTCCTCTATTGTCTATAAATTCAGACTGTTTTAAACACATTGTATTTTGCCTTGCTGCCATATTAACTACTTCAATTTCTCCAGAAATAAACCGCATTAAGTTTTCCATTACAAACTACCTTTTAACAATCTGACCACTTCCTGAACAATGAACAGGACTCAGTTCTTAAACCTCTAGTAATATCCTTGTAAGTCCACCACAAACATTTATTTTACACAAAAGACATCTATTTAGTGAGAGCTAGCAATGCATATTACACAAAAGACATCTATTCTAAATAACTTTTGCAACAAACACAAATGCTACCATCAAAAATCCACATATACGGACCAAAACTTCACTAATTCCTTTTTATCTGAACTGAGACAATTCCATTCAAATAACCTAACAAACAAGCAGTTAGACATTATAACTATCACAAGCATTTTCCCTTAACTGAAACAGCTCACAAACAGTGTAACCACTACAGTTCCATTCAAATACACTTAACACAATTACTCCCATACACTTGCACATCTTTACATTTTAACTATATTCCATTCAATCCATTGAAATATTCATTATAGCATTCATTTTTACATACTAACCAGCTCTATATAAATTGCCTTCTTGGCCACATATACAAACCTCCATGGCATTAAACTTGCAGTCTCCATTAGCTCAGTCCTCTCACCTTGGGAGCAGGGTAGGAAAAAGGACCTTTCTGCCTTGTGTTACAGGATATCAAAAACCTTTCTTCTGGGTGGAGTTTACATTTCCACAGGAAATAGATCACAGCATTTCATTTGCTAATCCTGAGCAGCTAAACAGACTTGCACAAGCATTCACAAACCTCATGTCTGTAGTGGGGGAGAATTCTGATTATATTAGAAAATGGAATATCCTTATCAGTACACATGCTACAGTGCAAGTGCAAATACACTTTGATAATCATGACGTTGTCACAAGCCGCGGCGGCTCCAGGCACCGCTGCGACTCGCTTCCTCTGTTGCCCACGCATCCTGGCCGTCGTCATGAAGACTGGGACGTCACTTCCGCATTGTCCCGGCCATTGCCAAGGCAACGGTCCGGACGCTCTCAGACCTCAGCGCCGTGTCCCGGCATCTAAGGCAGCCGGGCGCGCACGCAAACTAAATTAGCTTATAGCCCAGCTGGGCTGATATTCTCCTGTGCAGGAAATTTTCCATTGGCCCACATCAGTATATAAGGCAGGAAGGGGCAAGCCCCCCTGTCGGTTATAGTCCCTGCTCCTGCATACTTTCCCTGCTGTGCTGCTGTGTTTTGCTATATATATATATATATATATATATATATATATATATATATATATATATATATATATATATATGTACATACATTCTCCCTTCTGTTGCCGACTTTTGCCTGGATTCTGACTTTGATTGATTGCCTGTGACCTCAACCCTCTGCTTGTATTAGACGCTGCTGATTTTCTTGTGACCCTGTACCCTTTTGCCTGGACTTGAACACTGCCGTACTGCCTGTGACCTTTCAGACCTCTGCCTGGACCTGACGCTGCTGTTCGCCAGCCACCTTATACCCCTTGCTGGGATCTTCACTCCACCTCTGTGTGAACACCTGCGCTACGTTCTCAGGTATTAGCTTCTACTACTAGAGTACAAGACCTGGGGGCATCAGAGTACCTGTGAGCGCATCTAGCTCTACGGGAAAGCGGTTCCTATAGGCAAAGACCTCTGCCTGGGGGCGTGAGCCCTAACATTATAACCGGCCCAAAAAAAAAAAGAAATATACACTAGGAGTGAGTGAGTTGTCTGATATTCGGTCCAATGGAACCAAGTCCAGCTCAAATATTGGCAGGACAAATCCAGGCCAGATTCATTAAGGATCTTAAATGAAGAGGTATCTTATTTTAGTCTCTTGGACAAAACCATGTTACAATGCAAGGGGTGCAAACTAGTTTTCTGTTTTGCACATAAGTTAAATACTGACTGTTTTTTCATATAGCCCTCAGTTGCAATCCGTGGACACCTTTTTTGAAGCTTTTGGTTTGATTTATGATGACCCGGACCGAGTGGCTTCTGCTAAAGCACTGCTGCGATCTTTAACGCAAGGACGACGTTCCGCTGAAGAGTATTGCTCCAACTTCAGATGTTGGTCCTCGGACTGTGAACGGAATGACCCAGCTCTTCGTAGTCAGTTCCGGTTGGGTCTCTCCCAACAAATTAAGGACTCCCTTGTCCAGTATCCTACTGCGGGATCTCTCCAGGAGCTCATGTAGTTAGCTATTCTGATTGACAGAAGACACAGAGAAAGGAAAGCTGAGAAGGAAAATTCTTCGTCCTATTCTTCTGTGCTTCCTCAAACTGCCCCCATTGATCAAGTTGAACCAATGCAACTGGGAGCATATCGGCTATCGTCTGAGGAACGTACCCGGAGGCATACCTTGGGTCTCTGCTTATATTGTTGAGAGAAGGGCCATCTGCTTCGTATCTACCTCGTCAAACCGGGAAAAGACCAGGCCAAGTGAACATGGAGGGAATACACGTAGGCCTACAAGCCATCTCTCCAAAAAAATCCTTACAAATACCTGCCCAACTCACATATGGTGGACAAGTCATTTCTGTTTCTGCATTTGTGGACAGTGGAGCTGCCGGAAATTTTCTAGATTTAACCTTCGCTCAGTCCTTGGGTTTTTCAGTCATTCCTCTAGACTCCATAATCGCTGTAGGCTGGATGGAAATCGCCTGAACCATGGTGAAATTCATCATCGTTCTCCTCCTCTGCAGCTGAAGATTCGCGCTCTTCATTCCGAGATTATCTCACTATACTTGATTCATTGTCCCTCAGTACCGCTGATCTTGGGTCATCCCTGGCTAGCCCTTCATAATCCTTATATCAACTGGACTAGGGGTGAGATAACTCAATGGGATCCTAAATGCTCATCTTCTTGTTTGTCTCTGCCAATTAGGATCACTCATACTGGTCCCGAGCAACTACCTTTTCCTTACCGTGAGTTTCTCAAAAAAAGAAGCAGATACTCTTCCTCTCCACCGGGAGTATGATTGTGCTATTGACATCATCCCTGGTTCGAGATTGCCCAAGGGAAGATTGTACGCATTATCTATTCCAGTGACCCAAGCCATGGAGTCATATGGAGAAGAAAACCTACGGAAAGGCTTTATTAGGCATTCCAAGTCACCTGCTGGAGCAGGCTTATTCTTTGTAGCCAAAAAGGATGGCTTGTTGAGGCCTTGTATTGATTACAGTGGGTTGAATAAAATAACCATCAAAAACACTTATCCCTTGCCACTTATCTCAGTCATCTTTGACCAAGTTAAAGGAGCAAAAAAACTACTCTAAAATAGATCTGCGCAGAGCATATAATCTGATACGAATCCGGAGTGGTGACGAATGGAAAACGGCCTTTAATACTCAAACTGGCACTATGAATATCTTGTCATGCCCTTCGGCCTCAGCAACACTCCAGCTGTCTTCCAAGATTTGATCCATGATGTCCTTCGCAAATTCTTGGGCTCCTTCGTAGTGGTCTATTTGGATGACATACTGATTCACTCCCGCTCATTAAAACAGCATCGTGAACATGTTCGACAAGTACTTCTGAAACTCCGTCATCATCATCTATACGCCAAATTAGAAAAATGTGAATTCAAAGTCTCCAAAGTCACTTTTCTGGGATATGTTATTTCCCCTGAAGACTTCGCTATGGATCCGGCGAAAGTACAGGCTATCCTTGACTGGGTGCAACCCTCAAATCTTAAGGCCATCCAAAGATTCCTGGGATTTGCTACAGGAAATTTATTAGTTCTTTTTCTATTTTTGTTGCTCCCATCACAGCTCGCAAGGGAGCTGATCCGAAAATCTGGCCATCTGCCGTAGTATCTGCTTTCGAAGCCTTGAAACAAGCTTTTGTGTCTGCCCCTGTTCTGAGACATCCTAACCCAGACCTTCCATTTATTGTCGAAGTCGATGCTTCAGAGGTAGGAGTAGGAGCCGTGCTTTCTCAAAAAAACTTGAAGACCATTGCTTTCATCCTTGTGCGTAATTATCCCGAAGATTTTCTTCCGCTGAAGAACATTACGACGTGGGCAATCGAGAGTTACTGGCTGTCAAGTGGTTGTTGGAAGAATGGCGCCACTGGCTTGAAGGAGCAAGACAAGTTATCACAATTTAAACTGATCATAAGAACCTGTCTTATATCCAATCAGCTAAAATGTTGAACTCCAGGCAAGCACGATGGTCCCTCTTCTACTACCGTTTCCATTTTATTATCACCTTCCGGCCTGGCTCGAAGAACCTTAGGGCGGATGTCCTATCCTGTAGTTTTGTCTCTTGTCAGACTCCTACCTCAGAGCCGTGTCCTATTGTCCCGGCCTCGTCTGTGCCTATTGCCTTCACACAAGAACTGGGAAAAACTCTCGTACAAGTTCAACCACAGGCACCTCCTGAAACCCCTGCAGACAAACTGTTTGTGCCTATCCACCTTAGGAAAGCAGTTCTTTCAGAATGTCATGACAACCAGACTTCTGGACATCCTGGTATTGCCAAGACCATTGAAATCATCTCCCGAGTTGTCTGGTGGCCATCTATGCCTGCGGATGTTAGAGAATATATATTGTCTTGCGATCTGTGCTCTAAAAACAAGGTTCCTCAGAAATCGCCTACTGGTCTATTGTTGCCCCTACCAGTCTCAGTCAGACCTTGGACCCACTTGTCCATGGACTTCATTGTTGATTTACCTCCATCTTCTGGGTGCAACACCATCTGGGTTACCGTGGATAGGTTTAGTAAAATGGCTCACTTTATCCCGTTGACCAAACGACCTTCAGCACGCTCCCTAGCTTCATTATTCATTAAACATGTGTTTCGCATCCATGGCCTCCCTGAAAATATTGTATCCGATCGAGTCTCCCAGTTCATAGCAGCCTTCTGGAAATCATTTTGCTCCCTGCTGGGTATTAGTCTAAGGCTGTCATCTGCCTACCATCTGCAGTCAAACGGACAAACTGAAAGGGTAAATCAGTCTCTTGAGCAATACCTGCGATTATATATTTCTAAAAGCCACGACAACTGGGTGGACCTTCTTCCATGGGCCGAATTTGCCTACAACAACGCATGCCATTCTTCATCCCAGCACTCCCCTTTCTACTGCAATTTTGGGTATCATCCCAGAGCCAACTCATTGTCCTCTTTGTCTGCCAATAAATCATCTGAACCTAGGTCTACGGCCACCCGGCTTAGGAAAATATGGAAGTTGGTACATCAGTCCTTACTCCGAGCCTCTTTTAAGTGCAAAGTCTTTGCTGACCTCCACTGTTCCGCCTGTTCCTTTAAGGTTGGGGATTTCGTGCAACCGTGCAAGAAGTTAGGACCCAAGTTTATTGGACCTTTTCTTATCTTAAAACAAATTAACCCAGTGTCTTTCAGGCTGAAGCTTCCAGAATCGTTAAGAATTCCCAATACGTTCCACTGCTCCCTGTTGAAACCCGTTCTTTCCTCCAAGAAGTTCGGTCACCGACGGCCTTCTAGACCTCAGCCTCTGTCTATCAATGGACATCAAGAGTTTGAGGTCGAGAAAATCTTGGACTCAAAGAAAGTTCAGGGCCAAACCCATTTTCTTGTTCATTGGACGGGGTACAACCCTGAGGAACGGTCCTGGCTACCACAAAGGAATCTACATTCTGACAAGCTACTTATTGAATTCTTTAAAAAATTCCCTGGAAAACTGGGTTGTTCCTTGACCCCTCCTCAAGGGGGGGTACTGTCATGAGCCACGGCGGTGCCTAGAACCGCCGCAGCTCATGACAGTACCTCGCTTCCTCTGTTGCCCCCGCGTCCTGGGCGTCGTCATGACGACCGGGACGTCACTTCTGCAATGGTCGGGACACTCTCAGACCTCAGCGCCGCGTCCCGGCATCTAGGGCAGCCGGGTGCACGCGCAACTAAATTAGCTTATAGCCCAGATGGGCTGATATTTTCCATTGGCCCACGTCAGTATATAAGGCAGGAAGGGGCAAGCCCTCCCTGCTGGTTATAGTCCGTGCTCCTGCATACTTTCCCTGCTGTGCTGCTGTATTGCTATATATATATATATATATATATATATATATATACATTCTCCCTTCTGTTGCCGACTTTTGCCTGGATTCTGACTTTGATTGATTGCCTGTGACCCTCTCCTTGTTTTAGATGCTGCTGATTTTCTTGTGACCCTGTACCCTTTTGCCTGAACTTGAACACTGCCGTACTGCCTGTGACTGTTCAGACCTCTGCCTGGACCTGACGCTGCTGTTCGCCAGCCACCTTATACCGCTTGCCGGGATCTTCACTCCACCTCTGTGTGAACACCTGCGCTACGTTCTCAGGTATCAGCTCCTACTACTAGAGTACAAGACCTGGGGGCATCAGAGTACCTGTGAGCACATCTAGCTCTACGGGAAAAGCGGTTCCTATAGGCAAAGACCTCTGAAGCGGTTCTAGGAGTTGATGCCTGGGGGCGTGAGCCCTAACAGACGTGGCATAAACCCTATTAATATGCTGCAGATATGGAGGTGGACACATCTCAAGATGTATTCAGTTCTGCATATGGATGGAAACACATTATTTTTCTATTCTCTTTTTTAAGAATAATTTATGCCCATTTTGCCAAGAAGTCTAAACCTTTTACTATCAATCTCACTTGACACATTTCTCCACACCATGAGTGTGGCTTCATCAGATGTGTTATAAAAGAAACTTCATTCCTAAAATTTAATAAAGCAAAATTGATGCAAGTATACTTGTAACATGTGGTCATTAAATATCAATGCCACCTGTTGTGGTTCTCCACAGGATGAGCATAGTTTTATCAGAGGTATACACATAAATTCCTTTCCTATAGATCCTTTATCGACAGTGGTGGAAGCTCTGGTTGTCTCAAGGGAAAAATGTATTTGGCTGATTTATTAAAACGCCCCTGTTAGAGATGTATCTTTTCATATTTATTTCAATGGAGGAGGCAAAAGTGTAAAGAACTTTTGTGGTGTTCTACACCTACTTTTGCAAAACTGCACCTGATTTTATGCTGAAGTCCGTGGAATTGCAAGCCAAGTTTGCATTGTCTACAAGGAGGAGCTGATGGATAGGTGGCATTACTTGCTATATGTTTCATGTTCTTCAAACTCCTGAATAGCAGAGAGTTTCAGAGTGTTCCAGACACATTTGATGCAACTTCACAGTTTTGTCTGGGTTTGGACACAATCCTTGGGAAAAATAGAAAGTTTCTCAAAATATATTCACTGTGCATTTGTCATAATCTCAATGTCCCCTTTGATTTCCTCCCACCATGCTCCCCGCTCTCATGTTCCAGTCTTCACATGTAAATTTGTAGGTCTATAAATATATAAGTATGGAGATGTGTCCCTGTTAATATATGTTGCATATGTTTACTCATAACAGTCTGCATAGTGATTGATAATGAGATAAATACACCATGTAAATGCACACGTATCCTGCAGCATCTCCAATCACTGAAAGCAGATGCAGTGTTTGTGCATGAGACATCTTTATTCTAGTAACAATCCAAACTTGGACATAAGTTTCTCCATAAGGTTTTCTCTTTTAGTACTGAAAACATTCAACCCTTTCACAGAGAACTATACTTTTAGGGAATGATATGATTAATATTATGGATATCCATATGGACCAGTAATGGGCAACCTGATGCACTTCAGAGTCTGCATGGGATGGCCCTCTAACATTCAAAAATGCACATTACCCTTAATCTTAAAGAGAAGCTAAACAAAACATTTAATCAATGAAAGAGACACCTATCTGTTATAACATATCAACAGGCATTTTAAACAATTGTTACAAGCTAAAACAAACAAATCTGGCAACAAAGCAGGTTGGAGCTGGGGGGCTGCAGGTTTACGCTTGGCTACAGCCGTCTGTTGCAGAGCTGCCAGAGAAATTTTGGGTTCTGGTACAGCAGTTTCCTAGGACCCCTTCCATAGACACGGAAGGTGACTCCTCCCACTACACAGACAGTAGTCTGTGAAATGTCCAGAACAGGCTCCCCGGTAAAAGTTCTGCCCAGCGTACACCAATGGGAGGTCTAACCAGGACCTCAACCCCCTAGTATGTCTTCTGGTATCCAATGTTATTAGTTTGTGAAGTTTTCATCCAAATCCATCCAGTGGAAGCATCAGAACTGGCTGATTGGGTCAATGTTCTGCCCAGCATACACCAGGAGGTCTGACTGGGCCCTAACCCCCTTAATACCTGGCCAGGATCTAACTGGACTACTTTGTATTGGTTTCATCTCAACTGGTGCAGTGGTGTCCGAATACAAGCTCAGAACAGGCTTCCCAGGTCAAAGTTCTGCCCAGCATACACCAATGGGAGATCCAACCGGAACCCTAACCCCACTGTCCACCAACCAGCAAACTAACAAACGAACAGACCAATGAATTTTATATATAAGAAGACAGTAATAATAATAATAAAAAATAGACAGAGCTTACACAACTATACTACTATAATATTAAACCTGTTCTACAAATAATGTATGGGATATTACATACATATATGGAAAAACATTCCCATTAATCTGTAGGGCAGAACAGCACTTTTAAAGATGAGAATTATACCAAACATAGTCCTGCTCTGTAAAACTTCCATTACTAGCAAAATATAAGAATGTCAAAACTTTAAAATTATATTCACATATTTAAAGACAAAAAAACAAAAATTGCATATAGCACACTATCTCCAACGCTGAGAAGCTTGGCTCTCCCTCATATAAGACTAATCAACTTATACTGTGTATTGAGAAAATTGTGGTCCATGGGTCAAAACAATGTATCCTCCCACCATGTGGAAAGGTCAACATTACCAAAAAGTGTTCCTATTCTTCACAAAAATTGGAAAGACCTAGATATTTATCCAAAACATGTACCCTTTTTCAGGACATGTGGACCACTTGGAATTCAGGACACAAAAAACATTAAATAAAAATGTAACCTTCCTCCTTCCAATTCAGGATAATACTGACTATATTCCAGGGTTTGCCCCACAGGACTTTTTAAAATGGGATTCTAGAGCCCGATTCACATTGTTGTAGTGCATTTCTTTTCAGCCCCCAAAACCTTAACCTTTTTTTCCTCATACTTTTGATTGAATAGCTAGTTAAGTTTTGTCATGGTATTTTATACAGTCTAAAGAACACGTTTACAGGCAAATTATAATTATCATAAAAAAAATATATGAAGCTGTCTGTAATTCCTGAAAAAAGACACTGTGTGTAATAGGCTGGGAGCCAGGGAAAACATAAGTGCAGTCGTCCTGTGTGGTCTGAAGAAATGGAATGTTGCTCTTTTCTGTGTCTGAGGCTGGCAAAAGAACACGAAACATACAAGATTACATTACTGAGTAGGGTAAAATATTAGTGCTGGGAAATCCCCGACATTAACTGGTTCATGTATCTTAAAATATATGAGAAAAATAATTATCTGCTATACATTAAAAAATTAATAGTTGGATGTATAATGTTTGTTCCATGGAGAAAGACATGTCACACCACAATCTTTCTGCATCAATATGACAGGAGGTGCACAACACTACTAAGTACCATTGGGGACCCTGCTCCATTATCTGTCAGTTTGTGACTTCCCCTCCTTATATCATGACAATACCCCTGTGAGGTTCAGCCATGCCCTCAATAACATAATCACACTAGTGGACTGGTCACTGCCTCTCGCATGATTAGCACACTTCTCTGAAATATATCTGTGCTGCTATGACCATTGTGATTACCTGATTGGGTGTTCTATTTCCCTCTATTCTTCATGTCCCACTTAACTGTATGTTCCCAGTTTTGAAATTGTGTGTGAAAAGGGTGGGGGACACACATCCAACTTCAATACTTGGGACACACAAATGAGTGGGACATAAAGAATTATAACGAAAATATGTTTTGGCCCAAGTCAAATGCACCCTAAAAATGATTAATGACTTTACTGAATTTCTAACATGAAGTGGAACAAGTTTCTTCATTACCTATAAAATCTCACATTGCATTGCATTGCTGCAAACTGGTGCTGGGTTGCCAAACCTGCATGACCTCTACAAAATCAGTTATGAATGTTTGCAAATTAAGTAAGAGTACATGAGGTATCTGCCAATTTTCCACTTCTTTTATTCACTATTCCAGCACAAATATCTGTATGAGTATGACGGATGCTGTATGAGCTACAGAGTAGAGCTAGTAATGTGTTTAGGGATGCAGATTAGCAAGTAAGTGGTCATTATTATATTTAATAAATAATATTTTACTATTTATTCGAGAGATACAACCAATGACATCTGCTGCTGAGCAGGAACATTTAACCATGATATGGGTGGTACTATCTAGGTTACCTGATCCTTGGTGCACTACCAATAATGATATGTTTAATGAAATTGATTATTATGTCTTTATAAGTATGTATAGAGCTCAAGGAATAAGAATAGTGAAAATTGCATTCATTGTGTAGAAAAAAATGTAGTTGTACTATCCAGTTAGTTAATCCTAAAATGTAGGGACATTTCTGGGGACTAATCTTTGAAACCTTGAACTGTCCCTCGCATTAGGGACAGTTGGAAACTTCTTAGCATCCTACATTCTGTAGGAACAATTCTTGGATTTCTACCACATACAGGCTGCCATATGTGAACTCTTATTTGGTCTGATCCACTGTTTGCTTTAAATAATTTGTAATGCTTACTCATGTTGAGTGGCGCTGGTCATCTATCAATTAACTGTGCAAAATTACCTGTCAATCTATTTATATTAGGCTATCATATGAAGAAATACAGAAGTAGGAACTCATGATGAGCTGGTGGCCTTCAGGATTCGCATAACAGCATTTACTTCCTCTTCTAAAACCTTGCTAGAGTACCAGGTGAAACGTCAGCCCATGCCCCCTCACACTGTTGCCAGAGGGTAATGGAGGGGTATCATGGCCCTGCTGTCCAAGTCGCTTCCCATCCACATAGGGGTAAATGTATCAAGCTGTGAGTTTCTGGTGGGTTTGAGAAGGGGAGATGTTGCCTATAGCAACCAATCAGATTCTAGCTAGCATTTTTAAGAATGTACTAAATAAATGACACCTGGAATCTGTCTGGAAATTCCATGCATACCAGAATTAGTAGAGTGCACCGCCTTATGTGATCATAAAGATCACTCTGTTGATACTACTCCTGACTGAAAGCATAGTGATCCGTGGCAAACTCACAATACAGCTCCATTCTCCCAGTCTACAACTGACACAGAGGAGCGGCTACAAGCAGCGAAATGTGTATCATCATGTGATCATAGTGACTGATATCTCCCTCCTCTGTCCCCATGCACTACAACGTAAGAAGCAGCAAGGGAGGGAAGGCAGAGGGATGGACAGAAAGCGTTTACATACTTAACCAAAACCCTCTTCCCGACTGTCAGCCAATGAGGAAGGGGGTGGGTGTGCCGTTTGGAAACACTGAATGGGTGATATTATGTCAGTCATTCAGTGGTTTCAGCGCCTCCTAAACCTCCTAAACCTCCTAAATCCTTGCCTAGTAGTTCTGTCCCTGGTTATAGCTCATTGAAGCACAATAACTGTGATATATACAGTGGTTGTGCAATGTTTATTGCACTAATTACAGCCCTTATCTGTAACAACAAGAGCATCCTGGGGGTAATTGCCCTTCTGTTCCATTGTCAGCACTCCCTTGATAAGCTGCAGAAGACATAAATTCATGTTTTAGCTGAGTTACAGACTTCCTTATTCCTGTACAGCTAGATAACTTACGGATGTTCTTTGAAATTGTATTTCTGAATGTTTCCTGCAGCTATTTTTTGGAATATTGTTGCTTAAAATGGACTAAAACTTCTATATTTTAAAACCAATGTAGAAGATATATATAATAGATATAATAGTGCAAGTAGAGCACATTCTTTAACCCATTACAAGAAATCAGATATCAATTTGCATTAGTCTTACTACACTATACTGCTAAAAACTGATATCTGCCAGTTACTATGGGTTATAGTCAGGAGGGAACAGTGCATGCCTGGGTAGGGGCCAATCCATGCTGTTCTCTCCTCCTGGGCCACCCTCTCTGCTCTTAATAGAGCACAGCGTTAGGCCCTCCTGAGCATGCGCAGGACTAAACGCCCCCAGTGCACATATTCTGGACTGGTGAATCATCAGAAGTGGCCTCTGCACTGCTCTTTTCAGAGCAAAGTGGGGGCATCAACATGGATGCCAGGGGGGAGTGGGTGGCTTTGGAGGTGGGTGCGACCTGGCATAGCAGGACCCCTCACCTATGGGCCCTGTAGCCACTGCAGCCCCTATACCCATGATTGCTACACCCCTGGTTGTGTTGTTGAGTAAGCCACTTTATGTTTTTGAACTCTTTTAATTTGGACAGAGGACTCCCATATCTGAGACTCTTTGTTCAAAAGCTTTTGCTTGATGAACCTAAGCAATGCCCTAATGACATTCCTGAGATTTCAAACAGATTGACACTGGTAGTAAGCAGAAGAGGACATTAGATGGACAGTGGACAGCATGGTGGCTAAGTGGTTAGCACTTCTGTCTCACAGCGCTATGGTCATGAGTTCAATTCCCGACCATGGTCTTATCTGTGTGGCGTTTGTATGTTCTCCCCGTGTTTGCGTGGGTTTCCCCCGGGTGCTCTGGTTTTCTCCCACACTCCAAAAAACATACTAGTAGGTTAATTGAATGTTATCAAAATTGACCCTAGTCTGTCTCTGTCTGTGTGTATGTATGTTAGGGAATTTAGACTGTAAGCTCCAATGGGGCAGGGACTCATGTGAGTGAGTTCTCTGTACAACGCTGCGGAATCAGTGGCGCTATATAAATAAATGGTGATGATGATGATCAGTAGACATTTAACAGGTGATGGTAGACCAAGGCTATAATGTAAAAAGGTGCAAGAGTTGTTCTTGGGTCCACACACCCACCCATATGTTAAAAAGAACATGTTCATAGTTTAACAAACCAAGTGCTTCAGCAACAGGAACTGCCACTTTTGTGGCTAAAGTGCTTGATTTGTTTGGCCTCCCCATTTGGCTAAATCTTCCTCTATGCTGTTGACAATGTCACCACCCTCATCACCATCCTCATTACTGATGTCATGATCATCATCACACTATATTGACACTGTAATTGACAGCAAGAACGGTATTCCTCATTCGTCATACAATTTATAGTTCATTTTGATGAACACCCGTTTTTCTACATTTTTGGGAAGTAGTTTCCTCTGACAATCACTCACAATGGTCCCGGCCGCGCTAAGCACTCTTTCCAAATACACACTGGAGGGTGGACAGCTGAAGTACACCATAGCAAGTTGGTACAATGGGCTCCAAAGTGCATTTTTATCCCTCCTGGAATTCAAAAGGACTTTCTGAGATGCTATGTTCTACTTTATCTTTAAAGTAATCCTTCATCTTTCTAAGACAAAGTGTATCCGATTAAGACATTGTAGAGGTGTCAATATATTTGGCTATTTCTTTTAAGCCTTCAAATGCCATAACCATTCACATTAGTGTGCTGCTGAGTTGTTGACTCATCATCAGTTTTTTTCTAGCACTACCATTTTTAGGAGAAGTTGAAGCAGGACACATTTCATGTGCAAATTAATCCGACAGTTTGGTCAGAATGAGATTTTTACATGTGTAAAGATTTGTGTCAGTTGGAAGGAAAGACATTCTTAAACCCAGGATCAAGTAGGGTTGCCAAAATGTAGTGATTCAATTTCAAGATGCTGCAAACCCTGGTGAAGGGAATAAAGAATTTGATCTGCAAGGCTGAGATCTTAGCAGAAACGCTCCTCCTTCAGCTTCTCCATCTGTTTTTCCAGTAGTTTCATTAGGGGTATTATTTGACTCAGGCTAGCAGTGTTTTATCTCTCTTCCTTTGTTACAATTTTAAATGGTTTCAGTAGCTTGCATAAAATGTATGCTGTAAGGTAACATGTTCCTCCTCTCCCTATTTCATGGATTGATGTGTAGGTCATGATGGTTTGTTGCTGGTCCTCTAGTTGCTGAAGCATATAAAGTGTGGAATTCCAACTTGTTACTACCTCTAGCCAGGGCCGTTACTAGGGCTGTGCGACAGGGGCGACCGCCCAGGGCGCAACGCTGAAGGGGGGCGCAATTTAGGAATATTTTAGGTTAATTTGGTTAAAATTGAGGGCTAGGGGGGCCGCATCTGTCTTTCCCGCCCAGGGCGCTAGAATTCTAAGTTACGGCTCTGTCTCTTGCTTCAGTTTGCAGCAGGGCAGATGATATTTTTTTGCAGACACTGCAATGTTCTACATGTGGTCACTGAATGTCGAAAAATGCCCCGAACACCATCTTCTGCACTGACCTCTGCAATCTTCACCGTCAACACTGTCATCATCAACCTTCTCATTAATAGTAAGTAGTCCAGCTTCCAATTTTCAAATGCAAACTGACTCTTCTAATCCAGTCCATGAGTCCCAAGAGGCATCCTTACATACTACATCTGCTGCTGTGGGTGAAACCTCTATACAGAAGGGGACCGAGAAGAGTAAGCATAGTTTTAAACAATAATTGTCTGTGAAGCAAGTATGACAACCAGCATCCTGCTGCACAGTGGATCACTAAACCATGACAGCTATGTTAGCATTGGATCGGCGTCCAATTTCCGCCATCAATGCATTAGGTTTTAACTGATTAGATGAGATCATTTCTCCATGCTAAATTCCATCTCGATTCCATTTCTCCCAAACATCAGCTGTACCGGGAGGTTAAGCAAAAATTCATTCAGTCCCTATAAAATGCCATTGTACCAACTGTCCACTTACCTATGCATATGTGGACAAGCGGTAGTGGTCGATTCAAAGACTATATGACAGCTCAATGGGTAGGTGTATCACCATTAGTAGCAGCAACTGCGGAAGTTTCACTATCATCCTTCTCATCCTTTCAGCATAGTAGAGCTACCACTCAAAGTCAAGTCATTCATAGGCAAGTTACTCTCTGTTTCACTAAGAAGCATACCAGTGTCAATCTGTTGGAAAAACTCAGTAATGTCATAGCAAAATGTCTCACCCCGTTAGGGTATTCCCCATGATTCCTCATTGCCGATAAAGGAGCGAACAGTGTGTACATCACAACTGGGTGAAATCCTTTGCACACAAAACTTGGTTGTTCAGAATTTCTTAAAAAATGAGAGGTCAGTGCAGAAGATGTTGTCTGTGGCCCATACAATTTCTGGGCATTTTCAACATTCAGAAACTGCATGTAGATCATGGCTACTAAAATGACCTGTCTATCCACCAACTGAGGCAAGAGTGTATGCGGTATTCATTTGGTCGACATTTAGAATGTCGGCAATATTAAGTTAACAACTCAAGTGTCAACAGTACTGTTAGGTCGACTATTCATATGGTCGACAGTATTATTAGGTCGACAGTTCAAATGTAGACAGTATTATATGGTTAGAGTTAGGCATAGGGATAAGGAACTTATTGTCGACCTAAAAATACTGTCTACATTTGAATTGTTGACCTAATACTACTGTCTACATTTCAATTGTCAATCTAATAATACTGTTGATGTCATTATTGTCGATTTTCCAATCCTGTCTATATTATAGTGTCGACCACATAAATGTAACTGTCAAACATATGTATCACACCCAGCAAGAGATAGTAACGGGGTGGAATTCTAAACTTTAAATGCTTCAGCGATTTTCTCAAACCATTTCAGTTGTGAAGAGATTATTAGAAAATAGACTGTAAATAAATGTAAATGCTATTGTCACAACCACACTAGGAATTTGATGATGACTGCCTACCAGCAGTTGGTGCAACTGAGCAAAGAGGCGCAGAGTTTAACGCGCCCTCTGTATTCACCGGGAATCCCCGCAAGGAGGTTTGGCCTTTCCTGGAGGGACATGCAGGTTGCAACCCTCGATGTCAGTCATTGGCGAGGCTGCAGGGGAAGAACAGAATAGTCAATCAAGCTGAGGTTAATACCAGATAATCAATGGTACCAATTCAGATTCCAAAGGAGTAGTCAGGAACAGCAGAGGTATAAGCCGGATAATCAATGGAGCCAAATCAAATACTAAAGGAGTAATCAGAAATGGCAGAAGTGCAAGCAGGATAAATAATGGAGCCAAATCAGATGCCAAAGAGGTAGTCAGGAACATCTGAGTAATCAACAGTAAATAGCAGGAACAGAAGAATGCTGGAGTGACCCAATACTCTGGTAGCCAGTGTGTGTCAGGTTCTGCCTTATATAGGCAGTTCAAATAGATTTGGTAGTCAATGATGTCATCTGCGACTGACCGCCGACAGGAGAGGTGGA
This sequence comes from Mixophyes fleayi, assembly GCF_038048845.1. NCBI lineage: Eukaryota > Metazoa > Chordata > Amphibia > Anura > Limnodynastidae > Mixophyes > Mixophyes fleayi. Next base: position 291,999,954 of record NC_134404.1, on the reverse strand, counting down.
AAGCACGTCCGGCTGCCGGCAACGGGTGCACATGTGCTGGCTGGCAGAATGGAAGCCGGACATTGTGTCCTGTTGGCAGGCAACGTGCATGTCTTGCCCACAATGGAAGGAAGACATCTGTCCCTGTGACGAGGCAGGTAAGCAGGGACGGCGTCCAACAGTTATAAATACTAATGTATGAACAAAACCAGCTCAAAAATCACATGATTTTACCTGCTTTCACATTTTTTTATGAAATCCAGATGAAGATGATTTTAGAACTAAAACTAAACACAGGGTCTATGCACATCTCTAGTTCCATACCCCCTGAAGGTGTACGTGTTTAGCACTTCTGAATGCTACACCGCCCGCAACTCCCCTTTCTTTTAAATGCCCCTGCATTCACATACATGGCAGGTATGTGCAGGAACCATTTACCGGTCCTCTCCTATGGCAGGACAGTCCATTAGAATCAATTGGTTTAGTCAAAAAAGTTTAAATGTAAATATTACATTCTTTTTAAAGTGAGCTGGATTCTGGGTGCAAAAAGGTTTCTTTTACCACCTTCTAAGTAAATATTTGATGTACCAAAAATACATGCTATTTACATTATAACAAAATGTGAGTGGGATTTTTTTTCTTGTTAAATTGCTTTAACAACATGCAGATCTCTCTCTAAACTCCAGTAACCAGTAACATATTGCTACATTTCTCCGTTTCTGTAAGGATGATTTATTTTTATCTGTTTGCACTACACAGCTGCTATCAACTGGAACATTCACCCTCATTTATGTCACTGCAAATACACTGTCAGAACTCCCAAATTGGCTGCCCACACAAAAACATATATAGCTGTCATGGATAATGTCAAAAACATAGTAATTGTTGCAGATTGCGCTTCTTTCACACACTGTCCATAGGCACACCCTGGGAAGAATAATAACTATATATTAAACCGTGCAGTGTAACACCAACATTCTTCAGCAGAGTATATTAGTATAATACAGATTAACAACATAATACTACATTAAGGAACAGCTCCACCTTCAGTACCTTGAGTGTAATCACTCATGAACATTAAGGGCTAGATTTACTAAGCTGCGGGTTTGAAAAAGTGGGGATGTTGCCTATAGCAACCAATCAGATTCTAGTTTTCATTTATTTAGTGCCTTCTACAAAATGATAGCTAGAATCTGATTGGTTGCTATAGGCAACATCCCCACTTTTTCAAACCCGCAGCTTAGTAAATCTAGCCCTAAGTCTCAGTCTGTTGCAGTAATAATGACATATTCAATCTGTTGTAAGAATAATACAGACATTCTTGGATAAATTACAACAATTAACATTTTAGGAAGTTTTTTTTTACACCATCTGGCTGAATGTAAGATGGTTACCACTAGGACTGGCTTGCTGGGACTTTTTTATTTAATTGGTTTGACTGTTTATTTCTCTACATTTATTGCCATCATAGACACACACATAAAAAAAAATATTATTAATTTTTATTTATAGGGCGCCACAAAGTATCCGTAGCGCCGTACAAGGACAAACAATCATCACCATCATCATCATCACCATTTATTTATATAGCGCCACGGATTCCGCAGCGCTGTACAGAGAACTCACTCCCATCAGTCCCTGCCCCATTGGAGCTTACAGTCTAAATTCCCTAACATACACACACAGAGACACAGAGAGAGAGAGACTAGGGTCAATTTTTGATAGCAGCCAATTAACCTACTAGTATGTTTTTTTGGAGTGTGGGAGGAAACCGGAGCACCCGGAGGAAACCGACGCAAACACGGGGAGAACATACAAACTCCACACGTATAAGGCCATGGTCGGGAATTGAACTCATGACCACAGTGCTGTGAGGCAGATTGTGCTAACCACTTAGCCACCGTGCTGCCCAAACAATGGCACAGTACAAGGTGAAACAGCACTGTACAAGTAACAGTAAGCACTATAACATTGGGAGCTCAAATCACAGCTAGAAAGAGAGGGTGGGGGATAGTCAGTGCAGGCTGGTAACTTGAGCCCAAGAGGGTGGGCGCAAATGACCGGTTAAGAGCCACTGAAAGGAGCAGAGAGAAGCGAGAGGAGACAGAGGGCAGAGGGACTGAGAGGAGGTGAGCTGAGTAGCTGGAGAGCGAAGGTAAAAGTGATGGAAACAGGAGGTAGGAGAGCCCTGTTCAAAGGAGCGTACAATCTAAAGGGAGGGGAAGACAGACAGAGACACAAGGATGAAACGGAGAGACGGGTGAAAAGGAGACGGAGTCGAGGAGGGGGAGAGAAGGGAAGAAGGGATGAGAGGGAGAGGTAGCCGACAGATGAGAGGTTAGGCATGTGACTTGAAGGCTTTTAAGAAAAGGTGGGCTTTTAATGTTCATTTGAAATAGGACAGATTAGGGGAAGTTCTGATGGAGCGAGGGAGCTTGTTCCAATGGAGGGGAGCAGTGAGGGAGAAGTCTTGGATACTTGTGTGGGAAGAGAGGCGACGATCATTGGATGATCGAAGTGGGCGGGATGGAGTGTGAATAGAGATAAGGTTGGAGATATAGGGAGCAGTGGAGTTGGCAAAGGCCTTGTAAGTCAGAGTGAGGAGCTTGAAAAGGATTCTGTAGGGGTAGGGGAGCCGGTGAAGGGCTTGGAAGATTGGGGAGATAGAAGTGGAATGGTGAGAGAGGAAGATAAGCCTAGCAGCATTGAGTACAGATCTAAGAGGAGCGAGATGAGAGAGGGGGAGGCCAATAAGAAGAAGGTTGCAGTAGTCCAAGCGGGAGATAATCAGAGAGGAGATGAGAGATTTGGTGGCATCCTGGGAGAGGAAGGGTCGAATGCGGGCAATGCTGCGTAGCTGGAATCGGCAGGATTTGGCAAGAGAATGAATGTGAGGGGCAAAAATCACAAATAAAATCTGAGATTACAATAAGTTAAGAGTATGAAGTATGCATGAGGATAGATAATCTTGCCCAATAAACTACACAAGGTAATTCTGCAATTCCAGGTAAAGGTAGACTTGTAGAATTGGTGAAAAGGTAAGGTTACTTTATCTGCGCTCCCTATGGAAAGAAAGAGTGTAAGTTCTGCCAACGTGAGATGTAAGAGAAGACTCGTGTTTCTATAAGGTATGAAGGTATGATAGAGAGACTCCAAGGTGCATAGATGATGGGTAATTGTGTAAAGTGATAAGGGTAATAGTAAATGATATCTAATTGTACAATTTATTATAGCAAAAGCATAGATAATATGCAGATTCTGGCCAGAAAACAATTATGTAATAAATCATATAAGAGTGCAGAGTTATATGCATACAATAGGTATAAGTATAATTGCAGTTGAATGAATGAAGGTCCTTTATAAATAATAAGGGGGGGAAAAGACCAAATGGTGACCACACAGTAGATGTGAACAAAATGATGGATCAACCTGTTCAGATATAATAAATTCTAGAATGTAGTCTCTTAAATGGGAGGGGGGGGGGGGGAAACAAATAAAGGGGAATCACTAAATGAGTATAGCAGAAGGGTCCAAAATTGTGAGAAAAGAAAACTAAAAAAAAAAAGGTAAAACATGGCCATGAAAAAGTTGAAAAAATTTCATCTTGTATCTGTGGATTTTGGGAACTATGAAAACTATTTTAAAATGCACATTTTTTAATGAATAGTTATGCCTAGTCAAGTCTCATGTTTAAATAATCATTTGATTATTTTATTGCTTTGGAAGTCAAGGTACAAAGGTCTTTTCACTACCATATATTTTGCATTCCTGACATGTTCTGTATTTTCCCCTCAAGACTAAATTCAGCATTCATTTGCTGAGACTGTCTAATGGTTTGCGCGTACCACATCCTTACCTGGTCTGAATCAAGTTTACCAGGCTTGCCAACTGACTGTTATTATTATTGGTCTATCTCCAGTTATTCCGAGGAATGTCTGCTGGAGAGAAGGAATCCTGCCAAGGAAGCAGGGTCTATGTCATAGAGCAATACTGACTCAGCCTTGTGGGAAGTTGCCAATGCACCCCTAGGATGACATGATTTCTGTACTATGACATTTGCTGTTAAAGGGAGACATATCACACATTCCTAAGGAGGTTTGCTGTCAATGTATTGTTTTCTAGATGTTAAAATTAATCTATCAAGATGTTTTATGTGCACAAAACTTTTTTTCTCTGCATTTCTGTGTCTATTAATAGAAGTAAAAATTGCTTATTTTAATGAGGTAACTCAAAACAGACTCCCTAATTCTCAAATAGGCTAATGAAATGTGCTTTGATTTAAAGGCATTCTAATCTCAAACATTTTCTTATCTTAATGGTGCTTGGTACATTGAAAAGAACATGCCAGATGTAGCTTTATCTTAATTTTCTGTGCGGGCTGAGAGCATATAAAGTGTTGTGTCGAGCTTCTCTATGCCATCTCTATATAATTTTCATATGGTTTGGGTCTGCCCATGCCCAAATGACCTCAAAACTCTTGTTAACCCAAATTGTTGCATTGCCAGACAATTATCACGTTATTAATATTCACAGATGACTTTATGAGAAGTTAGGGGTTTATGTGAAACAGAAAAGCAAGTATATTAAAATCACTACAAGACTCATTAATATCTTTATCAACGGTAGTTAAAGTTCTACAACAGGGTTATTATTCTACATCATGTATTAAGGGGGAAACCTTGTTTAAATAAAAATAAGTAATTCTCAGTGGTAATGCTTCTTTAAAATAAGTGCAATCCTATCATAGTTGTTTAGTGTTTGCTAGCCAGAGAGCAAATTCTGTGATGTCACAAAAAGGGGCTTGGCTTTAATACCGGCATTCAAATCAAATTCTGGTCTCTCAAACTGTGATATTACCAGCGATATTTTTAATAACCAGATAAAATAATCACAACCTTCGGTGGTTTTCAAAATTGGGAGTGTATTTGCCGTGGATACCTGTACCCTGATTAGTTATACATCATGATTAAATGGCGAAGTTCATCTGTGCTGGTTACTGTTTGCTTAAAGTGGTCTGTTAGCTAGAGCAGGAGCCCAAATAAAACAGAAATGATTATGTAATAGTAGTTTTTCTTTTTTCTTTTTTCATTCTTTCCTGTTAGAAGAAAATGTTCCAAGCAATTGAGAGCACAGTATAAGAAATAAAAGTGATAGCCCCATCTCAAAAAGATATCCAGTATGTGAAAGTAACAATTTATAGAAAACCAATTGTCTTACTATCTAGATAAGGAATTACTATACAATATTGGATCATAATTATAAATTTTGTTGCATTATATCAAAATGTTTTTGATGTATTTTTATGGATTTTTTTTAAATAGCTAGTATTGTTTCTTTGTAACATAAGTCTGATTTTCTTTTTTTTTTGTTCTAGGATATTCTTCTACAACTCAGACTTCAGTTTGAAAATCCCCTCTGTGGGGAAGACTTACATGAAATGCATTTGTGTTTCAGCACTCAAGCTCATTCCCAAGGAGTGGACTGCCTGAGTCAGAGTCCTCCACCTATGTTCATCATGATAAAATAAGAAGCAAGGGGGGATTTTGCTATTAATAGCATTTATTAACAAAGGAAAAAAAGAACACCAACATGTAAACCACAATGATATATGTAAATAAACACCCATCATGTTTGCATAACATTGCAGGCAGCTTTAAATAATGCTGACTTATGTATTTTGAGAACTATTTATTTTTTGAGTCACTCCATTGATGAATCGTCTCTTGGTATATGTTTATAGACAATTAGTTCAGTCAGAACCTTCTCCTTCTAAGCAAGATATTTATATTTGTAATTTGAATGATTTACATACCTTTTTCTTTCTTTTTTAGGTCAGTACAATAGACAGACAGTATTTCCTGTCAGTATCTGCAAGTTGTTTAGCTAAATACTGCTACAAGAAGCCAACGGAATGTTAAAGGCAATATGTCATGTGATCCTCAACTACCTGAACTGCTTCACGAGATATTCACATATGGCAGCCCCCTTTCCAAAGAACTAGATGTGTTTTACAGTATTCAGTTGCCCCCAGGAATTATGCTCGAGTAGTAGTAGCTGTTGATCACACTTTTGCCAATGGAGTGCAGAGAACATGGAAGGAGGAAGTGAGCAACCTAGATGGTAACAGAAGAGTCAATAACAAAGAAACGGACAGTCGAGGGTTAATGCAGATTCATAAAACAAGCCAAGGTCAGGAGCAGGAGAATACAGCAATTCTGTTTTGCAAGTAGAGGTCAGGGCAGGTAGAGACAAATATAAATTAATTTAACATGCCAATGTTAGGGGCAGGAGAAGACAGCAATTCTGTTTTGCAAGTCAGAGATCAAGGCAGGTAGAGATAAATGCAGATCCATTTAACAAACCAAGGTCAGGGGCAGGAGAAGACAGCAATTCTGTTTATACAATCCCGGTCAAACACTGAAAGACAGGTCAGGATGCAAAGGCACATTAGGTCAAGCAGAATGGTGGTACTCGCTATAACGATGCTAGTTGTTCCGACACCTAATATAGCAACAAAATAATTCAGAACAGTACGAGTCTGGCATGAATCAAATGTAGACTTACTATAAAACTGACAAACAAGATTTCCGACCTCCCTGCTATAGATTCCGAATACAGTAAATGTCGGCACTTCACATTTACGTCACATAATACAGCGAGATTGGGATGTTCGTATTTAAAGGTGCAATGCCAGGTCCCAGCAACTGTACAATCTAATCTAAGGGTTATATTTAGGAGTAGGGTTAGGGTTAGGATTAGGATTAGTGTAAGAGTTATGTTAGGATTAGGGTTAAGGTTAGGGTTAGGGTTAGCGTAAGGATTACGGTTTGGATTAGGGTTAGGGTTAGGCTCCAAGACCTTGCATTGCTGCTTTAAATAGGGAAATCCCAATCTTGCTATATTATGTTGAATGGCATTTATAGCAGGCAGGTCGGAGATCTTCTGTGTCTGTTTTATAGTAAGTCTACATTTGATTCATGCTGGACTCATGCTGTTCGCAATTCTTATGTCGCTATATTAGGTTTTGGAATAAGCAACATCGGAATAAAGTACCACACCAAGCAGAATTTAATACCAGCATTGGAGAACAACAGGAAGGGGTTTATAAAGTCAGAGGAACCAATGACAGTTTGCAAGGTGATTAGCACAAGTGCAGCAAGTGTTTAGGAGCAAGTAGATAGCTGATACTGCCTAGCGAATAGCTGAGAGTTGAGATGACGCTGGTTGTTATTTACATAGCAACCGTCTGGAACTGAAGTAGTGCTGGCTGCATCAAAAGGAAAGAATGCTGGTACTGTTTCTAGGCAACCAGTCCGGCTTATAGCAGCGAGCATCTTGCAACCATATATGGAACCTGACAGACACCAGGGTGCAATCCGCTACCGCCTGACAGGTAGTGGGTGCCAGCAACTGATCCAACATGCGGAGGTGATCACCATATTTTTTACCACTTCACGGCGCAATCCGCTGCTGTCTTATAGGGAGAGGACACGAACTACTGTTGCAAGGCAACTGATCTGGCGTGCCCCGGTGATCACCATAATATTTAACACAGAAGCAGGGTGAAAAGCGGCAATGCACTTCATCTGAAGCAATATCACAGTAGTGTAGCGTCTTTAATATATTTGGAAATTAGAGTGCAGACCATCCTCCCTTGAAATTTTGTAGGTGGTGACTGTCTTCTTTTTGACCCAGCACTCCACTCACCTAGACATAGCAGTTTTGTTTATAGCAATCAATACTCCTTGCAGTGTAGAGGCACTAAATGTGGTAAGTCCCATATTTTAAATTGATTGTTAGTGTAGGTACCCATCTGAAAGATGGCACCTTGACGTGGTAGATAGGCATTCACAATTTTATCAAAATGTACACTGAGAACCTCAGGCTTACTCTAGTTCTATTATAGAGTTTGCATTACTGGCGACTTTAACATATATCTGACACTAATTGCACCTGCACCTGCATATATATATATATATATATATATATATATATATATATTTCTACAGTCAACGCACACTCTTTTTTTCTTAGCACATCCTATAGTTTCCATTAATTATGTAAAGATAAATCAGGAAGATTTTAAATAGAAAGTATCTATTATTAGCATACTGCCGATGGCAGAATAACTGGTAATGGGGAAGACATATGAGTCTAACCTTTAGGAGTTTAATAAATTTCTTATACCACACTTTTTACATTGACTTACAGAAACTATTGGGAGCCTAAGCCAGCAGCAATCTATGGATACTTGAGCTCTTACAGTTGGTAATTAAACCTGACACTTTTCTAATGAAATTATTTTATCAGGTTGTCGTACTTGCTTATTAATGATGATCTGCACAAATGGAGCCAGACAATGCAGCTGTTAGCTTAGATTGTTATTCACGACATTCTGTAACTAGGCAAGACAAGACAGAAGTTTGGAATCTAACAGGCCTGAAAACCAAACTTTTTTTATTTTTATTCAGAGTGTTTATATGTAATAATGAAATAAATTTACAACTATGTAAACCTATTCCAATTATGTTAGAACTCTGAAGACAGCATGGCTTTGCAAAAAGAAGGAGGATGAAGACGAGACTGTCTAAATCCAAAACTTTGCTCTTTGCAGGCTTGTGCATGTGCACCGGACCTGGGCTTCCAGTTCCAGAATCAATAAAAAAAAAAAAATAATAAAGTTGTTTACATAAATGTAAAAAAATAAAAATGAAAACAACAAAGCATTATTTTAATAATAAGTCATATTTTCTTGTCCCCAGCATCTGCTATCGCCATCCTGAGATGGTGATAGTGATAAGGAGTACATGGCCGGTTCATGTACTGTCGATATACATGATGGGAAAGATTCGCCAAAGGCCCAAGGTGAAGGCTTTCACTACTGACATTCTCCACTGGCTTGGGGGTTTTAATAAATACAGAGAAACCATAAATCTTGCGAAAACTCCCACTAATAAAATAGAACCCATAGTGTGGAGACATTAATAAATTTAGTGTACAGTACATTCAGAGACATCTCTTTTAAAATAGAAGGTTGTACTCCATATAGAAGAGTCCCCTATGGGTTAGTATCACTGTAAACTATCTAGTCCTATCTAAAAAATTGTGCGAGTTGTTGAGATCTTATCGTTTTGCCAAACTGGAGTAAGTTTTGAGATGTAGGCAAGATGGCTGCATCCGGATTTACATCCATTTATGGCAATGTTGCTACTGGTGGATGTAAATGCGTCCAGTCATGGAACTCAAACAATTGCGGAAGATGTGTATATGTCCAGCAGTGGGATGAATTCAAGAAACCAGAAAGGTTCCTGCATCAGAAACGGCACATGAATATCCTGCACAAGTCTAATCTCCTTCTCTGTATAAAGTAGTCCAGTAGCTGGTATTCTTGCTTGCTTATTATACTCCCTAGGCTTATAATTCAGCACTTTTCCTGCTTGATTTCCTATCTATAAATTAATTTGGCTTGTCTAATAACCACCTCTGGAACTGAACTTTTGGCTTTTTGTCCCTGACTACTTCTTTGTCACATCCTATGGTGCCTAGCCATTAGGATCCTTCCATCCATGTACTGTCACTTCCCAGTAGTGTTGTCTCCTAATTTGATTTGTGTCCAAGTCCCGGGGGTCAATCAAGTACCAATAACCATGTCTAGAGTTAAGGGAGAGAGGGCTGCTATAGATAAAGGACACTAGTTCTGGGCACTTGTGTTTCATCATTACCATCGTCGTCATCATCATCATCATCATCATTTATGGGGTAGTGTCCAAGGAGAATGTGATAATTATATTACAGATGGACACAATAAACATTTGTAAAGTGTGAATTTTTGAAAAGTTGGTATTGCTAAATACTAGCTGACATGGTGCACAAACTTTTGATACATTTACTGTTTTATTTTTTCAGTCATTTCATTGCTACCTCATAGAGCTGGGGCTATAGGTTAAATTTCAACCTGGGTGCTATGTGTGTGGAGTTTGTATATTCTCCACGTGTTTCCGTGGGTTTCCGTCAGGTGCTCTGGTTTCCTCCCACAGCCCAAAATCATACTGGTACATTAATTTGCTTTTGCCAAAATTAGCCTGTGTATGTCTGTGCGGCAAAGAATTTAAACTGTAAGCGCCAATGGGTCAGGGACTGTTGTACATGATTCAATATGCTCTGGAAATTACTGTGTATTGTAGTAGCACTATACAAATAAACAATAAATAAAGTATATACTTACCCATAATATGTTAGTGTATACATGTGTGTGAGTAGCACCTAGAAGTCATTAAATATAGCAGAAGCGTTTAAAGATGTCATCCATAATGTCCTTGCTTTTTTTTAAGCAATTATTAACGAATGAGTTATCACTCAGCAGTAACAGTGACTATCTTTTATGCAATAAAAAAAAGCTCAACAATGTATGTATTACACATTTAAGTTATGTAGCATTCTTCAACGAATTGTATTTTTAATGTTACTTGAGAGCACAGATTTCTTCTTATAAATTGTGATGATAACAGGTTTAGCATATTGTTGTGTACTGCACAGCTAGCATACTCGGTACCCATCCAAGGTTCAAAACACCAAGGCAAATATCCAAAATAATGAAAATAGGTTTATTTAACAAAATGGTAGCACCAAACAGCAATAATAATATTTAAATAATAACCTGCAACAAATAGCACTGCAGTCTTGCACAGACAACATACAGAGGATAAATAATAATAGAAACACCTCACCTGTATCCTAGCCAATCTCCGGGGGTGCCGTTTATCCAAACTTCTCCTGGTACGCAGACCCTCTCCCCTTTAAGGCTACTAGCAAGGCAGCGGTCCTGGGGGACTGTATAGTATAAAGCATATTGAATTTCTGATAGCATTCTGATTAGTGTAGGAACTAGTAAAGATGAGTAGAGTAAGGACGATAGGTAGAGAAGGCTTCCTCTGCCTTTCTTGTCTCTACTTTGCTGTCAGTTATCACACTACACTGATTGCAGGATGGAGCTCCTTATTGCTATCAGTTATTGCAGAGCTTAACCATTGACCAGAGCATGGGGGAAGTGGAAATAGTTAGGTTAGGTGCAGCAATCAGTTTACTTTTTATTTTTGTTGTTTAATTCAGAGCTGGAATGCTTTTCATATACCTTTTGCTGTATCATACCCCCAGCCCCGTCAGGTGATTATTGCTTTAGCCTGCCTGTTTCTTGTATACCACACCCCAGGTTTGCTTATCAGGCTCCTTGTGCTGAGTACTTCCCACAGGTTATTGTACATTTACACTTCTACTTACTCCACTTTACACTTCCATAACTGGTAATTACTGTTGTTCATCTTTGATATTTCTTCAAAGCCAAGACTGTTCCATGTTACCAAATAGCTAGAATTTGATTACAGTAATATAGGGAAATCGTCCCATAAACTGTTAGAATACTGATCTGTAAATTGAAGTTCTTTGCAAATTACTTACCACATGATTGCAGGTCTTCCATTTGGTACAAAATGCTCCTGATCTTCCCATATGATTTACTAGCAGAATTAACTAGTGGGCAGCACGGTGGCGTAGTGGTTAGCACTTCTGCCACACAGCACTGAGGTCATGAGTTCAATTCCTGACCATGGCCTTATCTGTGTGGAGTTTGTATGTTGTTTGCATGGGTTTCCTCCGGGTGCTTCAGTTTCCTCCCACAATCCAAAAACATACTAATAGGTTAATTGGCTGCTCTCAAATTGACCCTAGTCTGTGTGTGTGTTAAGGAATTTAGACTGTAAGCTCCTATGGGGCAGGGACTGATGTGAGTGAGTTCTCTGTACAGCGCTGCGGAATTAGTGGCGCTAGATAAATAAATGATGATGATGAAATGCTTATCTTATCATTTAATTTATTTAATCACAGGTAACTACAATAAAAATTAAGTAGGAAGTTCAGGAACTGAGTATTTTGTACTGAGGAAAGGCCTCATGTTGGAGGATATGTATCTGTAACCTACCTGAACAGAGGAACAACAACAGAACAGAGAAAACACAGCATATTAACTAGGGCCACCATCAGAAATTGTGGGGCCCAATACAAATGAAGCAGGCAGGATGCCCCCACCAACTCCAGTAGCATTCAAAAAGTTTTTTAATTATTAGTTGAAATAAACAGAAAAATCTGAAAAAAAGGTAATAATAACATTTCTTTAAAATATACTTACCAAGATGTTGTTGTTCTTCTTCAGTGGCGGGAACATCAGTGTGACGTCAGGTCACACCATACCATCACTCACTGACAGGAAGAAGGGAGGATCACATGATCGCAGGGAAGGAGCAATGATTCCCCTGCGATCACGAATGACAGCTGCCTGGCTGTCACAGGAAGATCACATGATCGCAGGGGAATGATTGCTCCGCCCCTGAGATCACATTCTGCATTCTTCCTTACCAGCGGGCCCGTTGTCCTCCAGTCCTGGTGTCTCCGGTGCTGTCTTCAGCCTGGTTGTCACCATGAAGACAGCAGCGGAGACGGCAGGACTGGAGGGCAACGGGCCTCCTGGTAAGTGTGTGTTGCTGACAGTGCCGTAACTAGCCATTTTAGTGCCCTGGGCGAGACAGGGAACCGGCGCCCCCCCATCTAAGTGGGAGTGTCAATTGTCGGGTGGGTGTGGTCAACCTACTGTGGGGGCGTGGCTAGCACTTTACAAGTTCTAGACCGCACTGAAACCCCCTCCCTCTCCATTATTCTTGGTCTGGCTTTGTAAGGATCTTTATGTAATAAGCCTCCATAGAATCAAAGTACTTTAAATGCAGCTATCACATGCTAGCTGTATAAAAAAATTAATTGGTTATTGAAATAAAACTCACTGAAACAAATTAAAACATAAATGTAATGGTACCATCTGTATCACACTGCTACTTCATCCCACTGTGCCCTCCATCACAGTTTCTCCTTTATCACACCGTGCCATGGAGCCATCTTTATCACATTGTGCACCCTTATCACCATCACACAAAATTATTATATATATATATATATATATATATATACACACACACACACACACAATATAAAGAGCCTCCTAGTGTCCGCCATACCTTACAGAGAGCATTCCTGTGACCGCCATACCTTACAGAGAGCATTCCTGTGACCGCCATACCTTACAGAGAGCATTCCTGTGACCGCCATACTATACAGAGAGGATTCCTATGATCACCATACAATACAGAGAGCATTCCTATGACCACCATACTATACAGAGAGGATTCCTATGATCACCATACAATACAGAGAGCATTCCTATGACCACCATACTATACAGAGAGCATTCTTGTAAATGCAATACAGATAAATACCTCACCTAAAATTAATAGACCCCACCATTAAATTAAAAAGCCCCATCGATAAATTAAATTGACCCACCAGCACCCCACAAATAAACTAGTACCCATTAAATAATTAGCCCCGCCTAAACGTCACCATTAAATTAATAGCCTACCTCCCACCCATGTACTAAGACACCCAATCTCCCTACCCTCATATCACACATTATATTAATACATACCCCCCTTCCCTCACACATTATGGCAGCATACCCCCCCATCCCTCATAAAGCATAGCAGCATCCCCCCCCTCCATAATAGCAAGATGCAGCACACATTCCTCCCCTCCCTAATAGCAGCACACATTCCCCCCTCCCTAATAGCAGCATACATCCCCTCCCCCCTCCATAATTGCAGCTTACATTCCCCCCCTGCCTCCCTCCATAATTTCAGCTTACATTCCCCCCCCTTGCCTCCATCCATAATTGCAGCTTACATTCCCCCCCCCTTGCCTCCATCCATAATTGCAGCTTACATTCCCCCCTCCCCTTGCCTCCATCCATAATTGCAGCTTACATTCCCCCCCCCCTTGCCTCCATCCATAATTGCAGCTTACATCCCCCCCTCCCCTCCATAATTGCAGCTTACATCTCCTCCATAATTGCAGCTTACATCCCCTCCATAATTGAAGATTACATCCCCCTTCCCCTGCTTTGAAACTTACCTCCTGTCCAGCCGTCGCTGCCTGGCTCCTCTCTGCTTCTCTGCTCCTCTGCTGCCTAGCAACGTCATGACATCAGACGCTGAGGCAGAGGGCAGAGTTCAGAAGGGGGTGGAGCCGGGTGCCGGCCGCCATCTTGGATGCGCCGGGCGGCCGGCAGTCTGAATCTGAGGTCTGTTTAATTTTATTTTTTTTCTTTTCACTCCTCACACAGAAGTCGGTGCGGGCGGCCACTGCGCCCCCTTGGGACTGCGCCCGGGGCGGCGGCACCGCCCGCACCGGCCTCGTTAGGGCTCTGGTTGCTGAGCCCCCTGGTGATCCCGGGCCCGCTACAAGAGTACCCCCTGTACGCCCCTGATGGCGGCCCTGATCTCAACTAACAACCTGAACTAGCAACTATTACCTTTCTCTGCAGTAATCAGTTTTGTGTAACTATTAACACTTCAGATGTTGTGAAACAGCTCTCATCTTGCTTCAGGGGTGAACTGACCTGGGTACACCCGTCCTGTACCCCAACTTACTTAATTCTATAATGAGAGCACACCCGTCTTTCGCATATTTGTAATGTTATTTTGGGACATTTATGAAAACTGGTACACAGTAAAAATATGTTGTAACCAGTAATGACCAATCAGATGTTTAAATTTATTTCTAAATTGTAATAGGAAAAAATACAATTAGAAATGTTTTGGTATCAGTGGCTTGCAACACGTTTGTCTTCTCAGAATTAATTTTCTCATAATTAAAGTTCTTCACACAGATTAAGACTGACTCCTTGGCAATTAATCAGCAAGCACATGTTTATTTTGGTTAATGCCTCAGGAGATACCGGGATTAAATAATGTGATTTGTTTCCTATTGTTTGCTAGTCACCATATACGTAACAGGTTTATAAATATTACTGACAGATGTTCTGAAAATCAACAAAAGTAAATTCTCATGAATGTGTCACCATTAATTTACCAATTAAATAATAATGTGTGTTAATGAACAACACATAAGTAAATATTTCTACTGACATCCTACACTGTCTGTATTGGAATATTGCACAAATATAAGGAAGCACACTAGAACAAATGTTTTGTTTACCAAAAACTTCAGTTTCTTGGCTTGCCAATATGTGACACCACTTGATTTTACCAAAGGAGTTTGTCCCACATAAGGCATTAGGGGACCTACAGTGAGAGTAGATCATAAAACAATATTATCAGAGGCTTCTGCTGACATTGTGGCAGCTGTTACAGCTTTTATACAAGGCTTGTGCTACAGTATCAAACAGTGTGCAGTAGTAATCTACAGGTGTTGATCCCCATATTTCTGTGTCAAGGAACTCCAAATGAAAATTATTCCTTTCATAACAGAGAAGTGTAAACGGATTAGTGAAATTTGCAATCCTAAAGCTGAAGCACTAGAAAGCTCCCATTTAAAGGTGCAAAATGAGTTTTTTAGATCCCTCATCCCAATGCAAGAGTCACATATTGAAAGTGTATAATTAAAGAGACATAGCCCATTATCCACTGGTGACAATAGTCTGCCATGCCCAGGAAAGAACCCATGGGATGTGTTGTGGTCCCACAGAGAATAACAGATTTTAATTTCCTGGAGAATACCAAACATCACACTTAGTGTAAACAGATTACCCCATACAGATTGCTCAACTTGTCTGCTGGACTTCTGTGTTCAACAATAATATCGGTGCCTTAGCTGTGTGGAGTTTGTATGTTCTCTCTATATTTGCGTGGGTTTCCTCCAGGTGCTCCAGTTTCCTCCCACACTCCAAAAACATACTGGTAGGTTAATTGGCTGCTAACAAATTGACCCTAGTCTCTCTCTCTCTATCTGTGTGTGTATGTTAGGGAATTTAGACTGTAAGCACCAATGGGACTGATGCGAGTGAGTTCTCTGTACAGCGCTGCAGAATTAGTGGCGCTATATAAATAGCTGCTGCTGATGATAATATCAATGTGGACACTGGATGGTTGTTTAACAATAATGTATCCAAACAAATGCAGATAATGTTTCAACCAGTGCGATAAACCAGTGAAATCCAGAAAAATATTCTAAAGCCAATATCTAGAAACTTACACACAATTCAGATGTCTGTACTGTGATACAGATATATGGAATTGAAGTTAATCCTTTGATTAATGGCTTATATGCAGCACTCTCATGAAGACAGAATGTTGCCAGTTACTGAATAAAGAAAATAAACTTATTGTAGATAATTCCCACCAACTCATTAATGATCTCATAACAAGTCCTACTCTAGTTTTCAGAAAGTTTTCATCAGAGGAGCAATGTGCAATCAGTGAGTTCCAATATCGCCACAATTACAATACAAAAAAGTATATGTTAAAACTTCAAACTTATTTGTTGTGTTACTTCATATGCTGCCAATCAGCTGCTTCATGATTGAAAACAGAGGTCCAGCTGATAAGTTGAGCAATCAGAATGGGGTAATCTGTCTACACTAAGAGGGATGTTTCTGTTTTGTATTTCCAGAAAGTAGATGATTTGTATTCCCTAGGAAATTCAAATCCCTTATTATCTGTGAACTTTTAGACTTGCCAGTATTATTATTACTGTTATTAATTGCTTATACATTCTAGTGTTTGTGTGTACAAGTCTGAGTTCTATGTTTTTATTATTTTATATTTAATTTAATGTTATTTCATTGATTCATATTTACTGTATTATATTTGTTGCATATATTATGTATAAGGGAGAGAAGGCACATAGATTGTAGAGATTATGATAGAGCTTGTTTCTATTTATGATATTTCATCTGTTTGTAGAGTTATTTTTTTTCTCTGTTATATCTGCTATATCTATACTCTTCCTTTCTCTTAGCATATGCTTTACAGTGTGCACTACTCACTCCATGATAGATCTTCTAAACATCACCTGAAATATATTGTATATCCACTATGGGCTGACTCACACAAGCTCAACGATAAAGTTTAGGGTACCACTCACTTTCGGTGCATGAGGTAATATGGGGACTAGCCCACATATTGTCCCAGACCTGGTCACCTCATTCACTCTCTCAACAATTTATACAAAGGGCATTCATCTTACCAGTATACCAGTGTATCCTGCATGCAGCACTACTTTTCAAGAAGATGTAATTATTCCTGATATTACTAAAATAAAGATTACTGAAGAAAAGCAAATTAAAACTCTGTATAGTCATGGGTTTTGAAACCACATGTCATGGTGTTGGCATCTCCCACAAAAATAACCATTTGGCTGGGGAAGACATCAGAAAAATATCACATCTGGTAAAGCACTTAGCCTTGAAAGGAGTGGTAGTGAGGTTCAAGCTGCAGTAAAAGATTGTAGAGAGTAGAATAATGATGGAAGAACCCAAAGTCAAGGGATTGGAGAAGATAGAATAGTAAGGGATGAAGCAGAGGTCGAAGGATTGGAGAAGATAGAATAGTAGGGGATGAAGCAGAGGTCGAAGGATTGGAGAAGGTACAATCTTGACGTACTGTCCAAAAAAAACAAGCCTTCTTCAAAGTAGAAGCAGTTATATCCGAAACAATATTTCGCTACTGCAAAGTATTGATAGAACTCAGGGACTTTATAAAGGCTATTAGCAAGTTTGATGAATTGTTCTGATTGACATGATCTTTTGACTGAAGAACTGATTGCAGAGTAAAGAAAACTGTGCAGTAGTCCAGGGGAGACTAGCCAGATTGCTGATTACAGGAATTGATAAAAGGGGATTGTAGCTGTCATTGGGAATAGTTATCTGACAGCTGTCATCTGGAGCTAGTGTGTGAATCCTCTCAGTAATTGTTTTCTGACAGCTGTCATCTGGATCTAGTATTATGAATCCTCACACCGCATTACAAGGGACGATCTGGCTAGTCAGAACTTTACCAGGCAGATACAGTAAGGTCTGGCAGAGCGAGAGAGGGGCAGTCACTTGAGGTAAAACTCAGAAAAAAAGTTCCTAAACGTACCTAGTGTTGCTCCTGAGTTTGCATCCCATTTCTCACACTAAGTAATTATCATGGAAAATGGCCACATGAGACTTTTTTAGAATGATAAATGTTCATAGTTCCCTTTGATAAATACAAAGTAAAGATGAACATCAGAGAGTAATGTGTTTACGGTAGCGCCTCTAAAGTATAATAAATGCAAGGTTTATTATATTTTTACAAGAGACATTTGACCTGTTCATCATGTAATTAACTGCTAGCTTGCACAGCAAATATAAAGAAACATTCCCAAAGACAGAGAAAAAAAAGTATAATATATTGATAGCAAGGACCATATTAATGACACGTAGCAGAACATTTAGTACAGAAAACATCTACTTCCATGAGATTCAAGATCAAGTGCTAAACTGATATATTTCTTTGTCATGTACACTCATGCACAAGTATTAATTTACTAACATAGGATAAATGGTCTGTGTTCTATTAGCCATTACGCTCTCAGCAAATGCAGCAGATTTGTTAGACAGGTCTTGCCGCAATAATGTCAAGTTCAGGTGCATGGCAATGATGGCTGACTTCAACAAAATGGAACTGACAACAGACAAAATTCACAGAGGGCCAAATTCTTCAAGGATCACAGACTGAACGCAATTTGCGTTTTTAAAAATTGGACGGCAATTACATACACGTACGCCCGTATTCAAGTACAAGAGGATTTCAAAAAGTGTGTCCAGTAGGCAGTTGGAAGTTGCGTTAAAACTTGAATTACATGCACTTGCGTTCACTGGTGTAAAGTTCTGAGCATGCGCAGAGCAATTTCATGCAAAACAAGGCATGCAACGGGGTTTACATCTGAAAAGGAATCAGGCCCAGAATCTTTAACCTTAAATCCATTCCAGTAGTGCTACCATAGGATGTTATGGCTAGATTTCACTTCTTTCAAATGAACAAGAGACTTAGTGCTAGGTCAGCTTCCAGAAGGATTTCATCATATTTCTAATTTTGTGGGCCTCTAGGCTTCAAACTTAGCTAGATGTCGTGAGTTTTCAGCCAATAATACTCAGAGATAGCTTAATCACATAGTGATAGTGGTTCAATTGGTAAAATTGATATCCGCATGATAAAAAGAGGAGAGAAAGTGAGATGGAAGCAACTTTCAAATAAATACAACTATACTTCAAGACTTATATGCACATATCTGTGTTAAAATAAGAGTTGCATGCCTTAAACTTCTATACATTTGAATTTGTTTCTAGAAATGGCAAAATAAATAAGTACAAATTTGGCGACACAGCAAGCCACATCTTGGCAAACAAAATGGAACCTACTTTGAGAATCAAATTAGTCCTCTGTGTCTGAAATGAATTCATTTTTAGATAATCTTAATTTTCCTAAATTCACGGACTCAACTGAACGCGTTAAATTTACCTATATCAAATGTAGAGGTTTTAGACATGCCTTACCATACCTTAATTTAAAAAATCACCAGGATTTACTAATTCTTCAAACAATGTAGGTCTCAATTAGCTTGCATAGGTTAATTTCCTAACTATATAATATCAATTTAAAAATCTTTGCTAAATTGCTAGATTTCAGAGGACAGAATATTATCCATATCTTATTAGCTCAGAACAAGTTGGATTTGTAGACAGACAGCTTCCTGATTGAACATGGAGGTTGGCAATCATAATTTAGTTAGCCTTTCAGTCCAGGTCAACTTCTCTGCTGTTATCCTTTGATACAGAGAAAGCATTCGATAGGCTTCACTAGGTGTACATCATCATCAACTATTTATATAGCGCCACTGATTCCACAGCGCTGTACAGAGAACTCATTCACATCAGTCCCTGCCCCATTGGAGCTTACAGTCTAAATTCCCTAACATACATACACACAGACAGAGACAGACTAGGGTCAATTTTGATAGCAACCAATTAACCTACCAGTATGTTTTTGGAGTGTGGAAGGAAACCGGAGCATCCAGAGGAAACCCACGCAAACACGGGGAGAACATACAAACTCCACACAGATAAGGCCATGGTCAGGAAGTGAACTCATGACCCCAGTGCTGTGAGGCAGAAGTGCTAACCACTTATCCACCATGCTGCCCACATGAGGCCCTTCTGTACAAATTTGGTGGTTGCCATTTGGTGTTTGTCGTTCTGGCTTTATAGATAGCTAATTTTGCAAAAATTTTATATCAAGTTATATAATTTTCCAATTACCAATGAAACTAAACTGGAGTGTCCCCTGCCCCTGATCATTTGTGCATTGTGTGCTTTCAACCCTTTTCTTATTTAACAAAGGATTAACACTGGAGAAATTAGAGATTTCTCTGTTATTAACCTAATTACCATCACTCCGCTGTCCATATAGACCTTTAGAGAGACAGCAGCATTAGGAAATTTATTAAGCTGCAAAAAGCTTAATGCCATTTCAGGATGGTTATCTCTCTTTTTTCCAATGGGATCTTGGTGAAGCCTCTCCGGCTTCACTGGATCTCTCTCTGATGAAAATGCAATGCTGCCCTGACATAATAAATTTCAGTGGAACGTAGTTATGTTTTGCTGCAATTTGCAGTGATACATATTGATAATGACCATGCTGGGTAATAAATATACCCCCAAATTTTAAACATAGGTGTGGATGGCTATCTTCAAAACCTATTAGAAAATAAATTTGAGTTCAAATGGGCAAACATATATTTTCCCTATTTAGCATCCAAGTTTACTTCTCCTGTAGAAGGTATTGGGCCTGATTCATTAAGTAAAAGTAAGGGAAAAGGCAGTAAGTTTGCTCCTGGACAAACCATGTTACAATGCAAGAGGTGCAAATTAGTTTATTATTTTGCAAATAAGTTAAATACTGGCTGTTTTTTCATGTAGCACACAAATACTTACCTTTATTTTTACACTGAAATTTAAACTTGATCTAGGACAGTGATGGCAAACTACGGCCTGCGGGCCAGATCTGGCCCACTTAGAGGTTCTATCCGGCCCTCCAATATTTTAAAAAATTTCATTAAAATATGCATAAAATTATTAGGGCCGACCCTGTGTGTCAGAACCTTAATTTTTATGCCTTCCCAGCTATTTCCTCCATTATTCTTCATCCTCCTTCCTAAAAGGACACTTCGTATGTCAATCACTCAAACACCTGCCCGCCCCCTAATGGCTTAAAGTCATGTGAGAAGAGATGGGCTGGGCCATATACTAAGGCGGATTTCGATTGGCAGCTATGTTGTCAGTTAGTGGCTCACCAGAAAGACGGATCTGCAATAACCTGCTGAAATAAGTGCTGTGTCTGTACGATCGCTGCACTTATAGAGGTAACACTGCTATATAACACCCTCCCGTCCCATTCAAAAAATGTGTATTATATATATCGATATTTGAGTTTTTTAATAAATTATATTGGCCCGCCTAAAGTTTTTCTTTTTTAATTGGCCCGCTCCTGAAAAAGTTTGCCCATCACTGGTCTAGGATATGCCCTAGCCCAACTATAAATCTGTCCTCACATTTTATATTTACCACCCTCTCCAATATGCCTTTTTGCCAAGTGCACAGTTACTCCTTTTTTTTTTTGTTTTACTTTCCTTAATGAATCAGGCCCATTGTATAGAAAAAGTTTAACTCTCTCATTAAAGATATATAGATGGACCTCAGAAGTATGCTAAAGAACTATTATGAGTAGGTTGAGTTTTACTTGCCAAAAATACAAAACTTATTTTACGTTGTCTTACTCTCGTTTTCACATGGCATTCTTAACTCTTAAGAAATTTTCTTCAAACCTTTGTGTTGAAGGGTAAAAATCCAGAGTACATACATGGATAATGGCAAAAGGTTGGATCAAGTGAGTATGGTGGTTTCTCACATTTGTATATATAGAGGCTTTTATGTGCAATTCGTCTACTATCAACAATTTTTAGATCACACCCCATTCCCCTTAAGGTGGTTAATCATCCCTCAGGCAACTGTAATTTTGCATTTCTCATGCAAAAGAGGAAGCATACAAAGTGGACCCATTTAATATGACTACTTTACAAAATAAACCCAATCTACTGACTAGCGTTTAATATAGACTACATTGTGATGACATTTTGGTGGCAAGCATGCTAGAGTAGAATACAGAATCCCATTCTCTGGTGGTTCCTGAGAAATAGAGACCACAACCTCCGGCAACAACTGCACAATTCAGTTATCCCATTTCTGGTGACTAGTGTACAATACAGACCCCTTTCTGCTCAATAGCACAGATCCATATTACTGTTGTCTAGTATACAATGCAGACATCCCATTTCTTGTGGCTAGTGTTTAATATAGATGCCACATTGTTTGGTGGGCATGTTTGTGCACTACAGACCCCAATATTGTAGCAAGTGTACTCCCATTCTTCTGTTTAAAAGCAATCACTTCCACTTGGTCCTCGAGCTGCATTCAATCTGCACTTTTGTAATTGGCTGAAAACAACGACATTTCATATCTGACACTGAATTCTGCTTGACTGCAGCAGTTTCAGAGCATGACAGACAACTTGGTGCGTGCGATTGTTTTAAACAGGAGAGTTGTCATTTAGCACTAGCCTCTATAGAGACTGATTGTCACGTAAGTAGATTAATATTAATGCCAATTAATCAATATCTTGATTAGCACCATCCCCACCCTCTGCCCGGATCCAACACACAATCTTCTTCCGAGAGACTTACCCACATTTCCCACCAACAGAGCTATTGCGGTGCTTTAAAATTCCAGGAGTTTTTGAGGGAAAATACAGCATGTTCCCATTTTGTGCCATCAATGTGCCCTTTATAACTCTCCCTGTCAAATTGATATCCCCATTGCAAAGTGATAGTGTGTAGGGAACTCCCTGATGTTGTAGATCCATCAAAAACACTGGTGTCCTAGCTACTTCTTAATCTGTAAGGGTGTTACCTAACTCGATGCTTATAATAAAGAGATACCTATATTACAAATTACACCCTTTCCTATATTGTCTCACTCATGTAATGTTATGTCACTTGTTTATGTCCTTGTCATGCTGGTAGCTTTTATAATTATTTTGTTACAGTAGTTCCTATTACAGCTTGTACCCACTTGTCAAAAACACATCAGTGAAAACAAAACTGCTCAGGCGTTATGCATATTTTGATAATATTCATGTAACAAGGGCTTGGGCAACCTTTGGATATTAAGCATTCTGAGACTTGTAGTACCATAACAGCATGAGAGCCAGACTGCCTTAACCTACACTTTTGTGTATCATACATCATTACATGTATCAGCATAATCCTTGTCATTGTTAATAAAAAAAAACTAAATCTGACAGAACAATAAATTATAAAATGTTTTTTTTTTAATTATTCATGTTTGTTTATATGCATAACAAATATTCAAAATGAAACTGATAAATATTTCAGATTACAGGCTCATATAGGTTTGGTCATTAGACTTAAATGTTTTTCTTCAGTGATTACTCATTTGTGCCTGGTACATGATTACAAGATGACAGTCACATTACACTGTACCATTCTTTGTGTGTGAAAGCTCTGCATTGTTATCTGATTGTCTCAGTAAACACATAACATGTAAAACTGGACCAAACACTATCAGACTGCTGTAATCAAACCAAAAGAAATCATTAGTAGTGTTCATGGTGATACAATGATATACACATTAATAAATAATAACGGAGTAACACAGATTGCAGATTATTATCTTTATTTATAAAGCACAAAGAGCTGTATATGAGGCAGGTCATTACAAATTGCATACACTGGTATGAAACTGACAGATGACCCTGCCTAAATGAGATTGAATGTGAGATACTTGAATCATAAGTTATGTATGGCTCCATATGTTATTAGTACACAAAATTGAGGTTGCCCAATCAATTTATAAGTAACAACAGGTGTTTGAAGGGCAGGGATTAACTAGAAAACAAATGCACATAGGGCCTGAATCATTAAGAAATTTAAATGCCGATATATGTTGTATTTTGGATAAAATTGCTCTACACATGCCTGGAAATGGACTATACGTCTGTGAACGCAAGTGTATGCAATTCATCTTCAAACGCAAAAAAAACACTTTCGACAGCCTACGATTTCAATGGTGCCATGGGGATTGGAAGGGGAGTATGCATATCAACAATGTACAGTAAGGGCGTGCTAAGGTTGGGCGCATGCACATCCATCCAATTCAAGCTCTGGGAATCTCTCAGGTACATGATTTTCAGTCGTATCACTTGCATCAGCTACAGGGCAGGTGTAAGTGCCGAGTGATAGTGATGACGGTCACGTAGGCATTCAAGAACATGTGTTTGCAATCAAGTGCAAATGTAAACTTTAATTTTATGTACAGTCAGCATTAATAACATCCTCATCCCTGAATGTATTCCAGTGATGGAACAGGTGCGGCTGCTAAGATATCAAAGCTGCAAGAATATCTAATTGCATTGAGGGTAAACATTAATGATGTTAAAAAGAAATTCGTCCAGCTCAAAAAGTTGTAATGATTCATATCATATATATGAAAAAATATTGATGGAAGGCTTTAGCCAGCTTCAAAGTTAAATTGTCTATATAGTTCTATCACAGTAAAATAGTGTACAGCATTCAATGAGGGTTAAATAAACATTAGCAGTTAATAAATAGTTAAATCATATATACCATTTTATATATATATATATATATATATATATATATATATGTTTATATAATGTTTACAATTATTTTATATTAAAGGCATAAAAATTGAACCACAGTAGTGAATCCATGCTGTACCCTTTGTACAGCAGGTGTACTTTAAATGGTTCTATATGTATGCCTTTAAGATATAGTAATTTACATTTTTGGAAACAAAATGCTGGCTTCTTTGGTGTAATTGCTTGATAAGCCTGAAATAAAGACCTACACAGTTGGCACAACTGTGTCAAGTTTTAATTATGGGGGATTTTAATGATCCGGACATTGATTGAAGTACTGAGACCTGTGGTACAGCCAAGGGAAATAGGTTTCTGAGCACGCTAGAAGACCATTACATGTCCAAATTAGTAGAGGAACCAACTAGTAACCGGACTATACTGGACCTAGTAATAACAAAGAATGTAGACGTAATATCAACTATTCAAGTAAGGGAACACTTGGGAAACAGTGATCATAATATGGTCTCATTTGAAATGAGTTTCCAGAAGCAATGGTATAAGGAATCAACCAGGACTTTAAACTTTAGAAAGGCAAATATAATATACTTAAGGAGTCTATAAAGTGCATAGACTGGGATAAAGTTTTTGAAGGAAAAAATACGGAAGAAAAGTGGGCTGTCTTTAAAATGTTGTTGGAAACATACACATATAAGTTCATTCCTATGGGAAAAAATTAAGTCTAAACCAATGTGGCTAAATAAAAAGGTAAGGGAAGAAAAGTGAAGGAAGAAGCGTGCATTTAAATTGTTTAAGTCTGAAGGGTCTGAGGAGTCCTTCTGTAGGTACAAGGAATGCAATAAAACATGTAAAAAGGAAATTAGATTGGATAAATTAGAAAATGAAAAACAAGTTGCAAAAGAAAGACAAACCCCAAAAGGTTTTTTAAGCATATAAATGGCAGAAGGTTTAAAATAGATAATATAGGACCTATAAGAAGTGAGATGGGCAAAATTGATAAATAATACTAAGTAAAAAGGAGAGGTATTAAACACTTTCTTTTCATCAGTATTTACTAAAGAGGAACAAATGGTAGGAATAATACATAAAAATGAAAATTAAATTGTACCAATAATTAATACTTGGCTGACAAAGGAAGAGGTCCAAAGGAGACTGAAGAATATTAAGAATAGATAAATAAAGCTCCAGGGCCAGAAGGCATACACCCAAGGATTCTTATGGAGCTAAACTCAGAAATAGCTAGACCGCTATTCATAATTTTCATAGATTCAATCTCATCAGGCTCAGTAGCAAGGAATTGGTGAATAGCAGATCTGGTGCTATTGTTTAAAAAGGGGACAAGATCACAACCAGGGAATTATAGATCTGTAAGCCTGACATCAATAGTGGGGAAACTACTGGAAGGTATATTAAAGGATAGTATTCAGGATAACTTGGTACGCAATAAGATTATTAGTGGGAATCAGCATGGATTTGTGAGGGATAATTCATGTCAAACTAATCTAATTAGTTTCTATGAGGAAGTTCGTGGGAACTTAGACCAGGGGGTAAATGTATCAAGCTGAGAGTTTTCTGGCGGGTTTGAAAAGTGGAGATATTGCCTATAGCAACCAATCAGATTCTAGCTATCATTTTGTAGAATGTACTAAATAAATGATAGTTAGAATCTGATTGGTTTCTCAAACCCGCCGGAAAACTCTCAGCTTGAAACATTTACCCCCAGGGCTGCACAGTAGATGTGATTTTGCAAAGGCCTTTGATACAGTGCCACACAAGAGGTGGATTTACAAAATAAGGGAACTGGGTCTAGGAAACATTTGTACTTGGTTTGAAAACCGGTTAGAGAATAGGAAAGAGAGTTGTGATAATCAAACATTTTCTAGTTGGTCGAAAGTTTTAAGTGGAGTACCTCAAGGTACCTTGCTGATGGTATAGAGAGTAAAGTTTCCATTTTTGCAAATGACACTGAACTCTGTAAGGTAATAAAATCAGAGCAAGATGTAGCTTTACAGAGGGACTTAAATAAACTGGAGGATTGGGCGGCTAAATGTAATATGACGTTTAACATAGATAAGTGTAAGGTTATGCATTTAGGGATCAAAAACAAGCACGCAGTCTATAAATTTTAATGGGATTAATTTAGGGGAATCTATAATGGAAAAGGATTTGGGAGTGCTCGTACACAGTAGACTTAGCAATTGTGCTCAATGACTAGCAGCAGCTACAAAGCAAATAAAGTATTGGCATGCATACAGAGGGGCATAGATGCAAGGGAAGACAGTGTAATTTTGCCACTGTATAAATCCTTGGTAAGACCTCATCTTGAATATGGAGTACAGTTCTGGGCACCACTCTATAACAAAGATATTTTGGAACCTGAAAGGGTTCAGAGAAGGGTGACAAAATTGATAAACGGTATGTAGTCATTAAGTTATAAGGGAAAGGTTAGACAGTTTAGGCATGTTTACTTTAGAAAAGAGTCGTCTAAGGGGAGATATAATTACTACGTACAAATACATTAAGGGTGAATACAGAGAACTTTCATGGGAACTTTTTACTCCAAGGACCATACACAGGACACGCGGTCACTCCCTAAGGTTGAAATGAGAAATGGATGACATGTGGCACATTTGCAAATAAACAAGATTTTATTGAGAATATGTATTTGCACATGTGTTAACAATTCATGTTGTATACACTTGCAAAGGTTTATTATTGATTTCCATTTCCATGTGCTTTACGTTTAGCAGGGGCGGGCTGGGCCGGGGGGCATCGCCCCCCCGGGCCGCTCGGAATCACGGCTGTTAGGGCCGGCCGCCCCCCGGAAGTAATATAAATGTGATGCGGCCGCGTCATTGATGACGCGGCCGCATCACGTGTCATGTGATGCGGCCGCCTGTGCGGCGTGTGTCCCCCGGGCTGACATCCGTCAGCCCACGCCTGACATTTAGACAACACAGCATGTAGGAGACATCATAAATTTAAATATGCATGCCCACAAAGACGTCGCTGTTTGGGTAAGTTTCGGCAGAATTGTAGGACAGACGATTGTGAGTACATACACACTTCCGTAATTGCAAGACATCATTCCATCATTGATCATGACTTTTAGGAAACTTAGAAAACCAAACGATATGATGTGCTTTGGTATGATAAAACCTGTTCGTAGGAGCATACACACTAATGCAATAGCTTACCAAACGGTTGTTTATCGTGTGATCGGCATTATAGTTGAATGAAAAACCTGTAGTTTGTACACAGCACAACAAAATGAGGAAGTATAGGGTTTTGTTAAATGTTTTTATTTTGTGAGGATAATAAAACTAGTTATGTTTCTGTTTGACTGCTCCTCAGAAGACAGTAATCATTCTGTGCTATACCCTAACCATATATTTAAATACATATTACAATATATTATCTGCCAGAACTGGTCATTCCTAAGATTCTTTTTTTCTTGTATTCAAAATATGTCCTCATTTTACAAACATCTGTGAACATCAGGGAACTAAGTTGAGAATTTTCTAAGGTCTTGGAATAACTTTACTCTCGCTTGTGTATTTGCATTTTAGACCCATGGTCATTGAAGAAGCAAAATGCCTGAGATGACTTTTGTGGAATACAAATGTACATTGCCGAAGGCTCCCAGGTGGCTCCCTGCTACATCCTGTCAACCTTTCTCTCTCTGATACTTGAACTGCATGGCTTCAGTTAAGTTATCTGCTTCTCAGCATGTTAAAAAAACAGTACAATTCGCTTTCCTTCAAATTCAGCTTGTTCTTCCTTTTTTTACATTGCTGTTCTTTTTAATATGAATTTAAACATGTTACATTAATTGCATTTTTATGTTTTATGTAAATTGACTAGTTTTAGCATTGCATGGTATGTTCAATATGTCTTCTAATATTACTGGAATATGATTTCATATAACTGCTCCTTCCAAAAACTACATACCATTAGTTTTAGGTCAAGACATCTGTGAACATTTCCTGAATTTTTGACGGATTCACAGTATGAGCGCAGAATCCAATTCTGTCATTTTAAATGTAGAATTCCTGATTGACATAAATCACTGTAGTTACTTGTAAGAAGACACATCGTGTTTTTAAGTGGTTCTGATACAACCTACAGTTAATGATTTACACTTTTGTAAGTGTCATAAGATTACCATGGCAACCAAAGTCACATTACATGTTAGCAGTTTATCGAACATTTTTCATTACATATTTCATTGTTCTTAATTATTTCGCTAATAAATTTCTTACACATTAATAATGATGATTTTAATGTTAATAAAGATTAATGATACCGTATAAATGAATTAAATCAGCATATAACATAAGATATAATTACTGAGTGCTCCAATATGCACATTTCTGGCCTTTTTCTTTTTTCTAATTAGACTAGAGGAATGGTCAAGAGTGTGGCAACTACAGTTTAATGCTAAAAATGCAAAATCATGCACTTGGGTCTCAAAAACCCAAAGGCTAAATAAAGTATTAACAGCACAATATGGAAACTACTGAGGAGGTAAACAATGTAACAAAGCAACGAGAAAGGCAACCAGATGCTTGATTGCATAGGGAGAAGAATCAGTATTAGAAAGAAGTAATAATGCCACTGTATAGGTCATTGGTACGGCCTCATCTAGAATACTGTGTTCAGTTCTGGAGGCAATATCTCCAGAAGGATATAAATACATTAGAGACTGTACAAAGAAGGGCAACTGAAATGATGTATGGCCTACAGCATAAAAAGTAACCGGAAAGATTGAAAGATCTTAATAAGTATAGCAAATAAGGGAAAAGTGGGAAATGACCAAAACTTTCAAATATATTAAGGGATTTTTCAAAGGAAGAGAAGTAGTAGAGCATGAGGACATGCACTGATACTGGAGGGAAGTAGGTTCAGAGAAAATTTGAAGAAAAGATTACATTATAGAAAGAGTAGTGGAAAAGTGGAATAGCCTCCCATCAGAGGTGGTAGAGGCTAATACATTAGAGCAATTTAAACATGCTTGGGATAGACATAAGGATTTCCTTACAAAGAACTAATGGTCAAATAAGGTTTGAGGTTACCATAGGCTAAAAAGATGGGCAGGCTAGATGGACCAAGTGGTTCTTATCTAACATCAAATTCTATATTTATATGTTTCTATGTTTCTTTACTAGTCAAAGTAGTGCTTGCTTGATCAAAGCTAATGCCTTGGTTTGCTCAATGTTATTGAACAAGCCTTTAGACCGGTTATTATGCAATGTCCATAGTAAAAAAATAATAATTGTTCCCTTTTGAAAACTGTGTTCTAATCTAGGGGTTGTAAAAGAGCAAGTTCAGTTCCCTCTCTCCTCTTATGTTTGCCCTTATAATTAAACCCTTGGAAGTTAGGATATGGGCTAACCGGGAGATCTCTGGTTTCACAGTGTTTTCCACAGAATACAAACTGGTGCTATATGCTGGCAATATTCTCCTGACACTCACTAACTCGACTGCCTCCATTCCTCCATTTTGTCTTTAGTATGGCTATTTTTATACTTAATAGATCAATCCGGACAAAACGGAGGTGTTGGATTTTTATACTTCCCATTCAGACAAATCAGTCTTGGGGCTGTCCTTCCCCGTTAATTGGCGATTACAAAAGATTAAATATCTGGGAATCTACATCACTAAACACTACCATCAACTTTTC
The DNA here is from genome assembly GCF_038048845.1 of Mixophyes fleayi. Taxonomy (NCBI): domain Eukaryota; kingdom Metazoa; phylum Chordata; class Amphibia; order Anura; family Limnodynastidae; genus Mixophyes; species Mixophyes fleayi. The sequence goes on along the minus strand of NC_134404.1, from coordinate 291,969,678 downwards.
CAAGTGAATTCCCTTTGCATCCTCTCCCAAATTAAAGTGGATTTCACCACATGGTCCCTATCTCCTGGATAGGCCGTATCAATTCCATTAAAATGAATATTCTCCCCAGACTCCTGTAGCATTTCCAGATGCTGCCCATCTACATTTCCCCTTATGTTTTCAAGTTTTTTCAATTTTATACATCCAGTTTTATTTGGTCAGATAGGAGCCCTCAAGTACGCCTTAATGTTCTTCAGAGGACCTCCTGGGGCAGGGATCTGGACATCCCTCACTTACGGCATTACTACCTCTCTGCTCAGCTGACTTAATGTTTCCTGTGATGTGGTTTTAGAACTTCTATAGTGTGGGTCCGTGTTGAGGCTGAAGGACCGGGATTACTGTCACCCGCTTCTCTCCTCTAGCTCACAAAAGCTCAATGCCCTAAGTGTATCCCGCTGCACCCCATTGTCTCCCATTCCCTGGCGATCTGGGACTCTGTCTCTCAAAAACATTGTCTATCTCCTCAACCCTCCCCTGTAATACCACTATTTTACTCCCCGGGTTTCCTCCTAGGCAACACATCTTCCATGTTTCTTCCCTGGCACTCCCTGGGGGTCTGCTATTTAGGTGACTTGGCCTCTGATACCTTGCCAGTTTTCTGATGCTCAATCTAAACTCAACATCCCCATAAACTGTTTTCTATCAATATCTACAACTTCGCAGCTTCCACGACTCAGTCAAACACCGTCTTTCCTCCCGTCCGTTTACCACTTTTGAATCTCTGTGCCTCCATCAGTCTTCCACGGTAAGACTAATCTCCACCTTATTCTCAGGTCTACAGGACCCAAAGGGATTAGCCTGGGAAAGGGACCTTGGTGAGGTTTTGGCTGAGGATGGCTGGACTGAGATTCATGAGAATGCTACTTCCAGTTCTATATGCGTTAAAATCAAAGAAAACTGATAGAAAGTACTTTTTCGTAGATATTATGTGCCGACTTAAAAAGATATTCCCCGATTCATCTGATTGATGTTGGTGATGCTGTTCCTTAAAGGGAATGTTCCTTCACATATGGTGGGGTGCCTGAATCGTGTCCAGAGGTTAAAATCCAGATCTCTACAATAATCCAAATTAGTGTTCCCTTAGAACCTAAATATTTCATTACTTCCCTTGGGAATCCCCTCGGCAACTCCACATAAAAAAATTAGGCATATTCTCTTGGCATCCACCTGTCAAATCACAGCGGAATGGAAGAAGCCCTCTCCCTCTACACTCCATACTGTTATCAATCGAGTCTGGTACATTCATCATATGGAATTTATGACCAGCATCCTCAACATCTCCTCTAAATCTTTTACCAAAATATGGGACCCTTGGTTGTCCTTTTCCCAGTTACGCACTCTATTCCCTTAACCTTCTCAATTTCTTTTCTGTCTTCCTTTTCCCTTTCTACGACAGTCCCTCCTGACACTATTCTCCCCTATATCCCTTTCTTCCTCTATGGGTCTAGCCATGCCATTTCTCTCCCTCTCTCTTCTTCCCCTTTTTCTCTCCCCTAAGTCCCCAAAAATGTGGTAGCTCAATATGGATTTATCGGTGCCATGCTATCATTGTTGGTCCTGTTTTTCCTGTTGATTTTCTAAGACACTTTTGTGACATGTTACATTTGTAACCACTGTATGCCTTCAGAAATAAACGTTTAAAAAAATAAGAGCAAGTTCCAAGACTCCTGACCCAGTGATTATCGATGGTTCTCCTGAGTATACTGTGGAGAGAATTTTTAATTCATGGAAGGCCCAGAACAATTATAGTATTTGTTTAAGGAATTACTCTGATATTTGCACCTCCGACCACTAGAGGTCTCTGTATTTGTAAACTTGCCCTTATCCAAGATAACCAGAAATGCAACAAGGAGATACCATCTTGGATTCTGTTTTCTGTTTGGGCCTATAATAGGCACTTCCTGGATCAGACATGTCTTTGAGTTTTCTGCATGCTTAGCTCCTGCTACTTGCTACACTACATTGCATCTGTGACATCCTGATTTTGTACTGACCTGGCCAACATCTGATTACTCGCTTGTGTACCGACCCGGCAAACATCTGACTACCTACTTGTGTACAAACCTGGCAAACGTCTGACTACCTGCTCGTGCACCGACCTGGAAAACGTTTGACTACCCGCTTGTGTACCGACCCGACAAACGTCTAACTAATCACTGGATATCTACTCAGTTATTTGGCTTCAGATAATACCACCAGTGTTGCTACAATTTGTTACATTGGCAGGGTTATGGTCTTGAGGAAAGGTCGATGGTCGATGACACACTTATAGACTTTCAGGCTAGTTTCCATCAGAAGTTTCCCAGCAAACCATGTTAGAGATCTCTAGGAGGGTTAGCTTTAGGGAGAACTAGATTAGAGTCAGTTATGGTTAGATTAGGGATATAGTTGGTGTGAGGGTCAGATATAGGGTAAGAATTAGTAAGAGACAGATTTTGGGTCAGAGTTAGGGCTGCATTTAGGGATAGCATTGGTGTGAGGGTGAGAGCTATGGCTAGGTTTAGGGATAGTGCTAATGTTAGGGTTAGTGAATGTTTTGAGGTCTGGATCCCCCCTTTAGGGCTGGTACTGTTAGGATTCTGCTCCTACTATCTGTTTCTGTTTCCCTGTGTGTGAGAGTTGCTTGCTGTCAATTAGATCGAGCTGCAATGCAGGTGTGCTATCTGTATGTGTTAGGATTCTGTTGTCAGATTCTACTGTATTTCCCTGTGTATGAGAGCATTTTGCTTTGAGTTAGGCTGAGCTGAATCACAGGTGTCTTGCCAGCATTATCCTAATTGGTTGCCTGCACTACTTAAGGCATGTCCTGACACTCACTTTTTGCCAGTGATAGTTAGCGTTAGCATTCTGGTTCCTGTAATGTAATATCCTGAGACTGCTTTCTGGTTCTGATCTCTGGCTATGTCTGACTATGATTCTGGTTCTGATTCCTGGCCTTGTCTGACCAATTTTCATTCCTGTTACTTGCCATATACTCAGCACTCATTTTTTACTGCTTCAAGTGCTATTGTGGCCGGCTATTCTGATGGACTCTGGGTCTGTCTCAGAATACTTTGGATTCTCTGGACTTTGCTATACAGCTAAGTACACTGTGAAATTCCGCTGTACCACATCTGCTTATTTAGGTTAATATACTGCTGATATTGGGACTTTTTAGGTCCTGCATTTCTGCCTGCTGATAGCAGATCCATCTGCATATGATTCTGAACCTGATAAATCTGCATATGATTCTGAACCTGATAGTCTGCATCTGATAATTTGCGTATACTGTTTGTTGCTGATCAATTGAGTTCTAAAATAAAGACTGTTATTTTAAGTCACACACCTTGTAATTTATGCTGCAAACCTAACACTGTCTCTCCTCATTGCAATTGTACTAAACACTAGTAGCTCCACACAAATGCTAGTTACCAATTACTGCTTTAATATATGAGGCTGATAATGCTGTTGCCTAACAATAGCCACCCACACTTTCCCTACCATTTGTTAATCCACTAACTTCTGTATCATGTGTTCACTGCACCTCTTAGATTGCAAGCTCATTTGGACAGGGACAACTTCTATTTTATGTAATTGTATGTAATTTGCCTGTGTCAAGTCATGATTCCCTTAATGTACAACACTGCGTAATATGTCATGTTATGTTATACATAAAAAGATAACAATGAATATAATTCCTATACATCTTTATATTTGCCTCTTTTGGGAAACCCAAACTTTCAGGACAGCATGGTGGCCGCCTCTTTACTATATGGCAAAAGGCGGAATCAAATGTATTAGGCAATTTTATGGATAGATCAACCAAGAAACCTTTAACAGTTGCACATGCATGGAAATTATATGAAACTATTCAGCCTTTTGGTCTGGTCTACCTGCAGGTCCAACACCATGTCAGTGGTGTATTTAGAGCACGTTCACAATCTGATTGGAATAAACCCTTGACACTTTGTTTCTAATAAACACCCAAAATGCAAAGTAATATACACTACATAACAATTTTTTGCGCTATCATTTTGCACGTGAGAAGACAAAATCGGTGATTGCACAGTGGAAATATGCTTCCTATCAACATTTTAATTCACTTGCCCTCAGATTCAATCAGAACTGTCCCAGAAGCTACATACAATTGTTTTGAATATCTAGCATAAGGCTTACCTATCATCATCAACATTTATTTATATAGCACCAGCAAATTCCGTAGCGCTTTACAATTGGGAGCAAACATTGATAAGACAATACTGGGTAATACATACAGACAGAGAGGTAAGAGAACCCTGCTCGAAAGCTTACAATCTATAGGACAATGGGAGTTAGAAACACAAGGGCATGTGCTACATCATATTGCACAATGGACCAGCCAGACTGCAAAGGTAAAAGTACTGAGTGGGCTGTGTGTGTTGCAATGTTGGTCAGAAGGTTGTTGTCTTGCGTTAGCAGTGTAGAGGATGGTAATAGGGTAATCTAGGCAAATTAAGATGATGGTTGAGGAATATGATTGATTCATGAATGGATGGATGACCACACATGCCAAAAATGTAAATTCCCTATGGCGGATCTCACTCATTGCATATAAGAATGTGCTCTAATCTTTAGAACCCAGATATACTGTAGGTCATCTAGTAACTTATCTACCTCTGACCCTGGAGTGGGCAGTACTAGATATTCAACCTCAAAGCAGTTAAAAACTTCTACAAGCTGCATCGGCAGCTGCAAGGAAAAGTGTGCGTCCAAAATACTCCCCCATTTTTCTTGCTATTTCAGGAAAAAGTCTTTCATATTTTTAGAATGGATTGTATGGAACCAGCATTGCAAAAAAGGAAAAACAAATGAAAACATTTTTTGCAAGTTCGGAAAGTTTCATCTATATTCTCTATTCCTCTGGGAAGGAACACGTCTGAAAGTGTTTTATTTACACCACAACGTCTGGTACGAAACTCTCTTATTTGCACAGGACCCACCAATGTTTTTATGGCCCTTCTGCAATGGTGAATTGCAGATCCGTGGTTGGCCTCTGCATGTTTAAATGAAATATATTTTATATATGTCAAGAAACAAATAACTCTTGCTAGGACCTTGAACATTATAAGTTATTGGGCACTGAGAAATTTCTCCTTAATCTCTGTTATACAGTTATTGATTCATGTACTAATTAAATTGGCATTAGCACACCTGTAAGATATACTAAATAATGTTTAATTGCAAGCTGAGCATTAAGCTGAATGTTAAATGAATGCATGCATTGAATATTATATGCTTCAATAAATTAAATACAGTTTAAAAAAAATCTTTCCACTAATTACAAATAATGGTCAAATATAATTAAATGTAAAAACATATTCAAGCCCCTTGTAACTGCAACCTCAAATTTTCACAGGTTCAATACATGATATGGTCCTCGACCCTTGCCCCACTTTTCCATACTTAAAAAACAATACAGACTATTTATTGTACACCTTTACTTTCAACATATTCCTTTTCTATCTCATTATATTCCTTATGCCAGACAATCAAGTCCAATCAGACCACTAGTGGTTTGCCAAGCTCCTATAGCCACCACACTAAGGAGTCTATTTATTAAATAGAGAAAAGCCCTATCCCAGTATGAAAATGGGTATTTAAACATTTTAAGCTTTAATTTAGTAGCATGTGAAATTTATAAATGTGGAAAAAAAGCAATGAGGGAATAATTATGCTCATGGGGTCTCGTACAGCCACCCTGCTTCGGGAGAAAATCCTCTGCAGATGCTTCTGTTCTAATGAACTTCCAGAGCTTATTGTCAGAAGTTTAACAATACAATGGTGCATGAGTAGGTTGATAATGCAGCTGATTGTAAAATCAGTTACATTGACAACATAGGCTGGGTACACACTACAGTGTTTTCAGTAGACTATCAGGCCATTCACATGATAAACGACCATACGGCCCGATATCGCATCAGTGTGTATGCTTCAAGGGGCATATTCAATTGGCCGTGTTACTGTTAAAAGTAATGCGGCTTGCGCACTATTACCGTTATTACGATACCTATAACGCCGGCTTTCTGCTCGGAGCTGCAAGCTGAAATCCGGGTTAGAATTACCGTAATACCGGTAATACTTTTAACGCTGCGTTACTTTTGCGAGTAACTTGGCAATGAATGATTATCGCTCCAAAGAGTATTGTATCGTTTCATTTGATTTGATTTTTTATCAACGGTAAACATCAGACAATGACATAATGAGTAACATGAGGCATATGAACAATCAGGTAATAAAGCAATAAGCGTCTATCATAGAAATTGAAGAGTCTAGGTGTTGAGCCAATTTTACCAAAAGCAGAGAAGAGAGATTCATTTGGTTTTTAAACTGAACTAAAAATCTCGTTCAACCCTTGAATGATGTCTTTCCAATTCTGCAGTGTGTGCACCACTCAGGACTGGAAGTGTCCATAGATCTCTATGGAGTGTGCAGAGTCACAATCTTTTCAGCCGATGGTTATAACAGTTGAAGAACACAGATCTCATGGCAAATCGTGTAAAACATGTATAGTGTGTACATATGAATCGGCATGCTGATCGGGACTTTTCTTTCTCTTTTGTCGGTAAAATCTGTAAAGATGTTGCATTGGGAGAAATTTTCTGTAGTGTAGTACCCAGACTTACAATCCATGTTGACAGCGTCAATCTGCAGCAGTTTAAAAAATTCTACATGTAGGATTAATTCCAAAAATAAAACTGTGTTCTTGAATTTATGTCCTTTGAACCACCGCAAAGCATTATTTCCTCCATTCAGATCATTAGAAATGAAGAACTTCTGTGATATAAAAAGGAAGAATGACATAGCTTGTACACACTAACTTCAATGCTGTTTTGAATTAAGCTTTTAGAGATAATATCTTAAGATACTAGACAGCCGTTTAAAAGATTGACCGTTTACATTATGCTGCTGCAGAGTTATATAGTGCCATGTGATGCAGTGGTTTTAAATAACTATTCGCCATTCATAAATTGCTAACATTTAATATCCCCTCAGAATAAGACACTACTTAAGTGATTTCACCTCTAAAGGCCTTCACTTACCTCATGCTAATGCAATTTATAAGAGAAAATGTAAAATAGCGTTTCAAGAACAGTACTTAATTTAAAACTAGTAACATTTCTATCGAAAGGCATTTAAGATACTTGTAAAACTACAAACAAATACAACACATGGGATAATTCACCACTACTGTAAATTAGTGACCAAGGAGTTGCCTGTGGCCTCATACCTTTATATAATTTACAATGGGAGTGGGGTCTGTGTTTTTTTTATTTCTTAAAATGCACATTTTTTTGAGTACTGAATTGTTGACATCGGATCTCACTGAACTCAGAACTCACTGTTTAAACAGATATTGCTTACAGAAATTAAACCTATATAGTGGTTTTCCTCTCCTGGGACCCAATTCTTTTGCACTGGGAAAGCCTTGAATGTGCATAAAAAGTGCCTACCACTTAATGCCTCTTCTTTATGCAACTTAATATGGTTAAGGGTCCCAGGGTGATAACTATTGGCCCTGGCACTCTGAAATCTCATTATGTCATTGAAATGAAGCAACTATATGACATGATAGGGTGGCCAGATAGAATCATCCATTGCACTGAGCTATCCACATTGTGTTCTCCTTTTTGAAGGTCCAAGTTTTTCAGGACCTCTTCCCCCAAATGCAGGAGAAGAGGGACCCCTATTAAACAGATACAGATACTATTATGTGTCAGCTTTGTGTGCTTGATTTTTTTTTATTACATTGTTCGAAGTGTATATAGAAATACGATTTCCCACAAGTGCAACTGGGAGATACAAAGTGTGTCCCATTATAATTATAGGGTTAAGGTCTGATCTTTGGGACTTTAG